>NC_141698.1:962914056-964114056 GCF_964263255.1 Lissotriton vulgaris
TTAGTTTCAGGATATAGAAAACTGTCTAGGTTAAGCAAGCACATGGTGTTTACCTTCTACCGATGAACATCTAGCGCCAAGACACCCACGGGTAGAAGTTGCGCTTTATAAATCTTAAAAATAAATAAATAAATAAATAAATCTAGCACACTTGCAAAGGAGTACTGCCCATGGGAGACCTGTGGTGTACCTATGCCCTGGATACCTTGGTACCATCTACTAGGAACTTACAAGGGTACACCAGTAGCCACTCTAAAGGGTACCTAGGTACTCACCAATTTAGGGAAGACACACAGAGACTGGGGTCCTAATTAGCAGGATCCCAGTCAGACTAGTCAGGAAAACATTATGACACCAGAAAAATGTGGGGGTGACCATGACAGCAGATCATACTTTCCAACATATATAAGAATATCATTTTGTGGAAGGTACGAATTTGAAAGTGATGTAATATTCTGATGTTCTCTTTTTTGCACATGTGGCATTAGATTTTGATACAAAGCTAGGTTATGACAGCTTAGTAGATCTGACTTTGTTTTAAATCCTAAGGTGTTGCACACTGCTGCTGCCTTGTTACACTCCTTTTACCTGCATTAGCAAGATGGTTGACACTGTGCGAAGCAAAATGTGTTTGGTGTTGAGCTCTCATCATCTTTCAGCGGTGGTGCCCGAGGGATATGACACTGGTGGCATAATGTCCCCAGGCCCGTATCTTATAAATGACCCACGCCGCTGCTGTAAATAATAATTTATAGACTTTATAGCAAGCTTGCCTTTTTTATGAATAAACAGGCCATAACATTAGATGGCTCTAGATACTAGACCTGCCATGTTTTCCCTTTACCCTGGAGGATGCTTTTGGTAGCTATAGAAGCAATCTACCCGGGCCTTGTCTACAAACGTCTGACATGCCTGAATGTTGATGATAAAACAATAAGTGGGAGCAAAAGGTAACCTCCCTTTTGCACGAGTTTTATATCTGGCCCAAGGTTAATGTCTAACTTCTATCTTGATACACAAATCTCTCTTCCTGACGCCTCTCTATTTGAGTAAAGTTAGATGAAAATAGGGAGGTTCTCTTCCATCTCTTTCTCAAAGGTCTACAACCTCACACCTTGAATTGTTTTTTTTGTCAATCTATCATTATTTTGCACACATCGCTCTCTGTACTACAGGTGAAGAGAAATCTTACATCATCCGTAAACTATGACATTACCTTTCCTCTTCAATTAAAATAACTACTAACCCACAATTACTGGAAAACTATCATTCCATTGCCACTTTTACGGGCTCAACAGATTGGTTGAATTTTATTGAATTTTTCTTTCCCTTTTGCCTTTATACATCAAGAGATCATCGACTGCAGGTCTAAGGTATTAAATAACAAGCCAGGGGTTGCAACTACTACCACTGCCTATACTTTTTGATGCCCATAGCTTGCTACATTTGCCGAACGAAACTGGGGCAAAGGCCCAATTACCAGCAATTTCGCCTGGATGTTACATGTGTTAATTAAACATAATGGAAAGTGTGAAAAAAAAACATTTGCAGTTTTTGGTGAAAGTTGCCCATGAGTAGCAGTGGCAGCTCGCGTAGGACGTGCTACGGGGCTGGGGAGGGGCAGGGGGAGGGGTTAGTAAACTTGGACATACGACGGAAAGGAGGACTTTCCGTTCCGTCGTATGTCTGAGTTTACTACACCCCCACCCTGCCCCTCCTCTGCTCCGCCCCGCAGCACGCCCTATGCGAGCCGCCACTGATGAGTAGGATTTCACCAAATTGGTACAGGATTTCCATTGTCATTCTGCTCCTCACCCTTGCAATTCCTTCATTTCTATGCAACTATGTAAGGGTGGACTACTCTCCAACCTCGGCCTGTACTCTTCCAAGACAATAGTCAATGGATGGTTTAGGGCCCCATCATAAGGGGCAACAGATTACAGTAAAGGGCCTTAATAATGGTTCATTTTACATCATGGGTCGAATGCCAACACAGAAAAAAGGCTGGGGTTCCGAAACATCTTTGCATCATAGTGATTTCCAGCCAAAATAAAAAATACCCTGTATTACTCTAGGTATAGGAATTGTGTTATTTGGTAGTCGATTTTGGCCAGATTTTAACTTGAAGCAAATAGCCTTTTTTACATGAAGTGAGGTAAAAAAAATCTGTAATTTTCTCACTAGAATGTACAATATTTACCTATTGTCACTCTTTGAAGTGATGCCACATATAAGTGATGCCTTTTAAAATTAATCTTTTAACATGACACAATGAACTCTGATTATCACTCAATATTTAGTATCATTTTAGATCACAAAAGTTTGCTGATACAGTAACATAAGTGACGAAGTATAAACCCAGCTCTGCCAAATATTGAAGACTCAAAGGAATTCACATGTTGATGATGAATTTATATTATATATTAAATGTATTGTAATATCACTCTAACAAATGTATCGGTTTCTAATGTATACAGTGGAATAATGTTTGTTAAAATGTATTACTGTGTTACGCAGCATCGGCAAACCTAAAAACCTAATAAAAATTATTTGAAACGTTAAGCGTTTAAATGGGCTGGTATATGTATCTCAAATCTCCTGGGGCCTCATTTATGAAAAGTGACGCATCGCTGCGTGAAAACAGCGATGCGTCACGTTTCACTGCGCTCTCCTTGTGACACCAATGATGCGTCATATTTACAGTGTGACGCATCATGGCACAAGGAGTCACAGATACGTCAGTATTTCTGACGTATCTGTATGGCGCAAAAATGACACATTGCTAGAGTGTGTCACAAAAGTGAAACAACTCCAACAATGTTTCCTTTCACATGGTGCAATCCCCCTGTGAAAGGGCCTGCGTCAGTCTTTCCCCTGCTGTGAGGCAGGCGCAAGAAATTGACGCATTTGTGTCCTAGAAGTGGCGCAGTGAAATCTTATAGATTTCACTGCGTCACTTCTATGGCCCTTTCTTGCTCCACAACGCCCCTGTGTATACATTATACCTGGCGTAGGTATAATGTAGCGCAGAAGTTTACAAAGTGACGCATCTACCTAGATGCGTCACTTTGTAAATATGGTGCAACAAGGCACATTTTTTACGCTGCTGGTGCGTCACAAAAAGTGACGCACCAGCGGCGTAAAAGTGACGCATGGCTTCATAAATGAGGCCCCTTGTGTCTTTGAATTTGAAACCATGGGGTTTTATTTCTGTAGTTCAGCAGGTGCAGTGGCACCAGTCCAGTGCCATGGATGTGATGCTTAATCATGGTTGCCTGCCTTTTACTATCAGGTCAAATGGCCTTTGATTGTATTAAGGCCCCAAAGGCACCCTTACTAGGGAAGTGTTTTAGGTTGAGTAAAAGACGTGGATCTGTTTTTGTATTGCCCTAAATGTGTACCGTGGTGGCATCGTCAACTGATGCACCAGGCAACTTTTTAAGAACAACGTAATGGACAAGCAGCATTGCACAGTCAGTAGATCAATGGGTGTATGTTTCACATGGATCACAAGCTGGAAAATGAGGAGGTCCTGGCAACATTTGATGATGTCATCAGTGATATCATTAGAAATGTCATCAGTGATGTCATCAGTGATGTCACTGACCATGTCATGAATGATTTAATATGTGACATCATGAGCAGTGCATTGCAGGTGCATGAGTTATAGTTAGCTGAACTAAATATAATGGTGGAATTTCTATGGTTTTGTAAGAGTGAAATGTACATCTAACTATAACGTCCCTGAAACCTATGTTTTTTTCAGTGAATTTCTAAGGTTTTTAAAATGCTCATTTCTAACTGTAAGGTAATTGAAACCTATGTTTTTTTCAGTGAATTTCAATGGTTTTTAAAATTCTAATATCTAACTATGAGATCCCTATTAAGCCCCCTGGAATCCTGAAGGTCCCTGGTGGTAAAGTAGCCCACCAGGTAAATCCAGTAAGCGCCACAGACCTGCGTTTCAGAGAGGTGTTCTGAGGCCATGCCCCTTTTTACACCATGCTGCAAACGCGGCTTCTGGCGCACTGCTGCTTAGAGGATGAAGTCCACTTGTGTTTTGAGGTCCTCAGGACACAAGAGGCCCTCATCGCTCCACCAGCAGTGCACCAGAAGCCACGTTTGCAGAGTAGTGTAAAAAGGGGCATGGCCTTGGAGCACCTCTCTGCAACGCAGCCCTGTGGCGTTTACAAGAGGTACCTGGTGGACTAGTTGTCCCCCAGGGACCCTCAGGATTGAAGGGACAATAATCCCCCAACTTAAAATGCACCACAGGGCGCATTTGCACTGTGGTGCAGGGAGGGGGCGGGGTCTGATGTGACAAGTGTGCAAACGCACCCTGTGGCACATTTTGAGCTGGGGGATGAAGTCCCCTTCAATCCTAAGGGTCCTTGAGGGCCAGCTAGCTCACCAGCTACCTCCAGTAAGCGCCACAGAGCTGCGTTGTAGAGTGGTATAAAAGAGGGTGTGTGGCCTTGGACCACCTCTCTGCAACGCAGCTCCCTGGCGCTTACTGGATATACCTGGTGGGCTAGTGAGGATGAAAGGTAAGATCTGTTGGTGTCCTTCCTTGGAGATATCCAGCAAACTATATATACTTCATTGTATGGTCTTCAGCTGCTTACTTTTTCACTTCCTTCGCCTCCTCTGCCTTGGTGTAAACCATGCTCCTTTAGGGTGCATGAATGCACACATACTCTTTAAGGCCACAGGTTACCAAGTTATGGTCCACCAAATGGCTTACTTTAATGCATTGATCAGTAAGAAGTCACTGTTAAGCAAACAACCAAAACACAGAAATCTAGATGCAGAATTTCTGAGAATAGAATAAAGCAATACTCTGATGTTGCTCAAATGGTGAAAAGCCAACAACTGAAAGATGCCTTTTTATACAAACTGGATGATTTATTGCAGGGCAAGGTTACTTTTTTAGGGTTTAAGTATTCCTCCACATTGCCAAAGAGGCCAAAGTGACAATATAAGAAACCAGCTACATATGATGTGGAAATGTCGTAAATAGGAGAACTAATGGTCTCAGATATGTGATAATTCATATTAATACGTAGAGGTGGAATTGATACTTAACAAAGACATCAGTTTATTTGAGTGTACCTCTCACATACCAGAACTGACTGCACTAGCAAGAATTCTGCCATGCCAAAAAATACTTTTATGCTTTAGCTAATTCACCCCTAAGCGTGTCCAGTAAGCCCACAGGGTTGAATGTTTAAAGTAAGAAAGGGGGATATTCTAAATATTATATTGCATAGGTAAAGTGGCATATATCTTTGGGAGGCCTTGTTGTGAATAAAAGTTTATTTTGATAGATTTGCTGTGAGATCACTAGCCCTTTCTGTGAGTCACTTTGTAAGTATGCCTTCAGGGCATTTCTGTGATAAAGCAGACCTGACCAACAATGCTCCTAAAGCCAAAGGCTTGGACCTCCAAGAGCTCCGTAAGGTATACATCAAATACACACTTCTGCAGCATCAGTATGCATAAACATTGCAGAGTTAATCGTGGCATCATCACATTATCACCCTTACATGATTATTCCATTTTAGGCTACATCCCACCAGTGTGCCCAAACTCTAAAAGTAGAACTCATACATTTTCTACTGGATAAATATGCCTAAGTGCAATACAAATCTGACCACAACATCACTGGAGAAGAGCTCCATGAAACCAAACTCTTCCCATACCGAACACAGCCTACCCATGCACTTTTCAAAATACATGCAAACTCTGGTGTACAATACTTGGGACAAGACAATAGTGCCACTAGAACGCAGCAAGGGCATATGTACTCTATTATTTCCATTAACATATATTACGTTATAAGGAAGGTAAGGTACATCTATGGGTTGAAAAGGGATGACGGGTTTACTATCTACTGCCACAAGTGAAGGGATTTAGCAGCATCATGAAAGAGCAAACCCATACCTCAGATATCTTGAATAGTATACTTTGCTGCTCAAAAAACTAAACCCAAACAAACAAAACAAACACCCATTTTCAAACACAATATCCAATGAAACACATGATATACCTGACACACCTCCTCACAGCAATCTCATCTCCCGCCACTTCAATAGAGGAAACCACAGTTCATACATGTGGTGAAAGAAAAGGCATTCAGCGAAATTGAAAAGGGAGCCATATTTAAATTATGGAACATATCCATGATAGGATAGAAAGGAGTTTAAAACTATTAGAAAGGGGTTGTCTGAGTGTCTACCTGGAAGGCCCATTATTTTCAGCTTGCAAGGATTATCTATAAAAGCTAACAAACAGGGTGGAGCACAACAAATGTGATTTACTAGTGGAGGTCCATATGTTTTTACTGATCAATGTATTGCATTGCCTCTAGAAATTAAGACCAGTGATTAATTTGAGCCAGTGGTTGTCAGTGGCCAATTTTGGGGACTGACTCTTATTTTTTCCCATCAAAAATTGACCAACAATGAAAAAATGGAGATGGAGAAAGACACAAATAATGGCATTAATGGAGAAAGAAGGGTTCTCAAAGGTGAGAAAACGAGGCATTTTCAATGCACTGATTTTTATAGCACCACCAGAGCAGAAATTAGGGCAGCAGCACTCATTCTTTCACAAATAAAGCACTGATTAGGACCATATACAACTAGGGTAAGTAAGCAGGTAATCTCCAGTATATACGTCTTCACTGAAGGCATAACATCCAGTCCTCGATTGTGTCCTCTTACTCCTTGGTTATTATGAACTCCTTTGGGCTTAGTGGCCCTATATAATCTCCCCATTCGAAAGCCAGGGATGTGCAAAATGCACAATGACTGGTTTGGGAAGGGAGATGCAATTTAAGGTGTGCCTATGTGCTAATAGCTACTATCACAAATTTACCATTCACAAGGGTCACAGAATGGCCTGTTTAATGAATATCCATTAGGCAGATCGCTATTTGATAATCTCTACTTTTGGCTACAAATACAGTCATTGTCACCTGCAAGTCATAGCAGACAACCATTCGTATTCCCCAACAATAAACTTTTTTTAGTAGCTCATGTCCCTTAAAGGCGCAGGTGCTGTCTTTGTTTACTGTTTGGGTAGATCTCAGGTGGAGCGTAGCGTGGTCATCTGGTCTAACATCTGCATTCTCAAAGTCCACCAACATGATTCCAAAGAGGAAGGTAGTAAATCATTTTCCACTTTCTTTGAGGTTTTGCATAGTTACACTGTTAGACCTGGCACCATTGGCGTGGGTCTCCCCTGCATTTTCTGCTTTTGCCTCCTGTGTTCTTTCTGTGTGTTGAACTCCGTTTTGCTGGTCTAGATGCTTTTGGGCACTTTGCCACTGCTGTTCAGTGCCAAAGTGCAAGTGCTCCCTTTGTAAATTGTTGTTATGGATTGGTGTTTCCATGATTGGCAGATTTAATTTACTACTCAGTCCCTAATACAGTGTACTGTGTGTTCCCAGGGTCTGTAAATCAAATATTGCTAGTGGGCTGCTGCACTGATTGTGCTGCATTTATAGTAGGGGGAGGAGATTTCCTTTCACTTGAATGGGCCTTGTCTGCCTTTGAAGGACTGGGTTCTTTTGGACCCAGCGGTGCCAGGGCACAACACCTGAAACCTTCGTGGGTAACCTGCTCCGGCGTACAAGTCACAGAGACACGGGACACTTCCTTCGGCGTCAAAGAGTCAAGGTTTATTTACTGCAGGGAACACAGAAGTCACAGGAAGTACATCGAGTGTAGTTCGGGGAGACTGCTTCAAATTGGTTCTGTGGATCGCTCCTTATATACAGTTTTTACCCATAGGATAACATTAAACACAAAGGTTTACAACCCGGTTCCCACACTTAGCTCCCAGAGGGGTCGCTTTGGTCGCTTTGAAACACACAAGGTCCGGAACATAGATTTCTAATAGGGTTTACCATCCAACCCATCGCCATATTATATAGCGCAACACGTTCTCTATTACCAGGAAGCTGGCTACGTCTCTGAGGACCATCAGAACCAGCAGAGCCAAAAACAGGTCCGAGCGACTGAAAGAAGTTTGTCGCAATGGGAGAATTACGGTTACGAGTAGAGGGAGAAGAGTAAGACACAGGACTAACAAGAGAAGGAGTAGAAACATTAGCAACAACAGGGGTTAACAACACAGGAGCAGTAGCGTGAGCAGTAGCGGGAACAGGAGTATGTGGAAGCGGAGGAGCAGTAGGAATAGAAACAGGCAAAGGAGCAGGAACAGTCGGAAGAGCGGGTGCAGGTTGAGGAACTGGTGGAGGAATAACAGGTGGAAGAACAGGTACGGCAGGGACCACAGGAGCTGCGGTACCCTGTACGTACGGAGGTGGCGACTTCATAAGATAGGACATTAAAGAATCCTCAACTGCCTCTTCCTTCTTATCCGACTCCGTAGGCAGAGCAGGATAGCATTTATCTATGGACATACGCTGTAGCCTCTCAAACACTTCCTTATCCTTATCCTCCTTATCACGCTGAAACTGCTCAGCTTTCTTCACTATGGTAGCAACATTATCTCGCTCACTACGTTTATTCTGTCTGATCTCTTTCTGTCGGGCTTCTTTGCGCCACAACCGAAAGGCATCAAACATGGCCGGCCTAGATTTACGTTCGAACAACTTTATTTCCAAATTATCTAAGATCGACGCTTCGAAGCTACCGTGAGGTGGCCAACGAAGATCGCCGTCTTTCTTTGTATATTTTATCCAATAATCGTTAAAAGCAATCGGGCCTAGCCCATGTTTGCTATATAAGTCATAAGTAGGAGTTCCAACCGGAGGTATCGGACACGAGTCCTCTAGCAGGGAATCCGCACCACAAGGTCTAAAGCAACTGAACAAAGTACTGCGACCAGGCATCTTGCACACTAGCCGAGTTTCACAAACTTCAAGGGTTACGGGATTTACCAAGTCCCAGCAAGAACAAAACCCTCGGTTTTTGGCGGCTGCAGTCGTCAAACAAATACAACAACAAAGTACGCTAGCAAAGTGTCACCGACAAAAACACTCACACAGCGTGTACAACAAAAACACTCGCTAAAGTGTTTACAACAAAGACACTCGCTAAAGTGTCTACAACAAAAACACTCGCTAAAGTGTTTACAACCAAGAACTCTGGGAGCGACCCACAAATACTTAACTCAAAGATCAATGGCGTCCTCAGGAAGGCCCGTCAATCGTCTCGCTATACCAAGGTCTACGCCAGGCGCCAAAACAGGTCTACAGTCAGGGCAGCAGTCCGTCGCAGCCGTCAGGAGGCGGGAATCTTCGCGGGAAAAGTCTTCGGGCCACTTATTTCGACAACAGGATCGATGAAGCGGGGTGCACCTTCCCTCGGAGATTTCACACGAAGTTCCTCACGATCGTCGGGCTTGGACCGGTACCACTGATGCAGCCCCACGTTGGGCGCCAACTGAAGGACTGGGTTCTTTTGGACCCAGCGGTGCCAGGGCACAACACCTGAAACCTTCGTGGGTAACCTGCTCCGGCGTACAAGTCACAGAGACACGGGACACTTCCTTCGGCGTCAAAGAGTCAAGGTTTATTTACTGCAGGGAACACAGAAGTCACAGGAAGTACATCGAGTGTAGTTCGGGGAGACTGCTTCAAATTGGTTCTGTGGATCGCTCCTTATATACAGTTTTTACCCATAGGATAACATTAAACACAAAGGTTTACAACCCGGTTCCCACACTTAGCTCCCAGAGGGGTCGCTTTGGTCGCTTTGAAACACACAAGGTCCGGAACATAAGTGCGGAAACATTTGGCGGTTCCCAACTGTAAAAACCCATCTTCCCACCATTAGCAAATTCCAATCAGCAGTAAAGTAGATCGAAATAGGAACGAAGACAGGTGCAGAGGAAGACGGAGACAGTGGGGAGATCGGAAAGGGTGTAAAAGGGGAGGTGTCGGGAAGCACGAGATACAGGCATCAAAGGGACGTGCCTAATGAGATGCACGGCTGAGACAATAAGTCCGTGCGGCAAGATGAGCCTCGAGCGGCGCCATCTGCCTTACAGTAGCAACCCCCTCGTCATAAAGACACTTTCAAAGAACATGTGTCTTCCGCAAATATCTTGGTAGTCCCAGGGTCGCGAAGCGGACAGCGTCCGTTCGCTGACTACTTGAGGGCAAGAGACAAAATGGATGCCGTATCTAAGATGGAACCCGTGGGTACAGATGAGAAACCCACATAACAAACGAACGGTTTAAGTTAGCACAGCGAAACTGCGCATACTTACTAAACTCGTCATTTGCGGTTCATAGATACCAGACTCGACCATATTCGTGCGAGTCGAAAACACCACTTACAATTGTCACGGAACCTCACCTTCCACAATGCATTCTCCACCTCCTGCCAGGAAGCTCCACCAGAGAGGACAGAACTGGTATTGGCCAAGCACAGGGCTTCTCTGCCACCATAGAACAAAGGATTTTGTAGTATAAATATTGGGGCCCAGAACTTTAGATCATTTCTGGGAATCAAGAGGAACCTTTGCCTAGGGGAGGAGCCAGAGAAGCTGAGGAGGAATACTGCCCCAGTGCTGTTTATTGTCTGGGGTTGGCCTGCAGTGGCCACTTGCTGCCAAGAAAAGGAGTAAAGGACTTTGCTGTTTGCTGTGTCCCCTTCTGAAAGAAGATCTCCAAGGGCTTGAAACTGAGCTTGTCTCCTGTTCTGAAGTCTCATGGACACAAAGACTTGAACACAAGCTCCTCTTTACTGCCTGGCTGATAGCTCTGCCCTGCAAAAAGGTGCCTACAATTGTTTTGGACCTTTAGAGACTGTTTTCTGCTGGGAGCCGGAAAATCAGTGCAACACAGAGAAGCTTAACGCACCTGCACATGTTTCTGATGCATCACCTCCCGTGTGCAACAGCAAGGAACCGACGCATCTTCTCCCCCAGAACAAGGAACCAATACATCACCTTCCCAGAGTGTAAGGAACCGCCACATCACCTTCCCTAATCAACAAAACAAAATGCCAATACTGCACAATGGTTTCTTAAATTCGACACAACAATGAATCAAACAGAAAATGATACTACCCCGGTTTTGAAGCGCAATTAATTTTGCATCAAGTAAGCAATTTTTCTTGTCCTCCAAACAAAGGCCATTTGCAGGTCCTATTGACACGAAATGTGACCAATGAGAAGTGTGGCTCACTGGTTAGAGCAGGCAGACCTGGAAGCAGAGGTCAGCCCGGGACCAGGGTTCAATTCCCGGCTCGGTGGGTCTTGAGTCCTAAAATGTCCATGGACTCGACAATTCTCGCTCCGGTGCCTACTCCATTCATGGGTTCACACTCTGCGACTCTGGGCAATAGCTTGCTTAATTTCCACAATGGCCCCTCGCGGCGGGATGCCTGGCTTTCACCTTGCGAATACCCTGCTGGGGTTATCTCACAGCGGAATACCAGGACGGGTTCCCTAAGCAAGCGCTTAGAAACCATTGGTGATTTGCGCTATATAAATTCCTGTACATTTACATTTCTGTTAATATTTACAGAACATGATTGTACTGATTCAGCCAAGCATTGAGAGGTAAAGCGTGAGTGCTGTATGTCTGTGCATAAGTTGAAGGTTGTCCATTAGATTGGGTAGTGAGAATGGGTGTTATTTTTTGTTTTACAGAACATTCCTTCTTGGTCCTGAGGAGAATCCCCGCAATTAAGGGGGATTCGAAACGCGCCGACCTCCTGTTTTTGTTAGGCCAATCTGGTTTTCCATCTTCTGAATTTAAGTGAAAAGTGTCAAAGATGTTAGATGGCCTATGTTATTGACTAAGCCATTCCTGTACAATATAGTTAGCATTTAGTACCGCACCACAAAAAGTAGAATAAAATGTTCTAGGTTAGGTACTTTCTTCAATTTTCTTTAATCTTTGGTTGTATGAGTGAGTGTTTTTTGGTATGAATATGACTGTGACACAGAATTATTGCAGTGTTTATAGAGTGGCTTTTTTTACAGTATGAATGAGATTCTCGTTTTTTCGATGAATAATTTTCCTATAAATACCTTCCTTCACAAATTCTTTGTGAATAGTTCCTTTTAGCATTTAATAATAGAGGCTCCCTTTGTAAATAGGTTTTGAAGTTTTTCACTGTAAAAAATCCTTTAAAGAAAGAGCAACATTTTGTAAAATGAGATGAACATTAAAAGCAAATTTGATTTGAAGATTCATTCAGGACTGAAATAGAGGTCTATACAGGACAATTGTTTGATTTATTGTTGTGTCGAATTTAAGAAACTATTGTGCAGTATTGGCATTTTGTTTTGTTGATTATTATAGTGGTGCGGCGCTTTAGCCAAACCCTTGTTGTTCCTTTGTTTGCATCACCTTCCCTGCGGGCCGTTTTGTTTGTTTGCATGGCTCATCAACAGTACTTTGTGTGAAAAGTGTTGCATCTGCGACTTGCTTTGAACTGAACTATTTCTACCATCTTAAAGTCATATCTTGTTAGTGTATTGTGGATCATTGTCATTTTGGGTCTTGTTTGGTTTAGCTATAGATTACTTACTTTTCTAAACTGGTGTGGTTTTCATTTGTAGAGTTTTCACTGTATTACTGTATGTGTTCACAGGCCTCTGAGATAAGCCTGGCGCCAAGCTACCAAGGGGGTGAGCAGAGGTTATTTTAGAAGTGTATCCCCCTTACCCTGACTAGAAGCAAGGGTTCCTATTTGGACAAAAGTAGCTACCTCTGCCAACTAGAGACCCCCATTTCTAACATTCACCCTCCCCCCCAACCGCGATTCAAAATCTGTTACAAGGCCCATTTTGTGAGTAATAAAGACCTTTTCTCCACTCTCAAAATCGATTCAATATATTGCAGAACACACTTTTTCTTTTGCAAATCCTGTGATTTTGAAAGCTGCTTACTACTCTAGGGCCCTAATTCCTCAATCGCAAATTCATTTGAAAGAGTCAGAGTCACCTTTTCATAGAGGGAACTGTTATCACACTCCAAGTTGTATACTCTAAAATGTGATAAATGTAATCATTATACACTGAGCCTTCTTCTTCTTGTCTCATGTCAATTAACTCAATTTCTTTCAGCAGTGGTTGTGCTATTGAGGAAATATAAATTTTATGGTCAAGTTGTGTTCCCTAGCGCGTACCCCACCGACTCCATGTACCAGCTTAAAGTGCATGTAACTTCCCTCCTGTGTCAGTTATGAAGACGCAAATACATTTGCGTCCAACGTTAACTTGTCCTCTTTCAGATCCACCCTGAATGGATTAAATAACCCGTTCCTAAGTATGCTATGCCAACGTCTTTTTGTAGTGCACTTTACATGTTTTCCTGCTCTGGCAAAGTAGGCCCTGAATTTCTGCCATCGAGCCTCTTTTCTGGCTCCTGACTCTGACAGCCTCAGCCCAGGCTGCCTCTGTACCCGTGAACTCTGACTTACTTCCAGCGCGGCCCCTCGCGCTCAGCTCAGCCTGCTTTCTGCCAAGACTGACTATAACCTTCGAGTTATCTGTTCCGCTCTTCGAAAACGCATTCCTGCCTACTAGCTTCAGTAAACATCCTCCCCAGCTGCAGAGCCAAAGGGCCGACCTGTCTCAGTGCAAGTAATTCATAGCTTCTGTTACCATGCTTCCATGGAAGGCCCCGTGCCCCCACGCTTCTCATGCAGACACTTAGGCGCTTATACACGCATCCACAGTTAGTATAGAATAGCTTCTGCCCTAGAGACCTTTCCGTCCAGATAATATGGTTCCTAAACATCAGATATCAGATATGATAGAAGTACAAGTTGATCTGACATGCCAGACTTCTGTCTCTTTCCGTCAGTGTAAATGTCAAGTCCCCTGCACCCCTCCAGTTTCACGTCTATCACACGTCATGCAGCTGCGCGCGCATCCAAGCTTCCGATTTCTGCTGACATTGCAACATTTCTGTTAGTGCCACCCCTTTGTGACACCCATCTGTGACGTTTCTAGCACACACCTCCAGTTCACGCCTAGTCCACGCCTTCTGATTACGTACTAGTAACACGTGCATACTGTTATCTTGTCTTCTCTCAGCTGTTACGCCTACTATACTGTTTCCTATGACATGAATTAAGTATATAAGCTATGTACTGTCAATAAAATGTAGCGCTCTATCCCTTCTTCCACCCCTGCGGTGGGAAGAACATGATATTATGGTCCTGACCATTCCTTTTTGAGGAATAAAACCCCTAAGAACTCTAACACCACGGACTCTGGTTCTTTCTTTCCGATTTGAGTTATTATTGATTAAGTACTTACCTGCATAGAAATTAAGAGAGTAAATTATATATTTACGTCACTATTTCATTCACAGTCCCCCCTTAACAAACCATGCACATCTCAATTTATTTACGGTGGTAGTGTATAATTTTCCAAGTCTATGTTCGATTATTTTATGTTTAAACATGTTCGAACTATTTACAGTGTAAAATAGTGCTTTCTTTGTAACTGATGAACTCTAGCTAGGAAGCTGTGTATTTCACATGCTACCACAAACACGGCAGCTAGGTAACATAATGGGCTATTAACTTCTGTTCTTGCATCATCAACTCATAACTTGCAATCATCACCATTATCAAGAGAAAGAAAAATCCCCACACAATTGCTCATATCCTTACACCATCATCTTCAGCACAAACTCACCCCACAAACCTTCCCTATTGCATTTGGCAATACCCGTCTTGCTTCTTCATTGAATGAATTGAGAATGTTTTTTAGATATATTCTGTGAGTGCTACCAACCTAAATGGTTGCGCTTATTGTACTTAATTCGGTAACATTATATTGTACTCGAAATATAGATTGCTTAATTATTTACACTATTAAAAGTAATCGGGAATATATATATATATATATATTCAAATCCACCTCCTTTGTAACGCCGGGACACCGTGACAGCGGTGCATTAAGGGGCAAAGGTCCCCCTTTGTTGTATACAAGTCCACAAAACGTAGCAAAACTACGTAAATGCACTCTCCTCGAAAGATCAGGAATCAAGAAATCCTTAGCAGAGTGCGCTTTTCCAAAAGTTCTTGTTTATTTAGAGTGCAGCATCGTGACAATTCATGGAAACAAAAAACCCAACGCGTTTCAGCGAGGAAACTCGCCTTGATCACGGGTAGTTTACACATCCAATGAACAACATTTAAATAAAGTTTCACCTGGTGAGTGCAACATAAACAAAGGACTCAAAGCTTGTAAATGCGGTGGCCATCTTAGAATGGAGTACACCCATTAGTCACACAGTTCAAAGAAATAAATGTATATATGATTCAGAGGCACCAAATATGCAAAATGTATGGCCTAAATGAGCCAATATTGTCACATATATGTCTTAGAGACAACTTTAAACTTATCTGCACTTTTCTTAATTCAGTCAACATAATAGCTGTAAATCAACATGTTCTCATAATTCAAATCCACATTATAAGAAAAAATGAAGCAATGTTGTCATTATAAAATAATTGATCGCTGCCTAAGCTGCACAAAGACTCAAAAAATCCCCCTGGCAGGCCAATAGTGTCTTCGATTGGTTCCCTATTAGAGAACACGTCAAGATACATTGACTACTTTCTGAGACCTTTTGTTGAGAATGTACCTTCGTACTTGAAAGATAGTAGGGATTTTATTAATAAAATCACCAACTTTGATTGGCAGGATGGCTATCTTCTTGTCTCATTAGACGTGTGCAGTTTGTACACGTCTATTAGACATGAGGATGGTATTGGAGCATGTTGGAAATTCTTGTGCACCAGGTCTATTTCTTATCTGAATCATTCTGAGATGATAATCCAAATGATCAGATTTTGTCTGGAACACAACTTTTTCGTCTTCAACGATGTCTATTTTAGACAACGACAGGGGAACTTGTTTTGCTCCCAGTTTTGCTAATCTTTTTATGGCGGACTGGGAGCAGCAAGTCGAGAGGACTCATCTAATGTACCGTGGCCATGTGAAAATGTGGCTACGTTACATTGATGATCTTTTCATCATTTGGGATGGTACACAGAGTGAAGCTGAAAGGTTTGTAGCGGACCTGAATGATAATGATCTTAATGTCAGACTAGAGGGTCACATGGACACCCAGAAAATGGTTTTTCTGGATCTACAGGTTAAGGTTCTGAACGGTAAACTTAAGACCTCTTTATACCGGAAGGAAACTGCTGGTAACACGCTGTTACACGCAGACAGTGGCCATCCCAAAACCTTGATCAAGAGCATTCCATTTGGAGAATTCCTCCGGGCTCGGAGGAATTGTAGCACGGATGAGGATTTAATGAGTGAAAGCATGAACATGAGGAAGCGTTTTGTTGAAAGGGGATATCAGTCCTCAATCATAGATGCTGCTTTCAAGAAGGCCAGTGTTATCAGCCACCAATCCCTGCTCATGTCCAATACATGTCTTAGAACTACCAAAACAACAGAAGTAGTCAGGCATATTTCCACCTACCATTCCAAGTCATGGCAAGTATTTAAGACCTTCAAACGCCATTGGAATGTATTGAGAACTGAACCCACTCTGCTTGAAGTCCTAGGTGAGAATCCCAGCATGACATACAGGAAAGCTCATTCCCTGAAGGATAAACTGAGCAAAAATGAGGTAAGCATGATCACAAACAAATCTAGTGACATTAAGGGCTTCTTTACCTGCATGAAATGTAAGGCCTGCAGGTACAGTCAAAACATCAAAAAAGTCTTTTTTCCTGTAGAGGCGGTTGAGAAACCGATTAACAAACACCTAACATGCCTATCTGAATACTGTGTGTATGTTCTGTCATGCCCATGTGCCAGAAAATATGTAGGGAGCACAATGTTCCCTGCTAAGAAACGTGTTCTTGAACACATGAGATCCATTGAGAACAAGGATCAAACCTCACCCATCGCACGTCATTTCGAGGAACAACACAAGAGCAATAGAAATTTGCTCAAGTTCTTCGTTATTGACAAGCTCCCTGCCATGAAGAGAGGTGGAGACAAGATCCGCAAATTAAGGCAAATGGAGAATAGGTATATCATTGAGCTCGACACCCTGATTCCTAGAGGTTTAAATTCGGAGGAGGAAATGAAATGGCATCTAGGGGACTGTTGAGTAATGTTAACTGGTACTGACTACCTATCTCTTTGCCTTAGTATATGAATATTAGCGCATTTGTGTTTTAGCCCTTAGTTTTGTTAGTGCCTTCTGCTGTTTTTAATCATTTTATGTAAATGTAATTTTGTTTCATCACCGTCACTCACTTAGTTTAAAACTCTTAGCTTAAACTATTAGTCTCTGCGATTGCATGATATAGATGATATAGATTCTGACTTGCACCTTCTCCTTTCCTTTGTGTCTCTTTTATAGGTACTGACTGGGTATGATGCACAGTGAGAGACATCCATCTAAGCCGTTTTCGACTTGGATTGACACGAATGACTGCCTTAAACGTATTAACTCACTTGGGATTCCATATGTAGTATGCAAGGCACTGTATATATTCTGCACCTTTCTGCTAAGTCAACTGTGAAATTGGACAGCATAACTATTCACTGAAGCCACTGATAGTCAAACAGAGACCTATTATGCATGATTGGTCGACTAGCAATTCCGATTAGGTTAAATGCACAACCTCACTGGGGGTTTACACGTGATCAATTATTTTATAATGACAACATTGCTTCATTTTTTCTTATAATGTGGATTTGAATTATGAGAACATGTTGATTTACAGCTATTATGTTGACTGAATTAAGAAAAGTGCAGATAAGTTTAAAGCTGTCTCTAAGACATATATGTGACAATATTGGCTCATTTAGGCCATACATTTTGCATATTTGGTGCCTCTGAATCATATATACATTTATTTCTTTGAACTGTGTGACTAATGGGTGTACTCCATTCTAAGATGGCCACCGCATTTACAAGCTTTGAGTCCTTTGTTTATGTTGCACTCACCAGGTGAAACTTTATTTAAATGTTGTTCATTGGATGTGTAAACTACCCGTGATCAAGGCGAGTTTCCTCGCTGAAACGCGTTGGGTTTTTTGTTTCCATGAATTGTCACGATGCTGCACTCTAAATAAACAAGAACTTTTGGAAAAGCGCACTCTACTAAGGATTTCTTGATTCCTGATCTTTCGAGGAGAGTGCATTTACGTAGTTTTGCTACGTTTTGTGGACTTGTATATATATATATATATCCAACAAAAGAGTTCCTTGCTCTGGAGACGCCACTCAAATGAACAAGCAGGACCCCCTCGGTGGCAAACAGAGTCCTTTATTTATAGCAAAACCGGCATTTCGTTCTCAGGTTTTTTCAAAGAAAGCCCTACGCGTTTCGGTGCTCCTGCACCTTGGTCACGGGCTCGCACTTTATTGTCCGGCAAATTTTACGAGGGCATCAAGTCACCTGATGTTAATACGCCATCTCTTGCCTCCTGATAGGCTGGCTCCAGTGCTGTCAATCCCACAGTATGCTGGGACTTGAAGTGTTCCCTCGTAAGTTGATAATGTCCCGTAGGTTTTTGTGCCGGCAATAAACCTTTTGTGCAATTTTTACTTCCCTCCAGTGGGTCTTTGAGAAGGATTCCAGTTAATTTCAACGCTGACACTTGTTATTCCGCTATGCAGAGATTCCAGTACAAAAGGTTTATTGCCGGCACAAAAACCTACGGGACATTATCAACTTACGAGGGAACACTTCAAGTCCCAGCATACTGTGGGATTGACAGCACTGGAGCCAGCCTATCAGGAGGCAAGAGATGGCGTATTAACATCAGGTGACTTGATGCCCTCGTAAAATTTGCCGGACAATAAAGTGCGAGCCCGTGACCAAGGTGCAGGAGCACCGAAACGCGTAGGGCTTTCTTTGAAAAAACCTGAGAACGAAATGCCGGTTTTGCTATAAATAAAGGACTCTGTTTGCCACCGAGGGGGTCCTGCTTGTTCATTTGAGTGGCGTCTCCAGAGCAAGGAACTCTTTTGTTGGATATAATACGGCCATTCCTAGGCCGGAGAGATGCACCGCCATCAAAATGTACGATGGGCCGCTGCGAGATACTGGAATCTCTGCATAGCGGAATAACAAGTGTCAGCGTTGAAATTAACTGGAATCCTTCTCAAAGACCCACTGGAGGGAAGTAAAAATTGCACAAAAGGTTTATTGCCGGCACAAAAACCTACGGGACATTATCAACTTACGAGGGAACACTTCAAGTCCCAGCATACTGTGGGATTGACAGCACTGGAGCCAGCCTATCAGGAGGCAAGAGATGGCGTATTAACATCAGGTGACTTGATGCCCTCGTAAAATTTGCCGGACAATAAAGTGCGAGCCCGTGACCAAGGTGCAGGAGCACCGAAACGCGTAGGGCTTTCTTTGAAAAAACCTGAGAACGAAATGCCGGTTTTGCTATAAATAAAGGACTCTGTTTGCCACCGAGGGGGTCCTGCTTGTTCATTTGAGTGGCGTCTCCAGAGCAAGGAACTCTTTTGTTGGATATATATATATATATATATATATATATATATATACATATTACCTACTGGCGGTCGCCAGTAGGTATATATAGTTAGGATTTTTTCTCTATGGGATTTTTGAAAATTCTATGTCTAATAACTTTGGCGTTTGTGGACGGAATTGGCTGAAATTTTCAGGAAAATGGAACATTTTGTTTCTGAGCAGCCCCTGACAATATGGGGGGGTTTCATTAAGGGGGGGCCGAGAAAAAAGGGGGGTCCCAAAACGCCTTTTTCCCATGTTAATTTCCATAGGGCGGTTGGCCTCACTTTTAGCTCGAACGGCTGAATGGATTTGCACTAAACTTGGCAAAATTGTAGGGACTGTTAGCCCGATGTGCCTTTGCTAGGTCTCAATATATGTGCTCCAGTGGATTTTGAGTAATTTAGGTTCAAAAAAAGATATATATCTGGGCGGAGCCTAACCACACATCTGATCTGATTGGCTGTCAGCACTTCATCCAAGAAGTGTTGGCAGCCATCTTGGGACCAATATACATGATAGCACCTCATTAAAAGCATTGTAGTTAATAGAGGGTTTTAGGACTTTAGTTACATTATAAATCATTTGTTGATGGTACCATACTCGTTTTAGGAATTGTGGTGGGTTCTAAGGTGATTTTACCATGTGAAAAAACCTTCTGCTGTGATATCATGAATATTGTTTGAAAGAAAACTAATATCTCATGATTTTCCCACAGTGGTTTGGAAGGGGATCTATAAGCTAAACTGAAAGCATATTTTCTGTAAATTCACATTATCTTTCTCAGTCATGTGAAAATGAAGTCTGACATTCTCAGTAAAACATGTACATCCAACAAGGACAGAGACTGTCAGTTGATTCCTTTGTGTTCTACTGCAGCCTCCTAGAGTGTTCTAAAGAACAACTAGAGCGCTAACAGTCCTACTTATTACAAAGGTATGGCACACCTGAAGCCATCTTGATTGGAATAAAGTGGTAACTCTTAAAACATTTAATTTAAAAAGAAACAACATGAGGGGGTATATTTTGCCATAGAAAGTATGATTAGTGCTGCAGAATGAAAAATTAGGGCACATTTTGAGTGACTTCTCAAATCCTTTTCTATTTCATTAAAACATTCTGACATGCAGTCTCCCAAAATGGCCACCAGAGACAAAAGAGCCCAAATGTAGCCCAAATATCACCCAGATGTAGCCCAAGTATAGCCCAATGACAGAATGTCCCAGAGTGTTCTAAAGAACAACTAGAGCGCTAACAGTCCTACTTATTACAAAGGTACGGCACACCTGAAGCCATTTGATTGGAATAAAGTGGTAACTCTTAAAACATTTAATTTAAAAAGAAACAACATGAGGGGGTATATTTTGCCATAGAAAGTATGATTAGTGCTGCAGAATGAAAAATTAGGGCACATTTTGAGTGACTTCTCAAATCCTTTTCTATTTCATTAAAACATTCTGACATGCAGTCTCCCAAAATGGCCACCAGAGACAAAAGAGCCCAAATGTAGCCCAAATATCACCCAGATGTAGCCCAAGTATAGCCCAATGACAGAATGTCCCAGAGTGTTCTAAAGAACAACTAGAGCGCTAACAGTCCTACTTATTACAAAGGTATAGCACACCTGGAGCCATCGTGATGGGAATAAAGTGGTAACTCTTAAAACATTTAATTTAAAAAGGAACAAAATGAGGGGGTATATTATGCAATAGAAGGTATTATTAGTGCTGCAGAAAGAAAAATTAGGGCACATTTTGAGTGACTTTTCAAATCCTCTTCTATTTCATTAAAAAATTCTGACATGCAGTCTCCCAAAATGGCCACCAGAGACAAAAGAGCCCAAATGTAGCCCAAATATCACCCAGATGTAGCCCAAGTATAGCCCAATGACAGAATGTCCCAGAGTGTTCTAAAGAACAACTAGAGCGCTAACAGTCCTACTTATTACAAAGGTGTGGCACACCTGAAGCCATCTTGATTGGAATAAAGTGGTAACTCTTAAAACATTTAATTTAAAAAGGAACAAAATGAGGGGGTATATTTTGCCATATGAATTATGATTAGTGCTGCAGAAAGAAAAATTAGGGCACATTTTGAGTGACTTCTCAAACCCTCTTCAATTTCATTAAAACATTCTGACATACAGTCTCCCAAGATGGCCACCAGAGACAAAAGAGCCTAAATGTAGCCCAAATATCACCCAGATGTACCCCAAGTATAGCCCAATGACAAAACCATAGGTTATAGACCATATATAGTTAGGAATTAGCATTTACAAAACCTTGAAAATTCACTGAAAAAACCATAGGTTATAGACCATATATAGTTAGGAATTAGCATTTACAAAACCTTGAAATGATGCACAAATTAAGACAGTTTAGTCACTAACCCATGCACTCAGTGAGACACATTTAATCACTCACTCATACAGTCAGTCATGCACCTACTAAATCCTTCATCCAGACACTTATACATCCACTCATTCTTCAATATGTAAGACATATTTTAACTTTACAGAAACATACAGTCACTGGATGTTGTCATCAGTGATGTCATCAGTGATGTCATTTGAGATGTCATCAGTGATGTCATCAGTGATGTCACTGACCATGTCATGAATGATGTAATATGTGACATCATCAGCAGTGGATTGCGGGTGCGCGATATATAGTTAGTGCAACTAACTATATATGGAATTTCAATGGTTTTGTGTGAGTAAAATAAGGTTTTGTAAATGCGAATTCCTAACTATATATGGTCTATAACCTATGGTTTTTTCAGTGAATATATATATATATATATATATATATATATATATATATATATATATATATATATATATATATATATATATATATATATATATATATATATATATATATATATATATATATATATATATATATATATATATATACCAGCACTCCTGACCGCTTACGAAGCGGCGATTTAGCAGGCGCAGACCTCTTCTCAGTTAGATCAATGGGCTCAGAAATAAGACGCCATCACACCATCAAGTCAAGGCAGTGGAAAATGTAATTGAAAAGGTGCAGAGCAAATGCTCTCCTCGACGCGTTTCGCTCCGTTGGAGGAGCTTGGTCACATGACGCGCCCAAAGTAGGTGTAACAATAAATAGTGTGTAGAAAGCTCTATCACCCGTAGAAACAGGATTAAAAGCATAACAACATCGATTGGCATAGCATAAATTTCATGGATTCAATGTCGCTTGTCTATTTATGTATCATGAAAAGCATCTGTACATCAGAACAAATTAAAGCATAGTGCTTAAGTCCATATATAGAAGAAATATATAAGTTTCAACCACAATTGTGCTGGATGAAAAAAAGATATAAAGGACACACTTTTAAACAATCTGAGCACAGTGCTTATGTATATAGAAGTAAGTTTGGAAAACATTATTTATAGTTAATTTTTAACGTTTTCCACAATCAAATATAATGTATTTACAAAATAATCAGTTTTCATTTTTGCGAATATATATATATATATATATATATATATATATATATATATATATATATATATATATATATATATATATATATATATATATATATATATATATATATATATATATATATATATATATATAGGTTTAAATGATTAGAGACCGTAAGCCTGGTTTCTATTTCATTGAGATTAGGTAGCATCGTCGTCTGGTGGAGGATTTTTCAGTGTGAGTGATAATTCATACTAGATTTTTTCTGCAGTGTCTCTTTGCCTGTTTCAGATACCCGCCCGCGCCTCTATAAAATGCAAACACTGCACACGGCTCGTAAGTTATTTAATTACCCGTGACACAGCTGATTTAACTGCATTTACTTATAGAAATGTGTTAGATTAATTATGACACCAGTTTTACATTCTCATTTATCAGTGTCCTTTTCAACAATGTCATAGTTTTTTTCTGTTGCTACAGCTTAGTTCAGGAGTTGTGTTGTCACACGTTGTAGGCAATACTAACATTCTCAGGATTTTTGCTGACGATGGGTAAGTAATAATAAAAAAACATAAGCATGCTTCATTGAGAAATCTAGACAAGCAACTCTGCTTCTGGCTGGAGTTATTACATTTAAAACACCGACACGCCACTTCAAGGCTGATCCTCTTATAAATGATGCCGCAGTTTCACCTTTCCCTTGTAACAATAATGTAACAACGTTAAAACACGCATTGGTGAAGTCAGTAGTTCTGCATTTGATGTGCAAACATGACAATGACAAGGGTGTAACGCAGGCCACTGCAGTCCCCGCGGTGCATGGTGGGTGGGGGGGCAACCCTCTCTGCGGTCCCCCAGCTCACCCAGGGTGTTCCTATGCAGCCAAAGGGCAATTAAAATGGATAATGACAAAGGGAAATGAAGTCATATACCAATTTGCAACATACACAACTAGTGCACGTGCCTGATTGTATCTTAGAAATATATGAGGAAAAAATAGCATACCAGCAATAATGTTTTTGGATATGTTGAGTTTAGATTATACGCTCTAAATACATCAAATGAAATGTGGAAAAAGATATATGGAGAAATATGTAAAAGGGTGTCACTAGAAGGCGAAAAAGAATATCCCTAACAATAACAAGTCCAACATTTTCTCTTGGGATTTTCATGCTGCTCCACCCAAGCTACCAAATGTGAGCCAAAGACCTCACAAACAATGAGAGAGTTGACCATTTGCGCTTACTTCGCAGCCCACCCACATCACAGTGGTCAGTCTCTTTATTGTCAGACTACAGACATCTCCAGATGTCTGTCCAAGCTCATTTCATTAAGCTCATTTTCTGTGTTAGATATTGCTTGATGAGCTGTCTGTCTAGCACACGGCCATTTGCAGATGGGAGGGGAATGGTTCAGTTTGTCTGACTGCAGCTGTTACAGCCCCCATCGACAAATAAATTCTGTCCTGCCTCTGCTATTTCAGGGTGATCAAAGTGAAAGCGCCTGAAGGTTCAACAGTGACCACCCACCCTTCCACTGCTCCAACCCCTCATGGTCCTCTTCCTGGCACTCTCACTGTCATCCACTTCCAACAGACCCCAAGTGCCACCGGCACCATGCTGCTAGTGCCAGCCCCTTTGCCACATACACATGCACACTGTGACACAGCCAGCCTGTTACCCCAGCCAAACATATCGCCAGTGAATCTGTCTCTGATTATGGGCCCTGCTTCTAGGCACACATCACCGGTGTGTTGCCTGTGAGAGACCGTTCTCTCAACAATATATCAAGTTCTCTATAAGAATACTATATTTGCAAAAAGAAAGCTTTCTATTGAAGAGACAGTAAAGCAGACTTGTTTTTGCATTCTGATCTCAGATCAAAAAAATATTCAGAGGCAGATTTACAAGCCCCTTGCACCACGTTTGCATCACTTTTCCCATGTTGAATGTGACGCAAAAGTGGCGCAAGTGGCTTGTAAATCTGCCCCTCAGTGTTAAACCAAGTGTCCATTACATTAATCTCTCAAATATCCTTATATTTCACTGTAGACTAAAGACACACAAAATTTGCACACAGGATAAACGCCGTTCCCTTGACATGTTAGTTTCAGGAGAAAGTTGCCCCTTTTCCTTCTGTCACTTTATCACTTCATCAGATTACAGGAATACTGGATTGTGCACCCACTGGCAGGGTCGCCATACAGTCTGCAGGTCTTATGTTTGCTTACTTCAAGGCAGTCTAATAACACCTCATAATGAGGCACCGGGAGATTCTTCTGTTTGTGGGGGGCGCTATACTCATATTAAATACCACTCCTGAAAAGACATTACAGTAGCTACGTTTGTTATATAATAGCTTCAAGCTGCACCCGCGGCAATGTTAAAAATGCACGCATTGCATTTGCATGCAGAAAGAGGCAGGCACCGCGCGGTGCCTGCCGCTTTCTGCATGCAAATGCAGGGGGGTACCATAGGTACCCCCCATGTGCACCCCCCACCCCCCCTTCACCTAGGGGGCCCGCAACGGGCCCCCGCAGTGAAGTTCCGTATGCTTTTCCACGGCGGAAAACCCGCCGCGGAAAAGCATAACTCACTGGCCATCCTAATATGGTGGACGGTGTCTGGAAGACACTGTCACCATATTAGAGCTTTTCCGCCGCGGTTGTAATCTGACCGCGGCGGAAAAGCTGTGGACGGAAACCAGGACTCACCAGCCATCCTAATGTGGCGGTGGGTCTTTGGTCAGTCCGCTGCGGTTTTTCCGCATCCTCGGGGCCGGCGGTGGCTTCCGCCGGCCCCGAGGATGCGGAAAAACCGCAATCGTAATGACCCCCTAAGTTGGGTTATCCAAAGGGCCTGGCAGAAGCAGTCTTTTCAGTGGCAAATATTCATTTATTTATGCATTCACTCTTCAACATCTTGATTAAAAATTGGGGATACACAAAGCCTTTACGTGGGTGACCCATGGGTAAGTAGACTACAAACTCATTTTGCATGCGGTTCAATGTTTATAACAGTTGTTACTAAGTAAAGTCTATGGAGACATTTAATTTGTTAGCTTGCTGAAAACTGGTAAAAAGAAGATAACAGTGATCAAACTTGAATGACTTGAAATATGTGCCATGTGTCCTGTACATGGTCAAAGTTATATCTATTAAAAAAAATGGTCATAGATGTAGGTTTTCGAATTTCTTTAAGCCCACAAACTCTATAGGATAATTTAAGAATGACTGGATGATGTCATTTGAGTTGTCATCAATGATGTCATCAGTCACATCATTTAACATGTCATCAGGGATGTGAAATGTGACAATAACAAGCAGTGCATGTTGGGGCACAAGTTATAGATAGCTCCGTAAACTATAACTGGCTAATTTCATTGTTTTTTGTGATATTTCAACATCTAATTACAAGGTCAGTTAAACCTTTTTTCAGTGCATTTCTAGTTCTTTTTTTACGTAATCTATAATCTTATTACCATACCTATCTATAACATAATTTTAACATTTATTTCTTAAAGTGAATTCCTGAGTTTTTTTTAACATAATGTAGGATCTTATTACTATACCAAACTATAAAATATGTGTTAACCGTGTTATTAACACCTTTTTTAGTTAAATACACTTGTAGTTAACTTATCCACCTTTCCCCATACTTTACCATAAGGAGACTCCATAGTCAGGGTGGAGATCTACCTTTATGTAAAATTTGTGGGTAATTAAAAAAGTTTTTTAAACGTTAAAATCAATTAGTGAAAAAATCTTAATGTTAAATTCTAATGTAAATTAAATCTATATAATTTTAAATGTAGAAGAAAATAAATATATGTTGCAGCACTATTAACTAAGTTTTGAATTAAATCTTTAATTAATTTAAATATGTTAAATTAGATTACATTTAAGAATTAAGATTTATTATAAGTGATGTATAGAATAAATGGGGGGGGATTTATTTATAATGTAATCAAAATCAATGTGTAGATTAAAAAAAGGATATTACAATACTTCATAATTAAATTATAAAAGTGTATTATTTTTAGACATTTTTTAACACAATCATATTGTCAACAATTCTAACCATTTAAATTCATTCATTTAATTTGATATTATTGCTTCCGAGTTTTATTTTAAAACCCCGCCTCCCTGGTTTTCTATGGAGGGTGTTACCTTACCATTGGTTGGCCATGAGTGATGCTGAACTTACTAACAGCAGTAGTAACTTACACCAGTAAACCTGACTTCACCCACTTTCTCAGGGGGTGGAGACATGTACATCTATATTGTTAGGTAAGTTTACTCTCAGATTTGATAAATAACCAAAAGTAGTAATGTGACTCCAAAGATTAGGAGTAAATTATAGGTGTGAACAAAGTTCATATACTATTCCAACGGTAATAATTTAACTCCTAATACTTACCACACCAGGATGACTTTATATTGTGTTATTGATACAGCAGTTTGGTTTTCTTAAGAATTAAGACTTATCATAAGTGATGACTAGAATATATGAGGAGTCATTTATTTATAATGTCATCAAAATCGATGTATAAATTCAAAAAAGGATATTACAATTTTTCATAATTAAATATTAAAAGTGTATTCTTTTTAGACATTTTTCAACACTGAATCATATTTTCAACAATTCTAACCATTTAAATGATATAATTTAATTTAATATTATTGCTTATGGGTTTTATTTTAAAACCCCGCCTCCCTGATTTTGTATAGAGGGTGTTACCTTACCAGTGGTTGGCCATGAGTGATGCTGGACTAACTAACAGAAGTAGTAACTTACACCAGTAAACCTGATGTTATCCACTTTTTCAGGGGTGGAGACATGTACATCCATATTTTTAGGTAAGTTTAGTCTCAGATTTGATAAATAACTAAAAGTAGTAATGTGACTCCTAAGATTAGGAGTAAATTATAGGTGTGAACAAAGTTCACATACTATTCCAACAGTAATATTTTAACCCCTAATACTTACCACACCAGGATGACTTTATATTGTGTTATTGATACAGCAGTTTGTGCAAACACATCATCTGTGTTAGGGCATGACAGTTATAGATATATTTTTTTTTACGAGTAACACATTGCTATCTTATTTACCACAACAAGATATGAAGATAATTAAAATCATTGCACTACATAAAAAATGAAAATCTTACCACTCCAATAGAAAAATAATTGTTGATGATGCAATAAGGCACTGGGTCTCCCTTCTCTTCTTTATTATTAGGTATCACATCAATTTTCCATCTGTCGAGCATGATCACTGTGCTGTTTTCTATATCCTTCAGGAATTTTAAAAGGTTTTCTCCTTCATAACCTAAGAACAATGGATAAAGTGAGTAAATGTGAGTGCTTGTTTTATTCCTTCTTCAGCTCCATGTCTAAATGTTAATAATTTACACATTATATTTTCATTGGTATTTTATACATTTCTGCACACTATAACACAGAAGCAGCTCATAAAGGCGTTGGAGTCCTCCATATAAAGTGAATACACAATAGAAGTCTGCAGAAGCAAATGCAAACTACGCAGAATACTGGCCTTTGTGCATCCACTTAGAGAAACCTTACTGTCTCACAGTCGTGGATGGTAATTAAAGCAGAGATGGGGATGGGCAGGCCACACGTACACTCTCACTCACACCCATGCATTCACACACACACACCAATTCACAACAATCACTCACAAATATTCATATACACACACACACACAAGCACTCATACACCTAACATTAAAAGAGACAAAACTTTCTGCTGCACTCTTGAAAGGGAATACTAGGAGTTCCTAGGATGTGTGAGACTACCGCTTCCTCTCATTGACTGGCCTTATGTCAGACAATGAGAGTAGGCAGCATGGCAGTCCATACCTTGTCACAGAGTGGGATAGGTCAGTGACAGTTGCTGACCCTACCCAATGCTGTAATGAGGTGTCAGTGATAATCTCTCAGCCCTGGGCACTTCAGGGCTAGAAACTGGTACCCAGGTCCAAGGTAATCAACAATGCATCCCCTCATCATAAGGGGGAGGGCCTTGAGGCACGTTTGCCAGGCTGAGGAGGTCACACCTACCGGATTGTGACATCTTCAGCCTAGCAATGTTCAGCTGCGGCAGCCAGGTGCCTGCATATCTAGTACAAATTCAGAACCCATCTTCATGAACTGAATATGTAATGTAATGTAATGTTACATTTGTATAGCGCAACTATCCCTCCAAGGAGCATCATGGCGCTGAAACGGAGACCAGAGATGGAAATTCGGAAAACCTGGTTAGCTGCTAATAGTCGGAGAAGGACCGTTAGATCAGGGTTTTGCAAAAAGGGTCAGATGTGGTGGAGATCCAAATTTTTAGGGCTTTTCCGAAAAGGGACTTGGAGGTAATATGGCGAAGATGTGGTGGAAATTTGTTCCATGCCTTTGAGCCCAACACAGTAAGTGACTTTCCTCCCTTAATTGCCAGTCTGAAGGCAGGTATTTTTAGCAGATTGTCCTTTGATGATCTTAAAGTTTGGGGGGAACGTATCGCTTAAAACATGAGTGAAGATATTGTAGGCCCCTGGAGTGGAAAGCCCTAAAAGTGATAAGGAGGACCTTAAAGAGAATGCATTTGTGAATTGGCAGCCAATGAAGTGTGTTTAAAGCCACTGATGCAGATGACTTCCTTGGCCCCCTCAGTACTAATCGTGCTGCAGCATGCTGGAGCCTCTGCAAGGCTGACTTGTTGTTCCCTGCATAGAGGCTATTACAGTAGTCTAGCCTCGATGTAATAAGGGCTATGGCTACTGTTTGCCTTGCTGAAAAGGGAATCAGGTCAAAGAATCTCTTTACAGTTTTTATAATGTGGAAACAAGTTCCAGCAACAGCCAACGATTGCTGTTTAAATGATAGAGTAGTGTCAAATTTAATTCCCAGATTCCTAACCATGTTTACTGTGTTTGGAGGAGGGGTGGTATTGGCTGGCCACCAACATTTGGGTGAGAAACAAAATTCTTGGCCTAGGGTTAGAATTTCTGTTTTTTCAGAAGAAGAGTATCTGTCAGACTGACCTTTGCTCTACCTGACAGACACTCTTCTTATTGTAAAATGGGTGAGGGCGGGATCCCCCCACCGGTAAGGACTGGACGCATCTGCGGTCTAGCTGATGTCTAGCACTAGTGTATGAACATACTCCACCCTAAAGCACCTTTCTAAACAGATTCACATGAACACCCTCCACACAGAAACACATAAGGCCATACCACCCATTTGACTGAAATTCATGTCACTAATCTGCTACACAATGAGGTTTGTTCCACTTCAACCAGAAGCATGTTTATGTTCATGTTTATGGAATTTGTAAAGGGCTCGTATACCAACAGTCTCATGGCGCTATGGGGAGAGGGGAGCTGTCTTCCAGGCTCTAACAATAAGCTTGGGGGCATAACCATGTTTTATTTTTTTTCCTAAAGCTGGTATATTCTGAGGTTAGTCTTATTTCAATTGGAAAGGAATTCCAAAGTGTGGGGCCAAATACCAAGAAGCGTGAGCCACCCATTCTCTTTCGTTTAAATCTTGGGGTAGTCAACTTGTTCAGTGTAGCTGGTCTAAGATTCCGTATATAGGCAAGTATCTTAAGATCTTAGTGGATATGAACTTGGGGCCTGTTTCATGAAGTGCGTTAAAGATCATACAACTGGTCTTGAACATAGACCGCTGTATCACTGGAAGCCAATAGAGCTGCTTCATCAATGGTTTAGTGTGGCAGTGTCTCGGTTGCTGAAAGACCAGCCTAGTCACTTGAATTTGGATGAGCTGTAACCTAAGAGTTTGGTTGGCAGGAAGTCCTAGATAAATGGAATTGGCATAATCCAACCAGGACATTATTAGTGCAAGCAGAATAGCTATGCTTGCCTCTTGAAAGTCCTCGATTGATATATTCAAGTGGCTGAAACCAGGCTAATCAGTTCCTGCATGGAGAGATTAGCGTTTATTTTAATTCCCAGACTTTTCACTGAATTTTTGGGTATGGGGGGGGGGTACCCAAATGGAGCAGGCCAGTGTGCTGGTATCCACTGTTCTATTCTGTTGTTGGAGATAATTATCTCTGTTTTATCAGAGTTTTACATGAGAAAATTATGAGTCATCCTCTCCTTGATGAAAAGCATAGTCTGTTGAAATAAGCCCTAGGAGTCATTTGTATCGTCAAGCGGGAAGATCAGCTGCATGTCGTCTGCATGATTATATACCTTCACTCCTCTTTCTTGTAGAGCATGAATCAGAGGACAAATGTATACATTGAGCACATGAGGCGAAAGGGAAGACCCTTGAGGTACTCCACATGTGGGGTTAACCCAGGAGGAATTGAAGGGTGCCAGTCTAACAGACAGTGAGCGTTCCCTTAAGAATGAGAGCATACAAACCAGGGCTGTGCCCCTCAGACCTGCCGCTGCCAGTCTATCTGCTAAGATGGAATGGTCCATGGTATCGAAGGCAGCTGACAGGCCTAATAGTACCAAGGCCTGTGTACAACCCCTGTCTGCTCCTTCCTTCAGTTCATCCATAGCACATAAAATACTGATTCTGTAGAGTGCAATGGTCTGAAACCTGACTGATGGGTATCCAAAAAGTTAGAATCTTCGATGAAGGAGCACAGGAGTTTAGCTACATGTGCCTCCAGCAATTTAGCCAGGTATGGAAGGAGAGAGATAGGCTTGAAGTTGCTCAGAATGCTAGGATCTACTCCTGTTTTCTTTTGTAATGGCACTAACACTGCCTCTTTGAAGTAGGGTGGGACTACCACTTGCTCCAGGGAGGTATTTAGAAGGGAGAGAAAGATAGCTGGGAAATGAGAGAACAGTGTTTTTTGTATCCTAGCAGGGCAGTGATCTTTGGGGGAACCTGACTAAAGCTTGTTTCTGAGTTCTTCCAGTCCATCAGGAGTGATCTTTTGGAAGTTAGTCATCGTTGTGGGATTTTCATATGACTTATGAGATTTCCATTCCAAATGTCTGGTGGATATAGAGTTCAGGATGGCTTTGATTTTTTCAACAAAAAATGTGTTCAACTCATCATTCAGGGACAGTTCTTTCTTAATAACAGCGGCCACCCCATCTCCTCTTTTCCCCGCAGGTCTATTGGCCTGCATCACGTACTAGGTACCTGGGGGGGCTGCTAGAATGTTGGGCATGGATTCCATGGTCAGCCATGTTTCTGTAATCAAAGGTATATCGGGGGCCACAGTATATAAAGGGTTACAAATCTCCAGCTGATGCTTAACCATAGAGCGTGTGTTTAAATAGACTACCTTAAACCCTCCGAGGTCAGGGGTCATTATTTTAGTGGCAGCCTGCCTGAGTTGAGTAGGATGCAGGGTTTCGGACGTAGTTTAGGGTGGCAGAGGTACAACCAGTTCAGGGTTTAATACTCCAAATCGTTCAAGTTTATGTTTGAGAATAGGCTCAATCCCCTTATCAGCCGTATGTGCCAGTGAGCTTAATTCCAGTGATGTATATCTAATAAAATGGGCATAATGACTGGCCCTGGGCCCTGGCTGGCCATGGATAGGCGCAGATGGGCTTGCCTTTGGCACGCCAGCGGCGTGCCGGCTGCGCTCGTCCGCTGCGCCCCCGCTTTTCCATCTAGTTAATTAGCGGCTGTGGCGGTAATCCCTGACCTGCTGCCCTGATGTTGATCCCTCCTCCCAGAAGTGGGTGTATCGACAGAGCCAGGCAGTCCCCAAGCAAAGATGTCTGCACACCTCAGCATCCATCGAGCACAAAGCTTGCGGCGGACTAAGGGGGCAGCCCTGCAAGACCCCCCAACAAGGTAATCACTGTTGTGGCAGTAGAATGTGCAAATACGCAATAGTGACTGTTTAACATTCCATTAGAAATGCAGAATACTTTAAAATCTAGCAACAATTGTTACGGGCATAGGATGACCTCTCTACTGTGTGAGAGCCATAGAATTCCCTCTCCATGAATTCGGGAGTAAAGCCAAGAGGAAATTGACATTGTACCAGCAAATTCTACTTCCCAATTCCCAAAAGAGTAAATGAGTCTGCAAGTGATGATGTTCCACATTTCAAGTATCAAAAATGTTAAGGCACACCAGTGTCCAATCTGGACCTCATGAAACATAAATCCCTTCAGATCTCCTACACAGCCTCATCATACTGCAAAGGGTAAGCGAATAACAATGTGTGTATGAGAGGCAAATCTCTGGATTACATGACTACACTGAAAGTACTGAATCATAAAGTAATATCTGAGAAAAGATGCCTTAAAGTATTCTGTAATCCACAAAGTACTGTTCTGATAATGCACATGATTTTGGGTATTTTGTTTATTTATGATAATTGATAGCAATTGGAACCACGCGTGAAAAGCATTCCTATTATAGACAGTTACCTATTGATAATTCTGTAGATAATCTAAAGCACAATTTTAAATGTGGTGCACCGTTATCAAGCATGCGATTAAAATGTACTTACAAGTCACTAATGAAATTGATATAGTCCATATGATTTATATATGTAAAAAGGATTTGAAAGTAATGAGACTTGAGTGATGACTAATACAAAATAATTGTAATATTGCTGATTGTATCCTAAGCAAGCGGTTAATGGGTGACCTGATTCAGAATGTGATTTTGGCAACACTGAAAACTTTACACACACAAAAGCTCTCCACAAGCTTTACTCCAAAATACTACCCTGATTCTCAGAACTAGCTTTGTATTGATGAATTCCATCTACTTGTACTACAAAGTCTGCCCGTTCAATTCCCGCCTCGGCGGCTCTTGGACTCAATCTCCCCGGACCTGATAATTCTCGCCTCGGTGCCTAGTCTAATCATGGGTCCTACTCTGTGACTCTGGGCAATAGTTTGCTTAATCTCCACAACGGCCCCAGCAGCACTTGGATGCCTGGCTTCACCTTGGGGGTGCCCAGGAGTGGACATCTGACAGGAAAGCCAGGAAGGATTCCACAGCGGTACGAATACAGCGATATGAATACAGCGCTACGAGACCTCTGGGTAGAAGGCGCTATATAAATTCAAAAGACAAAATACACACTGTGACACCGCCATGCATATTATGAGTTTGAAGTCCGCGAGTGGTGTCATCGAAGTCTTTACTCCATGAAAAGACTGGCGGTCTTGTAAGAAAATTGGCTGTTGCCCTCCCATTGCAACGCCCATATTCAAAGACACCACCATGGGGCTCCAAAAAAAGCAAGCCAAACAAAAGGAAACTCGTAATTTGGCAGTCAGGGCGCACACAGGTTTGGGAGTGAGGTAGCAGGTCGCCAGTGTGGTGGTCCGTTCCCACACCTCCAAACTTGCAATCAGGCCATGAGCGCTTAAAATAATATTGTTAAGTAGGTATGGTTTACTCCTCACACCAGAAATTATAGGAGAAAGCACATCTAGCCACAGATTACATCTTCTGACAAGAGTTGGAGGAGCCCATTATATGGTGCAGCAGCTATCTTGCTAAAGACGGCCAAGGATTGTCTGGGCCTGGGGGTGCAACACCAGAAACACTTTCAGTGCTTCCCCGGTCGTTTTCTCCTTGGGGTTAGCCAACACTGCCCATTAAAGATGCAGGAGATCCAGATGCGGGGTCCCACAAGGGTCCACACTGAGCCCCACATTATTTAACATTTACCTCCAAACCTTGGCAGACATCATAGTGCATTTTGGGATGTCAGTAGTCACCTATGTGGATGACACTCAGCTGGTGTTTTCACTCATGCCTGGCTAAGGTCACCTTTCATTCAACATCAGATCCTTCTGGGAACAGATAACCAGCTGGATGAATCAAACCCATCTGAAGCTCAATGGAGCTACACCAAATTAATGACACTCGAGAATATGTCTCCCCCCCAACACTACCTGGACTGGCCTACCTACCTGGGTCACCCCGGCCAATAATTCAACTGCAAAAAGCCTGGCCATGTTGATTGATGACTCCCTGATTATGGTAGCCCAGGCTTCCAAAATATCAGCAAGCTGCTTTAGCCTGTTGAGGATGCTGCTTAATGTCCTGCTGCTGCTCCTCGAGGCCAAGAGTCATGTGGTAGTCCTGGCATTAACCCTCCATTACATAGACTACAGTAACTTTCCTTACCTGGGCTCCCCTGAGGCTGCCACCTAGAAACTTCAGAGAGACGGCAGCTTGCATGCTTCTAGGTATCCCTAGGTCCCAATCAGCCCAGCAGGGGTTGAGGCGTCTGCATTGGCTTCCCATTGCTCAAATAATTGAATTGAAATCCTTGTTCATGGCTCATATAATCCTTCATGGGAAACGCCAACTCATCCGTCAACAGCTTGTAACCCATGATGCCCCTAATAGGGCCCTTCACTCTTCCAACTTGCATTTGGTCACCGTTCCTGTAGTCATAGGAACCAGGGAAGTAGGACCCTGCTTTTGGTTCAATAATTCAAAGCTCTGGAATTCTCACCCCTTTAGGTGTCTGGACAATGAGCTGCACTTTTGCAAAGCCATTAAAACCTGGCTCTTTCAGCAGTGACATCTTAGATGATCGATCTCTTAGATCTCGATCTTGTGGTTGCTCCCTCTCTTTCTAAGCAGTGGGATGCCTCCGAGTTGCCATGCACTCTAAAAATCCACTAATAATAATAATAATAATAATAATAATAATAATAATAATAATAATAATAATAATAATATTCTCACTCAAAGCAAATCTTGTGGATGTGCAGGAACAAGTTAAAGTTGCTAGATATGGATAGGAAAATTACTGTATTAGCGTCTATCTTAAGGTTAGGCATCACACCTTCGTAAATAAAGGGCAAACAAGGGTTAAATGGGTTACTCAATGGGTTTTGTGAAATATGCGTGAGAATAAATACAGCTGGAGGTTTACGACCCCTAACCCAAAAGAGAAAATGTTTGTCTTGCCTGTGACTTTGGTTAGACCTGTGTACCTTGTACCTTGCAGAGCGGTGCGGTTTGGGCAGTGACGTATCCTGAGGCATCGGACATATTGAATCTGCCTTTCTGTATAAGTAGTATGAAACCCTATTTGCAGTAAAAATAAGCCTACATGTGCTTACTTTGAGAATTGAAAACTCAGTTCCTTTTGTCCTTTGAATCTAATGTGATTCAAAGCAAGAATTTTTTTTTTATTAGCAATCCAATAAGTGCCTTGATCATTAAAACCTTATAAAATATCTTAATAATATTTGAGAAAGCTTAACCAATATTTATATTAACTCAATGTACCCTTATTAGCTCTTTTCCGGTGATTTGGAATAAACTTTTGACTAGGGGTGGGAATACTTTGAAGTAATTCCATGTTGTACAATCACATGGAATTACCTAGGTATTCAGCAAGATTATGGTTGAGTTACCCAAACAGAGTAATTCTGAGTTTAGCGCTAATGAGAGAATGCTCTCTGCACTGAGAAATAGTGCTAAGTACAACAAAACATGAATAGCAAGTGCAAACAGCTGTTCGCTCTCGCTAAATTTGCTCTTGGGGTAGGATTTTCCCCAACATACTTCTGGCATTCAGGTCTATTTTCTTAGTGCGAAATGCACCCTCATGACTAAAATAAACACGGTGGTGCATTTTGCTCTAAGAAACAAAGCTAAATGCAGCACAACATGAATCCTACTGGAGGAGCACATTTAGCAAGCTCAAGTGGGTGCTCGCTAAATGTGCTTTCACAGTAGTATTTTTTTACTCAAATTACTCTTAATTATAAGAACAGGAGTAGTTCTATATTATCAGATTCATTTCTTTTCACTTGATCTCCAGCTACCTGACCTAATTCATCCATCATTTCATTGATCACAGCAATTTATTTTTTTCCGGAGAGGAGTGCATTTCTGCGCCAAACAGTTTAAGTCATTTTTAGTAATTCATGCTTTAAGTGCAGTTACATACTCTAGACCTGATTACAAGTTTGGCGGACTGGGTGATGGATATCTCGTCCACTTTATTACAATTCCATCATGTCCTATGCAACTTTTAATATGGCCGAAGGGATAGCCGTTACGTTTGTGATGGAGTATCCCATCTACCAAACTCATAGGCCCTCTGATTTCTTTGTATATTACAATAGCACACACCATACAATTCTTTGAAATGATGTGGGCATTCACTGCCATTGTATTGTTTCATGTGTTTGCAGCCCATATATCTTTGAGGATCATTCGAACTCAATTGAGTTATGACACTATTCTACTCTAACATGATAGTCTATGAAATTGACAACTCAATCTTGACTTTATTTAATCATCTTTCTCTTTTTAGGCACTAAGCATGATGAGCTCCAGATATTTGTTCTGATGAACCCTCAAACTTCAGGAGATATGTTTCAAACATCTGCATTATTTATGCCACATATAAATGGACATGAGCATAGGGTGATTGATAATCTGTTGATCAGTATTTGTAAATACAGTCAGGTTGGGCACAATTGACACAATTACTGAACCCCATTTTTTGCCCACTGTATTCTGTATCTGTGGACTGCACCATTGGCATCTTTTTCCATTGGATTGTACTGTTTTAACTAAAATATTAGAAGCTACATAAGGTACACAATCTTGATGTAAAATGTGTCAATTAATTTATGCAATTGTATGAGACTTACGCATCATTGAATCTTTTGTCATATAGAAGCCAATTGAAAGAAAAGACATGCTTTCATTCATTGTTGTCTTTCTACATTTTTATATATAGATGCAATGTGTGAATCACCTCTATGAATCATTAGACATTGGATACAGTATGCCGTGTACATGAATCAGAAATATTAGTGGAAAAAAATCTCTGTAGGATTATTGCAAATGTTCATGGAACATCAGACAGGTAAGGATTTAAAAATAAAATGTCTCTTAGACAATTCCTGGTAATGAAAAATGTTTAAATGAGTTGTTCACTGCTGCACGGCTTGCCTCTCCTTTAAGAAAACATTGGAGTAACCTTATTATATTTAATAAGCTGAAACTTCAAATTGGGAGCAGGTAGACAGGGTGAGTTTAGTGTCTAAAGAATTATAGATGAAAGCTCTCTTTAATGGAAAAGTCCGAATTTTTATCACATTTCTGAAAAAGCTACTTTTAGAAAGTTTGCATTTTCTTGTCCTAACCATTTGGTACATGTAGCCTGATCCTGCATCACATGATAAGGTGCAACTGGCAGTTGGTCTTTGTGTATTGCTTCCAGACAGTGAAAGAAAAGGAAGCAAGGTGAATGCAGCATGAGCCACTCTGATTTAATTAAGTGGAGGGGAGTTCTCCCATGCAACACTTGTACATCACAAAGGCTCTGCCTGAGCACTATCACACAGGTTTTGCACCAGTCTTTTGGGACCCAGACAGGCTGGGGCTGAGACAGGGAAGGGGGTGCTTGATACTTTGTGCCGGGGGGGGGACATCTAGATGCTTCCTCCACTTCAAAGTGGGCACCAAGTATAAAATGTTACACCCAAATATTCAGTACACGTCTGGACATGTGGACAATGCCAGGAAGAGGATGTGCTGCCTAATGAAAGGATTGCCACTCTGCTGGACAACTGTTTTGAAAGACTGATGCCCTGCTGTGCTGATCCGCTGCCTGCTGTCCTCTTGCCCTGGTGAGAAGGACTGGACTGCCTTCTGTTGAATCCAGGACCACCAGAGTGACTCCAAGGGCTAGTTGACTGGCCTCCTGAATAGAGAATCAGAGACAGAAGACTCCAACAACCTTGAAGCAGGCACCTGGGTGCTGCCATCTGTGAGTCCTACCCATCCCAATCCTGTACACTTTGAAGTGGGTCTGAAGGTCTTCTGCCAGTCTATCTGTGGATCTGGCTGAACAAAAGCATCTATGCAATGCAACTTTGAGCAGAACTAACATTTCACCACTGCTGTGTGGACTTTCACAACTCATGGACTTTGCATCAGCTTCGCAGCCCGCAGCCCAATTTGTACTACCGCTGCTTGAGGCATTTTTGACACAGTCCCTCACATTGCAAGCCTCTTGTCAATAGCAGCCTCGAGGACAGTGCAGGAATCAGCATCACAAGCCCCATAGCTTCTTCAGTACCAGCTGGTGCATGAAGTGTCCTTGATGCAGAAATTTGCACAACAACGACATAGCTGCTTGGAAACTACACTACGCGACAGATCTCTGACCAGGATCGAGCATTGTCTCAGCTGTGCAAGCATCATTGATGCAGGACTCCAAAACTCTTCACAACCATGATTTAAGGTAGTCTTGTTCAGTAGATCAAACTGGCATTCCGTAGCCGACCGGTGCTATGCTGTGGTCAGACTAAACATGTGACTTTGTCCCAGTCCATCGTGACCAGATACCACAGATAGCATTTCTCTGAAATCTTTAAAATTGCATATCTCTGGTTCTACTAACAGGATTTTGTTGTACGCTATGTTTCTAAATTGGCATAGGATTTATCTTTTGTTATTACTTTTTTAAGACCTGCATAAATACATTATACATTGCCCCCAAGTTAAGCCTGACTACTCTGTACCGAGCTACCCGAGGGATGAGCACAGGTTGATTTGGGGGTTGCTTGTGACTTCACATTGACAAGATTTGTGGTTGCTGCTTGAATAGGGTTTCACCCCCTCAACCAGTAAACAATATCGTAATAAATGTTTGTTTGAGCCAAATAATTAATTCTCGACTAAAAGCACATATACAATCTATCAATTTCAGTAATATAGTAAAGATGGACAAAATGATTTACCCATAAAAATACATTGCAGCAACATACATGGATTCAAGCTAGGTGCTTTTATTGTACATTTTATTCACAACATTGCTACTAATAAATGAAAAGAGTGTTGGTAAGATTTGATGGATCATTAACAATGAACACTTTTTTGGTAAATGATGGAGGTGAAACTTTCTACTAAGGTTTACTCTTGAATAAAACAAGATATTAAAATAACAGGTTGCTAGTCAAGTGAATGCTATTTGTGGCACATAAACATTAAACAATTTGTATTACCTCCTCCCCATCTTAAACACCTTGCCAAGTCATTGCCAGTCCCAAGAGGTAGTATTGCAACAGGAGGATTTTTCTCTAAATTTGCTTTATCTGCAAATAAAGGAAAGGCAATAATGTTTTAATTTAATATCAGAACACAAAAACCATTACAAAGAATAGCAGAAAATCCAAGGTTAGAAAGCACATACATTGGCAAACAAGACTTGATTTATACATTTGACATTTAAATGTAATACACTTGGGTTCTTCAAGCTCCCATCCCTGTGCTGGTATCCACACTGGGGACCCTACCCCCGGGGCGTAATACCTCACAATGCCCCAGGATGCCCACCCCGGAACACTGTGGTAAAGATGTGCTGCTCTTGTCCAGGCAGGAGCAATGGAAATGTCCTTGCTCCCACCAGCATCCAGTATGGTTCTGGTTGGGAAGCTGTCTGGTGTTATGGTGTTGTGGGGGACTTGGTCGTCCCCCCATACTGCCAAATGTCCCCTTGAATAGTGGGTCCCTGGGTGAGCACCAGGGCACCCTCCTATAATATACCAAATGTCCTGCTCCTGCAAGGAGAGCCGGCTGGGGACACAGGGTTCCTGGGGTTCCCTCCACAGCTCCAAAATAAAAAGCCATTATGGATGCCCAGGTAGGCAAAATGGCACCTTCTAAATGAAAAATATGCCTGCTTCCGCTGTCACACACTCTGTGTCTATTTGTGGAGCTGGCTGAGGTTGCGGGGCATTGAGGCTCCCACTGCATTACTCCAAATAAAAAAAAGAAGATGTGGATGTCCCAGGTGGGCACAGGGACACCCACACAAAACTTTAAAAAAAACATGAATAATAAAGGTGCAGAAGGAGCACTCATTTATTATTCACTGCTCCTTGAACAAGCGCCCTATGAGTGCTATTTTTTTGCCGCACTTAGTTTTTTTGCCTCAGTGGTGTAGGGGCACCAGCAAGCATTTTTCTTTAATGTTGTGGGTGGCTGCATGATGTAGCAGCCCACAGCACCATTAAAAAAAATTAAAACCAGTCAGCGCCTGATTTATATATTGGCGGCAAGGATACGCCATTGCAATGGTGACCGAATATGCTTATCACCAAGATTCAAGTCCGCCCACCTGACTTTGGTTTGGCTATGGCAGTGAATACTCTGCCTTAGATGGTCTGATGGAGTAAGGGCCATCAGAGAATTGGTTATATGTATGTCTCCAATTAGGATGGTTGCACATGCAGCATTTGTTTCACTGTCCACCATCGTCTGGCAAACTCTGGCTGTAAGGCACAGTAAAAAGGGAATAATGCCCCCCTCACCATGTAAGATGACTTTGAAGGTGAAGGGGGCATTCTTTTTTTATCTTCAAAAGTAAAATCCCGTTTGTGGATTTTTTGTTGTTGAAAATCATAAAGAAAACTGGCATCATTCAGAAAACTCATAAAGAAAACTGGCTCTGTCATGCAGCTGGAACCCTGTACCAAACAGCGTAGTGCATAGACAGGAATCGCTATGACTATAACTCACACCATCACCATGCACAGCTAATTACCCCACATATTATATCACTCATGACATATCCTATAACATCATTAATAACATAATTGCAACTTCTGAAATGGCATCATTGATGACAAGAATATGCTTGTCGAGGGAGCACATTGTATTTACTTTATCGCATGAGTTATAGTTACTGGAGATAACTATAGCTGGTAAAGATCAGTGTTTTTTTTGTTTAAAACATTAAGTTGTCACTAAAAGTTTCACCTAACTATAATTTCACTCCAGCCTTTGTTTTTTTCAGCTATATGCTTATCTTCCTATATTTCTAGATCTCTTATTTAAAATTGATTGTTAGCTTGGTTTTGTTGGAGTTTCTGATTTATCATGAAAAACATCCACACTTTATTTCAATTTACTATGGGCGCTTTAGGTTCCTCTCATAGTAAACTTAGTATGATCTTAACTTTGCAGTGAATAATGGTTACAATACATACACAGTATAGCATATGTATAGTGTACTAAAATATAGGACACACATGAGTAATTTAACATGAATGTACCTTTAATGAGATGTTCTTTGAATACGCATAACAATATATCTAACAATAGTTACACTTCTGTAAGCACTCAGCATTCTAGTTAATGGCTTCAATTAGGATATGGTTTTAAAATATGCACATTGTTACTTGAAAAGGGCAAACTAGCCCATGGACTCTATGGTCCTGTTGACGGCAGTATCTGAAACGCATTGGCCATATTTGTACATTGGCAATGAAATGATAAATAAAATTTAGGATTTGTCCAAGGAATAAATACTACTGCTTCTGTACCCCCTACTGTTGGTGCCTGCTCTAAGGTCTGGTTACTCCTCATAAATACACATGTAAAAGACAAATAAGCAGCACTCACAGAGCAAGAAAGGGATCAGTCAAAATGCATTGTCATTGTTAGATTTTCTGGTTGGCTAAGGCTTGCACCAAAGCCAGGCAGAAACCACCACTCTATTCAGGATAAGGGAGTTACAATCGTAAAATAACCCCTGATCCCCCCCTTGGTTGCTTGGCACGTGCAGTCAGGCTTATCTTAGAGGCAGCTTGTAAAGCATTTGCACAAAACCAACAGAAATACAATGTAAGCACTACAAAAGGACACCACACCCATTTGGAAAAATATCCGATATTTTTATATACTTAAAATAAGACCAAATATGAGAAAAATACACCATACAGTACTTTGAAAATAGTTGCTTCACCACATGTCTTTAAATGGCAAAATTACGTTGAAAACACAGTTCCTACGAGTCGGTAGCTCGGTCCGAGCCTACTAAATGCTGAAAACAACAGAGTCTCGCAGTTCCAGCTGACCACATCGGTACGGGCCAGCAACAGCAGGACAGACTCGTTAACAGTACCTTTCTTAGTGCAACTCACACGGAGGTGCGAGTTGTCTTGACATCCGTCGCGGTTGCAATGCAAAGTGGAAGCAGTGCATGATGCGGTGTCCCGCGATGCGGTGCGAGCAGCGGCTCAGTGATGGTCATCCAGACGGCGTCGGTGAGGCCAAGGCATGATGCGGTGCTGGCAGGTTGCGGTGCAGGTGACAGAGCTATTTGTGGTGTCCGTCGCGGTTACGTTGCAAAGTGGAAGAGGTGCACGGTGTGGTGTCCCTCGATGCATTGCGAGCAGCGGCTTGGTGACGATTGTCCAGACGGCGTCGGTGAGACCATGGCAGGCGGTGCAGGACAAGACGGTGCTCGATGCAGTACTGGCAAGTTGCGATGCAGCAACACAGTCGGTTGGCGGGAATCGTTGCTTGCCGAGCCGGACAGCTGTGCGTGATGAGGTGGTCATGAGTGTCAAGCCAGCGGCGACTGTGTCAGTGAGACCAGGTCAGCGAAGTGAAGTAGGGCGGTGCTGGTTGACGTGCCTCTCGATGAAGTACAGGCAATGACTCAGTGATGATTGTGCAGACGGCATCGGTGAAACCAAGGCGTGCAGTGCAGGGCGAGTCGGTGCAGCCTGCCGAGCCTTCAGGAAACAAGGCCAGCGACGGAGTCAGATGATGGAGTCGGTCGCAGTTCCCTCTTCCCTATGGCAACTGAAACAGCGGTTCCAGGAGTGGTACCCAGAGGTTGGTGAAGTCTTTTCAGTCCCTGAGACTTCTTAACAGGAGGCCAGCTTGGTTTCAGGCCCTTAGAGATACTCAGCACAAGTAGAGAAAGTTCAGGCCAGTTCATTCAGTGCCCAAGGCAGAAACAGCAGCTGCAGGGCAACCCAACAAAGCAACAACTCAGTACAGGTGCAGTACTCCTCCTGGGAGCTCTTCCAGCTCTTCTTCTTGGCAGGTTCCTTCATTCCAGCAATTTCTCTGAAGTCTTTTCTATCCCTGAGACTTCAAACAGGAGGCAACCTCTACGTCAAGCCCTTGGAGAAAATTCTAACAGCAGGATGATGAAAGCACAGTGTAGTCCTTTCCCTACTCAAGACAGAAGCAACCACTACAGGCCAACCCCTCAACATGCAGCATAGGGGCAGTACTCCTCCTCCAGCTTCCTGGTCCTTCTTCCGGGCAAGTTCATTCGTTCAGAAGAAATCTAAATCTCTGGGGTCTGGGCCCCAATATTTATACCAGCAAATCCTTTGTCCTCTGAAGGCAGAGGGGCCTGGACCTAGTTCAAACCAGTTCTGGGTGCATTCTGTCAGTGTGCATCTTCTTCCTTTGTCAGTGTGGGCCAGGGTCATCAGACACACCTCAGGAGGTGGAGCCAGCATTGTGGAAGGCGACCCCAGCCCTATTCAGATCCAGGTGCTACTCCTTCCACCCATCTACATGTAGATGTGCCTATGCAGCCCTTCTGAATCACCCTGTCTCCCCAGCTCCAGTCACTCACAAACCAGACAACTAATACACAAGCTAGCAGAGGCAGGCTGGATGGTTAGGTCAGAAAATACCCACTTTTTAAAAGTGGTATTATCAAACACAGAATGTTAAAACCAACTTTACTAAAAGATGTATTTTATCATTCTGAGTTCAGGCGTACAAAACTCGAACTCCTACCTTGTTCCCTGGGTCAGTTAGGATCATAGGCTGTAATGATCAAAACTGCCCATTCTGGCCTACGGAGAACAGGTAGACTTGCAATAGTGAAAAACGAAGTAGGCTGTAATTCATTATCAGGACATTCCACACACACCAGGGCATGTCCTACCTTTCACCTACAATGCACATTGCCCATGGGGGTACCTTGGGCCTACCAGAGGGGCGACTCACGTGTAGCAAATGGAAAGTTCAGGGACTTGCAAGTGGGTGCACTTGCCAAGTCCACATGGCAGCCCCAGGCTGCACACAGGATTTGCAATGGCAGGCCAGAATTACACTTTACGGGCTGTTTGCGTGGGTGGCACAATCCAGTGCTGCAGCCCACCAACTTTACTAGGGACTGACACATAAATCAAATAGGGCAATCATGGAAACACCAATCAAAACAGTTTATACAGAAAGCATATGCACTTTGGCACTGATTAGCAGTGGTAAAGCACCTAGAGTCCTAAAACCAACACACACAGGTCAAGAAAAAATAGGAGGAAAGAGCAAAAAGTTTAGGGATAACCCTGCAAAAAGGGCTATTTCCAACAGTTAGTGTCTTCTTTTTTTGCCGTTTTAAACAGTTTATAGTTTTTAAAATAATGTATCCAATTTAAGCTACTTGGAGCTGCATGCACAAAAATTAAACCAGCTCTTTAAATCCTCATTTATTAGTTAGTGTATGGACAATTATGAAATTATATTTTATTCATAATACCATATGAGGGACTCAATATGTAACTAGGAACTAGTCTCTTAATCACATTTTGGATGGGCAGAAATATTTCTGTGCTGTTTTCTATCTTACTGTCTAAAACACATTTAGATAAGCGTTGCATTTTATTACTTCACAATTTGTATCTCAGCAGTTAGAATACTTTTCTTCATGTTTGGTATTGCTTGTTGTCTTATTCATTTTCTCTTTAATCTGATATCCATAAAATATGTATATGTATTGTTACTTTATGTTCTGTTTGCTGTACCATAGTCATCTAACATTTGCTTTGATACCTACTTGTTCATAGAACATTAAGAACTTTGTATGACATGCAATGAAAAACACAAATCATTTTTCATGGTATTTTTAAACATACTCCATTATACAAAGGATGTTCAATAATCCAAACATATTGTGTAGCTACCCCTGACTGACAAATTATACTTTTCCATTTACCTATGCAATCCAAAATCCATCCAACAGTGCCATCTCCACCACATGCCAGTACTCTGAAGTCAGGAACATCTCGAAAAAAGTTCAACCTGTAAAAGATTTGAAATTGTTCAGTAATACTCTTGACCTAATAACGTTTCTTTGAAATTTTGGCCAGTTCATAAAGCTAGACAATGTCTAGAGCATGTATTATTTCATGTACTTTATCACATATTACACCTCACAAGTTAAAAACATTATTACAAGTGTACAATAAAAAAACAATGTTGGCATTGTTGCAAATTACAAATAATGTATCAACATGCTAAATTTAGAACTATCACATATCTCATCATTTAAGTGTTTGATAAGGAATAATGGCAAGATGTGATCATACAGCTAAAGGTGTGCATTCAATCAGCAATGCATTTTCCTGTGTGATTTATAGTTTACATGGGATGCATGTTAGCTAATGTCTGAGTAGCTGAATGTACCTGGAGAATTTCAAGTTTCTGAGGTGTATTCTGATGTATCTGATCTTTAATTGTGTTTTTGTAAAGTAATATTTTGAAGAATGGGATTCTGACACATTTAGCCCCCAATATAGTTTTATTTTTTTAGCCCCATGCTTTTTGGTCTCTACTGTCAGTCTCACTAACTGTATCTTACCCATGTTAAGCTCTATTGAACTGGATTTGAGTGATAACCACAAGTGTTTGCTTTTCAAGAAAATTGAGCAGCTGGAATAGGAAGCTCTGGGCTGGTTGAATACTGTGAATCGTACACATGTGTGCTCAGCAAGTGGGACTACTATCTAAACCAGCCCGGTATCTGCACGCTTGTAGCCTGATGCAGAGGCGATCTATAATAAATTGTTTACAGCTTGTATGGATCCTATAATTTAATTGGGTATTCAAAATGAATGATGAATGAATTTTTATTTATGTTTGGACACCGTCTTTAAAACATACAGTGCTTTCAAACAATAACATTTTTATATAATTACACCATGTAAATACAAATTCATCATAATACACTAAAAGCTCTGAGCCCCTACTATTTAAAAAGTAGGGCATTAATCCCAAAAATGTTTAGGAAATTTTGCCAGTGCACAAGTCACATCAAAAAGTTCCATCCTTATGAGAAGTTCTAGTGCATCATTCAGACAATTGATGTTATATTTTTTAAAAAGAGGTTTTAAAATCAAGCAGCGTGGCCTATAAAAATGATGACAATCAATTTAAACATAAACTTTAAGGTTATGGTACGGCAGTCTACATGTGCAGTATTTCTCTTGATCTAAAATGGCTTTGCATTTTTCAGCTCTCGCATAACGCATATTTAATCCTGCACGGAACTTTAATAGTAATAATCGTAACCGGCCATCCGGTAATGCCCATAAATATGGGAATACCTTCATATTTTCCAATTAATCCCACAAGGATCCTCTAGAGGACATTCCCAGCAACCCATCTATTATGGATCATCTCACAGATATATGCGTCAATACACTTTCTGATCTAATAACCCGGTCAATTTGGGCTCTCCAAAGGACTGCTGTCCTCCCTTTGTCCTCAGGGACATTTTCTCGGCCCTACCTAACAGCATCCTTCCTGTTTTCAAAGAATTCCTCAGCAAGGGCGAAGTACCTGGCACCCTCAAAAACGCAATGTTAGTGCCTCTCTTAAAGAAACCTGGGGCAGATCCCTCGAACTCTTCTAACTACCGCCCTATTTCACTCCTCCCCTGTCTGGCTAAAATCCTGGAAGCACACGTGGCTAGGTGCCTCTCTAACTTTATCGAAAATTCAGGATTTTTAGCCTAACCAAGCCAGTTTCCGGCCGGCTCACTCGACGGAGTCAGTCATTCTGACGGTAGAGGACACACTGAGAGCAAACGTGGACAGGGGGCCCCAAAGGCCTTCGTGCTCCTGGACTTGTCGGTGGCATTCAACACGGTCGATCACAACATCTTGCTGCACCGTGTCGAACAAACAGTCTTACATGGTCCGGGCTCTAAGTGGATAAAGTCCTTTCTTACAGGTAGATCCCAAGCAGTATGTCTTGGTGCCTTTACTGCCCCCAAATTGTCCACCTCATGTGGGGGTCCGTAGGGTTCGTCCCTCTCCCCACTGTTGTTCAACCTTTATATCCGGCCCCTGATCCACTCGCTCAAAGCCAGAAGAATCACTGTCTTTAATTACGCCGACGACCTTCAGATCTTCTTCCCCATTGATTACCCCAGCGCCGCCGCAGAGTTCCAATCTATGATGCTTCATATCCAGCATTGTATGGATCTCAACCAGCTGAAGCTCAACCCGGGTAAGGCGAAACTGGTGCTGCCTGGGAACAGTGCTGCTCGCTGGGGACCTCATTTCTGGCCGAGCGAACTAGGACCTCCTAACACCCCTTCCCTCTCAGTGAAAATCTTAGGGGTGGTCATCGATGCTGATCTCTCACTTAGAGGTCATGTAGGGGCTGTAGTCTCTACTAGTCTCTACCAATTGCGCAAAATAAGGAAGATTGCTCACCTACTATCTCACGCAGCTCTCGTCCAGGTACTGATTGCACTGGTGCTCTCACGCCTAGACTTCTCTAACTCCCTTTATATAGGACTACCCCAGGTTCTGCTTAACCGTCTACAAATGGTTCAGAATCAGGCGACAAGAATAATTCCCAAACAGCCAAGATGGCAATTGGCCAGGCCCTCGTTGCAAAAACTCCATTGGCTTCCCGTGGCGCAACAAGCTGCCTTTAAGACGGGTTGCCTAGTCTTCAAAGTGCTGCACTGTAACAGCCTAAAATTTCTCAGCAGTTTGATCACAAAGCATGTCCCTACCCTCAATCTCCGCTCAGCCCACCTTCATTTACTCACTATACCGACCATCAAACTGAAAAGGCAGGGAGGCCACAGGTTCTTCTACCTGGCAGCCAGTCTCTGGAATTCCCTTCCCCTTTCAATCAGGACCTGCAATAACCTACTTGGCTGAAAACTTGGCTATTCAGGCAATCCTGCTAACCCGGTCTTCCGCAACAACATCACACATGATTAGCGCCATGAAATGTTTGGTGACAGTGCGCTTTACAAGCTCCTAACATCATAACATATTGTGCGGAGGGTTTGTTCCTTACATATTTCAGGTCCGTCAATCTAGATTCTTATTTACAGGCTCATTTTAGTTCTGCTTTACAGATTGGGTCTTCAGCTCTTTTTAAGTCTAGTTTTAAGGTTCCTGCAAGGTCTTCCAATCTATTCTTTACCTTCCTTGCCCACTGTAATTCACTTCTTTTTATTTCAGTGGCACAGCAGGCTGATGTCTTCTGGGTATTTTGGACCAATAATTTATCCCAAAAAAGCAGAGTTGATTTATAGAATAGGAAGTTCCAGGGTTGCAAATTAACTTCTAATCTCATTGCCTGGAACATTGCACCTTTAGGGAGGGCCAACATTTTTTTCAGATATTTATTTTCACACCTGTCCCAACTTCCCTCCATACTAAAGGCTAACAGCTCATCCTGTGGAATCATTGTGTAGGGACTATTGCTTTATAAGCGGTTAAGAGGGGAGATCAGGAGGGGCCGCCATAAGTCTTTTTGAAGCGGACAAGTCTCCCTGTCATAGCTAATGCCCTTGCCTCCACTGATTCTTTATGTAAGGTCCAACTCAGCTGCCTGGTAAATATCATGCCCAGATACCTATAGGAGGACACATCCTCAACTCTACTATTGCTAGCTGCCAATTAAACGATATACTTCCTTTCCCAAACATAATTATCTTTGTTTTTCCAATGTTTATCTTTAATTTGTTAGCCTCGCAATAATTATTACACTTTTTTTACTTCCTCTGAAGGCCTACTTGCTTAACATCCAGAATTGACACATCATTTGCATAGAGTAGGCATGACACTTGTCTTCCTCCCTTAATCGGGGAGAACTAATGCGTCGCTGCCAACTCTCCCGGTAGATCAGCTAAAAATAGGGAGAACAATGTCGGAGCCAGGGCACAGCCCTGCATTAATCGATTACCCAAGGGAATTTTCTTAGAGAGGGCCCCATCTCTGTCGCATTCTACTGGGGCACAGTTCCCAGTATGCAATTCCTGCAGAATTTGAATTACTGGACAAGTAATGCCCAATCGTATTAATTTCGCCCAAAGTATTCCACGATCGATCAAATCGAATGCTGAACTAAAATCAACAAAGCAACATAATAGATACCTTGCTGTTTTGTTTTCCTTCTTCCCCAAAGCCCATAAACTGAAGCAGTGATCTATTGTGGAGTGTCTGGCTTTAAAGCCTCCCTGCTCCATTGGGATGACACAATTTCTGTCTATCTAGTTCTTTAAAGCCCATAGTATTACTTTGGATTAAAGCTTTGCACCTACATCCAACATACTTATTAACTGGTAATTCCCTGGGTCTTCCTTTGCACCTTTTTTATGTATAGGTTTAATTATTGCACCCTTCCAACTCGGAGGAAATATCCTGGTCTTTGTTATGTGGATAAAAACGTTGGAAAATAATCCAACCCACCACAAAGGATTTGACTTAATTATAATAGCTAACACAGCAAAAAGTTGCCCCGCCACCTACATTTAAATCCGCATTTAAGGAAAGTTGAACACGCTAGCTGTCGCTATCAACTGGGTATTTTTATTTATATTAAAAGATTTACAAATTCACTTTGCTCCTTTTCTAATTTCCCCCTCTTCTTTCAAACCTTCATATGTTTTATTCATTTTTCTCATTTATAAGAATTTTGCTTATTACTTAATGTTGTATATGTTCAATTTTTCTGTTTGTTTCAGACTGTTCTACATTCTGTGTTTGATCATGTTGTTTGGTTTGTAATATATTTGTGTAGAGAAAAGCATAACAACTTTGGTTGAAATTTTCAATGTAGAAAAATGTCTTTGTATGTCTGCGATTCCTTGTTTTTGACAAACTTCGTTCAATCTTAAAAATGTTTTGGTATAAATAAAAATACCCAGTTGATAGCGACAGCTAGCGTGTTCAACTTTCCTTAAATGCGGATTTAAATGTAGGTGGCGGGCAACTTTTTGCTGTGTTTACTCAAATTAAGGCCCAGCCTCCCCACCTGTCCCTTTGGGTCTGGCTCCCTTTGTGCTTCTTAATTATAATAGCTGGCAGGTTATCGGGTCCCGCTTCCTTTGTTAATTTTAAGGAAGTTATCAATTTAACTATTGATTAAATAGAGAATGGCTCCAAGGCCTCCATACCCATAGTTGTCCAGTCCTTTTTCACCACTGTACAACTTGGCTTATAAATACTGGTTAAGAAGGGTACCCAATCTGCTTCTGGCACCATACATTTGGCTGGAGGGGCATTCGCACCTCAACCCTTCTGGACCAATTCCCAGAATTTTCTCATATCCTTTTCCTGAAGCATCCTAATCATCACATTCCAGTTCAACCCAAATAAAGCACACTTCCGCCTCCTCACCAGAGCTTCATATTTGCTTTAGTTGCAACAGTAGATTTCAACTAGGTTTGCTTGATCATGTGGATGCCTTACCATTCCTATTAACCTTAACTTCTTCCGGGCTACAGCAGACTTTGTCGAACCATGGTTGATTTGATGTTTGGCATAGCTGATCCTTCCCCCCCCCCTCTTATTACATAACCTCACTACTGGTATCAATCTCTTTATTACCTCTGCAATGATATTTTCATACCAAGAACCATCTGGCTCTCCCATGGCCCTGTCCTGGATCATATAATTGATTAATTGATACTGCATTAGCTGCTCGATATATCTCTCATCAATTCTTGTAGTTAAACATTTGCAGAACTCTAGAGCCATTGGATTAGCTTGATCTCTCACTAATATTACTCATATTAAGCTCAATTAAAATGGATTTGAGCGCTAACCACAAGTGTGTGCTTTTTAAGAAAATGTCCACTGCTCTGCAGCTGGGATATGAGTCTCTGGGCTGGTAGAAACATGATGAAGCATACACATGTGTGCTCAGCATGTGGGACAACTGTCTAAACCAGCCCTGTATCTATACCCATGTATCCTGGTGCAGAGGGGATCTATAATAAATAGTTTACAGCTTGTGTGGATCTTACAATTTAATTGGGTATTCAAAAGAAGTATCCCCTTTTCTTTTTGACTATGTAGTAGCAATATAATACCTGCCTCATGGGCCGGCTGGTGAGTTAGTGGGGTGAACAGCTAAATGGATATTAAGAGTTAAAGAAAAAGGGGGAGATTGGGGTGGTTGCGGCCTAAATATGGGGTGGAGTGGCTCTTAGTAGAATACAGTGGAGTGGCCTCTAGTGGAGTGGCAAATAGTGGATTGGTATACAGTGGTGTGATGTAGAGTGAAGTTGTGTGTCGTAGATTAGAATGTATTGGCTTACAGTGCAGGTTAATATCATACAGTAGAGTGGCATGTCATAGAATGACATGTCATACAGTGTCTTGCAGTGAGGGGGCGTAAGTGGAGTAATGTAGAGTAGTGTGCTGTAGAGTGAAATAGTGTACATTGGAGTGACATATAGTGGAGTGGCATAGAGTACATTGGGATAGAGTGGAGTGGTGTAGAGTGCGGTGGTGTGTCATAGATTAGAAAGGATTGGCTTACAGTGCAGGGTATTATCATTCAGTAGAGTGGAATGTCATAGAGTGACATGTCATACAGTGTCTTGCAGTGGAGGGGCATAATGGAGTCTTGTAGAGTGGAGTGATGTAGAGTAGTGTAGCATAGAGTGTAGTGGCATAGCAGTTGCAAAGTGTTGTTGCATACAGTATTGTGATGTATAGTGTCACTGTTAGAAATGGGAGTCCCTAGTTCAAACACAGAATGTAAAAACCACCTTCACAAAAAAATGCCTTTTAACATTCTGAGTTCAGGCAACCTGAACTTTATTTTCCCACCTTGTTTCCAGGGGTAGCTTTGTTTATAAGATGTTAGAGGCAAACTCTCCATTCTACCCTATGGGAATAGGTAGCCTTGCAATAGTGGAAAACGATTTTGGCAGTATTTCACTCTCAGGACATGCCACACACACCAGGGCATGTCCTACCTATTACATACACTGCACCCTGACCTCAGGGGTACCTTGAGCCTACCTTAGGGGTGACTGACAGGTAAATGGGAAGGGTAGGGCCTGGCAAGTGGGTTCACATGCCAAGTCGACATGACAGTACTAGACTACACACAGGCTCTGCAATAGCAGGCCTGAGTTACATTTACAGGCTTCCTATGTGGGTGGCACAATCAGTGCTGCAGGCCCACTAGCAACATTTGATTTACAGGCCATGGGGACACACAGTGCACTGTACTAGGGATGGACTAGTAAATCAAATATGCCAAACAGGGAATCACTAATCCATAACAATACTTTACAAAGGGAGCCCTTGCATGTTGGCACTGAAAATCAGTCGCAAAAATGACCAAAGCATCTAGACCAGCAAAAAGGAAGTCCAACACACAGCAAAAACACAGGAGGCAAGGCAAAAATACAGTGGTAGCCCACACCAATGGTGCCAGGTCTAACAGTCATGGTGTACAGTGTGGTGGCATACAGTGTCATAGCATACACTTGAGAGGCGTAGAGTGGTGTGGAGTTGCATGGTGTAGAGTGGAGTGGCATAGAGTAAAGTCGGTAACAGTAGGGTGTCACAGAGTGGCATAGAGTGGACTAAAGTGTCATAGAGTTGAGGACCGTAGAGTGTCATGGACCATTTCATTTGCGGATGACACTTTGCTAGTTTGAAAACTCCTGGGGAAACCAATTTAAAGTCTTTTGTAACATGCGAAGTCCCGTGATCAACATAACAAAAACAAAGTTTCTGATGATAAATCCCCACAAATCGTACAGAGTGCGATTGACCTTAGAAGGAGTCCCACTTGATAGGGCCAGTTACTTTGAATATGTGGGTATTAAAATATTGAAGGATATGCTGTGGAAACTTCACATAACCAAGGTGACCCTGAAGTACAAGAAAATAGTTTGGGCTCTGAGGAAGGTACACTATACCTCATTTAGTAAACCATTCGCAGTCGCCCTCCTGATTTATTACTCTAAGGCTTTGAGCTGCACCTTATACGGGCCGAATTGTGGGGCGTTGACAGGCTGGCTGACCTCACTCTATCTGAGAATAGGTTCCTAAGGAATCTGCTGTCACTACCACAGATTACACCACTCCTCCCATTAAAGCTGGACATGGGCAGTAAATCTATTGCTGACATAGCCAAACTACACCCATTGTTTTGTCTGGAAGAGGATCAGATCTACCCCATAATTTGCTATTACATTACTACACTTGAGGAAGTCAGTGCCCTTGATGCATTTATTAAGATAGCATGGAAAAAAACACAACATGCTTATTGGAATGCATTGGGCCAAAGAACCAAAGGGACAACACTAACCCTCAATCTCTTCCCAGCCAAAATCAAATGAAAACCTTGTACTGGGCCTACTCACACTTGATTCAATCCAATAACCCTTCAAGGGGTAGCTTAACAGCGGAGTTTGTCAAATTTAAAATGTACTGATCTCTGGAAGGCTATCTGGACATTATCTAGTCACCTAGAGATAGGAAACTCTACACACAGATCAGGTTTGGTACACTTCCCCTAAACGCTTTTACTAGCTAATGGCACTGTGACCAAATTCATTTACCGATCTTGCCCTAGCTGACTCACACCAAAAGAATCACTTGCACATATCTTATCTGCCTGCCCAGCATATTCTCCTTCAAGTGCCAGGTGGCTCATACCCTTACGCAAGCAGTTGGGAAATCGTGAGCAAGTCTTGCTTATTCTTAGATTTGACACTAGACCATTGTTTGCCTGCTCACTTGCAATATTCCTTGGCCACATGTGGGGAATTAGGAGGAAATAACAAAAGCCCCATACTACTCCATTATATCCTGTTTTAAAAGTGCAATTTTAAGCATAGTCTTTTTTTAAAGTAAGATTTTTTATTGATGTTTAATTATTGCATACAAGAAAATTTAGACAGCATAGCGAACCCTTTTGCCTACTCATGGCCTTGTAGAGATTTTTGCTGCCACTGCTCGTATCTGTTTAACAGCAATGCCTTTTATATTCTGCTCTGATATTTATAATATTCACATTTCATACATGATCTTTTATTTTGTTTGTAATATTGTATATAATGTCTACAATGCACATTGCACTTTTGAAGTCTGACAACCGAAATAATGTTTCTTTTGATTGACGGATTGAGTGTCATGGAGTGTCATAGTGGGATGCAGAATGAAGGGGCTTGGAGCGGAGTGGCATGTCGAAGAGATAAGTGGGGTGTAGTAGAGTGAAGTGGCATGGAGTGACGTGCAATGGTGTGTTGTACAGAGGAGTGGTGTTTCATAGAGGAGAGTGGCATTTCGTTCAGGGTCATACAGTAGAGTAGCATGGAGCACATGGAGTGTAGAGCATTATGGAGTGGTGGAGAGGGTAGTGGCATGTGGTACAGTAAAGTACAGCGGTGTGTCAGAGAGTGGTGTGTTTTAAAACGTCTTAGAGCGGAGGGGTGTAGCGCAGAGTGAAGTGGGAACTTGTGGAGTGAGGTAGAGTAGAGTGGCATTTCATGCAATGGAGTGGTGTGGCGCTTTATAGAGTGGAGTGGAATGTTTTAGAAAGGAGTGGCAGTGGCATAGCATAAGTTTGAATGACGTGGAGTGTTATAGAGTAGAGTGGATTGTTGTAGAGTGGAGTGGTGTGACGTAGAGTGGAGTGGCATTTGAAAGAGTGTCATGATACAATGAATTAGAGAGGAGGAGTGTGAAATGCAAACTTGGAGTGAAATTGCACCCTAAAAGTGATTTGAGAAAAACACACTACCACTCAGAAAAAGGTTTGAACATAGCAAATATGTCCACCACCTGAAAGCACACACAAAGTTGAGAACGCAACATGCTCCCAACAAGTAGTATGAGCTTAAATATCGCGCTCACCATCAGTCAATCAAGTTTAGTTTCAGGACAACACAAAGAAAAATAGTTTAGGATGAAAGCAACCAGCAATCCTAACACTCGTAAATGGAAATGGAAAACAATTTGAGCACAATAATTGCCTATCACCAGCAAATTTCAACATCCGAAAAATTTCAGGTAAAGCTTCAAACTAGTTTGAAGACAAACACTGTACAGCATCAGCAACAGCAAGAAAAGATTGGGGTCACAAAGCACTCCCTCAACTAAAGTTCAGGAAGAACAACCACACATCCCAAAACTATCAGCACACTAAGTAAGAAAGATTTACAATATAAGCAGACTATTGACGTGAATGCTTCCAAATATATGCAGAAATACATATACAATGTTGTTTGTAGAGTAGAGTGGAGTGGCATAGAGTGAGGGGCATATCCTACAGTAAAGCAGCATAGAGTGAGGAGGCATATCCTACAGTAAAGCGGAGTGCCATGGAACCAAGAATGCACACTCAGGGGGTCCAATAGGATGGCAGGTGGATTACCCCCGCCAGGCTGGCGGTAGCCACCGCCGGCCTGGTGAGTGCAATCCGCCCGCCATCCTAACCAGGATGACCCCCTGTCATATTAGCATGGCTTGGGGTCCCCGGCGGACGGAAAGACTATCCGCGACTTTTCCAGCCCGGTCGCCTTGCGACCAGGGCGGAAAAGGTTTAATATGGTGGCGGTGTCTATTAGACACCGCCAGCCATATTAGTATGGGCTGCAACAGATGCCTTTCCGTGGCGTTCTTCACTTCAGAGGCCCCCTGCAGGGCCCCGGATTGAAGGCGAGGTGGGGGTGCACAAGGGAGGTACCTTTAGTACCTGCCAGCATTTGCATACACAAAGCGGCAGGCACCGCGTGGTGCCTGCTGCTTTGTGTATGCAAATGCACATGCATTTTTAGCATTGTGTCGGGCGGTGCTGAGAGCACCGCCCGCCACAATGTTAAAAATGCAGGATGCGCCCGCCACTGTGGCGGGCGCATCCTAATACCCCCCAAAGGACCCCCACCCCTAGGGCGGGCGGTCCCAAGTACCGTGAGGATGGCGGGCGGGCAAAGTCCGCCCCCATCCTAATGGCCCCCTTAGTGTGGTCTGAACAATATCTTGGCCTTAATAATTAAAAGGCAACCATATTGTTTAGACCGCCCTTAAGTCTGTGTTCTTGGTTTTAAGGGGAAATATACTGTAGAGCAATGTTTTTTCCTATTTTTTCTATATTACATTTATTTTAAAATGCAATAAGTACTGTGGTAGCTTGTAGGTAGTACCTCAATACTCTGGAAAGGTCTTTTTAATACATATAGATTAATAAAACTACTTTTAGCTGCCTTTAGACACCTATAAAAACGAACTCAACAATTCATATCCATCTTTAAAACCGTTGTGCACTATATTTACACTTAAAATCCAGACCACATCTGAAACGTGATCCAATCAATATGACTGCCATTTTCTTTTGTAAGGGCAGTACTTAGCCAATCATATACTGTTTTGTAATTGTCACGTACTACGGTGTACTGCGGCCCAATACATCACTAAGTTTTTGTGCCTTATAACTTTAAAACCAATTTATTATCTACTACCAAACACATAGTAGTAAAAGCAACATCTGACTCGCCATTTTGACACTTGTTGGACTTGGCATCCTTGGTGTAGATTTTCCCCAACTTTTTCTCTACCAGTCTCCTGTTTGTGCTGCACACTTTACCACTGCAAGCCAGTTTTAAAGTGCTTGTGCTCTCTCCTTTAAACACAGAAACATTGTTTTACACCCAATTGACTCATTCAATGTTCTTGTAGGACCCCAGTAATGTGGGCTACATCTACCCATGACATGTGAATTAAATTCTACTTGTGGCACTGAGTGTGCCACCCACTTAAGATGCCCTTTTTACATGTCTCAGGCCTGCCATTGCATTATGTGCATGCTGGTTTAAACAGGCATTTCCACCTTGCAAGTTAAACCTCTTACCAGGCCCAAATCTCACTTTATTACATACAAGGCACACCTAGTGTGGGCCCTAAACAGCACAGAGGGCAGGATGCAGTATGTTTGAAAAGCTGAACATGTACTTTTAAGTTTAACATGTCCTGGTTGTAAAAAAACTCCTAAATGTGTTTTCCCATACTGTGAGGCCTTCCACTCCCACAGCATAACATTGGTTTGACTTATTACACTTAATAAGTGATCAGTTTCAATTGGAAAGGAACGTCAAGTTTGGATTTTAAGTCACAATTCTGAAAATGTTACTTTAGAAAAGGTGGCATTTTCTTGTCCTAACCGTTGCTGCCTGCTGTTTGTATTGCTCCCAGACAGTAAAACAAAGGGCCTTAGGTCTTTGCAGGATAGGCCATCTCTGATTTGATGAAGGGGAGGAGCTGTCACCAGCCACACGTACACATCACTAAGGCTATGCCTAAGCACACTCACAAAGGGTTTCACACTAGTCTATTGTCACCCAGACAATCTGGGACAGGGGCAGGGAGCAGGAAATTGCACACACCTCCGGGGGTCGAACCGTCCAGGCCATTCTTCTACTTAAAATGGGAACCATAAATAAATATTATACTCTCAGATCCAACTCTTCTGTACACCTCTGGAGCTGTGGAAGACTCAGAAAGACTTCTCTGCAAGAAGGACTGCCATACTGTTGCACTGCTGCCCTGCTGCCAGAGTGAAAGGACGGGGCCTGCATCTTTAACACAGGGACACCAAAGTGAATCCAATGGCTAGTTGGCAGGCCTCCTGATCAAAGCCACAGGGACAGAAGGCTCCAACCACCTTGAACCCTGCACCAGGACTGTGCCTGTTGTGTGTCCTACCCTCCTAAATGGTGCCACCCAAGTCTAGGGCCCTTGGATGTGGACCTGAATGTGCCCTGGTAGCTCAGCTGTGGGCCCATCAGAACCCATGCACCACAAGGCATCACCTCACAAAACTTCGCATTTGAGCCACTGCATGATGAATCTCCAATGTAGGACACTGCATTGCAGCCTGCAGATCATAGGAACTACCACCGCGTGATGCATCCTCGAAGCAGGCCTTCACATTGCAAGCCCCTGGTTGATGGCATCCTTCAACACAATGCAGGACTCCCTATGACCAGCCAAGTAACTTCTTCAGAACCAGCCAGTGCACAAAGCATTTTCCTCGCAGGACTTCGCATTACAATTGGTATCCTTGAACACAATGCAGGACCTCGCATCACAGCCTCACAGATTTCTGGAACTGCTGCTGCGTGATGTATCTCCATAGGAGAATTTCATATCACCCCTGCTGCACGACGGATCCTCGACCCGGGATCCTGCAATGCCCTGCAACAATGATTTAAGGTAATTTATTCAGACAGGCCTAACTTGGCCTCCTTTGCTTTTTAGTGCCATTTTCACTAAAATATTTAAAATTGAATATCTCCCGTCCTACTGATTTGATTTTAGTAATTTTGGTATTAAATAATTTATTACATTTTACCTTATTTCTCATAATTGAAGTGGAATTTTTCTTGTGTTGTGTTTTTACCTTGTTACTCTTTGAAGTGCACAAAAATGTTTCACATTGCCTCTAAGCTAAGCCTGACTGCTTTTGTTCCAAGCTACTAGAGGGTTAAGCCCAGATACATCTGGGGTTTGCTTGTGTTTCACCCTGACAGAGACTTTGGCTTTTGCTTGAGTAGGGTTTTACCCCCCTCAACCATTAACCCAATTCCAAACAGCACTACATGAGTTTAAAGACTCTACGGAAAATGCATTGTGACAAAAACGCGTTTTGTGTCCCTCCCACTGGAGGGAAATAAAGGATACTGGTGTACTACCATTTCCAGCATGCATTGGTTGTGGAAGCCAACTAGAGGACAATAAAAAGCAACTGGTGAAATATTTAGTGTTCAGCAGTATCAGTTGTGAGACCGCATTTCAAGCCTGTGAACAAGGACGATGGCAGTCCAAAACGCGTCAGGTAGATGAAAACGTGGCTGATGAAAATGCCAGTTTTTGCCATATTAATTTAAATACCCTGATGAGGAGTGCATCCTCTTTACCTGCCCCAGTGGGCGGGCCAACAGATGGCAGTTTATTTTGGTACTACAGATCCCATAATGCCGCTGTGTGGGACACGCCCAGTGGGTAGGAACTGGTTAAATATGTGCGCAAATCAAGGCGTTCCTATGTGACCTTTTGCCATTGAGAAAGAGAGTCCTATCTCTCGAAACGCGTCTGGCATGCTATTTGTTGTCGAAATCTGTGAATGGGAGCCTGCTCATCAGTGATGTCATGAGTGATGTCACTGACCATGTCATGAGTGATGTAATATGTGACGTCATCAGCAGTGCATTGCGGGCGCCAAGTTATAGTTAGCTGAACTAACAATAACAGGGGAATTTCATAGGTTTTGTATGAGTAAAATGACCAGCTATTTATAACTGGTGTGAAACCTATGCTTTTTTCTGTGAATTTCAAAGGTTTTTAAAATGCTAATTCCTAATTATAACGTGTCTGAAACCTAAGGTTTTTTCAGTGAATTTGCAAGGTTTTTTAAATGCTAATTCCTAACTATAACGTGGCTGTAACCTATGGTTTTTTAAGTTAATTTCAAAGGTTTTTTAAATGGTAATTCCTAACTATAACGTGGCTGAAACCTATGGTTTTTTTCAGTGAATTTCAATGGTTTTGTAAATGAAAATTTTTTAATGTAATAATTGTTATATTTTTTATACTGATTTACTACATTATTGTAATTTTTTTATTTTTAGATATATTATTTTTTAAATTACATTACATATTTTTAATATAAATTGATAAACAATGTTCGTATACCTCTCTGCAACGCAGCCCCCTGGCGTGTTTGCAGAGGGGGAACTAATTCCCCTTGCATACCTGGGGTCCCTGGGGGCAAACTAGCCCACCTGGAACCTTCAGTATGCGCCAGGGGGCTGCATTGCAGAGATGTGTAATGAGGCCACACCCTTTTTTACACCTCTCTGCAACGCAAACCCGGGCGTGTTTGCAGAGGGAGAACTAATTCTCCTTGCATACTGGGGGTCCCTGGGGGCCAACTAGCCCACCTGGAACCTCCAGTATGCGCCAGGGGGATGCATTGCAGAGAGGTGTAATGAGGCTATGCCCCTTTTTACACCTCTCCGCAACGCTGTTGCAGTGGCAGTCTTCCCTCAACACTGGGGGTCCCTGGGAGGCAACTATCCCACCAGGAGCCTCCAGTATGCGATCGTGCATTGCTTTGTCCCGGAGGGTGGCGTTCCACGGGGCAGTGTGGGGGGGATTGGGCAACCCCCACACTTCTTTATCACTATGCCCCCACAATTTGGTCCCCCTGGGGGGTCATTTTTAAATAAACATACCAGGTTTTTTAAACATTTTTGGCCTTGGGGGTCTCTGTGGGCCCCCCTGAGCAGGCCTAGGGGGTCAGGGTGCTTCTACCCTGCCCTCTTTTTGTGTTCTACACGTTTGTTTTTCTGCTTTCTTGTGCCTCAGTCTACTGAGGCACAAGATGGCTGCCATCAATTTCTGTTTTGGAGTGTTGACAGACAGTGGCAGTCAATCAGCATGAAGCTCGTGCACGGCAAGGTGCGCACATGGAGCGCGCACAGTGCGCTCCTATAGATATATAATTGATTTCAACTTTAATTTTCTCAGCAACTACTGGAGGGATTTACATAATTTAAACAAAAGCGTGATCTGCGTACCAGACCCTACCATTTTCCCAAATTTGGTGCAATTCCGTTCAGCGGTTCCGGCTGTAGTAGTATCTAATCATCCTATGGAAATTACCATGGGGAAAACACGTTTTGGGACCCCCCTTTTTTCTCGGCCCCCGCTTGACAAATCTTCCAGAGACTTTCAGGGAAGGAGCGGAGCGGGCCATCTTCTTTGAGAAATTTGCGGAGATTCATCAACCGGCGCCAAAGTTATTCCCAAAAGAATGTTACGGATTTCCTATGGAAACTAGGTCCTACCTATAACTACCTACTATTTTACATATTTTACATTTATAATTGAACCCAATTAGAAACTGTATTTTACTTATCACACAGAAAATGAAGTATATATAACTGTAAAATATTTCTTCTATGTCCATCTAAGCACTGTCACTTTAAAAGGAGGTGCATCACACAACACTGTGGTCATGTGATCAAGGCAGGGAGCTGCCGAAACGCGTCGTGATGATGTGGTCGCACTTTTGAAAATAAACTAAAAAGAAGCACCAAATTGGGTCTCCCTCGTCTAATTGCAAGTCTGTTGGAGAGAAGTTGTGGAGGACGAGCCTTGCAGCATATATATATATATATATATATAAATATATATCTATATATATATATATATTCACTGAAAAAAACATAGGTTATAGACCATATATAATTAGGGATTAGCATTTACAAAACCTTGAAAATTCACTGAAAAAACCATGGGTTATAGACCATATATAGTTAGGAATTAGCATTTACAAAACCTTATTTTACTCACACAAAACCATTGAAATTCCATATATAGTTAGTTGCACTAACTATATATCGCGCCCCGCAATCCACTGCTGATGATGTCACATATTACATCATTCATGACATGGTCAGTGACATCACTGATGACATCACTGATGACATCTCAAATGACATCACTGATGACATCACTGATGACATCTCAAATGACATCACTGATGACATCACTGATGACATCTCACATGACATCACTGATAACATCTCAAATTACATCACTGATGACATCACTGATGACATCTCAAATGACATCACTGATGACATCACTGATGACATCTCATTTGACATCAATGGTCACATCACTGATGATATCATTAATGTGACAATACAATGCATATCCTCACACTTTAATATAACCTCTGTTACATCCAGTGTAAAATACAGAATATAATTTTTTAAACCATTGACACACCAATACTAGTTACTACATACGCACTGACTGATTCCTATGTCTACACACACATTCACTCATTCACCCATACAATCATTCATACATACAATCACTCATCTTTACAACACTATCATATGCACTCATACACCTATACAGACACTCACACTCTGCCACTCATCCATGGAGTTACTCACACACCTAGTAAGTCCTGAAAAGAATCAATCACCCTTCCATTTTCTAATCAATACAGTTAAACATAGAGTACCTTACATTTTCAAACATATACTAACACATACTTACTCTCTTATACAATCATTGATACAAGAACACATTGATCTGCACAGAGTCACACATCTCCCAGCCAGCCACACACACACTCAGTCTCCCATACAAATACTTGGACAATCAATCAATAACCCATATAGTTACTCATATAGCTACTGATCAACACATGTAGCAGTTTACAGAACAACAGACATAATGATGTACAAATTAAGACAGTTTAGTCACTAACCCATGCACTCAGTGAGACACATTTAATCACTCACTCATACAGTTAGTCACGCACCTACTAAATCCTTCATCCAGACACTTCTACATCTACTCATTCTTCAATATGTAAAACATATTTAAACTTTAGAGAAACATACAGTCACTGGAGGATGTCATCAGTGATGTCATCAGTGATGTCATTTGAGATGTCATCAGTGATGTCATCAGTGATGTCATTTGAGATGTCATCAGTGATGTCATCAGTGATGTCACTGACCATGTCATGAATGATGTAATATGTGACATCATCAGCAGTGGATTGCGGGTGTGCGATATATAGTTAGTGCAACTAACTACATATGGAATTTCAATGGTTTTGTGTGAGTAAAATATGGTTTTGTAAATGCTAATTCCTAACTATATACGGTCTATAACCCATGGTTTTTTTCAGTGAATTTTCAAGGTTTTGTAAATGCTAATTCCTAACTATATATGGTCTATAACCTATGGTTTTTTCAGTGAATTTCAATGGTTTTTTTAATAGCAAATATCAAAAGCTTTAAAATGTCAAGTACGTGGTAGGTAAAAACATTTTCGTGTTTATGCACGCTGATGTGCTTTGAACGCTGCCCCCCTCTTTTCTTTTAGGAGTATTCTCTCTTTGCAGATAGTGAAGGGTAGGTAACGTAGGCCTTTGCCCCCGTTGTAATCCGTCGTGCCTGCTTCTCTCTCCATTTGATTGATTGTTATCCAAGCATTTACTGTTTTGGAATTGGTTCTCTTTGGTTCATTCTCTATTTACAAGCAAGCACAGAGTCGCAATACTCTGTTTAGTCTTTGCAGATAGTGAAAAATCGTTAGAAAAAACAAAAGGAATCAAGCAAAATCAGTAGGCCACTAATGGGATCTCTTTTTGACCTCGCTAAAATAGAAACATTAGGAACAACACCTCATGAGAAATATGAAACTAGTGAGTGGAACTGAGCTCGACGCCATGATGGCTGCAAGACAGCTCGGCTTTGCCGCCCACCCCGCCCAAAACAACGACAAACCCTATGCAAATATTATAAATATATACAACACACCAGCAAAGTAACAGGGTAAAACGTTTTACTAAATAACTATTTACATGGCAGCCTGCTGCAACATCGATCCAAATGCATGCCGCCGTTCCCGGGATTTCTCCCCGACTACTCTGCGGCCTACGAGATGGAGAGGCCGGGGCGTTGACTAGGCGGGGCCTCCGGCCGCAACCACAGCGCCAACGATCGCTGCTGACGGAGGGGAGCCTTGCCGGTGAGAGCCACTGATCTGAAGAACCGCTGCCTGCGGTGCCTCCCTGAGCCGCTTGACGGAGGCCCCCGAGGGGCGGTGTGGTGGCGCGGACTCAGAAGGGGCGCTTGGCTCCTGCCCCCTCCCCAAGTCTTGTTGCCCTGGTGTGGCCTGAGATCGCCCCCGACATAGGCGGCCGGCTCCCGGGGTCAGGCGGAACTGTTTGCCTTTTGGTGACTCTTCCATTCTGGACCTTGTCCCACAATCCGTTTGACCTGAAGACACGTCCTGCGGCCTGGTCCCTGAATGTGTGCAGGGGGACGGTATTGATTGGATCAAGATGGCGGCTTCACACAAAGCTGACTCAAGTGTTGCTGCTGATGATATGCAGACAAAAACTGGTTTTCAGTTTGTACATTCTTCAGGATTTTTCCATCCAAGGCTGGTTGAGAGTTTGTAGAACGATGGCTTCAGATTTTCAACATACTACTCTTCAACATTCTTCATAAATGTAACAATGTGAGACTCACTAGGAGAACGGCCGTTTATCTTTCCTTTCAAAATGCTGCCAACAAAATTTTCTGAATGGAAGACACCATCTTGTAGCATAAAGGGCTGCGTCAAGGGTGGTATTGCCCAGAATGTCTTGTTTTCTAGTGCTCGTAATGACGAAGCCAGAACTGCCGAAAGGGATTCTGGTCCTGCCGCTACTTATTGGAGACATTGAACTATACTCTGGACCTGCCTGGCCTCGACCAAAATGGCGCCAGTATGGGAGCGACTTGCAACTCCTTATGACGTTCTAGTTCTTAGCCTTGACATAATGGGGGATGTATGCGGTCTTTGTGCACATGGTGGGCGGGGAAGGGTACTGACTGGGAATACGGACAACCCTATTGATGTCAATTTGTCATTATTGATTATTGTATTAATAAAGCTTTGAAGTAATGTTACCCATGATACTCGCCCATGGTGTGCGTATGGACGATTTTATTGTAACTGATCCTGTTATACTTTCAATTAAAAAATCAACCTTCACTGATCCTGCAACCGTTTGTCACGTTTAGTTTTTTCAATTAAATGGCTCGCTTGTTACATACTCCTATACCCCTTGCTTTTGAAAGACACCATCTTGTAGAATAAAGGGCTGCGTCAAGGGTGGTATTGCCCAGAATGTCTTGTTTTCTAGTGCTCGTAATGACAAAGCCAGAACTGCTGAAAGGGATTCTGGTCCTGCCGCTACTTATTGGAGACATTGAACTGAACCTGCCTGGCCTCGACCAAAATGACGCCAGTATGGGAGCGACTTGCAACTCCTTATGAAGTTCTAGTTACTTAGCCTTGACGTTATGGGGGATGTATGCGGTCTTTGTGCACATGGCAGGCGGGGAAGGGTACTGACTGGGAATACGGACAACCCTATTGATGTCGATTTTTCATTATTGATTATTGTATTAATAAAGCTTCGAAATAATGTTACCCATGATACTCGCCCATGGTGTGCGTATGGACGATTTTATTGTAACTGATCCTGTTATACTTTCAATTATAAAATCAACCTTCACTGATCCTGCGACCGTTTGTCACGTTTAGTTTTTTCAATTAAATGGCTCGCTTGTTACATACTCCTATACCCCTGGCTTTTGACCCTTTCCTACGCGCGGTCTGTACTACCGCCCTCGGGCGATCTATGTAATGAACAGACTACCAATGCCGAAACACAAGGGAATGCATCTCAGAGAGATAAGTCCGTGATAGTTAAAAACATTTTCGTGTTTATGCACGCTGATGTGCTTTGAACAATGCCCCCCCCCCCCCCTCCTCATCATTTAGATTACCACCGCCCATTGTACAAAAGCGTACCGGGCGCTCCCCACGCAAAAAGAAACGATTTTTTTTTTTTTTGCTCCGTGGGGCCCTTTTAAAGCCTCCACATCAAACCTAGGGGGTCAGGGAGGATCTACTATGCCCCCTTATGGTCATTTCCCCCTTCGTTTTGGCTTCCTCTTGTCTCTCGATCCTACCGAGAGACAAGATGGCGGCCGCTCCGGACTGTTTAGAATGTTGACAGACACCGGAGAGCCAATCAGCTTCGCTTCGCGAAGTTCCGTTACGCGTCAAGTACGCGAACCGGAGCGCTACCCCGGACGCTGTCACAGATATATATATTTTTTTGAACGTTAATTTATCAAAATCCACTGGAGCACATATATTGAGACCTAGCAAAGGCACATCGGGCTAACAGTCCCTACAATTTTGCCAAGTTTCATGCAAATCCATTCAGCCGTTCGAGCTAAAAGTGAGGCCAACCGCCCTATGGAAATTAACATGGGAAAAACGCGTTTTGGGACCCCCCTTTTTTCTCGGCCCCCCCTTGACGAACCCCCCCAAATTTTCAGGGGCTGCACAGAAACAAACTGTGCCATTTTCCAGAAAATTTCAGCCAATTCCGTCATCAAACGTCAAAGTTATTAGACATAGAATTTTCAAAAATCCCATAGAGAAAAAATCCTAACTATATATACCTACTGGCGACCGCCAGTAGGTAATATATATACATATATATATATATATATTCACTGAAAAAACCATAGGTTTCACACCAGTTATAGTTACCTGGAAATTTTACTGACATAAAACCATTGAAATTCCCACGTTATAGTTAGTTGGACTCACTATAACTTGCGCGCCTGCAATGCACTGCTGAGGATGTCACATATTACATCACTCATGACATGGCCAGTGACATCACTCATGACATCACTGATGACACCATCGAGTGAATGTGTGTCTTTCTAAAAAATAAATTTGTTTTATATATGTATTTGTAAAGGTCGATGGAAGAATAAATGGTTAAATAAGTGTGTAATGGATGTTTTTAAAAAATAAAATGATTTGTTAACTGCCTTATTAAGTGTATCTTAGTGAATACACATATTAGCGAGTAACTTTTAAATTTTGGAATATATGTATCAGTGTTTCACTTTGTGTATAAGTGGCTGCATGGGTTGGTGACTGACTCACTGTTTGTATGTGTTTTGAAGACAGCATACGTGGAGGACTGTATGGGTGGATGAGTGTGTATATGTGTGTGTGTTAGTGGGTGAATGACTGTCTCACTAGTGTCTTTATCAGTAACTACATATGTTTTAATCTATTATATGTGAGTATTGATGTATATAAGTGAGTGTATGTGAGAGCGAGAAATTGTAAGAGTTCTTGTTTAAATAAGTATGTGTTTCTATAAGTGATTGTTTAAGAGAGTAAGTATGTGTAAATTTCCATAGAAGTAAAGTGGTAGTGTGTGTATAGTTCTATATGCAAATAAATGGATGTTCAATAGTTTATTTGCATGTGTGAGTATGTGTGTGAGTAACTTTTGGGTGACTGTCAGTGTATAACAGGATGTATAGGTGTATCACTACATATGATGAGTGGGTATATCTATGAGTGACTATATAGAACTGTTGGTGAATGAGTGGATGTGTATATAGATGGTGGAATTACTGAATTGTTTGTTGTAACTGGTATGGGTATCACCATTTTTTTGAAAATGTTAATTTCTATTTTTTAATATGTGTTTCAAGGGTTACATTACACTGAAAGGAGGTCTGTCACACTGTCACAAGGATGGTGTCCTCAGTGATGTCATGAGTTAGCACCAATGTCGCGAACGAAAACATGATTGTGAGGTATTGCGTAGCCGCATCCGCGTGATACGCACGGCGTAAACGCACCCGACCCTGAACTCGAGGGGGGCATTACCCAGGTCTTCTACCCCCGACCCTTATGGTCACGTCCGACTTTCTTTGTTCTTTTTCTAGCTCTGAATCTGTTTTTTTTGTATATTGTTTTGAGGCTCCTTTGGATTGGGGAAGGGTTGTTTTGGAACTGGCTCAGTGGTGGCAGCAGTAGATTTGGTGTGAATGCGAGTGTGTTCGGTTTGCTTCTAGCACTACGAGGGACACTAGGTGGAGCGGGGGGAGGGTACTGACTAAATGATGCCAGTTACGATAGGCTCCTGGAATGTTAAAGGCCCTAATTCTCCTCAAAAGCGTCAGAAAGTGTGGAAATACATTATAGATCATCATTTGGATGTGGTGGGACTACAGGAAACTCATTTGGCCCTTAAAGATGAAACCAGGCTTAAGCATAGGCAATACCCACTGATTTACAGATCCTCTGCCACTACTAAGCACCGGGGGGTGGCACTTCTGTTCCGCTCTACACTTCAGTTTCAACCCATGGGGGTGCGAGGTGACAAGGAGGGAAGATGGCTGATGGTGAAAGGGATGCTTCTTGGTAAGCTTTGCACGTGGGTGGTTATCTATGCACCGAACACGGGCCAGAATGGGTTCCTTGAGGCCTTCATGAGGGAGGTAGTGGATTTTGGGAGGGAGCGCTGATAGTAATGGGGGATTTCAATTTGGTTTGGGACAAAGGTCTTGACTGCTCACACCAACAAAGGACGGAGGCGGGCCTCTTCTCCCCTGAGTTGTGCGACGCCATGGACAATCTGGGCCTTATTGATGGCTGGCGCGCCCTCCACCCCCACACTAGGGATTACACGTTTTATTCCCATGTTCACCACACGTATTCCCGTCTCGATCACATTTTCCTAAATTAGTCTCTGCAGGGGGACTTGCGGGACAGTAGAATATTTCCGCTCTCTGTATCAGATCACAGTCTTTTGGCAGCGTGCTTGACTTGGGCCCCAGCGACGTCCCCACATCGCAAATGGTACTTCCCTATCTCCCTTACACGTGATGAGGAATTCTGCAAAAAACTTAGGGCGGCCATTGGCGAATTTTTCAAGTTCAACAAAGCTGGGGACACCTCGGTTTTCACCCAATGGGATGCCTTTAAGGCGACGACACGGGGCACGAGCATTGCCTTGAACTCCGCCCTGAACAAGCTCAGGCGTGAGGAGAGGGAGGCGCTGGAGGCGGAGCTGGCGACACTTGAAACTGCGCATAGACAGAATCCTTCTCGAAAGACTCTTCGCCCTCTTGCTGCGGTGCGGGGTAAACTCAGGGCCCATTACAATAATCGGGCGGAGTATACCCTCTTGCGCTTACGGCGCCTTTCTTATGCTCAGGGCAACAAAGTGGGGAAACATCTGGCTCGGCAGCTCCATGATAAACGTGAGAGGGAATATGTGGGTGGCATCCGGGCGCCCTCTGGCGCCATGGAACATAGGGACGCGGCCAAGGCGGAGCTTTTCGCCGACTTTTATGCTGCCCTATACTCGGCAGATACCCTGGCGCATGCAGAGCAGCAGGAATATTTAGGGGCTTATCCACTTCCGCAGGTTTCCAAGGAATGGAATGACCTTCTGGAGGCCCCCTTCACTAGGGAGGAGGTGTTGACCGCCATTAAGTCCCTTAAACCGCTCAAAGCGCCTGGCCCAGATGGCTGTACGGCTCCCTTCTATCAAACATTTGCTTCTGAGCTGGGGGATTTTTTGGTGACTCTTTTCAATGGCATGAGCGAGGCGGGCCAAACTACGGGCACCATGGCGGAAGCAATGATTTCGATTATTCCTAAATGTGAGTCATACCGGCCCATAGCCCTGTTAAACGTAGATGCTAAATTGTACTCCTCTATCTTGGCTGCCCGGCAGCAGGACCTCATGCCTGCTCTTATTCACACCGACCAATCTGGATTCATAAAAGGTCGCCAGACCCATGATAACACCAGAAGGTTGATTCACCTTATTGAGAAGGCCAACCGCTTTAAGATCCCGGCGGTCTTGGTGAGCCTTGACGCTGAAAAGGCGTTCGACCGGGTGGACTGGAACTTCCTCTTTAGTACCTTGAAGGCCTTTGGTTTTTCACCTAAATTTATTGATATGCTTCGGGCCAACTACTATTGTCCCCGTTCGAGGGTTATGGTGAATGGTCATGTTTCGCCCTTCTTTGCACACTCCCGGGGTACGAGGCAGGGCTGCCCCCTATCTCCCCTACTCTTTGCACTCAGCATCGAGCCTTTGGCCCTTAGGGTACGGGAGGACCCGGATATCGTTGGTCTCCCCTTTTCGGGGGAGCAGCATAAAATTTCCCTCTTTGCTGACGATGTTCTATTGTCACTAGCGGACCCGGGGAACTCCCTCCCACGGGTGCAAGAAGTGCTCTCTCAGTTCGAAGCGGTGGCGGGCTTTCGGGTCAATCCCAGCAAGTCATACATCCTCAATCTCACGCTGCCGCCCGCTGAGGTGGAACGCATCCGGCCGCTCACACCCCTGTCGTGGTCCAGCACCTCCATACAGTACCTTGGAGTCAGGCTGACCTCATCTGTTGCCACCTTGTATGCGGCCAACTTCCCTCTCCTGCTGACCCAGATACAGACCGAGCTTAATCGTTGGAAGCCCTTGTTCATTTCTTGGATGGGTCGCGTCAATGCCATTAAGATGACGCTGCTCCCCAAGCTCTTGTACCTGTTCCAAGCTCTCCCTATCACTTTGGAGGGGGATTTTTTTAGGCGTATTAAATCCATGATTCTGCGCTATATCTGGCAGGGAGGACGCGCTAGACTTTCCTTTCTTACGCTGTGTAGGCCTTTGAGGAGGGGCGGGGTCGGCCTCCCGGACATGCATCTGTATTATAAGGCGGCGCAACTCCGAGTGCTGGCCGAATGGCCCCAAATGGAGTCGGAAAAGCACTGGTTACATATGGACAGGAGTGTGGCAGGAAGCTCGATATGGGACCTGGTTTGGAAGGCAAAGGGGGATCGGCCTCGCAACGCCTACATTAGCACTCCTACGAGTACCACCCTGAAGGTCTGGGACTCAGTCTCTAGCGATGAGAGGTGGACCTCCTTCCCATCCCCCTTCACACCTATCCACTTTAATCCGGCCTTTCTGCCGGCTCTCGTTGAGGGCCCCTTTGATGGGTGGAGGGCGGGAGGTTGCCACGCACTCACACATTTGTTCCATGGGTATGAGCCGCTCACCTTCCATAATTGCATGCGTGACTACGCGATGCTACCTTCTGAGCGTTACCAGCATGCCCAACTGCTTCACTGGGTGTTGTCACCGGAGGTGCGGGATGCAGCGACGAGGCCTCCCACAGATTTCGAATCATATATCACCCGTGCGACGTCTATGAAGGGGGTGATCTCATTCCTCTATGATCTTCTATTGACTACTGCTATCTCGCCTCGCCCTAGATACATGGGTCTGTGGGAAGAGCACTTAGGGCAGATATCTCCGACGAGGAGTGGACTCACCTCTGGCGCGATTTACACAAATTCAATCATTCTATTGATCTCAGGGAGGCCCATATGAAAACAATCCTGGATTGGTATCTTTACCCGACCCGATTGAAAAAGATTTTTCCCTCTGCGTCGGATAGGTGTTGGCGAGGCTGTGGTTCCCTTGGGGATTTTCGCCATATCTGGTGAGACTGCCCTGTCATACGCCCCTATTGGGAGGAGATACTGTCTCATATCAAGGATGTGTTGGGTTACCCGATTCCGGACTCCATAGGCTTCGTGCTCCTGGGTCTTCGGGACCCGCTTCTGGAGCATCAGACCAAGGCAGATAAACAAATCCTTTGGCTCTGCATAGGTGCGGCTAAGTTGACCTTGGCTGCGGCTTGGAAGAAGAAGGAGGCCCCTGCACTTTCCCTCTGGTTTGCTAAGTTGTGGAAGCTGTTGAGTGTGGAATGTATGGCAGATGTTTTCAGAGGTGACTTTAAGAATTTCACCCTCAGGTGGGGCCCGCTAGTCCGCTATCTTTCCCAAGGCCTGCCATCGGCGGTCTGCCCACCCACCCTACGTGCATTACATTTGTTTCAGGTGTGAAGAATATGTGAGTGAATGCCTGCTGCTGGACTGCCACCACTGGGGGAGGGAGGTTGGTAGGTGGCTGGAGCCTTTGGGGGGGGATTTGGTTTGTTTGTTTCCAGGGGGGGGGGGTCCGGTATACCTCGCTGCAATGTCTTTCTCTTGGCCAAGACACATGGAGGCCAACTTGAACTGGTCGAATACGCCTCTGACTCGGACAGCTTTTGCCTGGTGCCAACGTGACTTGACGCCCTTCCAGGGTTCCTCGTTGGGCACAACGCTGTTGGATGGCGGACTTTGAGGTTTATCCAGCCTAGGGCTGCTGCGTTGTACAAATCTTCAACAATGATACTGCTTCTTGGCCATGGGGATTTAGCTCCTGCGAGGGCTCTTATTGCATTTCGTATGTTCCTATCTTTTCTCTCTTCTATTATTTCTTTCTTTCTGTATTCTCAATAAAAATATCTTTAACAAAAAAAAAAAACACTTTCTGGAATGTAGTGTTGAAGTGTAGGCAGCCAATAAGATCATAAGATCGAGACAGGCCACTGATCCACCGCGGCCTTAGTTCTATATCTTAAATTTTTTTAACAATTCTAGCAACTACTGACCAGATTTACACCATGTAACAAAAAGGGTCCTTTCTCGACCAAGAGCTACCTTTCTGCCAAATTTGGAGAAAATTCTGTTCAGCAGTTCGGGCTGTAGCTGTGTCTAAGGTTTCCAATAGAAATTATCATGGATACAAAGCATTTTGGGACCATTCCCCCTTTTTATCGGCCCCTGCTTGATGGACGACAATGACATTTTCAAGACAGCAGCTGAAGTGACTGGTGTATTAGTTTGGAATTTTTTTCTAGGATACTTCTAACAGCACCAAAGTTATTGGCAAATGAGAAAACATCCTTCCTATGGAAACTACATCCTAACTATAACTACCTACTGGCGACCACAAGTATGTAATATTTATACTACTCCAGGTCCACTCCTGCATATTGTTTGTCAGTTTGCTGATATTCCTTTGTGTTTGCCCTTGTATGTTTTCACGTAGAGTGGCAGGCTTCCCTCATGACTGCACCTTGCTACTGAACAGGATTATGCTGGGCCCGATTCACAAAGGAAAAGTGAGATGAAAGTCTAACTTTACGACTTTCAGTATTCACAAAGGGTATTTACTACTCGTAAATGCCCTTTGTGAATTCTGAAATTCATAAAGTTAGACTTTCAGTTTTCACAAAAGGCATGTGTGAGTAGTAAATGCCCTTTGTGCATACCGAAAATCGTAAAGTTAGACTTTTGTCTCACTTTACCTTTGTGAATTAGGCCCAGTGTGTTATGTTTATCTGGTGACTCCAGAGTCTGATGAATGTTGGCAATCTTAGGGGCATATTCACAAGGAGTTACATCCGATTAATCACCACCTTAACGCATCAAAAGTGGAGATAGAACTAACACCCCATTCACAAGCCGATGCAAATAGCAGACATCGTCAGAATTCCCACATAAACAGACCACGGCGGACACCACCAACTAACGCTAATGAGATACAGAGTAGGCGTTCCTGTGCAGAAACACACTTTCACAACGAACTGCCAGATCCACGAAGTGAATCAAAAGCACACGATAAGCAGCATTAGCTGCAGGTATTTAACACCTGCCTCAAGCAGGTATAAAGACGGACGACTACCTGCAGTAGGCAATGGAGCCCCGCACACATCCAAAGAACGAACAACTCCATGGAGCTACTCATCATGCAGCTCGGAGCCCCAACAGCACCACATTACCCACCTCCACCACCCCCTGGACCCAGATTTGCCCCCTGGACCCGCCCCCCCCCAGACCACCACAGAGGAATCGCAGAGTAAGACAGCGGACCTACCGAAAACGCACCACTCTCACAGACCTAACACCAGAGGAAGTAATTGCCCACTACAGGCTCAAAGGGACAACCATTCACTGCATCCTGACCCTCATTGCCCACAGGCTGAAGGTCCGAACACAGCAGAGAACCAACATCCCTCCGCAGACAAAGCTGCTGGCTGTGTTCCACCTGTTGGCCTCTGGTACCTTCCAACCAACAACTGCCAGAGTCGAAGGGTTCTCACAGCCAGCCCGATCAAAGTTCATCACACCTGTCCTGGATGCCAACCTCAGCTTCATACCCCAGTACCTTCACTTTCTCAACACTGCGCAGAAACAGCTGGAGACAAAGCAAGGCTTCTACGCCATAGTCGGATTCCCGGCTGTATTGGAGGCAATCAACTGCACAATTGTCCCACTTGTGCCCCATGTGGATACTGCACACTACTACCGCAACAGAAAAGACAATCATTCCATCAATGTGCAGGCAATAGTGGACTACCGGGGACTCTTCAGGCAGTGTGCATGATTCCTTCACCTTCCGACAGTCCATCATCAACCAGCAATTCCTGGATGGCACATATGGGACGGGACTGCTCATTGGTAAGTTCCAAGTCAACACACCACACATCACAAAGCCTCCAAAGCACAAAGCACAACTGTGGGGATGCGCATGTGACCTAACCACATTCAACATCTAACTACACAAACACCTACCAGACATGACCACAACACTCAATGGTCATCCTGGCCTAACCCTGTACCCTATACAGACTGGTGGTGCAGTTGCCTGCATCAGCTACTCCCTGCGGGCTGGCAAACACTCACCCCACACACAGCCAGATCATGCGTCACTGGATTGGTGGGCATGCCATCCCATTCTGCGGAACCAAGTATTGGTTCTTTTCTCCCTGCACTGTGACAGGTGATCAAGGATATGCACTCTGCACTTGGATGATGACACCCCTCTGAGATCCGGACACACCCGCCCAGAGACAGTACAGTATGGCCACATACATACCCGAGGCATCGTTAAATGCACATTTGGCCTGTTGAAGTCATGTTTCAGGTGCCTGGACGGCACAGGTGGGAAGCTCCTGTACAGCCCGGACATCGTGTGCAAGCTTCTCATTGGATGCTGTGTGTTGCACAACATCTGTGTTCGTACCAGGGCCCCATGGATCCCAGTTCCAGAGGTACCGACCGATTATGGTGGAGATGGGGCAGCAGGAATGGCCCGTAGGAATACCATCATTGACACTTATTTCTCATGAGCATGTCACATTGTGACCATCCATGGCAATCATGCAACAGTAGAAAATGTACAAATGTACTGCATGTGTGAATAAGACATTTTTGCAGGTCTTAACTTGTACTTGTACATTTTGATGTGATTTGGAGGCTGAGCACATTTGCTGAACTAGTTGTGTCCTGTGTTCATATGTGGTGAGCGTGCTGTTTGACCAGGAATGTTGTCACTGCTAGGGTGCACTCCTGTTTGTGTGAGTATGCTGCACGGTGGGTGTGCCGCTCCTGCGGCTCTGCTCTGTCTGCCGCTGGTCTCTTTCATGTGGTGTGCCTGTTGGTTCTGTTCTTTCACAGTGCTTGGATGTTGTGGTGTACATGTTGTCCTCTGCAGTTAGCTAGGGTGCATTTGTCGTACTCCGCTATTAATGATTTTTGTTCAGTGGCATTTTCCATGTGCTGTTCTTGAGCTATTTTCCCGCATTGCGCTGGAGTATTCCTGCCCTCACGCTGGTTGTCACTGTTTTCTTATCGCGCTTTTGACCGTCGTAGATTTTGTCGCATTGGGGTATGTGTTTTTATCTCTGCCGAGGTGGTTGTTTTGCGGACATTGTCTGCGAGGTCAGCAAACTATCACAAGCTACCACTGTGTTGTGAATTCCACATTGTCACTGGGTTATTTTCCTGCGATGCGCTGCGATGCTCAAAGTTGCGTTATGCTATCACACGTTCTTGTAAATATACCCCTTAGTTTTTCATTTAACAACTTTAAGGGGGTGAAAAAGTAGTCGTTTTCGTGTGAAAAGCCACATGCAAAAACTGTTAGCTTTGGTTAGTAACCATAGTATAAACTTTTAACTGCACTTAATGCAAATAACTAAAGCAATTACGCTAGTTTACATGTAAAATTTAAATGTTACGAACGTTAACCGAATGTTCATGAAAAATTAGTCTCAACCAAGCATTATTGATCCAGTTGTTTAATGAATGTAATTTATGTGACAATCACGACAGCCCTGAACCTCTGGGGAAATACATAGACTCCATCATAAAAAATTTGTTTTCGGAGACAGACACCTACATCCGTGATACGATGGGTCTTATCAATACCATTGAGGATTTACCATTTGACACTGCCATGCAAGTCATGGCAGGACTGGATATTGAATCCCTTTATACAAACATACCCCAGGATGAAGGCCTAAAAGTCATTCATACCCTTCTTCTCTCCAGACCTCAACCCACACGTATCCCAACAGACTTCATCATGAACCTCCTTCGAATAGCACTGAAGAAAAACTATTTCCTCTACCGAGACACTTATTATCTACAAGTGAAAGGTGTTTCCATGGGCGCATGCTTCGCCCCAAATTTTGCAATTCTGTTTGTGCATCACTTAGAGAAGACCCTCATCTTAACACCCATTAATCCGTTCTTTCAAAACATCAACCTTTGGTGAAGGTATATAGACGATGTGCTACCACTGTGGAACGGTACTGCTGAAACATTGGACCCCTTTATCCATTGGCTCAACCATTCGTGAGAACATCTAAAATTTACCAGCGATTGTAAACAGAATGATCTGCCTTTCCTGGACGTCACCATCCATGCAGAAGAGGGACAACTGGGTACTACTCTATACCGTGAACCGACCGAAAGGAACACCTTGCTCCTGTATTCCAGCTATCATCCCCGTGGGCTATGCGATGGATTACCGTATGGCCAATTCCTGCGGATTCGCCATACATAACTGTAAATGGCGAAAAAACTATTTCAGAGAGGCAGAGACCCTTACAAAAAAGCTAATGCACCGTGGCTATCCCAGACATTTGGTAACTATAGCCAAGAAAAGAGCATGGTATTGTCACAGAGACTTTCTTCTCACTACCCAACCCAAGAAATCGATGACTAGGATCCCATTCGTCTCAAAATTCAGTCCCCACAGTAACAAAATCAACAAAATTATCAGAAAAAACTGGCCACTACTACGCTCACATGAACAATTCAAAGAAGCCCCACTATTTTCTTACCAACGTGGCAACAACTTTGCCAGCCACCTGGTACATGCCATTACATGGCCACAAACCACCCATGGAAGAAACACCTTTACTGCCGCTTGGGGCCTTGATCCGATCGTGGGTCATTACAGATGCCAAAACTGTAGTGTATGCAACCTGACCACAAACATGAAAGAATTCACAGTCAATGGTCGATCCCATAAACTGAACAAACATACAAATTGTAGATCACAAAATGTTATCTATGCGATCAAATGTCCATGCGATCTCATCTACATTGGACAGACGACACAAATGATTAAACAGCGTATCATTCAGCATAAAAGCAGGATCAATTGCAAAACATTGACAGCACCCTTGGTAACACACTACCTACAACTTGGGCATCTGGACACTGACATTGTCTGGCAAGTGATAGAGAAACCCACATTGCCCACTCGAGGAGGCAACATCAAAATTCTCCTTAACAAGGCTGAATGTAAATGGATGACCATTTGCGATTCGGTCAACCATGGACTCAATACAATCGACGAATGTAACAGCACTGTCACCAAACAACTTCCCTTGGTAAAGGTACTGAGAAATTAAGCCCAAATACTAGTATTGGACACAAAGCCTAATTTAGCATAGTGTCCAAAACTCCATGGCTTATTGATATTATTAACCTCATTAATACTGAGATTATTGATTACAGTATGAGATTTTGTTTACTCTAGATGAATTATGACTGTGTTTTCATTGTTTGAAATTTTATGGAATGACAATGTATTTTTATATATTTTAAAAGGCTTTGTTTGAAATAAATGTCATATATTTTATATATAAAAATGTTTTTGCTTATGTCTATGCTAAATTAGGCTTTGTGCGCAATACTAGTATTTGGGCTTAATTTCTCAGTACCTTTACCAAGGGAAGTTGTTTGATTTCCCTGTTGATAAGTACCCTATTCCCTGGTTGTTAAAGGGTCTCTCTCAAACGTTTTTATACAGCACTGTCACCACCTGATACACCTGACTGTCCACTGTCATTCTGAACCAATCCCTCTTACCTGACCCTCCCACTGTTCACACAAGTACTACATCACTCTAGATACCACTCTAGATACCGTCCGTTTTACCAATCATATACTATACTGGCTGAATACTAGATTGCTAGCTCAATTAATGTAAAAGTTGTCTCGAAAAAATACTGCCTCGAGTTAACCGTACAGTATAATATGTCTACATGTGATAATATTACTGCCTAAGGTTTGCCAAAAAGATACATGTGCCTAAACCTTTTTTACAGAGATACTTATATGAACTGTTGAAAGATACGCTTGGTGAAAATGTTTGTATTACGTTATCACTTGGTAAATTTGTTGTGTCGGTCATTCCGACTTTGCATAATGCCTTCGTTTCCCTCCCCTTGCCACTGGAGACGTCAGTATGTGCACGCCCAGTTCACGCCCTCTCTCCGACCCTCCCCTTGCTGCTGGTGACGTCACACTGGATACGCCCAGTTCACGACCCCCTCCCTTGCTCCGACCCCGCCCACACGCGGAAGTAAAACATCTCCACCTTGCCGCGTCTCGGCTCCCTGCGCTTGGATCTATCCCCGCATCGGCACGCCGATTCTCTCAGGTATGTCCCTTTCACGTCCCTTAGTCCCCGGATACGACGACTTTGTCTGGTATACCTGTACCCCTCGATCTTAGTCATGGGCCATTGGTAACAGCCTCCTAATTGTTGACTTTTTTCATAGGAACCGTGCTCGAACAACGGCTGATCACAGATGGCCGCCCAGCACGCCGATTCTCTCAGGTATGTCCCTTCCACGTACCTCAGCCCCCGGCTCCGACGACTTTTTCTGTTATACCTGTACTCCTCGATCTTAGTCACGGGCTATTGGTAACCGCCTCCTAATTGTTGGCCTTTTTCATAGGAACCGTGCTCGAACTACGGCTGATCACAGACGGCTGCCCAGCACAATCAGAACCTGTTAGTATATGCTTTCTCTCCCTTGCTCATTTAACCATGCCTATTCAATCCACATGGTCCTTCATTGTCCACCTTTTTCACAGTGCCCCCATGCAGGCTCCAGATGACCTTTTGCTCTGCCTTCCGAAATGTACTTCAGGCTGTCCCTGACCTAACTACAGAGGCTTCAGCATAATCCATAGATGATTTATATCCACGCATCGGAATTGACCTCAGGTAATTCCTTGGCTTTTCCCTGCACACCCTCCCCTTTCCCAGTCACAACCGGATTCTTCCCTGAAACTCTCTTCCTTTCCTTGCAGCACGCCCCAACCCAGACAACCAAGTCCTGATGACGATCCAAACTAATATGGATCGAAACGCGTCGACCTAACAGCTCATTAACAGGCGTACTCCTCCTTTGTGGCTCTACATCAAATTGAAAGAACTTTTATAAACTGTGATATCACGTTGTCACATGTTTTTGAGCCACCCACTGTAAATTACTTGCACTTTGCTCACAGTGCGCCGTCCATGCTGTTTACTTCTTCACTTGCGTCGCCACTTTCACCACAGACACTTTTTTAAGCACCAAGTTATATATGGTTGTCACTATTTCATTTTATGCAGTGCTGCTTCTAACTGTATAATTTCCGACCATGAACTTGTGTTACAATATAAGATGATTAACTATCTTTTTTCAAACCAATGAGTACTCTCCTTCTTTCTTTGTGAGTAATGCTGTATGCATGCATAATGAATTGCCTACACATCCGTACCTATCAGGACATTGTTTCTTAATGCACCTTACTTACCCAGTCCTGAATTGGTATATGGGTCACGCTCCTGTAAACTTTACAACACTGATAAACCATATGGCATAAATTATTTGGAGTTGGAAAAGTGGGACACTAAGTTTGCTAATGACATATATATTTCTACAGTTTCAATGATAACTCCAGGTAACCCTGGAACTCATCTTGGCAGTGGTTTGTATTTAAAAATTGCATATATTAAAATACTTCTCCTATATTAACGCACAAGCTGGATGTCACTCAAGCGGTACATCTGACAATGCCTTTTTAATAAATGTATTTAAGATACATACTAGGGAATAATTATTCTGAGTGCCATGATTCTCCGAGGAGTCAGTTTCCTGAAAGGTGAACCAATATAAATCCATTTTCGAAATATATGTATTCCTCAACCAATTAGAAACATTTCAGTAGAACAAAATCAGAAATTTGTCAAGACAAGAGCCTCACCTCGGGAAATATGTCATTAAACTGCATGCTGGTAGAACAAAGCTTGTACTCTATACAGACCCCGCAGGATATTGCGGCATGGATTACCAAATTTAGCAGCACAAATATGGTAATTTAGCGACAGAAGTATGGGAATTTTACTGCATTTTTGCTGCACTGAATATTGCAATTATTTCAACACCAATCGCAGAGATCTTGTTTTTTTAGGTATTTTACAACATGAAAGTCTCCACCAAAGCACTGTGTATAATATTTATGCTGCCAAGTTTATCTACTGTGTGTATCAGTAATACTTCGACCTGCCCAAGAAGAGATCATCAGGTTTCCTTCTCTAATTTCGAATAAGGGAATCATCGTAAAATGTAGATTTTTAAAGCATTTGAAAATGGTATATGAATTTTCAAACATATTGATGCTGCCTCTACTGCTGAACAAATAATTGTGTTTCTGTAGAAACAACGTTTAGAATTTTATATGTTGTTTATGCCTTATTATCCCTGGGTCTACTGTTGATGGACACGACAAATACACACACACACACACACACACACACACAAGCACACACACAAACACACACCCACCCTCCCCCTCTCTCTCCTCTCTTTCTCTCACTATAAACTAAAAAAAAAAATGATAGTTATGGTTTACAAAGTACACCATATTCTCAAAACCACTCGCCATGTTTTGGCTGTCATCCGATTTCCTATGCCATCCGTAAAGTGGTGTAACTGTATTGAGAATGATGGGTGGCGTAAGTTGTGGAATGTTGTTGCATACATTGCAAACCATTACTGGCAAGTTTCATGGTGCTTCTTAATTTAAATTTGCTGAACCATAACTAACCTTTAAATGTAGATTTTTTTCTTTTTAGAAACACAGCATATCATGGGTCAAGGTCCTGCACCCTAACCACTGCGAGCATCCACCCACTGTTAGTGCTCAGCCTAAAACCATGCTCAATAGTGTTTGTAGTATACCCTGCGTCCAACATGCATTTGGCCGGTTAAACCTTCTGATTAAGCATGGCACAAGCAAGAGTCCTGTACTCAATCATTGCTAGATGGCTCAGCACTGTTTTGCACTCAGGGTTCTTTTCCTGTAAATATACTTTCTTGTAAAAAAAAGTTTCCCACAATTTCTAATTTTGTTTTACTCGTGATTTTTCATTAAAAAAAGAGTAATTTCCTACTCAAAATATTGCATTTTTCGTGCGTGGTACGATTTTAATGAAAATCATAACTTTGCCTCAGCAAATTAATTTTTTTCTGGATATTTTGGCATTCTCCAAGCGTTTGAGCGGCCCCAGGAGTCGTATATGTCCCATAGTACTCTTTAGTTTCTACAATTACATCGTAAAATGAAAAAGTTTTGGAAAATTTGAAATTTTTAAGGTGGAAATACAACCTTAATTCCTTCACCAATCTGTTTTATTTGAGAAAAAAATTAAACGAGATTGGCAGTATTTTTGATTTTCAGAATCACAATTCTAAACAGTGGAGATACGGAGCTATACAAAAGTGTAAACCCCCGTTATAGCCACTTGGCATCTTTTTAAAATGCTTATATCGCCAAAACTCCTTCAAACCAACAACAACATGTTTTTGTGACAAATCCTACTTTTTCCAAATTTGGATGAAATCTGTTCAGTGGTATTTGCTGTAGGTACAAGCAACATTTCCTATTGGAATTAAATGGGAAATCACATCTCTTTTTTCACGCTGCACTCTCCTACATTGTAAACTGTGTTTTGTGTATAATGCAAGTCCCTAGTTTTCGCAGACTTATCCTATGAACAAAAATCTTTGCTATGGCCAAGACCCCGCTTTATCAGCTTAGATTTCTCTTGTACATAATATAAATTATCCCCGAACAAGACCAAAATAACTTAGCTTAGTCACTTGTTTCAACTAGGCTCCAATATGGACACGCATTTGTCATTAGCCGACCAAATATTAATTTCAACTCCCATAGTCAAGAGGAGGCAGTAACTGCACTCCAGAAGGGTATGCTGCAAATTGTCAGATGGATGAATGCAAATTCATTAAAATTCAACGGGGACAAAACAGAGTTCCTCTGCTTTTTGCCAAGAAAGGTTCCTATGACTCTCCTATCCAATTGTTGGCCCATCCAACATCCCCCCCCCCTGCAATGAGCTACTGCAATCTGACATGGTTCCTAACTGGGGGGCCATCTTCAACAACAAGTTATCTCTGGAGAACCACATCACAAAAGTAGCAGGCACATGCTTCACAGTATTATGAAGTCTTAGAAAGGTGCTTCAACTGCTGCCCACTCAAGCCAAATTGCTTGTAGTGCGTAGCATCATACTCAGTAGATTGGACTGCTTCTTGGGACCCTGGGATATATTTTTAATATACTGTATAGAGTCCAAGTGGCTGAAGCAAAACTTGTCTTAAACAGACCTCGCAGATCATCAGCATCCGATCTCGAGTTGAAAGAACTGCACTGGCTGCCATTAAAGCAGAGGATTCTGTTTAAAGCTGCCCCTGAATTTCTAGGACCTTTTTGCCTTCTGTGCCACTCGTTTCCCCCCGTTTTTTGTGACCTTTCTGCCCTTTCTTGTGACCTTTGTGCTTCTGTGCCACTCGTTTCCCCCCGTTTTAGTGACCTTTCTGCCCTTTCTTGGGACCTTTCTGCCCTATGTGCCCCTCGTTTCCACCCAATTTTTGTGACCTGTCTGCCCTTTCTTGTGACCTTTCTGCCTATGTGCCACTCGTTTCTCCCCATTTTTTGTGACCTTTCTGCCCTTTCTTGTGACCTTTCTGCCTTCTGTGCCACTTGTTTCCCCCTCAATTGTTGTGCCCTTGGCCTTCTGTTTCCTTTGTCGCCCCTCGCCGCTGCATCCCCTGCGGCCTGCCCCCATTCGCGGCCCCCACCTCCCGCCTCCCAGTTACTCCACCCTCCCACCTCCCCATATAGGCCAGCTACTGCGCGGTGAGGAGAACGACCCTTGACCCTTCCAGGTAGGTCGCTCCCCCTCCGCACAACACTGCCTGTGTGTACCTGCCCCAGCTGCCGCTGCTGAGGAAGTTCAAGGCCCTCCTCCACCTGCAGGCTACCACCTGCGCCTAATCCCTGGTGGTAAGTGGTAGGCTGTAGATTTGCTCATCCTCCATTGTATTGCCTGTATTTTCTTTCATTGCTCTCGTTGCAGTGACTGCATTTTCATTGTTGTGTCTGTGACTGCTGTTGTCTGTCTCCCCCACTGCCTGTACATGGTCTGTGCCAGTTCTCTCCCTCTGTTCCCCTCGCTGCCCCCGTTTCTCTACTCTCAGTTTCCCTTCTGCTCCCCTCGCTGCCCCTGTGTCTCTCTGCTGCGCGGTCACGCCGCTGGCACGCCGCAAGCCCGTCTGCACCCGTCCGCGCCTGGTTCGCGCCCAGCACCAGAACCCCTGGCCCCGGCACCCGCCACTACGACAGCTGCCAATATGACGCCAGCAATCTGCACGCTCTCAACCCCGGAAGGACCCACAACTGCTTCAAGGCCACCCTGTAATGCACACACGGTCCTTTCACCTCCCGAAACTGCAGCTACACCAGCCACAGAGCTAATGAACCACCCGCCAAGAAAGACCTCAACCACCTCCGATGCATACTACTGAACACCCGCTCCGCACGCAAACACTCCGTCGAGCTCTGGGACCTGCTCAACACAACCTCTCCGTCGCCTTCCTGGCAGAGACCTGGTTGAACAACTCCTCCGCACCCGACATCGCCATAGCCATCCAAGACGGCAACAAGATCACCCGCAGAGACCGCACCAATGGAGTCAGAGGAAGAATCGCCATTGTCCACAAGAACAGCACCAGGTCTCGACTAGCACCGCTGATGCGCTCTGCACCGCCGAACACATGCATTTCCAGATCCACACTGACCCCAACTCCACCCTCAGAGGCACCCTCGTCTACCGACCACCCAGACCCTGCCCCCAGTTCAGCGACTCCATCTCCGACTTCATCGGCACGTACACCCTGACCTCCACTGACTACATCCTCCTCGGAGACCTGAACTTTCACCTTGAGAACAACAACGATAGCAACTCCACCATCCTGATAGACAACCTCGGATTGAGGCAACTCGTCACAACTCCCACCCACTCCGCTGGCCACACGCTCGACCCCGTCTTCTCCTCAAGCCTGCATGTCTCCATCAGCCACACCACCGAACTCCTCTGGACCGACCACCGCTGCATCCCCTTCACCTTCCAGAAACCCACCATACACCACCGCACCCAACCGATCCCCAGGTGCCGCTGGAGCAAAAAAACCGAAGACCAACTATATTCAAACCTCGCTCTCAGCCCACCCACCGAACCCTCCAACACCGACATCGCTGCCCACAACCTCAGTCGCTGGATCGAGGACTGCGCCAACACCCTCGCCCCGCTGAAAAAGCCCCCCCACAGAGACACCAGCAAGAAGGACACTAGCAAGTTTACCCCAGAACTCTTAGATTCCAAGCAAGCCTGCCGGAAACTAGAGAAGAAATGGCACAGTGAACAAACTCCGGACAGCCACGCAGCACACAAGGACGCCGTCCGCAACCACCACCCACTCATCAGGGCTGCCAAGAAGACCTCCTTCAAAGACAACAACACACACGACAGCAAGGAGCTCTTCAACATCGTGAAGGAACTCTCCAACACCAGCGACATCCCGCTGTTGCAAGCCCTGTGTGACTCCCTCACCACCTTCTTCGATTGCAAGATAGCAGACATCCACGACAACTTCAACACCCAGACAGCCCCAACAGACATCAACACAACAGACCCTCCGCACACTATCGTCCACGTTCCCTTGCTAGCCTGGACCAGCATGAGCATCGATGACACCATCAAGACCATGAGCACAATCCACTCCGGCTCTCCATCAGACCCATTCCCGCACCACGTCTTCAACAAAGCAAGCAGCTCCATCACACCCCACCTACGCAACATCATTAATCTCTCCCTTGAGACCGCGACCTTCCCAGAGAGCTGGAAACACGCAGAGATCAACGCCCTACTCAAAAAACCCAAGGCAGACCCACGAGACCTCAAGAACGTCCGACCCATCTCTCTGCTCCCCTTCCCGGCCAAGGTCATCAAGAAAATCGTTAACAGACAGCTAACCCGATACCTCGAAGAGAACAGAATTTTGGACCCTTCCCAGTCAGGGTTCCACACCAACCGCAGCACCGAGACCGCCCTCTTTGCCGCCACTGATGACATCAGGACCCTGTTAGACAACGGGGAGACTGCAGCACTCATCCTCCTAGATCTCTCCTCGACACCGTCTGCCACTGCACACTATGCACATGTCTCCACGCCGCAGGGATCCGAGACAAGGCTCTGGAATTGACCACCTCCTTCCTTTCCTGCAGAACCCAGAGCATACTCCTCCCCCCTTCCGTTCCGAAGCCTCTGAGATCATCTGCAGCGTACCCCAAGGATCCTCCCTCAGCCCGACACTGTTCAACATTTACATGGCCCCGCTCGCACACGTTGCCCGACAGCACGACCTCAACATAATCTCCTATGCTGACGGCACTCAACTGATCCTCTCCCTAACCAAGGACCCCATCACCGCCAAAGCAAACCTCAATGAAGGAGTGAAGGCTGTCGCCGACTGGTTGAAGATCAGCTGTCTGAAGCTGAACTCGGACACAAAGGAGGTCCTCATCCTGTTGCGTGCTTATCTAGGTTCCTGATCGATACTGTGACCTTATGCCCCTATTCGGCTATAAATCCATTTATTCCCTATATTGGCATAACCATTCAAAGTGCGATTTTCTGAAAAGTCATCTCTGGCCTCACACGAACAGAGCCACATTCCAGCATGACTCTCTGCTACTTCCTTTGCGACCAATTAGTGCAATGACAGAGCAGCAGTCACTATCTGATATTCCTAGATAACACTCCGAGTTCTTCAACAAGATAAAAACTTAGCAAACCTGGAAATCCCCGCTTGCTATGTTTTGATTACTAATGGAACTCTAATGAGCAACTGATAACTGTCACTTCCTAGTGACATCTTTAATTGACGTCTTATGTCCAGCAAACTTGCGTCAAACCCGGCACCTGTCAGGTATAAATATTACCAACGTTGCCTTAAGCAATGCGAGTTCGTTGCCTGTTGCTGATGCCAGCTGCCTGCATGACCCTGTGTTGGTAAATCTAGCACTCTGTCGCTGCAGCCTGCTATCCTGTGGTGGTGAAGCTGCTGATTACCATTATCGCCGCTAAAGCGCGACCTATGGTGCAGTACGCTTGAGGAGCCGAGCAGCCGTCCTCTGCGAAGACATCCAGCAGATTCCAGCTGCCCGCGGACGCTGTCACCCCTCCTTCCTCGACGCGCTGAAGAGAGCCGCTGCCTTTCTCGTGCAGAGAAATCCAGTCCCGGCGCTTCCGGTTTACCCTCGCGGGTGACTGGGATATCGAGAGAGACCCCTGAAGGAGATACCAATCCTCCATCATTCTATTCAGAGGTATGGTGTTGACTAAACCCTTAGACGAGAATTCTTGAAACAAACCTTGGCAAAACCAACTTAACTTAAAGCTACTTACTTGCTCCCTTTTCACGTGTTAGGCTTAGGTCAGGCACACTGGGGTAGGCTTAGTTAGAAGCACCAGTTGAGTATGTTAGCCTAATGTATATATGACTGTATATATGTTTTATTACTTTTAAACCATTGTATGGCTAAGAAACCATATCAATGCTTTTACAGTTCTATTTCGCAATACTTATCTTGCTGTACGTACTTTTTATAATAACAGTTATTGCAATTGTGGCAATACATTTCTCTTGTACGAGAAGAAAGACTGTTCAATAAATGTTAACCTTTATTGATACACGCCCGTCTCTCTATTCTCTACATACTGTGAAAGTAAACTGCACTAGACTGACTGAGTGAAATCTATGTCTATTGTTTCACACGACCCTAGAGATCGACTCTTGATCTGAGGAGCAAAGTTGTCATGTTGCACGGTTGTTGGAAAACTGAATCCCTTCTTGTCTGTGCCAAGGAAGCTGATCACTTCCTATGCAGAGAAGAAAGTTTCCAGTGACCTCTGAGCTAGTTGGTAACACAACCCAATTAAGTTTAGCATAGTCAGTGGAGGCCTGGAATATCCGCAGTTCCACGTCGATACTACTGTTTATGTTATTCCAATGCGCAGGGCCTAGTGGGAAACTAGGAACTACACTACATGGCGCCCAACGTTTTGGTAAGGCGATAAACTAACGCAAGACTTGTAGAGTAACTCCGTCGTGCATATTTCACACCCCTTTCTCCCGTAAATACTCCAATAGACGTCTGGAGTGGGTGAAAGGTTAAAATCCGCCCGACCTTAGTAGGAAGAGATTCCTATGTAAAGCTCTGGTTTATTCAACGTTGAAGGATACAGTGTTCCAAAATATTGTGCACCTAATCTTTGTCTCCTTGGAGACCTACTCTGCAAACCTCGCATTTTACAATGCCAGAAAACGGAACCTCTGGGGCCGCAGCAGATGCGACTCAGCAAGGTCCCGAATACACAGACCCGGATGCTATTATCATCCCGGTCCACTTAAGAAGATCTATAACTTTAAAACTTATAGAGAACGGACTGACACCTCAAGGTGGTACAGTAATTTTCGTGATAGAGGCTCACGAGTATCGGCAGACAGAGGTATTCTATTCATGGATAAACTTTCCAGCGGTAAACGCTACAACACAAGAGTTTCACTATTACAAAATAGAGAAACCTTCGGAAGAGTACGCTCCTTTCGAGGAGATTGAAATTCCACTTAAATTTCAGGAGCACCTGCTCTTGTTTAATGGCGCCCTAAAACATACTGATCACATCACTAGGCTCGGTCCACTAGGTAGACCAGGAGCAACGTGGCCGGTTCTAGCCAGCTACACACCACATCCTGACATTGCTAAAATGTCTAGAGAAGAGCTGTTAGTACAGCTAAACACATTAATAAAAATACATAGGCAATTAGTCCAATATGTAATGCGGACTGCAACAGTCCAGCCAGCTGTTAATACACCACAGCTGACCCCTCATCAGGGGAACACAAATAAAATTACACCACAGAACATACAGTCATGTCTTGGTAAAACACCCGTAAAACGGGAACAAATTCCTTTCTGGTTAGCCCAGAAAATCACTCAAATAGAGGCAGTATTTCCTGATACTACCCCTATTGAGAAACACAGAATCTTGACCATCTGCCTTCCTATGGGAATCGCACCACACATGGAGGACTGCGACACTTGGGGTACAGTCTTTGCTTCCATTTACACAAAAACACACGGTCTTCCGTCTATGGCGGTAATACCAGAAGTGTTAAAACAGATTCAAAATGAATTCGGTCCAGAGCCCGCTTTAAATCTAGGTATGAAATTACTGAAAGACTTCAAGCAGGTCTCGGCTATATTATTAGCCAACATAAAGGGAGAAGCAGCATCTGTGGCGATTCGCCAGATGGTGAGGGAAACAGATATAAAAGATCCTGTTGAGCTTGCAAAAATCATAGAAAAATGCTATGAAGAATTAGGTAGAGACAGCTTGGGTGGAAAACCGGTAAAGCCCCAACTGCTCGAAAATCCTGAAAAATTATTTATTAAAAATAATTCCAACACTCCTAAAAAGAGCTGGGATGGAAATAAACAATCCGCTCCCAAAGAAAAAGTTTTCCAGTCCAGAGGAAGGTCTCCTCGACGGAGGGAAAGAACTCCGACTCGAGAACGCCAGTCTCCCCAGAGGGAGCCCTCTGAGAAAAGATATAACCTTAGAAATAGGGATAATCTGAAAAAACCTGATAGATATCAAAGTATTGATACACGTCCCTCTCGATCTTTTCCACAGAATTCGGAAAGAAGAGGACGGTCAGACCCAGGAGAGCACACCAAGTCCAAAGACAAGGAACCTGCTCAAAATAAGAAATCTCAATTTCAGAAAAATAAGGTAGCCAGTATTAGAGTAATCAACCATGCCGAGAATACTGAGGACACAGTTGAAAAACGGGGAGTGGGCATTGACAATGTTGGACAGTGCAGCAGAAATCAGTATAGCGCGCAAGATCTTGATGAGTCATCTGGAGACAGTGGACACGAATGAGTACATTCAGGTTGAAACTGCCGATGCCAGACTTAGCGAGCCCCATAAAATATACGAAATAACATTGCGTATGGAGGGTGATAAGACTAGGAAAATTAAGGGTCTATTTTGGGATAAGCTCTCAAAAGGCTATGATATTCTGTTAGCTGAAAAAGATTGGCCCCCAGAGTTTGTCAGGGAGTGCCCTCGTGGCGAAGAAGTGATTATGCCTGCCTTCTCGAATCACATTCCGATTCACAAAAAATATACATATGCAAGGAAATGGGCAGTAGCCCAGGCACCTGCATTATATAAAAATCATGTAGGATGGGATGAGGATTCACCTCCTCACAAAATCCAACTAAAAAGTGAACCAACTGCCCAACGGCAGTATCCCATAAAGCAAGAAGCTAAAAAACAGGTCAGGGAGATCTTAGATCAACTTGAGTACCAGGGGGTGATTGAAACATGCACCTCTCAAATGAACAATCCTTTGTTTCCTGTCTCAAAGCCAGACAATTCATATCGTCTAGTTTTGGACTACAGACATCTTAATACATGTTGCAAAACTTTTGCAGTACAAAACTCGCATAGTGCAGCCCTAATGAATAACATAGTTAGGAAGAAATATAAAACGACATTAGACATATCTAATGGCTTCTTTTGTCAAAACATTGCACCAGAAAGCAGATATTTGACCGCTTTCTCCGCATTTGGGTCGCAGAAAAAATTCTGTCGACTCCCACAGGGGTTCAAGAACAGCCCAGGACTATTATCAGCTAGGGTAACAGAGTTACTACAAATCTATGATGATGAAGCATTGTCTTACGTAGATGATATTTATCTCACAGACGACGACTTGGATACTCATTTGAAAAGAGTGAACACCATTATACTTGGGTTCGCAGCAGAGGGTTACAAATTCAACTTTAAAAAGTCCCGAATTGCCCATCTGACAGTACTATTTTTAGGGTACGAATTATCAAGTGAAGGAAAAAGCCTAGCGGACAACTTCTTAGAGAAGTGCGCTGTACTCCAAGCTCCAAAAACGCTGAAGAATTTACAATCAATACTAGGTTTTCTGAATTTCGGAAGAACTTACATTCTAAATTACGCAGAGAGGGTTAAACCTCTCTACGAACTAATTAAACCTGATTTAAAACAAATCAATTGGACTCAAAAACACACAGAAATTTTGAGATCACTGCAAACAGACATGTTAGCAAAAACAAAATTAGATACACGTGACAACACGATCGATCTTGTAATCCGAGTCATCCCAGGAAGATGCAGATTCACGTACCTAACCTCTAATGAGGGAGAAAAGGTACCTATTTCAATTAAATCTCACTTGTACACACAAGCAGAAAAAACATTCAGTCACACAGAAAGAACTGTGAACGCAGTGCAAATCGCATTAGCAAATGAACGAGAACTAGCACACGGCAAACGGATTAATATCCTTACAGCGGAATCCGCCTTCGAGGCGCTATTCAGCCCAGTAAACCTGCCTACAGTGTCACTGGATCCGAAATGGATACAGTGCATAGATTCTCTAGGAGCGGAAGACGTGAAATACTATTTCGCCCCGCAATTTGAAGAACTGAATGATTTAGAATATGAAGAAGAATATCCTCTGCCAATCGAAATTCTGCCTCTCCCACAATACGCCTGTATAATCTACACAGATAGCTTTGTACAGCATTTCAACGTAGAGAGCAAATCCTACAATGCAGCGTGTGCGATCATTAAAGGTCGTTGGCTGTGCGGTAAATTCAGACCGAAAGTAACAAAAACTGAATCTGTAAGAAACTGTTCGGTTCAGAGAACTGAAATAAGATCTTTAAAGATGGCGCTCGAAAATGCAGAACGTGAATTCCCGACACTTATAGTGTGCGATTCTCATTTTTGCGTCAACTCTTACAACAATAAACTGCAGAGTTGGATCGAAAACGACTACAAAGATGACACAGGTGCCACAATAAAGCATAAATTGCTCTGGAAACAGGTAGCTCTTTTACACAAAGAACTACAAAAGACTCACGTGATTCACGCACAGAGTCTTCAACGTGATGGCGTTCACGTTGCAGGGAATTCATTGGCTAATACAGCCACCGCGGAAGTAACTAAACCGGCTTCCGTAGCCACAAAAAAGCGTACAGATAAATACATAGACGGGGAAACCATGCTGGCAGCAAAAACGACCGTAAAAGGCGACTGTGCAGCACTACCCGTAAACTATCCACTCAATTATGCATACATAATCGATGCAAACTCCGTTCCTTTTGCTCGAATCCCTGGAGTGAGGGACAGAGTAATTCCAAACATGAACAGGAGAATATTTTTAATAGCAGACGCACACATGGGTTTGGGTCTAAGGCACAGAGAGATCAAGGAATCACTGACTGAATTACAATCAGTATTCTGGTGGCCGGGAATGAGTGTAGAACACCAAATATATGCAAACAACTGTGAAAACTGCAATAGGGATCGCAGTAGCGAACCTTGCTACCGGCTACCAGTCAGAAAGAGTGTAACTCTGCCTACACCCCATCCTGCGTCCTATTAATAGTTAAGGCGAAAAGCACTTAAAAAATGAGGCCTCCAGCGCTCGGCTGACGCTAGAACGGTTATAAAAGATTTGCGAGTCTTTATCGGCACATACGCAATTACCACGTTCCATTCTGACCAGGGTCCTGCTTTCAGCTCTCGAGCCTATAACGAGGCCATGGCTAGCATGGGAATTGGGTTGCGGTATTCTTGTCCGTCGCACCCCGAAGGGAATAGTGTGGTAGAAAGAAAAAACCATGACATAAAGCAATCTATAACAGCGAAGGTATTAGGTTCAGGCGCTGGGTGGGTCAAACATTTAATAAGTGTCCAGACTAGTCTTAACAACATGCCAAGAAATTCTCAAAAAGGTTTCAGCCCATACGAACTATTGTTCGGAATTAGAATGCGCGTTCAGGACCTCGATAGTCAGATGTCAGTGGTGCAAGAAGAAACAACGCAGTTTGATGTAAAAGACCGTTTGGCTGTTTTACAGGAACTGAATGAAACAAGAAAATCATTAAGCAAAATAAAGTTAAAGCAACAGCCAAGTACCACTGACGAGGCACCACCCGCAACAGCCCCAGCAAGGCCTGTCTGGATTCCAAAGATTGGGGATCTAGTCAGAGAAAAGATTGCGGTTAAGATAGGAATTTGGGCCTTCTTACAGAAAAGCAGTACCTGTCTTGGCAGTCACCGGAACAAGATCAGTTGTGCTACCGCCCCTTGCTGGTAAAAAGGAGAACAGAGTCGTGTCCATCGATCTGGTAAAACCACAAGCATGTGGCCTATAATCAACAGTAGGCCCAGTGGACTCCCAAGAAACAACAGAATACCCAAACTTGCAACAATCCAAGAGGTTCAAACTGAAAGACTAATCACATTCGATCAGCCTGCAGTGCACAATGAAGGACTATGCAATAATGCCATGGAACTCGTGCCTATTGAAACACAGATTGAAACAGTTCGTCAAGAAACAACACCAGTCTACAATGATGTGGCATCAGAAAGTGCTACCGAGAGACAGATTGAAAGAACAATCCCATCAATTGACAGAACTGCCTCTGGTTATTTCATCAACTTCGACAACTTCTCTGAAGATTTAAGTGAGCCCGAAGTAATGCCAGAAACAAAAAAGACTTTTAAAGAAAAAGCAACGGAACTCTTTCATCAACTGAAGGAAATCTACCTTATTTCCCCTTGGCTAGAGTTCTGGTTCGGTCTAGGTGTATTTTTCCTCTTGCTTTGGCTCATCATGGTACTGTGTTTGGGAAAATTCATTGAAGGAAAATATATTACAATGGACACAGCAAGTCAGAACATCAACCTAGTCCTGAAACCACACAGATCATCCCACGTGAAGAAAAGAGAACTGTCAACAGTAAATGTCACAGCAATTCCAATACCTGATGGGGTAGTATGGGAGAAAACAGACTATGAAATCTATGGTCCGGTCGAAATCCTGAAGTATCCTCATCAACTAAAGGTTTCCTTAAGTGACTTTGTGACACCAAGTACATTCTCTGATGATTGGGACTTTAACAGTATTAATGACATGATGTCTGATTTAGTAATGTCAGCTAGATTCACAGATCATGATTATTTACAAGGTTCATCTAGTTATGAGCAGTTATTCTGTTACACCCACTATGGGGATCATTACTTGCATAAATCTGCACAGCCTAGAAATGTTTTTATGTATAATCAATGGGAACATTGTTCTACACCACCTAAAAGCAGTTCTAAAGCATTTTTTGAGAAATTCAAATACTTCTCAGGGTTTAACACCAGTGATGCAGAAACGTTTTATTATAAACTGTTAGATAAAACAGGAATGAAAACAATGCTGACAAATTCTAAATTGATATATTCAGAAGCATTTTATGACAAAATGATGACATTTGGTTTTGATTATTGGAAAAATAATATTGAAACGAAAACGATTTGGGGTACGAAAGATTGGCAGGTGCAAGGCATAGAAGCACTATTTAGAACCTGCATGATACCAGAACAAATGTTGTTTTTAAATGACACAATACACCAAACATCTTGTCTTGGCCTAGCTAAGAACAAAGACCTTAAAACACCGTCTATTCCAAAGCCAATACCTGAAAATGCAACCGCAGATATTGAGTTAGACGTGTCACAAATTTTACATTTCAACAGAACACATCCTGATTGGAAAAAATGGTTAATCTGGCCTACAGACACAAATAGCTGTCAAGATAGGTTCCTGAATAAAACACAGGGTTTAAAAATGACCAGATTAGACCCTAGATACTCCCAGAGACAACATCCAGGGATTATAACAACATACAGTGTAGGGAAACTCTGCCTTGAATGGCTAACCTCGTCCACACTGGCTGAAATTAAGCAACACTTGTCTTTATTAAAAGATGGTGCTGATTTGCGCGATTTCATTCTTGGACCACGCAAACAGCGTCAAAAGCGTTTCATAGCGACCAGTATCTATGCTGCTTACAACGAGGCTTGGAAAGTAAAGCAAATTGAAACTGCTGAAAAAATACGAGAAATTGATCGTATTAATTTGGAGAAATCACTTTCTGTGGTAGACAATGGGTTAACGACTCTGTCTTCCAGAATATATTCTTTGGACAATATTGTATCCTCTGCCTTTGATGTGATAGACAGAGATTTGCTAATGTTACAACATGGCCAGTCTCAATTACGTTCTATTATAGAATTAGGCTGGACGCTGCAAAATCTTCGTTCAGGCTATGTGCCTTGGCGTTTAATCAACACAACGTCATTATTTTCCAGTTTTAACCTTACTGATAAACAGATCAGTTTGGCACAGAAAGGAGCAGACTATACAATCCTGAGCATCGAAAAACTCGAGAGATTACCATTGACAATGTCAGAGAGTCCTGTCATTGAATGGATAATACACGGAATTATCACAATTCCGATAACAACTTTCCGATTTAAAAAGTGCCTTGAATACATACCTGCTGGCCAGTATGAACAATTGGGTAAAGGATATGTAAAATCTATATGGAAATTACCATACACTCATTCTTGCTATAGTGACAGCGACAAAAATGTATTTCTTAGTGGTGAGAACTGTAAACACTCACTAAGCGGTATACTTTTGTGTCAGGGTATTAATTTACACGGAGCATGTGATGGAAATTCAAACAACCTTTCATGCCACCAGCTAGTCACACCTGCAACTCAGATAGAGCCCTTCTTTATGCAACTCGCAAACAGGAGTTACATTCTTAGAACGGATCACAGATGTTGTGGCCTCGCGCCAGGGAAAAGTTATCTAGTACAAGTAACGTCCATGGTCAAATGTTGTATGCAAGCATTGTTCCCGAGCGGGCCTCCAGACATAGTGACTCCCCTCTGGCCTCGTCTGAATCTCTATTCTATACGAATTGATACATTAAGCAAAATGAAATCTGTGCTTTTACAGACAACAGTGCCTATAACGTCATCTAAAGAGACGTATGATCTTCTAGTCGCAAGGATGGCTACTGAAGTTCATGACCTTTTATCAACAAATTGCCCCGTGCATTTCGTAGAAATGTTCAGCCAACTCCTTATCATGTCTAGTGCAACAAGCATCCCAGGCATATTTAAGACAGTCTTTACGGGACTGTTAACACCCTTCCAGGCAATTTTGGGAATCTTTCCTAATTTTGTGCACTCCATTTTTGGCGGCATACCACTATTTTTGGGACTCGTTGCAGGGATTCTATTTTTGACCCTCCTGCTACGTTATGGCAAGCCTCGGCTCAGACATAGCTCCCATGGGAATGGAAGAGACAATCCTAGCAATGCGCTACAGGGACAGGATAACTAACGTCCTCGGATTGGCCAGGCTGAGAGATCTAAACATGACCTGGTTCCTTTCATTCAGACCGATATGGCAAAATTGCATTTTACCTGTGCTACGGTGTATGCTTTGCGGCGATGAATGCGTGTTGGACATCTGTCTTTCACTTCCATCAGCAGTACCAATGGATGTCGATACTTTGCTCAGTCCAATAACGGCTCACGCATTGTGTTGTCCCCAGCGGCTACCAATCCTGATGACGGCATTCGTGGAGACTCCTGTACTACAGCCAAGTGGTAACAGTGGAGCGAGTGACAAAAGCAACATCATCCAGGTACAACGTTCTGTGAGCATTGCTGGTCCTGCCTTCGATGACAGCAATCATTCTCACACCTGCCAGGTTACAGCGCTATCTAATTTGGTTGAACTATCACCTGAATTTGTAGACCAATTCTTTGAGAGCCTGTCTGATACGATGTTCTCACCCACAGAGAAACAATAACTTTTGAGAAGCTTTCCGACACACAGCGTTCCCATGAACTCTGAATTTGGCCTTCAGTTTTGTTCAACAAAAACTGCCAAGAGCTTTGGAAATCTATTTTTCCCCGTTCAAGCAATAACTTTTTGAATTGGACAATTCTAATATTGACCTTTTTTGGCACTAACAATTTTTGCTTAACGTATAAACTATTCTTAGAGAACAGAAGCTTCACACTTCTATTTCTAAACACATCTAGAGACATAACAACGTTACACCAGCCTCTAGCACACATGCTATTACAATGCATTTTTATGTGATGATTTATCTCGCTTTTCTTCTGTCAGAGATACTTCATGTGTAATTCCTTTTGCATAATCGTTCATTGATTTCATATGCAATAGTTTTGAATGATTACTATGCTTTAAAAAAAACGTACAGTACCTGAATTCCATGTATTACAAGTACGCCTATTTCGAATGCATTTATGTATTTTGGGGTGGGCAATGTTACACATGCATCTAATTGCTTAGTTTTAGTGATTTTGATGGACATGAAAACGTGGAGTGGGTGTTGCGTGCTTATCTAGGTTCCTGATCGATACTGTGACCTTATGCCCCTATTCGGCTATAAATCCATTTATTCCCTATATTGGCATAACCGTTCAAAGTGCGATTTTCTGAAAAGTCATCTCTGGCCTCACACGAACAGAGCCACATTCCAGCATGACTCTCTGCTACTTCCTTTGCGACCAATTAGTGCAATGACAGAGCAGCAGTCACTATCTGATATTCCTAGATAACACTCCGAGTTCTTCAACAAGATAAAAACTTAGCAAACCTGGAAATCCCCGCTTGCTATGTTTTGATTAGTAATGGAACTCTAATGAGCAACTGATAACTGTCACTTCCTAGTGACATCTTTAATTGACGTCTTATGTCCAGCAAACTTGCGTCAAACCCGGCACCTGTCAGGTATAAATATTACCAACGTTGCCTTAAGCAATGCGAGTTCGTTGCCTGTTGCTGATGCCAGCTGCCTGCATGACCCTGTGTTGGTAAATCTAGCACTCTGTCGCTGCAGCCTGCTATCCTGTGGTGGTGAAGCTGCTGATTACCATTATCGCCGCTAAAGCGCGACCTATGGTGCAGTACGCTTGAGGAGCCGAGCAGCCGTCCTCTGCGAAGACATCCAGCAGATTCCAGCTGCCCGCGGACGCTGTCACCCCTCCTTCCTCGACGCGCTGAAGAGAGCCGCTGCCTTTCTCGTGCAGAGAAATCCAGTCCCGGCGCTTCCGGTTTACCCTCGCGGGTGACTGGGATATCGAGAGAGACCCCTGAAGGAGATACCAATCCTCCATCATTCTATTCAGAGGTATGGTGTTGACTAAACCCTTAGACAAGAATTCTTGAAACAAACCTTGGCAAAACCAACTTAACTTAAAGCTACTTACTTGCTCCCTTTTCACGTGTTAGGCTTAGGTCAGGCACACTGGGGTAGGCTTAGTTAGAAGCACCAGTTGAGTATGTTAGCCTAATGTATATATGACTGTATATATGTTTTATTACTTTTAAACCATTGTATGGCTAAGAAACCATATCAATGCTTTTACAGTTCTATTTCGCAATACTTATCTTGCTGTACGTACTTTTTATAATAACAGTTATTGCAATTGTGGCAATACATTTCTCTTGTACGAGAAGAAAGACTGTTCAATAAATGTTAACCTTTATTGATACACGCCCGTCTCTCTATTCTCTACATACTGTGAAAGTAAACTGCACTAGACTGACTGAGTGAAATCTATGTCTATTGTTTCACACGACCCTAGAGATCGACTCTTGATCTGAGGAGCAAAGTTGTCATGTTGCACGGTTGTTGGAAAACTAAATCCCTTCTTGTCTGTGCCAAGGAAGCTGATCACTTCCTATGCAGAGAAGAAAGTTTCCAGTGACCTCTGAGCTAGTTGGTAACACAACCCAATTAAGTTTAGCATAGTCAGTGGAGGCCTGGAATATCCGCAGTTCCACGTCGATACTACTGTTTATGTTATTCCAATGCGCAGGGTCTAGTGGGAAACTAGGAACTACACTACAATCCTCGGCTCCAACCCATCAGCCTGGGCCGACTCCTGGTGGCCAACGGCACTGGGGGCAGCCCCGACCCCCAGCGACCACGCACGCAACCTGGGAATCATCCTCGACTCAACGCTCTCAATGACCAAGCAAGTCAACGCCGTCTCCCCCTCCTGCTTCAACACCCTCCGCATGCTCCGCAAGATCTACAGATGGATCCCGACAGATACAAGAAAGACAGTCACACAAGCCCTCGTCAGCAGCAGACTCGACTACGGAAACGCCCTCTAAGCTGGAGCCCCGACCAAGCTTATCAATTGACTACAACGCATCCAAAACGCCTCGCATGACTGATCTTCGATGTACCATGACACGGCCACATCACCCCCACCTGAGAAACCTCTCACTTGCCACCGTCCCGCGCATCCAAAGAACAACCACCGGCAGGAGAGCCTTCTTCCACCTTGCTGCCAAGACATGGAGCACCCTCCCACTTAGCCTACGACAGACCTAAGACCTGCTGACCTTCAGGAGGATACTAAAGACCTGGCTGTTAGATCAGTAGTGGCCCCCACCTCCCCCCGAGTGCCTTCAGACCCTCGCGGGTATGTAGTGCGCTTAACAAATGACTGATTGATTGATTGAAAGCTATGTGCATTGTGTTCAAGGCACAAAAGGGTATTGGGCTGATACCCCTACAAAGAAGACGGAAGGGGTATACCCTAAGACAACATCTCCATTCCAGCACTGCAAATTTGTTCTGCATCCATAAGTTTAGGAAGGCAAGACAAGTGTGACGGGCCTTCTAAGTCAAAGCGGACTATCTTTGGAACAAGCTGCCACCAAATCTTAGATCAGCTACAGATCTGTTACAGTTTAGGAAAGCTCTAAAAACATGGCTTTTAACCATAAATCTGCTACATATTTTTCTGGGTGGTTACATGTAGCAGTGGTACCTACCCACTCGCCTCAGTGCCAGGATGCCAGCTTGGTGGCAGTTGCTTCTACAAATGGAATGCATCAATAAATAGTGCTCTAATACATGCAGCATATCGCTAAGTTTCTAGATTCAAGAAATTTGAACATATTACCCATATTCCTACAACACTTTAATGGCTTCAAGTGGAAGTAAAAGTATTATTTCTTTTATGAAGTCCCAACTGTCATATAATGGCAGTTTGACCCTCTCAAATATCTCCCCATCTTCCTGTTCCAATCCTCTCACTGCTTTCTGAGAGCTCTTGCCCTTTAGATATTCTGGGACAGATTTACAAGCCCCCTGCGCCACTAGCACGTCACTTTTCGTGAAGTACTGGTGGTGCTAGGGGCTCCTCCATATTTGCAAGGACAGGAAAAGGCAGCCTGCGTGACTTTCCTCTCCTTGTAAATACTGCCCTTCACATGCAGCACTTTGCATTGAAGGGGCATTCCATGGGTGTTTCAGTTAGACGCTCTGTCTAGATAAGTAATTTTCAGTATAGGTATGCGCAATATAATAGTGTTCTTATTCTTTGTTTTTTCAATAGTGGTCAATACTCTCAGCCCATTTATATGCCAGCATCACTGCAACAAGGTAATGACCTCTAGTAATACGATCAGAAAGGCAATATATAGCGGAACTTGACTTAGTACAATAGCATCGTTTTTGTTATCTCCTTAAATGCAGATTTATTATAACGAAATGGACTAAAAGCTTGTGATTTTTCCGGCGGGTTGCCTTATGAAAACGACACTTTATAAACATTTTTCGGATACCTAAGGTAGGCTTGAATTCTCTAATAAAAGTGTCCCTATGAGACAAAAAAAAGTTTGTGATGGCAAATTAGGTTATATACTGTCAGGATCTCTCATAGATATACAATGTGTAATCACCTATACACCGATATCAGACTATGTCTTACTAGATAAATGAGAGTTTTATGGCGTGAACAACATATAATCTAACATGGACCTAGTAAAACCTATATCGCAATAACAGAGTTGTAAATTAGATAAATAGTTATTTCTCTTGCTCTCGCTTAATTTAGAATCAGCTCTCCGAAATAAAGATCTTAAGGATTCTTCTTCATTTCCAGACTCACTATAACCAATGCGTTATTTAGTGAATATAAAGTTACTTGGCAGGAGCAAATAAGGTACATCATTATTGTAAAAATAGCTATTATTATAACTAAAAATATATGGTTGAATAGTAACATCTAAAAATGGATACATGTCTACTTTTCAGCATAACTGACCCGGTACATATGAAATCTAAACTGTTGCCATAGGAAGCAAAGTATTGATACGTGAATCTGTCCACTGTTATGTAAGTAAAACTGGCATTTTCCCTTCCCTCTTTTTCATTAGTAAAGGTATCTTAGAGTCGAGTGCATAAGGCTTGTTTTGTGTGTCTATACCTATATCTGTTTCTGATCTCTTTGAAATCTTAGTGCCCAAAATGGAACTGTTGGTCTCATAACCGAGTAGAACAACTATCATAGCTAGAAATATAACTGAAATAGATATACTCTAAGTGACGATCTTGAGCTTAGCTAATATGGAATGAGGAATTTCAAATTCAGCATCTGGGAAGCAAAAAAACTAGATGGTCTGGCATTTATTGTAATTTGGTGGTTGCATTAAAATGTTAATATTGTATATATGTCTTCATTGCAACTGTTATAGACCCAGAAAATATGGAAACATAAATTGTATTGTAAATAGATATAATGAACATGTGTGTCTGATTTGATGATACATCTATACTTTTGTATTCTTGTTTTGTCTGTTTAGGTTACATCACCCTTTTTTATTTGTTTAATATGCGAATGACGGTCACCTGACGAAGGCCTCAGGCCGAAACGCGCGTAGTTCCACTCAACCGCATTGCCTTCATCAATTATACCATCAACTGAATATTTCGTATATCACTGAGTTATTTCGTTTATGTATTTGTGTTCATGAAAATTTTTTTCTGTTTTTCACTTATTAATTTTGTACACTTCTAATTGTAAATAATTAATTCTTTGCCTGTGTCTGAATATCATGTACTATACTTCAAGGTTCTTTTTAAATGTCAACAATGAACTAAATAAGTAAATGAATTTTGTACAAAGGATAAAAACAAACAAAATATACTAAAATTAAAAATAAATAAATTGAAGAAATTTTGTATAAATCTCCGTTTCAGCACACATTTACTTGATTGTTTTTGAGGGTCTATTATTCTGTTTGGATTTTGATTCAGGGATTATTTACGCCCTTAGAGTTTTGCTACACAGTCTTTCTCTACATGGTGTTCCCACGCAACACCCATGGAACAAGACACACCTCCAGATTTACGAGAAATCGTTAATCTGTAGATGCGGCTCAATGCTACGCCTCCATAGAAGCGCAACAAGGAGAAATGTTTTAATTTCTCCTCTTGTTTTCCTCTTTCAATGCGTGCTGCATTCTACAGCACGCATTGAAAGAGGAAAAAGCCTTTAGTAATTGCTTTTTTGTAGGAAGGTGCCCCTTCCTACACAAAAACAATCACCCCATGGAGCAGGCATCCTTGCACCATGGTGCAAGGGTGCCTGTGCTGGTGCTTGGCAGCTGGTTGTGCGCCAGCGCAGGGGAGAGCACAGGAATGCGACATATTTTTGGAAATATGTTGCATTCCTGTGCTCTAAAAGTGCTATAGCGTGGCACAGTCAAAGGGCTTGGGGTGCCACACTGCTGCACTTTCTTGTAAATCTGCTCTCTGTCTTGATACCTTAAGTATAGATTCCACTCTTTGACTTTTGATTCCTTTTAGTGTCACTTCCTTGTCTGGTGTTCGGCACCCTTCTGCTGCTACCATACAGTGTGACACTTGCTTGCTGTTCACAAGTCTAATTACCTTTAATGTTTAGCGAAATATGTATAAACTATTCTTTTGCTGATGTAATGTCCCTATTCTGTTCCCCCAAGTAAATGGCCTCACTGATCCTTGCTTCTATCCTTTATTTGCATATGTGTTCTCTTCCCCCTACTTAGTTGCTAAATTATTGTGCTGCTTATTAAAGGTTGAGGTTGGATTTACTCATGTGTCAGATGTATAGGTTTGTTGTTTAATATTATACGGAAACTACTTTTGTTCCTTTAAAGTGTGCTCTAATGCTATTTTGACAAGTTTGTAATACAACACAACAGAGGAGAAATGCCAGTACTGATTATATAATTAATGAACCACTTATCAACCAAAAAAAGATTATTATTCAAGACTGGGAGATGCTATTGAATAGCTACTTTATTTTGCATAACATATTAAAAGGTACAATAATGTTGACCTTAGTGGGTATAGTCAACAACAAAAAAATTTTTGTTGTGACAAAAATGAAAATAAGGGACACAGCACAAGGTAAAATATCAACCATACAGCCAGAAATCAAACATATCACAGTCATACCACAAACATTCATACATTCATACTGGAGTGCTTCACACAGACTGGAGAATTCATACATCAGTGGGGGAAGTAACAAGTCTGCTGTATACTTGTAGAAAATTCAACTCAAAGCAATACACTCCTTCGGGTCAAATCAAATCAATTTTTTCTAGATATTTACAATAGTGAGTTTGTACTACAGCAAACTGCTCAAAAAATAATAAAGAATGAAGATTAGAAACCTTGCTTAGTAATGAAGTGCCACCATTAGGGATATTGACAGATGGAAATGGTATTAAATTATCAAGTATCCTACCCAGGGAATGAATGCCCCACTCACCTTGAATATAGAGATAACATAGCACGCGCAAGATACCCTTCATAACCACTACTGGAACGAGTGGGGGACCTAACCCTCACAATAGCAAAAAAGAACAAATTAACTAGCAACAACTTGAGCCTTAGGAATACTTGGTGGGGCAAATGAAATAAAATGCACTCTCTTCATATAGATATTAAGAGCCAGACAGAACCTATTACAATAGGCACGCTTTTCAAAACCATCCATTACCATGCCGGTAGCTTACGAGAGTGAACCCAGACCATGGTAGTTGTGAAAAGAAAAATATTGGTTCTCACAGATTGAAAAGGCAGAAATAAGCTGGGTGTCAGCATCTGAACCTGTACAGGTTTGTAATAAAACAAAACTTTGTGGAAAGGAAACTCAAACTTATATCACTCATTCACTCATGGGGAACCCTCATAAAACAATCAAGCAAGGGATTGGCACAACTGTTGATTAACTATAGGTTACATTCCCGAAGGTACTCACAGATCATCAGTGTTGGGCTTGGCCCTTTTTGCAGGGTCATCCCTGAACTTTTTGCCTTCCTCCCCTATTTTTTCTGACCTGTTGTTGGCTGTTTTATGACTCTGTGCACTTTACCACTGCTGATCAGTGCTAAAGGGCATATGCTCTTCCTACTGTAAATTCATGTATTAATCAGTGGTTCCATGATTGGCTGGTTTGGTTTACCTGTCAGACTCTAGTATAGTGCACCAGGAGTGCCCATTGCTATTAAACCAAATGCTGCTGGTGGGCCAGAAGCACTGGTTGTGCCACCCACAGAAGAAGCCTGTAAAAGTGTGTCTAAGGTCTGCCATTGCAGAGCCTGTGTGCAGTCTGGTACTGCCATGCTGACTGGGCATCCACTTGCTTGTCCCTAAACCTTCCCTTTTCTTCATATCAGATACCACTATGGTAGGCCCAAGGGCATGGTGCATTGTAAGTATAAGGTGGGACATGCCCTGGTGCGTTTTTGCACTATTGCAAGGCTAACTGTTCTCCATAGGCCAGAATGGGCAGTTAGATTATTACATTTTATAATCCAAACTGACTCAAGGAACATGGTGGAAATTCAAGTTTAGTATGCCTGAACTCAGAATGATAAAATACATCTTTTAGTGAAGTTGGTTTTAACATTCTGTGTTTGAAAATACCTCTTTTAGAAAGTAGGTATTTTCTTGTCTAACCTTCCAAACCTGCCTCTGCTAGGTTGTGTAATCCTTGTCTGGAGTTTGAGTGACAGGGCTGGGGGATTCCAGGGGACAGGGTGAGTCCCCCCAGTGGTGAATAGATAGATCTGCATCTAGATGGGAGGGAGGAGTTGCACCTGGGACCTGAATAGGACAGTGCATGCCTTCACAGTGCTTGCTCCACCCCCTGTGGTGCGTCTGATGTCTCTGCCCTGCACCGTGAAAGGAGAGAAGGAATCATGTCAACAGAGGGCTCCAGGGCTGTGTCTTTCCTCCACAATGCTGGCTCCACCTCCTGTGGGGCGTCTGATGTTTCTGCCCTGCACTGTGAAAGGAAAGAAGGAGTCATGTAAACAGAGTGCTCCAGAACTGGTTTGGACTGGGCAAAGGCCCCTATGCCCTCAGAGGACACATGATTTTGGGGTATAAATATTGGGACCCTGAACCCAAGAAGTTAGATCACTTTTTGACTACCAGAAGAAACCTTTGCTGAGGAGAGGAACCTGAAGAAACTGAGGAGAGTCTATCCCTAAGCTGAAGTGCTGCTTGCGGTATTGGCCTGCAGTGGTTGCCTGACTGTCAAAGAAAGGAGAAAGAACTGTGTGTGCTTTATTTTCAACTTGTGAAGGATCTCCAATGGCTTGGAACAGAGCTTGTCTCCTGCTGAAGTCTCGGGGACAACAGACTTGAACCTGCATCTCCCCAGAGTTCTTTGGAAGTGCCTTCTGCTGTTTTTGGACCTTCTGAGGGACTAGGTGTGGCAAGGAGCTGGAAGCTCAACTCAAAAGGAAGAAGCGCATCACCATCGCAGCCGCCTCCATCGCAACTCCGAAGGAGTGTGTCGCTGCTGTAGCTGACGCATTGCACCGCATCGAGATAAGCGTCTCACAACTTAGAGGAAGCAAGTCGCCGTCGCTGCTGCTGCCGTCGCATTCTGGATGTCGTCGCTGTAGCTATTGCACTGCACCAAGCGAGAATAGCACCTCGCCTCCACGGAGAAGCATGCTGCCATCGGAGCTGCTGCTGTCACATCTCAGATGTTGCCGCTGTAGTTGTCGCATTGCGCAAAAGAGTCTCGCAAACGTCGGAGAAGAGTGCCGCAGCTGAGGAACTTGCCGTCGCATCGCTGAACAAGGGTGTCACAGCTGCAGTTGACATATCGAACCGAGACATTTCGCATCATCACAGACGTGTGGCGCAACTGGAAGATCTTCACGTCTTTATTTCTTTGCACCGGAACTTTGCCGCTTTTCCATCGCTGCATGCACCCTAAGGTACATTGACGTAAAGTGTTGCATTTTAAGAACTGAACAGAACTAAGCTAAAACTACTATTTTAAGTACAGTATTGTAGATGTTTGTCGTGTGCGGGCTTGTGATAAGTCCATATAAAGAATACTTATTTTTGATATAAAACCTATGTGGTGTCTGTTAGACCTGTCAGCCCTAGGGTGGTCTTTCCCTATTTTTTGTTTGCCCTTGCCTCAATTTTTTCCCACCTTCTTTTGTTGGCCTTAGGTCCCTGGGCACCTTCCCATTGCTAATCAATGCTAAGGTGCAGAAGCTCTCTTTCCCCAACATGGCTGCCACTGACCCCTGCTACTGCAGTGTGGTCTTTTTAGATGCACTCTAGTAGTGACAGGGTTTAGGCGCTGCCCACTAAGCTGAGTAAGGAACACTGAACTAGCCCAATGATCTGGCCCGGCGGGAGGGGAACCCAGGGACCACCTGAAGTGACCTGCTGAGGAAGCTTGACAAGCCTTCAACACAACTCCCCCCCTCTCTTCAAGTAGCTTAAACCCAAGGGCGCCAGAACCAACAAGCACCAAGAAGAAACTCCCCTGCGCTAAACAGGACTTCTGGGGATCAGCCAGGTACTGGAATGTGCCAATTTTGCCCCTCTGTCTGCCCTGTGGTCCCAGCACTGTCCTGCCTCATCTCTTCTTCTGAAACTGAACTGTGCTGCTCCTCAGCGCTCCCCTGCTATGCTATGCCCTGGAGTTACCTACCGGTTCTCCACTCCTTACCACCCCCAGACTAACGGGCTCGTAGAGCGCTTCAACAAGACCTTGAAGGGGATGATCCGGAGCCTGCCAGAGGACTTGAGGTGGAAATGGGACATCCTCCTCCCTTGCCTGCTGTTTTCGTACCGCGAGATCCCACAGAAGGGAGTCGGATTCAGCCCCTTTGAACTGCTCTATGGCCATCCCATTAGGGGGCCCCTCAGCCTTGTCAAGGAGGGGTGGGAGAAGACTTTGAAGAAGCTTCCCCGTGATGTCGTCAGCTACATGCTGGCGTTTCGCAACCAGATGGCCAAGCTGTGGAAGGAAGCCTCAGACAACTTGGAGGCTAGCCAAGCCGTCATGAATGAGTGGTATGACCGCAATGCTCGGACGGTGGAGTTGGACGCTGGACAGAAGGTCTGGGTCATGGAGCCTGGGGAGCTTAGTGCCCTCCAGAGCCGGTGGACAGGTCCGTATGAAATTGTGGAGCGTCTAGGCCAGTCTACCTATGTTGTTGACTTAAAGACCCCCCGTCAGCCCAATCGGGTGCTTCACGTCAACCGCCTGAAGCCCCACCATGAGCGTTCTGAGCTTGCTCTCCTCATGGTGAGGGATGGGAGCAAGGAGGAAGAGAGTGAGCCTCTTCCTGACCTTCTGGCGGCCCAGGAGAAGGGTGGTTCAGTGGAGGGAGTTGTCCTCTCCCCATCCTTGACCCCAGAACAACAGAGGGACTGCTGCCATGTGTTGGAGCAGTACGCGTCGTTGTTCTTCCTCACACCTGGAATTATACATCTGTGTACCCATGATGTGGACACAGGGGACAGTCTGCCAGTAAAAACCAAGTCTTACCGGCTGTCCGATAAGGTTAAGAACAGCATCCAGGGTGAGGTGGCCAAAATGCTGGAGCTGGGGGTGATCGAAACTTCCAGCAGCCCTTGGGCTAGTCCGGTTGTGTTGGTACCGATAGCGGCCCCACCGGACACCACACCAGAACTTTGGTTCTTTGTGGATTATCGGGGATTGAACTCTGTCACCAAGACAGACGCTCACCCGATCCCACGGGCAGATGAGCTGATTGACCGGCTGGGAGCAGCCCGGTACCTCAGCACCATTGATCTAACATCCGGGTACTGGCAGATTGCCATGGCAGATGGAGCAAAGGAGAAAACAGTGTTCTCCACCCCAAGGGCCACTTTCAATTTAGAGTGATGCCCTTCGGGCTCAAGAATGCTCAGGTCACCTTCCAGCGGTTGGTGAACCAGGTGCTGTCTGGCCTGGAGTCCTTCTCAGTGGCGTGTCTGGATGACATAGCTGTCTTCAGTGGCACCTGGGAGGACCATCTGCAGCATCTCCAGGAGGTGCTGCAGGCTGTGCAATGACCTGGCCTGACCATCAAGGCTAGCAAGTGCCAGATTGGACAGGGATCTGTCATCTACCTGGGACACCTGATGGGCGGGGGTAAGGTGCAACCCCTCCAGGCCAAAATTGAGACCATTATGGCCTTTGAGCCCCCCCAAAACCCAGACTGAGGTCCGAGCTTTCCTGGGCCTCACTAGCTATTACCGCCGGTTTGTCAAGGGATATGGTACCATCATAATCTCCTTGACTGAGTTGACGTCCAAGAAGCAGCCATGAAAAGTGATCTGGACGGCTGCTTGCCAAGAGGCATTCGAAACACTGAGGCACGCGATGTGCACCGCTCCGGTGTTTGCAACACCTGACTTCACAAAAGAGTTTTTCGTGCAGACCGACGCCTCTGAGCACGGCATAGGTGCTGTGCTTTCGCAACTCAACAACGATGGCCAAGACCAACCTGTGGCCTTCATCGCCAGAAGACTCCTCCCTCGGGAACAGCAATGGAGTACCATCGAGCGAGAAGCCTTCGCTGTGGTCTGGGCCTTGAAGAAGTTGAGGCCATACCGTTTTGGCACTCACTTCCTAATTCAAACCAACCACCGACCCCTTTGATGGCTCATGCAGATAAGAGGCGAAAACCCCAAGTTGCTAAGGTGGTCCTTTTCCCTACAGGGGATGACTTTAGGATGGAGCATCGGCCCGGAGTTGACCACGCCAATGCTGATGGTCTCTCCTGGTTTTTCTGCCTTAGTGACGAGAACTCCCTAGAGTTTGGGTAGCTCTCCCCACTTTCAGCTGGGGGGGACGCATGTTAGACCTGTCAGCCCTGGGGTGGTCTTTCCCTATTTTTTTTTCGCCCTTGCCTCATTTTATTTCCACCTTCTTTTTGTTGGTCGTAGGTCTCCGGACACCTTCCCATTGCTAATCAATATAAGGTGCAGGTGCTCTCTTCCCACAACATGGCTGCCACTGACACCTGCTACTGCAGCGTGGTCTTTTTAGACGCACTCTAGTAGCCAGGGGCTGGCTGGAACCCCTAAACATTGTAGCAATGCCGGCCTGCCTGCCTGCCCATAGCTAGAGTGAGGGAGCTCCTGGAACCTTCCAGAATAGGGGAGAGGTCATCAACTGCCAACTGCCACTATAAAAGAAAAGGGAGTTGAAACTTTCTAGTCAGTTGGGGCATCGCTGACCTGGGGGACCCTACGCAGGAGACTTAGGCGGTATTGCCTAGTTAGGAACCTATACCACTAGTGGTGACAGGGTTTAGGACTTCCGGGGATCAGCCAGGTGCTGGGCTGTGCCAATTCTGCCCCTCTGTCTGCCCTGTGGCCCCAGCGCTGTCCTGCCTCATCTCCTCTCCTGAAACTGAACTGTGCTGCTCCTCAGCGCTCCCCTGCTATGCCCTGAGAAGCGCTGTGATCTGAGAGACTGTTGCTGCCGGAAGGGCTGTAGCTCCCCCCCGAGCGATATCTCTACCGAACGCTGTGGCCCTATTTCCTGCGGTGCCCTTACAAGTGCTAGCCCCTGAACTGCCTAATTTGGTGGTAGCGCTAACAGGCCATCAAGCACTGTAATTGCGCCTCAAGCGCTCTTGTGTGTGCCTACAGAGAAGAGCTGTAATTGCGCCTCAAGCGCTCACCTGCCGAAACCTGTGAGGAACTTCCAAGCGCTCCTTTGACCCGCGAGGCACTGTGCGGTTTGAGCGCTGTGGGCTATCTGGCAGCGCTGCCTCCTCAACGGAGCTGTCCTCAACATATCACCGCAGCAGCCCGGCCCCAGAGTGATGAGTCTCCGCGGTGGCCTCCGGAGTTTGAGGTAGGCCGCTGTGAACTCCAGTCGGCCGTGCTAGGCCTGAAGCCAACCCCACCATCACCACGTGACGGGGCGCCCGGCCGCGTCGTCGCCCACGCCCCCCACCCTCGCCACTGATTGGCCCTGGGCCCGAGAAGAGCTCAGAGGCCCGGGACCTGAAAAGAATCCGCGCGGAGGCTCAGGAGGAGTCCCCCACCAGCCGTCACAAGCCCCGAAGGGGCTTCCCATCCACCCAAGGCCAAGACATCGCCGTGGAAGGCGCTGAAGTGAGCGCGCCCCCGGGTGTCATCAGCGCCGGAGATCTCCGCAAGGGCTCCCCCAGGAGCGGAAGCACCAGGTAACCCCCGGGAGAGGAGGGCAGAGGTCTGGAGAAGAGCGGGCCTCCCATTAACGGAGACGAAGCCCCGTGACCGCCCCTCTCCTGGGGAAACTGTTGTTGGGCCCCGTTGGCCCGAGTTGTATGTAGGAGGTCCTCTGGACTGGGCGAGAGCCCGAAGGGTACAGCCGGCCTACTCTGCTGCCTCTCTTGCATAGGGGCTTGTGTTTAAGGAGCCGGGTGTTGCAGAACTGGGCCCTGTTGTAGTTGTCCCTCCCGTAAGGAGACTGTAGGGGAGCTGATTTAGTCAGTGCCTGTTGCCTGAGTCCCAAGAGATAGTGATACTTGTAGCCAGGCCGGATTGATGAAATGTTTTACCTATTCTTCTTGAAGTGTTTCACCTAACAACATGCTCATCCTTACTTAATGAATTGGTGGTTCTTCTTGCCTGATGAGATGTTGATTCATACCTAATGGAATGTTATGCAGATGCTCACTGGAAGATTTTACCAATGCGAAATGAAATGTTTTAATCCTGTCTAATGCAGTATTTCCTGAAAGGCCTACAGTTATTTACTAATTAATATTTAATTATTTATGTATCTATGACTGAGTAATGAAAAATATGCTCTTTTAAGAAAAGTTAATGAGTGATTACTTCTGTGATTTTTGATTGCCCTGATCTTGATCTTAGATAAAACTTATTCATTTGAATCAAACATTCTGGTGTGGTCTCAGTCTTTGCGTGCATTTAATGTCTTGGTGGATGTGTGTTCTGTGTAGTCGCTTAAAACCTAAGCTTCGGGTGCCTACCCACTCGAGCCAGGCTACCCCCGGGGAACTGGTGAATCCAGTTCCTACAGTGTCCATCTGTAGTGTTGTCACCTGATTACTGTATGTGGTCACAAATGCTTACACACTGCCCCTGAGATAAGCCTGTCTGCTCGTGCCAAGCTACTAAGGGGGTGAGCAGGGGTTATTTTAGGAGTGTACCCCCTTACCCTGTCTAGAGGCAAGGGTTCCTTTTTGTCGCAAGTACCTACCAACTAGAGACCCCCAAATCTAACATTGGTGGTCAGCGGTGAGGATTCTGGACTTGCATTTGTGACTCATGTACAGTGATTGGTGAACAGTACTAGTGAGTAAAGACCAAAACGTAACCACTTACTTTTTGGTAGATTTCTTTTCCTGGGATTTTCTATTTTTGGCAAGAAATGCCAAGTTTAATGACCATGAGTAAAGCAGCATCCATTGAATCTTTTGATTTTTATTGGAGGACAGAGAGAGATGTAGGATCCATAAAAAGGAGATGGCCAAGCTCAAGTGGAGTGTACAACTGGAGTTAGAGAATAGGAAATTGGCCCTAGAGGAAAAGAGAATGCAAATGGAGCATGAGTTGATAATGAGGGAGCTTAATTTAGAGTTCGAGAGGCTTGAGGTCATGAGTGTCTCAGTCCAGCAACAAGAAATGTGTGTAACTCAGATATTGAGCTTTGCTGAGTTGGAGGTGGTGTTCAGCTCAGATGGTGGCAGCAAAATTGAATTTTCAAGTGCTGAGGGAGCAGTACATACACCCAGAAATGCGGGACCTGACTTGAAGGAGGGGTTTAACATACACCAGGATGTTCAAGGACATGAGGTAGCTCCAGTGGTGTTCAGTGTCCCTGAGGAGAATGGGGAAACTGGCGCAGGGGTTCATGGTCCTAGTGGTGGGAGGGACACTCTACTGACTCTAGATGAGTGGTGCAGGGAGAGGGGTTCCCCCAAGGTTGATGTCCTGGTATATGAGTGTGACGACCACCCAGAAGAGTGTGATTTGAATGACAGAGACAGTCAGACCCTGTATTGCCAATCTCAGGAGAGTGGTGTGGAGTACGTGTGCGAGGCACTGGATGAAGAGGTGAAGGATAGTTTGGTTAACACTTGTAGGGGGCTGTGTGATCCAGTTCTGGGAGAGTATATTGTAAGTCCCTGTTTTGCAGAGATATACCAACACCTGTTGGAGAGTGAGTTCTCTGACCCCAGGGAGCTCACATTGGAAGCAGACCTTTTGGTGGATTGCAGAGGGTCTAGAGAGGCATTGGGGAATGACCCTGTGGGGAGTGGCTCAGGAATCTTCCAACCCAGAGTGGTGGAAGTGGTGCAGAGTAGCCCAGCTAGGTCCTATTGTAGTGGGAGGGATGCAGGGGCTCACGTCCTGTCTCAGTGGAGAAGGAGTGAGTGCGGGGCTGCGTGTCCCAAGGTGCCCGAAACCCCATCTCAGGGCCTGGGTGGTTCTTTAGGGGAACACCAGGTGGGGAGCCTAGGCTGTCCTGATGGTTCCGTCCGTTAAGGGGGATCCCCTAGTGTCCGGTGAACAGGGAGTGTCTGTAAGCAGGCCTCCATCAGTTCTAGTGTCTGGCAGTGCCGCTCCAGTTGGGAGGGTACAGAGGTCCAGAATGAGGGTTGAGAGTGGGAAAGAGTCTCCAGTGGAGGAACCAGTGGGTCAGGGGCCTGCCAGAAGGGCTGCATCACCAGTGAATGACCATGGTGGCACCACTTCTGTCCTGGGGATCTTCCTGCACTTTCAGATGGACAGGGGTCAGGAGATATGTGCTAAGTAGACTGTCACACGACACATGAGTTATGTGTCACCCTCGGGGGGAGCATATGCGCTCCCAAGGAAGTCCTGGGTTGTCAGGCAAGTGTTCAACTGCAGGGTTTGGTCCCTGGGTTGGGAAGCTAGGTTCAGGTGTTATTTGACCTGGAGGAAAGGGCTACTGTAATCAGAGTCCTGACCGAGGTAGCTTCTAGGGGTACCCCTCCAGTTGAGAGGGCGGAGTGCTCTCGAGGGGGTGCAGAGGGAGATAATCCTCGGCACTGTCCCCGGTGCAGCCTGAGGGTTTAGGGCCAGGTTCAGGGTGCCCCCCCCCCCTGACCTGGAAGCCCAGTTGCAGGATAGAACCCCTGAACTGGTGGGCGAATTGTGGAGGACACCTGCTACAGGCACCCTGACAATTCTGGAAGGAGGTACCGCTCCAGGTGGGAGGGTACAGATCCCCAAGGAGGAGGACCGGGTGTGGGAGAGCCCACCCCAGTCTCTGGTCTAGCCACCGAGTACAGGCCTAGGGTTGGTGGGTCAGTGTCAGGATGTCATACCTGACCTGACAGGAGGGAGAGTGGACAAAGGGTGCCAAGCACCTGGGGTTACTGTCCCCCACTCTCGAATGCCACAGAGGTTTTAGAGCATTGAGAGGCATAACGCCTGGGTCTCAATACTGACTACTGTAAGTGGCCACTGTGGCTTACTGTCTGTCTGTTAGGACACACCTGTGAGCAAGTTAAGGTGAGATGCTGCACAGGCGGTGTCTACAGGTGAGGAGAAGGGTTCCCCAGGGGTTAGCTTGGTGGGCCCTGAGAGTATGGACAGAGAAATTGAAATAGGTGCAGATTGGCATGGAACTGGAATATGCCCCTGCTGTTGCGGGCCAGGTCCATGTTCTATCGCCCAAAGCAGAAAAGCCCATCAAGGTAGTGATTGGTCTACTCTGCGCTTTGGCTGGAATAGGGTTATGTTGGACTCGGCCCTTTTTGCAGGGTCATCCCTGAAGTTTTTGCCTTCCTCCCCTTTTTTTCTGACCAGTTGTTGGCTGTTTTATGACTCTGGGCACTTTACCACTGCTGATCAGTGCTAAAGTGATGATGCTCTCCCTACTGTAAATTAATGCATTAATGTTGTCAAACCCTAGTATAGTGCACGAGCGCCCAGGGCTTGTAAACCAAATGCTGCTGGTGGGCTTGAAGCACTGGTTGTGCACCCACAGAAGCAGCCAGTATAAGTGTGTCTAAAGTCTGCCATTGAGCCTGTGTGCAGTCTGCTACTGTCATGCTGACTGGGCAAGTGCACCAACTTGCCAGTCTCTAAACCTTACCTTTTCTTCATATCAGAAACTCCTAAGTAGGCCTAAGGGCAGGGTGCATTGTAAGTATAAGGTAGGACATGCCCTGGTGTGTGTGTTGCATGTCCTAATAGTGAATTACAGTAATTTTCGTTTTTAACTATTGCAAGGCTACCTGTTCGCCATAGGCCAGAATGGGCAGGTAGATTATTACATCCTCTAATCCTAACTGACTCAGGGAACATGGTAGAAATTCGAGTTTAGTATGCCTGAGCTTAGAATGATGTAATACATCTTTTAGTGAAGTTGGTTTTAACATTCTGTGTTTGAAAATACCTCTTTTAGACAGTAGGTATTTTCTAACCTTCCAAACCTGCCTCTGCTAGGTTGTGTATTCCTTGTCTGGAGTTTGAGTGACAGGGCTAGGAGATTCCAGGAGACAGGGTGAGTCCGCCCAGCGGTGAATAGAGAGATCAGCATCTAGATGGGAAGGAGGAATTGCACCTGGGACCTGAATAGCACAGTGCCTGCCCCCCACAGTGCTGGCTCCACGCCCTGTGGTACGTCTGATGTCTCTGCCCTGCACTGTGAAAGGAGAGAAGGAATCATGTGAACAGTGTGCTCCAGAGCTGTGCCTTTCCTCCATAATGCTGGCTCCACCTCCTGTGGGCATCTGATGTGTCTGCCCTGCACTGTGAAAGGAAAGAAGGAGTCATGTAAACAGAGGGCTCCAGAACTGGTTTGGACTGGGAAAGTCCCCTCTGCCCTCAGAAGATAAAGGATTTTGGGGTATAAATATGGGGAACCTGATCCCAAGAAATTAGATCACTTTTGGACTACAAGAAGAAACCTTTGGTGAGGAGAGGAACCTGAAAAAAACTGAGGAGAGACTTTCTTATCTTTAAGCTGAAGTGCTGCTTGGGGTATTGGCCTGCAGTGGTTGCCTGACTGCCAAGGAAAGGATAAAGAACTTTGTGTGCTTTATTTTCAACTTGTGAAGGATATCTCAGGGCTTGGAACATAGCTTGCTTCTTGCTGAAGTCTCAGGGACAACAGACTTCAACCCCCAGCTCCCAAGAGTTATTTGGAAGTGCCTGCTGCTGTTTTTGGGCCTTCTGAGGGACAAAGTGTTACAAGGAGCTAGAAGCGCGACTCAAGAGAAAAAGAAGTGTGTCACCATCGCAGACGCTGCCGTCGCAACTCCGAAGGAGGGTGTCACAGCTGTAGCTGACGCTTTAAACCGCATTGAGAGAAGCGTCCCGCAACGAAGAGGAAGAGTGTCACTGTCGCTGCTGCTGCCGTCGCATCTTGGATGTCACCGCTGTAGCTGTCACACTGCACCACATCGAGAAAAGTACCTCACATCCAAGGAGAAGCGTGTCGCCGTCGGAGCTGCTGCCATCACATCTTGGATGTTGCCGCTGTAGTTGTCGCATTGCACGGAAGCTTCTCGCAAACGTCGAAGAAGAGTACCGCAGCTGAGGCTGTTGCCGTCGCATCGCTGAACAGGGGTGTCGTCGATGCAGTTGACACATCGAACCGAGACTTCTCGCATCATCGGAGAAGCGTGCCGCATCTGTAAGATCTTCACGCCTTTATTTCTTTGCACCTGACCTTTGCCGCATTTTCATTGCTGCAACATTTTTGTTGTGGAAGCGTCACGGAACCTAAGGTACATTGATTTAAAGTGTCGCATTTTAAGAACTGAGCAGAACTAAGCTAAAACTACCATTTTAAGTACAGTATTGCAATTTTTTGTCGTTTGTGGTCTTGGGATAAGTCTATATAGAGAATACTTATTTTTTATATAAAACCTGTGTGGTGTCCATCTGTAATGTTGTCACCTGATTACTGTATGTGTTCACAAATGCTTTACACACTGCCTCTGAGATAAGCCTGTCTGCTATTGCCAAGGAACCAAGGGGGTGAGTAGGGGTTATTTTAAGGAGTGTACCCCCTTACCCTGACTAGAGGTAAGGGTCCCTATTTGTCAGAAGTACCTACCTGTGCCAACTAGAGACCCCCAAATCTAACAATCAGCCATTAAGGAAGGAAGTAGGACTAAGCATTATTAGACCTGTCAGACCTGTCAGCATTATGGTTGCCTTGACCCAATACATTTGCTTTTTGCCTGCACGTGTTGATGAATCTTTTTGTTGGCCTTCGGACTCTAAGCACTTTACCACTGCTAATCAGTGCTAAAGGGCATGTGCTTCTTCCCTAAACAATTGTGTAATTGGTGTATACCTGATTGGTCTATTTAATTTACTTGTAAGTCTCTTGTGTGGTAGTATACCATATACCTAGAGCGTGTGAGTGTAATACTACTTTTGGGCTGTAGCACTAATTGTGCAAAGCACAGAATTAGCTTTTCAAGCCTGTGTCCAACCTGTGACTTCAGTGCCTTTGTGTGTAGTTTACAGACACTATGACTTGACATTTAAAATGACTTATATAACAAACAAACTTAGGGGTCTAAACTAGAAACCCTGTTGGGATCTCTTCCTAACTACCTTAACGTCTTATTAATTACACAAGGAAGTAACTATCAAATTAAACTAACAGAACAAATCACCAAAACATGGGCCACCTGTGATTGTCATATGATGTTGATCTGATGGGAAAGTGCAGTGCAGTGCAAAAAATTATATTAGTGGTGATTAAAAAAGGATAGGGAACTTATCAATGAGTTATTTATTAAGCATAAGCCCCTTCCTGTTTAAAAACAAGAACAGTGCAAAACAGTAATCGCAGTTTAAACAAATAGCTGCGAGAGGGCCAACATGTTTCAGCCTATCATGGAAAAAGACCATAGGCTTTCATCAGGGCCTCTGTTCTACGTGAATGCTACTGCCTAATTGTGACGAAATGTGTGAAAAATAATTAGAAATACAAAAAACACACAAGTGAATCAACAACAGTAAAGGATATAATTCTCCTTCATCTGCCTGAATTCCTCCTTGGCACCTGGTGTATTAACAACATCCAGTGTGCCCAGGGAAAGGACCTCACCTCTTCCTGGACTTGGCTCAGGAACTGTGAGACCCCGCTCTGTCTGTCGTTGTCTCGGTCTGTGACTTGCCAAGCCTCAAACTCCCTTTTTATTACATATAAGCCACCCCTAAGGGAGGCCCTATTTAGCCTTAAGGGCAGTGTTCTATGTAAGTAATATGTAGGGAATGTACTTTTATGCTTTGGATGTCCTGGTAGTGACAAACAGCTTATTTCATTTTTCAACTCTGTGAGGCCTACAACTAACATAGGTTAGCATAATTCAGTTTTAATCTGCAATTCCTGGTAAAAGAGGAGTATCTTTTCATGTTTCCTATGCTTGAAATGGTATTGATAAATCCCACGTCCTGGTGAAGTTGGATTTAACATTAATATTTTGGAAATGCCACTTTAAGGAAGTGGACATTTCTCTGCATTTACTTCTCTGTTTGCCTGACAGCCAGCCTCCAATACACATCTGGGGTGGGTAACAACTACACTCTGTGCATTCCCTCTGGACAGCCACAACACAGGAAGGATAGGTTTGTCTGAGTGCCAATCTACATACATCTGCATTCTGATGGCCTTGCCTGCTCAGGATGAAAGTGAGGGACTAACACTTCACTTGAATAGGTAGTGTCCTGGCCCCACACAAAGGTCTGCTTTACCACCTATAGATAGCCTGGCAGACAGGACTAGGCTGAAAGGGGAACCAATACACTTCAGGGAGTTTGCGTCCTGTTGATTTAGACTCAGGGAAATCAAAGTCTCTTCACTTAGTCCTATGCTTGGCTCACTGAAAGTCACCCACGTACTTGCTGCATGGATTTCAATGCATCGCCTGTTTGGGTGTAATAGAACCAGTACATCATCCCTGTTGTGGGAGCAAATTTGGCACATCGCTTCTGAACCAGCACTTTACCTTCAGAGATTGACGCACCGGACAGTGTATCACTGCTGTTGCAGCTTGGTGAGATCAACCAATCCCCATGTCCAGCAGCGGCCTGTGCAGGTAAGAGAGGTGGGGCTGTGGGGCCGGTTGCTAGGGAATTTCAATAGACGACGACGAAGGGAAATAATGAAATAATTAATTTTCCCTCATTACCCACCCGGCCCGACTGCCCCACCGCTTTTACCTGCATGTGACGCCGCTGCCCATGTCTGCATTGTAGAAACCAGCACATCACTTGACCCTTCTTCAAAACCAATGCATCATCTTCAATGCATGGAGAAGATCAATGTATCTTGTTACTTGTTTACCAGGGACTGTGTTGGTTCTGAGCTTCCTCAAAGTTGGCCCAAACTTTTACTTTGCCCTGGTCTAGTGTGACCTAAAGTAACCTTTTTCATGCTACCTTTTTCACTGCATTTTATTGCATATATTCTTTTAGAATTCAATATCTCAACTTCTATAAATTGGATTTTTGTTGTTTTGGTCTTGTTTTGTTCATAATATATTAATGTATTTTATATACCTGTGTGGAATCTTTTTGCAGTGTATTCATTTCATTACAAATACTTTTCACACCGCCTCTTTAGATAAGCCAGACTGCTCTGTGCCAAAACTGCCAGAGGGTGACCACAGGTTATCTTTTTGTGTGTATCTAGCTTAATCTGACTTGGATTGAGGATTTGGCTTGGACGGGGTGCATACCTTTGCCAACAAGAATTTTAATGTATTCACTTAGGAGGAGTTCTTATCTGATTACAGCCAAGTGTCTGGGACCTGGAGTTGCACTTCTCGGGGATCAGGACTCACTCGAGTAGACCACTGGATCAGTTGCAGGTCCAAACAGGTCTACTTGCACCATGTTTGCTGTGGAGTTGCAGGGCGGCCTCTGAAGCTTGTTGTGTTCCTGTATCTCACACAGGAATTTAGCCAACTGACCCTTGGAGTCACTCTGGGTAGCCTGGGAAGACAGAAAGCAGGTCCTGTCTACCTTCTCAGACAGTAAGCAGCAGGACAGTCCCCTGCCAGCTGGGGACCCCTTCCTCTGTAACTTCCACATGTTCAGGAGAAGTGCTTTGATGAGTGGCTCTACAATCCAACATTTGTACCTGGTGCTTGCCTTTGTGTGTGGAGGGACATTTAAGTAAATTAAATGTGCCAATTATGTGTTACCATATTTGAAGGAGGGAGCACAAGAACTTTAGCACTAGTTATCAGTGGTAAAGTGTGCCGAGTCCTAAGGCCTACAAAAATAAATGCAGGAGATTTGAAGGCAAAATGTTTCGGCACATATGATGCCAACGTTGTCAGGTCTAACAGCAAATAAGAGCCAGGACCACTCGTGTTATGATCTAGTTTGTTTTCTTGACTTACAGAGGGGGGGGCTTCTTCCAAGTCTAGTTCTGTGAACATTGCACTGCAAAGCTACTGCTAGCTAGTACCTTCTTGGGGTAGCAAACTTTCTCATCTTTGAGTGTATTCCTCTGTTCCATCTTGGGATCTTTCTACTGTTCTCCAGGTTCTTCTGTCTGCACCTTCTCAGCCTCTGAATTAAACCACGATTCTTTGAAGTTGTTTTCTTACTATTTTTCAGTTATTGCTTTTTCCTGGGCTGTTACTTTGGTATCCTGGTATCTTTTAACAACTAAACATTTCAGGTTATAAGTGCCGGTGCTCCTTCAAGTTCCATTTGACATTTTTCATTACCTTTTGATTTCTAATGTCTTGGTGTTTTGTAATAAAATGCTGATATGTACAGTATTGTTTCCATGGCGTGTGCCGGCCAGTATCCTTATGTCTTGCTCTAATATTCTCCTAGAATATTTTTGGTAAGAGAGTGGAGGACAACATGGTAATTATCATGAAATTCTCCTACATTTATATGCCCTAATTCTGCTTTGCTCACTCTTTTCTGCAAGTGATGATGATTGATGTCTGCTTCTTTATTTTTTGTGTGTTACAGGATGTTTTACACTAGGGAGATTCTCATACCCACTCATACCTCCCATGGATGGGTGGATTGAGGGAAGATAAAACAAAGCAGGTTAGGGCTTAAAGGTCAGTTGGGGTGGTTCATCTCAAAGATTATAAGTGGGACAAAACAATTTAGGACTCAAAAAAATGTAATTTACCAGTACATAATTGTAGAATGAGCTCCCTGGAAGAAGCAATGTCTTTTTAGCAAGTAAACATTAAAAAATGTGATATTAAGTGGATTGTTTATATCTATATCTTTAACCTCTTCAGGGCTAAGGACATGCTGGAGCCATCTTCACTACCAGTGCTCAGGTGCTGAAGACAGCTCCATCACGTTCTGGCACTAGAGGCAGGAAACTCTTTTGGCAGTTTTAGCTTTGCACTTCTGGAGATAATCTTCACCAGCAAACTAGACAGTTTTTTTTTACTCTGTGCAATGACAATAGGTGCTGACGTCATTGCAAGAATGTGAAAGTAAAATGAACCGTTCAGTTCATTTACTTTCACTTATGTCAGTGTTCTGGGCATATTTTAGTCCCCTGATACTGATTTGGATGAGGAGATGTCATTCAAATGTGGAGAATCTCCCCTATCCAATGGTGCCTTTTCCTAGTGGATCCCTCTTTGGGGAGCGATGCAGCAGGGCGATCCCCAAGAAGGGATTTACCCATTGTGCACCAGGGACTATTTTTTAGGGGGGAGCAGCGGGGTTGAAGTGAGGGCACGGAGACTGGATCTTGCTAGGCAAGGTTTTATTTTAGTAAATGTCCTTTTACTCCTTGAGGTGAGTTTTTCCCGGGAAAAGGCTGCGGGATCCGTGGTGACAGGTCCCCCCTTCTGGGCGTCTTCCTTTGACTTGCTCATGTCTCGGTGATGGTCCTCTTCAGCCTCGTCCGACAGAGCATGCAGAGACAAAACAATTCAGGATGTCAGGACATCATCCTCTGTTTTTCAATGCCCGTGGGGTTCCAGGGAGTGAGAGGAGCACCGCTGATCAAGTGATATATACAATCCCTGATTTACAGGGGTGGTGCGAGGAGCAATAGTGAGGAAAGCGTGGTTTGGGGGGGTTAGCTAAGTCGGGTATGAACTAGCGAGACGAGTTTCCCCGCCTCCCCACCCAACCTGAAACCCGCTGACGCACCTGCTGAAGCCACACTCCTCCTGGAGCGCGGCCCAGCGGCTCATGGGGATGTTTGCCTCCTGGTGCTTCAACACTCTCGCCCAAGCAGCTCGTCTCGCGGTACGGCAACCCTTCTCTTTGTGCCTCCTGGATTCCGCTCACCTCCCAGCTCTGGTGATTTTCGGACTCTCTTCCTACTCCACTCGTCACGCCAAACTCCTCCGGGGTGATGTCACAAGCCAAACCTTCTTCTTCCTCCTTTTTGGCCAATCCGACCATGGGCGCATCATTCGTGGGCAGACCTTCCTCTTCAGGACTGTACACCCAATTAAATGAGCCGAGGCCTAAATCTTCCTCTTGTGTCGGCCATAGAGCTTGCTTGTCGACTCTCCATTCATTCTGGTTAGGGGGGAGAGAGGGGGCAACATCAGGATCCACAGTCCACCAGTCTAGGGTAGGAGGTCTCTTAGGTCCCCGTATCTCCACCCCGCTACACTTGGCTATGAACTAATGCTCCCTCTTCCTGGACCCTCAACAATGTTTTTCTGACCCTAGGAACAGATTGGAGGCAATTACCTCCAATCTGCCATGGGAGGCAGAAATCCTACTAGACACAAGAGTGTTTTTTTATAGAAAAAACGGTGGGTGGCACGCCCAAGCTTTGGGCCTAGCCTCCCTGCATTATATCCTGAAATAGTTACAATCGTATTTGTCAGAAACACAACAGGTAGTAACCATGACACTGTATGCCTCCCCCAAGTCCTTGGTTCGTCAAGGAGTGCCACAGGGGTCAGCAATAAGCCCTATCCTTTTTATTATATATTTGCGTCCCTTGATTCCCATCATACAATCATATGAGATTGATTTGATCAACTATGCCACAACACTCAATTGGTGTTTTCCCTGGAAGGGAAGCATGCAGTGTCTATGGACACCTTTCAGGAATGCATGCGTCGGGTCTCTGGTTGGCTTAAAGTAAACTCTCTGCAATTTAATGAGGGGAAAACGGAGGTGGTCTACTGCTCGGCCGCAAAAATAACTCAGCTACTACCGTGGGAGCTCAGGTTTTCCCCAGGGGCTGATCCTCTGGTCCCAGTTAAAACAGTACGCAACTTGGGGGGTACTGCTTGATGAAAATCTTCAAATGGTGTCTCACACTAATAGAACAATTAGTGTATGCTTTGCTCTGCTTAAAGCACTTAGACAGATCCTTCCTCTCCTACCCAATGAGGCTAGACCCTTGGTGGTGAGGAGCATAATCCTGTGTTGACTAGACTATTGCAACTCCCTATATTTAGGTGCCCCATTTTACATCTTGCAGGGGCTGCAAAGAGTCCAGTCTTTAGCGGCAAAGCTGGCACTTAACAGGCAGCGCAGCTCCTCTACCACAATGGCTTTGAGAGATCTTCATTGGCTGCCGATAAGGGACAGAGTTACCTTTAAATCATTGTGCTTTGTACACAAAGCACTGCATAGCACAGGCCCTCTATCAATGCAAGAAAGATTTACCTGGTACAAGCCCACCAGGCTCCTTTGCTCGTCCTGTGTAAATCTGGCAACAACTACCAGATTTAGGAAATCCAGGATGGGAGGCAGGGCTTTCGGCACAGTGGCTTCCCGCCTGTGGAATGAGCTACCCCAGAACATTAGGCAAGCCAATTCTCTGATGTGTTTTAGAAAGAGTCTGAAGACCTGGCTATTTGCTAAAATCTGAGATTACTTCACCCCCACACTCCGTTCTGTTTTCTGCTGATTTAATCTGATTAGGTTTTCCAAGCGCCAGGATACCCTTAGGGTGACAGTTTGCGCTATATAAGTGTACAATACGATATGATACAATACGATATCACCAGAAGTCTTTCAGCCCCCCCATTGGTGCATATAGGATGTCCTTTCACTAATCTGCCCTCTGGTGGGGGGCAGAAAGCCCACTCAACCCCATGGATGATATTTAGAGGAAGGAAGCCGCCCCTGTGGCAATGCACTAATGCTCCCCCTAGCTCCAAAATTCTTTCTGCCCCCAGGGGCAGATTAGAGGTAATTACCTCCAATCTGCCCCCAGAGGGGGCATGAACCCACTAGACACCAGGGTTTTTTTAATTGAAATTGGGTGGAGCCGCCCGTCCAGGCATCATGCCCAGCCCCTACACCCCATATTACCTCCAGGTGTGTTTCTGTCCCCTCGCCCTATCGGGGGGGCATTTGTTGTTTTCTTCTAATCTGTCTCCAGGCAGAGGGCAGAAAGCCCACTAGACCCCAAGGAGGAAATATGAAGAGGGGCGCACTCCTCCTATGGCAATGGGATAATACTCCCTCCTCCCCGAGCCACAAAATTCTTTCTGCCCCCATCTGGGGCAGATAGGAGATAGTTGTCTCCAATCTTTCCCACAGGGAGGTGCAGAAAGGCCCCTAGGCACCAGGGAGTATTATTATAAATTTGTTTTAATAATGAAAGGGGTGGGGGCATCCCACCTAGGCTTCGAGTCAAACCTCCACCTAACAAATAAGGCAACAGTCTTTCTGCCCCCTGGGGGTAGATAGGAGGTCATTGCATCCAATCTGGCCCATTCAGATTTGGGGGCAGACAGCCTACTAGACACCAGGAAGATTGTTTTATTGCTGTAGGGTTGGGATGGCCTGCCTAGGCATTGTGCCGAACTCCCACCCAAAAAATAGCTCCAATAGTGTTTCTATCTCACCCAGGTGGCAGATAGGAGGTCTTTACTTCCAATATGCCCCCTGGGAGGGAGAAAGTCCAATAGACCCAGGGAGGTTTTTTTGTGCCTTCTGTAAAAATGTAAAAAAAAAGTGGCTGGAGGGTGATTACCCACCATCTGCCCAAAAGGTCAGAAAACGTATTGTGCCCATTCTAGCCTAGGGTCACAGCATGTTGCATGGATGAACTGCCCCAGCTCTTTTCAGATTTTTTGGGCTTTTTATCCCTTGGTGCAGCGGTTTTAGAGTGGGCAGGGCCGCGTCGGCTAACAGACGTGCACAGCATTACAGAGGTTTTGCTTGTGACGGCTGTTGGCCAATGGGAGCACTTAAGGGGCTAGTGGCCTTTCTGTGCCCTGGGATGGATTTTGGATAAGTGCCATCAATGCATCCCCAGAGGAGCAGAAAGACTGATGTACCCAATCTGGGATGGGAGTATAGCGTGATGCCTAGGTGAGCCACCCCTTACCTTTCTTTTTTGGGGCATGTTTCCCTGGTGTCCAGTGCCCTTTCTGACTCTAGGGGCACATTTTGGGGCCTATTTTCCCTGGTGTCCAGTGGCTTTCCTGTCTCTGGGGGCAAATTTAGGGTAAACACTTCCATCCACTCCCATAGGGTGAAACACTGATTCACCTATTCTGGTGTGAGAGAGGAGCATTATCTGTAGTTAAGCCGCCAGCCACCTCTTTCTTTGGACAAAAAGAAAGGGAGGGGTGCAGGGAGGTACACCCAGTCATCACACCGTGTTCCCACCCCCGGAAATAGCTTAAGTCTTTTTGCCAGCTGGGGGTTGATTGGGGGTATTTAAGCAAAATTTGCCTCTGGGTGACAGAAAGGACACTAGTCACTAAGGAATTCAATATGCCACCATAACAAGCTTAAGGCTAGGGTTACCTACCCTGGCATTAAGCTTATTTTTCTACCCACAAATGGGCATGAGAAGAGTTGTTCTGCCCCTATGGGGACTGAAGCATTCCTGCCCATTTGGTGAGGGGGGAATTTTGTTCTGCATATGGGTAGCAAAATGGGGCGAAATCTTTCTACTTCTGTTGAATGTTTGGGCTCAGATCAGTTGGCCCCTGGGGAAAGCTACCACACCCAGGCATTTGCAGTGGGGAAAATGCTGGGTGGGAAACGTTTTGTGGATTCCTGGTTATTTGGGAAGTACACATCACAAAAATGCAAGGAAAGTGTAAAATGTTATTCAAAATCTAAGGTGTGCAGAGCTTTGTAGGTAAGGAAACTTTGTACGATGCATGCAAGGCACACCACTTTGGACTCCCTTGGTAGTCTAGTTTTCAGAATTGTATGCATTTGGTAGGTTTCCTTGTGTTGCCACTGAATTCTGGCCCAATAAATGCAGCTACCCCATTGCCAAATCAGGTCATGTTTGTGACAGGAAAAATATACGTCCCCACACTATGATTTGGGCCCTTTCCTGTCACATGCACCAGGTCTGCCGATATAAGTGAGATACCACTTGTATCAGGGAACTTAGCAGAATTCTAGGTTGTAGGAAATGTGTGACTTTTCACAGATTCCAGAACTTTCCATCACAGAAATGCAAGGAAAATGTGTCTTTTTAGTCAAAGTTTGAGGTTTGCAAGTGCTTCTGGGTTAGAAAACCCGATGTGAGCCGCACCTTCACCCCAACCTGAATTCCCGTGGGCGTCTTGTGTTCATAAATAGGCAGGTTGCTAGGTTCCTCTAGGTCCCTGCTGAGCTAGGGCCTGAAATCCACAGCTACCCACCATCTGCCCAAAAGGTCAGAAAACGTATTGTGCCCATTCTAGCCTAGGGTCGCAGCATGTTGCATGGATGAACTGCCCCAGCCCTTTTTTTGATTTTTTGGGCTTTTTATCCCTTGGTGCAGCGGTTTTAGAGGGGGCAGGGCTGCGTCGGCCAACAAACGTGCACAGCATTACAGAGGTTTTGCTTGTGACGGCTGTTGGCCGATGGGAGCACTTAAGGGGCTAGTGGCCTTTCTGTGCCCTGGGATGGATTTTGGATAAGTGCTGTCAATGCATCCCCAGAGGAGCAGAAAGACTGATGTACCCAATCTGGATGGGAGTATAGCGTGATGCCTAGGTGAGCCACCCCTTACCTTTCTTTTTTGGGGCATGTTTCCCTGGTGTCCAGTGGCCTTTCTGACTCTAGGGGCACATTTTGGGGCCTATTTTCCCTGGTGTCCAGTGGCTTTCCTGTCTCTGGGGGCAAATTTAGGGTAAACACTTCCATCCACTCCCATAGGGTGAAACACTGATTCACCTATTCTGGTGTGAGAGAGGAGCATTATCCGTAGTTAAGCCGCCAGCCGCCTCTTTCTTTGGACCAAAAGAAAGGGAGGGGTGCAGGGAGGCACACCCAGTCATCACACCGTGTTCCCACCCCCGGAAATAGCTTAAGTCTTTTTGCCAGCTGGGGGTTGATTGAGGGTATTTAAGCAAAATTTGCCTCTGGGTGACAGAAAGTACACTAGTCACTAAGGAATTCAATATGCCACCATAACAAGCTTAAGGCTAGGGTTACCTACCCTGGCATCAAGCTTATTTTCCTACCCACGAATGGGCAGAAGAGTTGTTCTGCCCCTATGGGGACTGAAGCATTCCTGCCCATTTGGTGAGGGGGCAATTTTGTTCTGCATATGGGTAGCAGAGTGGGGCGAAATCTTTCTACTTCTGTTGAATGTTTGGGCTCAGATCAGTTGGCCCCTGGGGAAAGCTACCACACCCAGGCATTTGCAGTGGGGAAATGCTGGGTGGGAAACGTTTTGTGGATTCTAGGTTATTTAGGAAGTACACGTCACAAAAATGCAAGGAAAGAGTAAAATGTTATTCAGAATCTAAGGTGTGCAGAGCTTTGTAGGTGAGGAAACTTTGTACGATGCATGCAAGGCACACCACTTTGGACTCCCTTGGTAGTCTAGTTTTCAGAATTGTATGCATTTGGTAGGTTTCCTTGTGTGGCCACTGAATTCTGGCCCAATAAATGCAGCTACCCCATTGCCAAATCAGGTCATTTTTGTGACAGGAAAAATGTATGTCCCCACACTATGATTTGGGCCCTTTCCTGTCACATGCACCAGGTCTGCCGATATAAGTGAGATACCACTTGTATCAGGGAACTTAGCAGAATTCTAGGTTATAGGAAATATGTGACTTTTCACAGATTCCAGAACTTTCCATCACAGAAATGCAAGGAAAATGTGTCTTTTTAGTCAAAGTTTGAGGTTTGCAAGTGCTTCTGGGTTAGAAAACCTGATGTGAGCCACACCTTCACCCCAACCTGAATTCCTGTGGGTGTCTTGTGTTCATAAATAGGCAGGTTGCTAGGTTCCTCTAGGTCCCTGCCGAGCTAGGGCCTGAAATCCACAACTACCCACATTGCAAAAAAGGGTCAGTTTTTAGTGGAAACATTTTATGTGTCCATGTTGCATTTCTTGGCCTGTCTTGCAAATGGTACTAGGCCCATGCACACAAGTGGCATACCATTTTTATCAGGAGATTTGGGGGAATGCTAAGTGGTAGGAAATGTGTGGGTTTCCATAGATTTCTGAACTTTCCATCACAGAAATGTGAGGAAAATGTGTGGTTTTAGTCAAGGTTTGATGTTTTGGCAGGTTCTGGGTAGGAAAACCTGGTGCAAGCCACACAAGTCACCCCACCTTTGCACCCCCGGGTGCCTAGTTTTAAAAAATGTGTAGGTTTGCTAAATTTCCCTAGGTCCCTTCTGAGCTGGGGCACAAACTGATCAGCTACCCACATTTCCATTGTAAAAATGAGTCGTCCTTCAGCGGAAAATATGATGTGTCATGTTGTGTTTTGTGACATTTAGTGTCATGGGCACTATTCCTACCCACACAAGGTACATACAATGTTTTATTAGGAGAATTGAATGAATGGCGGTTGTTGAAAATGTGTGGCTCCCCACAGATTCCAGATGTTTGTCTCACAGAAATGTGAGGAAAATGTGTGTGTTTTAGGTGAAGCTTTAGGTTTGTAAGGGCTTCTGGATAAGAAAACCTGCTACTGCTGAGAGCCACACAAGTCACCCCACCCTAGATTACCCTAGGTGTCTAGTTGCCAGAAATGTACAGGTTGGTAGGATTCTCTAAGTATCGGCTTTGCTAAGGCCCAAAATCCACATCTATCAACATTGCAAAAAAAGGTGTAGTTTTGAGTGGAAAATGTGATTAGTCCATTTTGCGATTTTGCTCCTTTCTGGTTGTTGGCACTTTGCCTATCCACAGACGATTGGTACCATTTTCATTGGGAGGCTTAGTAGAACATTTTATTATCAATTGCATTTCCCTGTATTTGTGCCTTCCAAATGTAAGCTAGTAGTGTGGCACCCTTCTTCGGAGACACCCAGTACACAATTAAAAACATGTTAAGGTGCAGCTCAGTTATTGGCTCTGTGTACCTTTGGCCTCATTTATGACTTTTTGCCGTAGGGAAGCACAGCAGGCCTTCCTGCTGCGCTTCCCTACGGCAAAAGAAAAGGGCAGAAATGCGCCGTATCTATAAGATACGGCGCATTCCTGTCCTTTTTCCCTGCGCCGCGCACAATGGGCTGCCTGCGCCAGCGCAGGCACCCTTGCACAATGGTGCAAGGGTGCCTGCGTTGCGGGGAAGATTATTTTTGTACAGGAAGAGAAACCTTTCTGTACAAAAATAATCACAAGAGGCTTTTCCTCTTTCTATGTGTGCTGTAGAATGCAGCACACATAGAAAAAGGAAATACGAGGAGAAATAAAGACATTTCTTCCTGTTGCGCCTCCCTTACGCCTCCCCTGGAGAGGCGTAAGCTTTTGGCACTGCTTCAGAGTTACGTTTTCTCATAAATCTGGGGCAGTGTCAAAAGGCCATGGATGTTGCTGGGAACGCCCCCAGCAACACCCATTGCACGCCCCTTTAACGCAGAACACTGCGTTAAAGGGACTGATATTTATCAGGCAGCAGTACGCCACAAAAACTGGCGTACTGCTGCCTGATAAATACCAGGCAGGCTTCTGCGCCATGGAACTTCATGAAAAGTGAAGTTCCGATGGCGCAAGGGGCCTCATAAATGAGGCCCCTTGAGTTTTTTTTGTTTTTTTTTTTTTAAATTTTTGAAAACCTTTATTGTGCATGAAAAAGGAGGACAAATACGGGCCTACAACCGTCAGGCCGGCCACGAAACAGTTGAGCACGAGAGCAAACAATCCAGACCCCCAGCGGTATCAGGCAGTATAGCAACAAGTAATAGTAGTTACACAAAATTGAGTCATGCCGCCAAGGAGAAGGAGCAGTGAAGGTTAATTTTAAAACTTTTTTTAAACATAAGTCGGTAAAAATTAAGTCAAGGAGAACTGAGTCCATACAATCCGCTTACAGCACATGCAGGCAGCAATAAACATGGCAGTAGTGATAACACCCAACAATATGGCGGCACAGTTCTAAACAACAGGAGCATCAGGCCGCATTTACATACCACCCACAGCGCCACCCACTCCTTACAAACCCCCATTACAGACCCAGAACAAAAGGAAAGAGAAAATTATAAAGAGATCATAAATAGGCACCATAGAAAGTAACGAAACTAAAACATAACCCCCCACCCTACACACATGCAGAGGCTATGGCCTGCCCCCCCCCCCCAGCAGAGTGTCTGTCGCCCCATAAACCCGAAATGTAGCAAGAAAAGAGAAAAGGGGAGAGAAAAAGGAAGAGGAAGTAAAGTCCAAGATCGGAAGAAAGGCATAAAAGAAAAAGCGTCACATTTGACATATAGGGAGGAAGACAAGTGTGCAAACTAGTCTATGACCCCCCAAAAATGAAGAAGGTGGGGAGGAGCCAACAATTATCAAGCTCTCTAGGCTCGCGAGCAAGGCAATGGTTAATATCCCAAACGGAGCTTCAAAATTAAAAGACCTCACAACAGGTATAAGCAAGTAGCCCATCTCCAGACCCCCGTGTCGCCCAGGACCAAGATCTTAACCACGAAGACTAGCAAGAGGATTTTAGAACTGCGGTCGTGAAAGAAGGAGAACATCCCCTCCCCGGCGTGCAATGCACAACAAATACCATGACAGGCCAGGTCGTCACCAGTCAGTCAGCAAGCCAGCGTGTTAGCATCCTCAGCCCTGGCCAGATCGCCGAAATATCTCCAAACATGTCCACCGCCGTACACTCCTCACCGGCCAGACAAAGGAACAAAATGGCCTCCTCCAGCAGGGAAGGCGAAGAGGAGGAAGGTGCGAGCGCCCCCAGACGACATCACTAGCAGTACACAAATGATGGGGCGCCCCCCCCTTTGTTAGATGACTCACACACTGCAGGCGCGGAGGAAAAGTCACAATGTGGGCAGGGAGGGAAGTCATCGCCCGGGGGGTCTCTGAAGGGTGCAACAGTGTTAAGCCGGTGGCAACAGTAAGAGGCAAAGAATCGAAGGGCGGCTTCGCAACAGTAGCCTCGCCAGTAGTGAAACAAGCAACTGTATCTCCAAGGTCCGATCGCCTCTTTACGGCCCCGCAGTGTAGCACTGTCTCCTGAACAGGGTTAGTCACCGGCAACAGGGGGCCAAGCAAACGCAGTTGTGTCGGACCTTCCGCAGCTCCCACTATCCGCTGTTCCAAGATGTAGGTTTGCCGCCGCCATGTCGCCTGCACATCTAGCAAGGCAGTCAGGACATCGCCGCGGGTCGGTTCCCGTCCCATCGCTGGCTGACTCATGCAGGATGGGCGCTCCCCCCCGTTGAACACCTGGTTAGGCATAGACAGGGTCCTTCCCGTTGAGGACGAGGAGTCCGCCATCTTCCCTCCACACGGGAGGGGACGTCTTGGTCACCTCCGCAGCAGGCCCACGGTAACGACAGGGGGGCGATTACACAGGCGGGAGATAGAAAAGTGGGAGCCACCGACAAACAGGCAGCACACAGGTCAGGGCCGAGGCAGAACGGGCGCTGTCCATATAACTAGCGACGTGGACGAGTTGAGTCAGGGCAGGCACCCCAAGATGGACTCCGTGCAGTCCCAAGGCTCACCGGAGAGAAGGTAGTGTGGGTCGGATTCCCATGGATCGCATGAGCAGGGCGATCCGGCCAAGAGCCTTACCAGTTCGAAAGGGCCGATGTGTCTCGTCTCCGCGATCAGGAGTACTCACGTCCCAGTTAGTGTCTCGTAAGCGTGATCGGCTGACGGCGCCCGGCCATTGCAGATCTGCGATCGGCTCCAGGTCCCGGGTCAGCTTCAGAGGCCGGGAAACAGCGTGAGTTCGCCGCGTAGGCGAACGGCGGAGGTCTCAAAGAGCACCGGTGGCGTCAGCATTCTCGTGTCTGTAGTTAGACACGGGATAATCAGGATGTGTGGCAGGATTTCGGTGCAGGATCGGACGGCTCGCGGAGCCTGTAGCTTACACGTCCGTCCCGGTCGCCATCTTGGCTCCTCCCCCGCCCCTTGAGTTTTTGAAAAACTTACAAGCTTTATGTATCTCCACAACCAGAAGGTCTAGCAGATGTAATGGTTAAATTGCTTTTGTAAATCAGCCCTCTTTACAAGAAGTTACAAAAAAAACGTGGTCACAAATGGACGTTTTTTCTATTCATTGTCAATATTTTTTTATTTCAACAGTTAGGTCCTTAAGGAAACGTTTGAGGACCTATGCAATGGACACCTTCCTGAATTCAGCATTTTATTTGCATTTCAGAAATCTATAGCTGTCAAGGATCACCCATAGGTGTTATAGCTGTTTCAACCACAAACTGAACATAGCTTAAAAGCATAACAATTAAATAAAATGGGCTACCTTTTTAAAAAAAAGCGAAAACAGTGGTAAAAAAGTATGGTTTTTAATTTAGCTCTGCATATTCATGAAAGCTGGAAAGTTGGTGACTTTAGCACATCAAACCTCTGGTTGATGCCATTTTTAAAGAAAAAACACACATTTTTCAAAGCTCTTTTTTCCTATTTTTCCCCTATAAATAACATTTTGGTATATTTCGGCTATTTCCGTAGTCTCCTCCATGTGGATAAATATACCTAGGTACCTTTAGAATCCCTAGAATGTTGGAGAAATGTAAGCAAAATTGACCTGGGTACCGTATGTGCGTAAAAAGGTATGGAGGCCTGAGGGCACAATACCACAAATAGTCAAAAAAGGGCTTAGCATTCTAGGGCAAAAAGGCCACGCAGTGAAAGGATTAAAAAAGTGTAATGCTGAATGATTGCTGGTTCAGAAAATATATTTTTTTTAGCTTACTATGCTGCTAAGGTGTTCTCTGTAACCCCTTTTAATTCAGTCAACTGGTGACATTGTATATTTCACCTCAATAGAACAAAGAAGTTTACTCACATCTCATTGGGGATTTTGATTTTAAATCATACAAAAAATTTCTTCCTGCATTCATTAATCATGTACAACTATTTAGCCACTTATTTTGATGATTGTTAAGGCGTCACCTTTTTCACACAACCAGCGTAGGTGTTACTCATTTTTTATTTTTGCGATAGTTTGTAGATCACATCTTAGGGTCCTATGTATTTATACAGATAGCACATTATTAAGCGTTCAAATACTATACGACATGTGCTCCACATGCAACATAATAAAATGTGTTAGCCCTGGACAAAGGCACAAGAGAAGCCTGACTGAAATTCTGCCGATTCAAAACACTCCATGAGTGGTATTGGACTCCGCAAAAACTATAAAGGGCTGGCCTCTTACCTTACTCAAACTGCTGGAGATGTGCAGTCACCCAATGCAACCTTACTCATATCCTATGTGTCTGCCCTTCAATCCAACCCTTGTGGACATAGGGGATACTTTGGGGATGTCCACGCCACTTCAGCTACCCCTCACTCCCCCGTTATCCGCCTACATGACCTTGGAGGCTCGCCTGAGCTATCATGGCCACAGCGCCGCCTCCTGCACACAGCACTGTCCTCAGGCAAGCTTTGTATTTTTTCGTCAAAATCGCTTGCCAATTCCTCCCTCTCAAAAAGCCCGGATGGTGGCAGTGATACAAACTGCTTCCTAAGAATGCGTCATATATGGCATGCAAGACAAGACCGAGGTGTTCACCCAGACATGGGCGCCTTTTCTCTAGGATACCCCTCAAAGCCACATCACTAATGACCCGTTCTGCCCTCCCCCTCTCCAACCCCCTACATGCCTCCACTGAGCACAGTGAACAGTCTAGCCGCCTGAATAACTGTCCAGGTCCCCCAGCCTTCACATCTGCGTTAACCCCTTCCTACCAACCACCCCCTCGATGGTCTCCCTCCTCCACCCATGCTTACCCCCTCCACACCCTTGCCTGCACCATTTGCAAATTCAAGACACACATCCCTTTCTCTTTGCCCTTCACCCCTCTTCTTAGGACGACATTAAAATAAGAGTCGTAGAACTATCAATGCTGGATAAGTGCTAACACACAATGTACAGTGACTCAGGGCAGAGACCCAACATACAACAATGGGACAAAGGGCCGGATGACAGATATTCACTACTATCCCACACCCTCCCTCTTAGACTCTAGACATTCTCTCTTCCCCTCCTACTCTCCCCCGTTCCGCTACTCCCCACCCTTCCTCCCTCTTCTCCCACCTGTTTCTTTATATTGCATTATTCAATGTTGTTATACAATATGGGATTTTCCCTGTATTTGAAACCCTGTTGTACACTTCTATTGCAATAATAACAAATTACAACACAAATGAGTCAACAATGGAATTGAGGGTACGATTCACAAATGGACTTATGTGTAATAAGGTTTTGAGTTCGGAACCCCCGCGCTTGTGGAGGAATCCCCACACTTGGGGCTGAATCTCTGCACTGCACACTACAGAGAGTGCAGCATGAGAAGATTCTGCCCTGAGTGTGGAGACTTCTCCACAAGTTTGAGATCTTGCACCCGCAACATTATTACCAGTGCTTTAAATGGGCTGGTACTCACTGGTACTGAGTACCGGCAGTTCTCAGTTTTCTCCCCTTGAGTGCCGGAACTTCCTTTTCGGCAAGGAGAGTAACAGTACTCCCAGACGCAGCTGCACTCTGGCCCTGAAGTATGGGTACGTGCAACACAAAGAGTACTGAAAATGACCCTTTCAGATTGAGGTTTTATGTGTCGTTCTGACAGGTAACAGGATGTGTATTACCTCACTGGGGTGCTCCTGCAATGTTAGGTTAGGTTAGAATCGCAACAAGAATGAGGATGTGGCCAGAGGTTCCGACAGTGGAACTGGCGAACCAGGTTCAAATCCCAATATCCGATCATCATCCTGTGATTCTGGGCAACTCACTTAACGAATGGTGCTTTAAAAAAATAAGCGTTAATGCAAATGTTCTGAATGTCATTTAAAGCGCTCTGATGTCCATGGGCCAAATTCGTGCAATATCAAACTGTCAAAAATTCGGCCCTGCACGTATATCATAGAGGATGATGCTTGCCATGTCTCCTAATATACATATTGGAAGCTGAGTGTTCATTGATCTGGCTGAGTAAGGAGGTAGTGAGCTGAGACACAAAACACATAAACCGGACTGCAGCCGCATGTATAACAAGAAAATACATTTAAGGTCGCCTCAAATGCAGACTTGAATTTTCTTGAATGCATGAGCATTTACCTATGCCCGCTGTCATATGCCCACATGTAGTCGCAGTGGCGTAAGAGACACGCTGGCACTTACACTCTCATGCCAATTCCAAAAGCAGAAGGATTAGAATGTGGGTCTCATGGTGACAGTTTACAACTATCGAGACTCCACCCTCTCTGCAGTGCTACATCTTTAACTTTTTGTAGTGCTATAGGATGTTTGATTGAATGGTTCAAAGTTCACCAACCTTTGATTTACTCCCAAAAATGTGGCTATTGTTAAATGCCTGACTAACAGCCACGCCCCCAGCCAGGCCCCTCACTGCCTACCTAGTCTAATTAGCGAGTACCGCCACTTCTAATTTCCAATTAAAAGAACTGGTTACTACACAGAAGTCCCTTTGTGAATTCGGCCTTAGTTTCTTATGGACAGTACAGACTTGTTCCTACGCTTTTGAGTCTGCGACTGTACATCGCAACATCGCATTGAATTGTCTACTTATTTGAAAATGTTCTCACTTTTGCTTTATTACCACAGTATTCTGATAAAGTTAGAGATCACTGAGCGTCAATTCCATAGGTAAAATCTGTAAAATGCTTCATGGGGCTCTTGTTTCTGCGGAACTCACAAAACTGAAGGACTGTGAATGGAGACACATCTAAGACTATTTCGTATGAATTAAAAGGAAGATTAACGAGACTTCCTCTGTTCCTTCTCTATACCTTGTTAATTTTAGCATCAAAGGATCAAATTATTATCGTCATGAACGCACCTCCATTGTAAAGATAGAATGATGAAAGACCTTTATATGGTCTCATACAGCTGCAGCCTAATGTTTCTACCTAGGATTATAAGAGTGACACCAGAGTCAATACTCCAACATCGTCTCATTAAGAAGGATAGTAGGAAATAGAGTGAATGCAAATGTTGATAATACGATGTTCCCGTATTCAATAATCACTTCTCTTGACTTTTACCAGGGCTGTTTTAGGTGTAGTTTAAGTCATTGAAGCCTATTTTTTTCTTTGTTGTTCAGAGGTAGCCTGTAACATGCTAGGTTATTCCATTGGCTATAACTCAACAGTGCAGAAGTTTATAATGCCATATGCTGTCCCTTAATATTTCAATGCTATTTCGATGATTCCAATAGTGATGTCATTGACTTGCGTTTGTAATTTCATATAAAAGGACACTGTAGGATGTGGAAAAGTAATATATGTTTTTCACTATTAAATTTTTTCTGAATTTCCAAGTTTTTGCATTTTTGTTATTATATTGCGGGTAGGGATTAAACGAATGCCTTGGGTCCTGCTTGTAGGTGCAACATTGTTTAAAGATTACGGTTGCTCTTTGTTCAGTGTTTATATATCCACAGTTTCCTTTGAAGTTATGTGTCATTTAACTAATGATAACATTCATCTTTCAATCATGTTTGAGAACTAAGGACTTTTTAATGTTCTTGCTATGCCATCATACATCAATCTCATGTCCATTGCATTACCTATCGTGGTTATGCTGAAGATCCTTAGAACCTCACTTACCCTGGCATTGGTCCAATCCCTGCAAGTCCATACACTTGTCGAGGATTCAATAGATATTGGAACTTTCTGTATATTCTACACAGATGAAAAAGAAGAAGAGAAATATATTTAAATTTAGGGATTACGGTTATATCAAAAGAGAAAGCATGATTTAAAATACAAAATCTTAATAAACTACACCAACACAATATTGTTGTTGTTAAAAATATTATTATTATTGTTATTATTACTAGTAGGAGTAGCTGCAGTTTTATTAATAATTACCTTACTGACATTTCTTAAACTCTATCCTCACTACAAGATTATAAAATGCCTATTTCTGTTATCAGCAATAAAAGTATGGAATTGTAAGATTCACTGTATTCAGTCTTTATTGAAAAGACAGAGACAATCCTAATAGCATATTTCCAAAATGCAATTAAATCAGGAGGCAAACAAAAATTAACAGTTCATACGTTTCTGATAAAATACAACTGATTTAGGAAAATATCAAAACTATTGCATGCATGATCATTTGATAGAATTTGCAGAAAGATGTTAAATGTACGTGAATTGCAAAAAATTAAGATATACTCTCCACTGTTTAAATCTATATTCCCGTAAAAGAGACAGCTGCTGAAAATGAGATCTAACAACCCCATAAAAATTGCAGAAAAACATAAAATGTAGCGTTGATTGGTCGGAGAAGCCATCACATGGACATAGACTATGGGCCTCATTTATGAAAAGTGACGCATCGCTGCGTGAAAACAGCGATGCGTCACTTTTCACTGCGCACTCCTTGCGACACCAATGATGCGTCATATTTAATGCATGATGCATCATGTCGCAAGGACTTACAGATACGTCAGTATTTCTGACGTATCTGTAAGCGCAAAAGTGACGCATTGCTGGAGTGTGTCACAAAAGTGACGCAACTCCAGCAATGCGTCCTTTCACATGGGGCAAGCCCCATGTGAAAGGGCTTGCGTCAGTCTTACGCCTGCTGTGAGGCAGGCGCAAGATTTTGACGCAACAGCATCCTAAAAGTGACGCAGTGAAATCTCATAGATGTCACTGCGTCACTATTACGAGGCTTTTTGCGGGGGAACGCCCCCTCTGCATACATTATACCTGACGCTGGTATAATGTGGCGCAGGGGTTTAAAAAGTGACGCATCTACCTAGATGCGTCACTTTTTAAATATGGCGCAACAAGGCGCATATTTTACGCCGCTGGTGCATCACAAAAAGTGATGCACCGGCGGCGCCAAACTGACGCAATGCCCCATAAATAAGGGCCTATGTTTCATATTCTAAAACTGTCCCAAGGGGAAACATAAAAGATCACTAATCGTATCCACTCTAAACATCAATAACAGTGCCCACTCCTAACTGCCGTATACTAACGGTCTGATTTAGATTTCAGTGGACGGGTTACTCAGTCACAATGGTGACGGATATCTTATCAGCCGAAATATACATCCCATAGGATATTATGGTCATAAGTCCAGATTCGTCTCCAAGGCAAACATTGCATTTTAACACTGCATATTGGCATACCAGTGGCTTTCAACGTTCCCTTATTCTCCCTTAATATTCGTCAGTGATCCAAAAATAAATGTGTAACAGCCACCTTATCATTTTTACATATTGTTGTTGGATGTTCAAATAAACAGGGCCTTCCTAATTCCCAAATATCTGCTTAATATATGCAATCTAAGGTATTTTCAGACCATGCTCACTTCCCAAATAATCTTTATTAAGGGCTGGTTTAGGGTAGGCTGGGGGATGTTCCAAATTGAAATTCACAACGAAAGAGGGCCCAATTTAATATAATCCTCAGTGTGGAAATATACATTTTGATCTTGTATCATATTTAGTTAGCGCAACAAAAGATCAGAAAAATATCTACTTTCAAAACAGTATTCACATATCAGAGAATAAAATAAAAATGAATAAAATGCATGAATATTCTGTATGAAAATATATCCGTCTTGCTGTGGTTTAAAAGCAGATTACTAAAGGTACAAAAAACAACATAAAAATTAATTAAATATGCGCACTTCTTTATAGGTCTCGCCTAGTCAGTGTATGCAATGCTGTTTCTTTGATATGGGCTTTAAGCACCACCCATCTTTTTAATTGAGTCCTTTTACTGTACTTCATAAAGCCTGCTTTTCTTTGGTTAATATGCTGGGTAGTCCCTCCTTTTCTACTTTGTTAACCTACTATGAGGACTACCCCGTTACATGTGCTCTTACTCTTCATATTATTTATGATACTTTTGGAACATCTTATTTCTTTCCCTCCCTCTGCTCGTGTTAAGTGTTGTGTTTAGTTTAGTTTGTGCTTTTGCGTACATTTTTGGAGGTGTTAAAGATCGAGATCAAATGTCAGAGGCGTTCCGAGGGTGCCTGTTCCATGCATCAAAACCCTCCTGCTTGTTTAGCCTCATGAGGCTGTTTTTGCATTGATTTGTTTCCTGCTTATTTGGCGCCCATAGCTTCTCGTGTCTACGGTATGCTCAGCTACGATACATGGCGCTGCTCAAAATTCATCTAATGACCCCATGCCGTACCACAACTCCCCCTCTTGCCCATCGATGTTCGGTATTTTCAGTATTGCCATTTAATTAGTTTTCTAAAGTACTTTTTTTCTTTAACAGTCACAGAGGGCATGTAGGCCGTGCATTAACAGAAGCATTATGGCATCTAAGGTCTGGACCAACAGCCCTAAACCTCAGAAGTGAGGGTTGTCTTCGGTGAGTGTGTTCAGTTTCAGTACACGGGACTGCTCAAAGTTCACGTATAGAACCCGTGCCTTGCCACCCCTCCTCTTCTCACCAGTTATTGTTTCTTATTTTTAGTGTTGCTATTTAATTAGTTATATAAAGTGTTTTTTTTAACGGTCACAGATGTCTGTACGACTGCCCATTAGCCTCCAAAGTGTGGGTTTATTTTAAATGTGCACAATCAGAGGGTATTTATGCTGGTACACAGAAGGATTGGGACTTCATAGTTCACTGCCTAATGGAAGATCGGACCCTTTTTTCCTAGTAGATTAAAATCCAAACATTGTTTACTGAAAGGTGTGCGCAGGTGTTGGTACGTTGTATACCAGAAACCCCAAAAGGATAACCGATGATCATACATGGTAATTTTCGTGATTTGCAATTGATTGAAATGTTGAAGAGTTATACTTTATCTGCCTGGTAAGCGAATATTCAAGCATGGAAAAGCAGCAAGCTGGAAAATGAAACGAAGAGAAGTTCCCTTTAATATGCTGGCAACTTTACTTAGATAAAACCATGATAAACTATCTCCTTAAGTAATAAGCAGCTCTCTCACTCATTCTAGAGTCTCAGCTAGATAAAAAATTAACTAATACATTTATAAGTGTTACATGATTTCCTGGAATGGGAGTGGATAGTAGGGTCTGTCATTGGGGACTCACTTGTTTTCAGCATCTTTATTTGTTACAAAGATTTTCCTCATGCACCTATCAGCTGCTTTACATTTAAGCACAATGTGTAACTTGTGTTCACCCTACCACCCTATTCCTAACCCCGAATGCTATAATTGTAGGACTAGCAAAATAAATAGGGCGTGATGCTGCGCTCCACATTTTTGGAGACAAGCAGTAGTGCTATTTACAATTTTGATACTACTGTTTATCAACCTCGACAGGATTAAATGCTGAGTCAGTCTGTCAGCATTAGAACTTCTGACACACAGAGTAATGGCAATGCTTAAGAGTGTTTAATCCACTCAGCTTTTTACCGGCTCAAATGTCATTAGCAGCAGGTCCCATTCAGTGAGGGCACAATAGTGGTAATTTTTTAAAAAACTCACTTTGATATTTAAATGTAGAACTTGAAGTTCATTCATTAGAAAATCGCAGTGATTGAATGATGTGCTAGCAAACTGGGTGATATAGTAAATATCAAATTAGTTGATATATATGCATGCAGAATGCTCGACCTGTTCCATGGCCAAACACTTATAAGATCCAAAAGGCTAGATCTATTGGCTATGCCAATGCTTGTTTGAAGACTGATGTGTGATCACAAGTCATGTTATGTCGAATCACAGAGAGATTTAAATGTGTTCCAGATTTGACAGTAGTTATGGCACCCCACCAGCTCCTAGACAGTCTCTGATGTGAAGTGTATATTCACCTTTTGACATTGACACAGGGTGAGACAGTCAATTTGTGGCTGCTGCAATCATCTGCACATATTGACAAAGCTATTAAGTAAAATGGTGGTTTGGCAAATGGATTAAATATATAAACAAATATATAAAGATACATGTTATTGATTATGGACACACTTGTACATAGCCAGCTTATAACCAATAGTTTGGTACAATACTTAAATGTACTGATATGGAGAGGCAGGCACATGAACAATTAATAAAACAATGAATAAGTCTTTGTTTATTGTGCTCATGTTAGACAACAGGCCATGAAATGGATGCCGATAAGAAGAATACTACTTTACCTTTCTCCTTGTTTTCCACCACTTTTAGGATTTACAAAGACTAAAAGCGGATGTGTGCCTGGAACGGATGTGATCTAAGTAGTAAGAAGGACAGTAAGGTTAATTATTAAGCTAGCATTTAGTGATAAACATATCAACATTCTATAACTTGCCTTAAAATACACTCATATTTTCCCAGCATCAAAATCCAGCATACATCATGAAGAACCACATCTGATTTATTAAATAATCAATGCGATCCCAAAGATCTTGTATAACAATCATTTGATGTAAAAGCTAAAGGATAGCCATAGGCTATTAAAGACTTGAGGCTTAAAACACCCTCATGAGGGCCACTCTGGTCAACTTATGAGAATCTGACTAAAAGTCTTCGAAGGTGGAATATACCTGCTGCTGATCAGAAATGTCCAAAACCAGTAGGCCCCATTCTCAGATAATCAAATGTCCTGCACTAATGTACATACAATTATTGGAGTGTTACTGAGTGTTGACACTACCTCCAAATAAATAGAAAAACATGCTATCTCATTTTAAGCATAAACATAAATCACTTTGTGAAAAGGTAAACAGGCTTATCTCATTAAAACTACTAGGGGGCATGAGGAATGCCCTATAACTTACCGGTAATCTTCATTACTCCTGGTCCCGTTGGCCTGGTCCCCTTTTTTACTTGGGAAGATAATCATCTTGTGACAGAAAAAAGAATAGAGGAATGCTGGGACCCTAACCCCAACCATTCCCATTGGGAGTACATCAGTAGTACTTATCCAGCATTCCGCCTGAACTACCAAGGCCCCAACAGGAAGGCCGGCCATCCGGGAGGGACGGCGGGACGTAAAGAATGGGATGAGGCCAAGGGACCTGGAGTAATGAAGATTATTGATAAGTAATAGGACATTACCACCATGTTCTTCCTGTCCTTGTCCCATTCATTACCTGTGGAGAATAAAAAAGCCAGAAACCCAGCCTTCCAAAATCCTCAAGCACACCCAGGAAACCACAATTGAAGCAGCATCCCAAGTGAAGCAAAAGGGAGAACCGTGGGGAACAACAGGCAGAGCACACAGCAAGGAAAGCACCCCATCCCCAAAACAAGTAGGGAACGACCAAAGTGATAAAACAGTAAAACCACAGTGCCTCCACCCAGAGGGCAGCCAACATATCCAGGAACACTCCCCCCTGAACCAACAAAGGAGGAGGAGCCCCTGCCAAGAAAGCACCAGATGTTGACAACAACAGGAGGGCATTGAGGAGAGGAAGAAGACCCAAAGCGGCCAGACACACTAGCAAGCCAGGAACAGGCCAACAGAGGCACAACCAAGGACCGGAAACCACCACCCCGGAAAGCAGAAGGCACCAGCAGCACCAAGGAGGCAGCCACCAAGGGAAAAGGACAAACAGGGCACCAAGGCCCCACCGAAAGCAACCACCAAGCAGAAAGGAGCATGCCACGAAGGCAACAAGACAAAGAAAACCAAGTCCAAAAAGGAAGCACCCCTAGAGAGCCCAAAGGTGAAATCCAAGAAAGGAAACAGGGGCCAATGCAAACAAAACCACCAGCACCCAGAGAACCAGAAAAGACAAAGCCCAAACAAGACATGAGCAACCCACAAGCATACCCACTGGTCAAAAAGCCGACAAGCCCAGCACCACCAAGCAACCACAGCAACCCAGCAGCAGAATTGACACAGAGCAAGCACAAGCAAAGAATGAAAGTGCCAACCTGAAAGTCAAACAGAAACACAACCAACCCCAAAGAAAGACAAGGGGAAGCAAGGGAAGACCCCGCACCCACAGCCCCAACCAGGCACGAAGGGTAAAAGGGCCAACCAAAGGACAAACTGCAACAGCAACAGGAGTTCCACCGGAGACCAACCCCCCAAAAAAGAGGAGAGGGCCCGCCAACAGGGCAAAGACACAAACCCAAAGGACCAAAAAGGGAAGGGCTACCCAGACCAAACCAGGAAGGGAGGAAGCACTGACCAAGCTCCAGCCCCCCACAGCCAGACCGTCCTAACCCGCAGAGAGCCCAGAGGACACCAGCACAAAAATCTCGCAGAGGTGTACCAGTCCACAGGGCAGTAATGTCCAGCACTAACCACTAGTGCTGACACAGAATGACCGCCACACACCCAGTATGGGAGAAGGAACCAAAGCCGGAGCCCAGGGGCAGGCCAAGAGGTAAAGGCCAAGGAACACAAAAGAATGCTGGGGAAACCTGGACACAACCTCCGGACCACAGACCAACAAAAGCCCTTCAGATCCAGAATGGAGCATGCCTGTATACCAAAAAGAAAACCAGCTGCCAAAAGACCAACCAGGAGGACCAGACAGCTAAACCCAATCCACAACCAGACAGGATAGGACAGGGGAAGAGCCAGAGGCCAGAACCCAGCAAAGCCCAACACCCCTTAAGGAAGGAGGCCAGCAACAAAGCACCACCCAAGGAAAGACAAAGGCGCGGAAACCACCAGACCCCGACCCAAACCAACCCGGGGCCAGACACAAAAGCCCAGACAGCCACAGGCGATGCAAGGCAACCCCCGAAGCCACCGAGACCAGGGCAAACCAAAGATCAAACAGTCACAACAGGGCCCGCATCTAAAAACACACCCTCAGGAGGACACCGCAACCGCAAACCCAGGGGGCTACTGAAGGAGGGAAAATAACAGCCCCGGAGAAGACTCATGCCAGAGCGAAACAGCGAACTGCCACCAGACAACTCAGAGCCAACAGACTGGACAAGAGATACAGAACAGAGTGACACCCTACGTGAGCACCCAACACCAGCGACTGAAGGGCCAAGGACAAACCCCACGACAGCTCCGGAGCTGATGGAGACACACACAGCCACCAACCCCAGAGCAGAAAAGGCAGAAAACCCTTCCAGGAGAACAAAAACATGAGAGACAAACAGGGTGGCCCACAGCCCAACCCTGCAGATGACCCCACAGAGACCAAGAAGCCAGGCGACCGAACCACAGGCTGGTCAGCAAAGACAGGAGGCTACCAACAAGGCACCCGCACAGGCCAGGAAGGGTTGTGACAGGGCCAACATCCACATCTCCAAAAACCCCAACCATCGAGGGGAGAGAAAAAGGCCCCAGAGGCAACAGGATAGGGCAGGAAGCCAGGGTAGAAGCTGAGCAGCCCACACAGGCACACCAATGAAATGAAACATGATGCACCAGGGAGGGCAGAAACAGAGGAGAAACCACACCGGGCAGAAAGAAAGACACCGAAACCAGCCAAAACCAAGGCAACAGTGGCAACACCCTGCAAAAAGTGACTGGGAATCCAGGGCTGAAGCCATGCAACCTGCCCAGGCAGGAGGACCCCATGGCTCACCCCAAACCTGGGGAAGGCTGATGCAGAGCACAGAAAAAAATTAATGGACAGGGAGGCCAGCATGGATTCCCTGGACAGAACTGCTGGACCCACAGCCAAACAAGGCACCAGGATGAAGAAGAAAACCAGCAAGAGCCACAGACAGAACACCTAAGGCAACCCAAAGGCAGAAAAACCCCAAAGGCCAGAGCACCCGCCTCAAGCTGCAAGCATCCTATCAGGAGACATGCAGAGAACCCACCGCCTACCCAACATCCCGGACCAGCAAGTGCCTAAAGCAGAACAGTCAGGCAAAAAACAAAACAGAGGCAATAGCCTAAGTCCCATAACCAGACCGGGAGCTCGTTGTGCATGCAGAGCACACAGCCGTACCCCTCAACGTGGGGAAAAAAGGCCAGAAGAGAGACAGAACTAAAACCCAAAGAACAGGAAGAGCCTCAAGCAGGCCAACCGGCGCTAGACACAACAAGACAGCATAAAGCAAGCTGAAAAGACGTCAATGAAACAACAAAACTGTGACCCAGGAAACAGAGCTGCAAGCAGAGGGACAGCAGCCCACAATACCCTTCCCCCAAAAACCAGCACCAAGCATGGGAAGCCACCCATGTGGCAACACAGAGGAGGACAGTAGAGGCCACACCAGAAACCCAAAAGGCAACAACCAGCCTAGCTGCAAACAAAAGCAGAAGATCCAGAACAGAAGCCCAAGGACGACTAGACACTCCAATACCACAGGCGCAGCCGATAAGCAGCACACAGCAGCAAAAGAAAGGGGAGGGAGAAAGAAAATGCAATGCGGAACACACCCGGGGGCTGTCAGACCCCACAAAACAGCCAGCCCAAAGAATTACCCCACTGGATAGCCCAGGCGCACCCCAACAGAGAGCCCATGAAGGCAACAAGCAGGCCCACCGGCAATCCAGAGTCAATACAGTCGAGCCCCTGAACCGCCAACCACAAAAGGGCAATGAAAGATGACCTCTACTCAGGGAGAAACTGTGTGAGAGACAAACACCCATGCATGGGGAGAAGCCTATGACACCAATACACATAGGACCCTGCCACAGAATGCACTGAACTATAAGAAACAAAGGCTAGAGGCAACATCGACTGGAGGCCTGGGATTCACCCACTGGCCCACAATGTCAACCATGAGGCAACCACGTTCAAATCACAGAAAATAGACTGTAACACCTAGATTGGAACCCTCAAACTCTTCAGTGAGAGTGCAAAAAACGTAACCATGAGCATAACCCTTCACTGACCTCCTTAAGGAGAAGAATAAAGTGGCAGATATTGGACCCAAGAGACAATCCACTGACCCAGAAAGAAAGGAAACAGGCAAAACCACTTTGCAGTACTTACCCATGGGGCAGACAGACACTCCTAACCACATTGCCTGCCAGAATCATACTTGAATCCATCCCAGGCATGTACCGCCAGCCCCAGCACATGGATTCTGAAAAGACACCACACTGTCTGGCAGGCACCCCAGGGACACACCAGGACAGCTCGGAGCAGCTGTGCATCCAGAATAGCGTGTCTCCCCCTCGGCCATCCACCAGGAAGATGCAACTTGTAACCCGGAGCTAACTGGGAGGCCATGGCACCAGTCACTAAGGGCCGGCCGACGAACATGGAAAAGAGCTAGCTGGAAAAATCCAAGCCTTCTGGCATGCCCTGCAAGGTGGGAGGCACACCATACACAACCTGTACAGGACAGCCAGTCAGCCCCACACGAGCAGTTCCAGCACCACATCCCATTCCTGTCAACAGACAGAAAAATATAACAGGCAGACTACTGGGTAAGTACTCCTTATGTGCTCCCAGTAGGAGGGTTTGGGGTTGGGGTTAGGGTCCCAGCATTCCTCTGTTCTTTTTTTCTGTCAGGCGATGATGATCTCCACAAGTGATGAATGGGACAAGTCAGAAGAGACATGGGGGTAATGTATCACTAATACTAAGAGCGCTAGTGTATTACAATTTTCATGCATAGCCTTTAGGTGAGTATAACTATCTTTTCATCTGAACAAACTTGTTAAATCTAATTCTGCTAACAACAAAGCAAAATAACATTCATTTTGTAAAATATAATGTGTTCAAATTGTAAAAGGAAAAACATTTAAAGTTGTCCAAAAAGTGTGCTCTACAATGATACCCTCTTATAACCACACAAACAATAAAGTGTATGTCACTTACTAATTTAATTTGTGGCACAAACATCTACATACATAACTCATCAGTCTCTAAATTAGAAACTGTTACAGAATGTAAGAAATGAAGAACATCAAAATGTTGCCAGCTCTAAATTATGTTGTCGAACTTCAAGAGTACAATACAACTGTCATGAAGTAGTTTTGCTGGTGACAACACATTATTATTATTATTATATGAATACCTCACTCTCTAGGAAAACTCTAGCAAATGAGTTGGATGTAGACGCAACATCAGTCAGCTCAGACTTTAACATCCTTGGTGCTGATTACACCTGGCTTGGAGTGTTATCGGTCTGGGGTACTACACCTGATTACAAGTTGCCCGCTGTCCCTGCCTCATTTACGCGTAAAATCAAGTGCTTGTCTTTACTTCCTTTGCCTCCCACCAGCCTCCAAACCTTAACTCGCCTCACCCCATCCCTAATTAGCACCTATTTAATGGAGGTGGTAAATAGGAGTGGACTCCCCATTCCAGATGGAATAACATGGAGCAGGGATGCAATTACGGTCAGCAATTGGGAATTCTGGACCTGATCGTTTTGGCATTTCTATAACTTGTAAAGAGGCTGTATCAGGTTGTATTTAATCACTTTACTTTAAATAGTTTATTGTATTCATGGGTGGCAGACTATCATCCCAGGCAAGGCCCCTTTCTTTAGGATCATCTATTGAAGAATTTGAGTTGCTAACTCAACAGCTATGATCTCCTAAGTGCACAATTGCAGAGGCGATCCATGCAAATTTGAATATGGTGGCCTTTCATAAGGTTCTTGCTCTAAAAGAAGCTCAGTCAGTTGTTAATGCTACCCAGTTAGCCCAACAGCTGAGCACCAAGACAGGAACTTCCACACGCAGTCTTTCTTGGTAATACAATCTTATCTTTTCTATACACTTTTTAGTGAGTGGTTTTAATTTAATTGTTTATTTCATTTCCTAAAATAATTGCACTTTCATAAATTATACAACTAACATTGTAAACTATTAGTTCCTTTTTTAAATGCCGATAATATACCCAGTATTAAACAGAGTGATTTCAGTGCCACAACATGTTCGGAATTCAATTGCATTATTACGAACGATTTGATGCTGCTGTAAACAGCATATATCAGAATAGGGAGTCATTTGCGTAAAATGTTCCAAGAGAACGGAATGTTCAATAAAGTGGGTTAGATGGTATATTTGCAGTAACTGAGGTGGGAGCACACTGCTTCACCTCCCAGCAGGGTTCGCCCCTGGCATTGTGATAAATGCAGTTTCAGTTAGTTGGTTGCTTCAAGAGTGTTCGAGTGTTTCGCCACAGTTGGCACAGATAGTGCTGATCTCTGGACATGTGTTTCTGGTTCTTTAACCGTCATCAGTAGAGATTACAGTCTTTGAAATGTCGGGTTTGCTGAGTAGGCTTTCAACGTGTTTCTCAGGTCTGGTACCTCTCACCGGTATGTGGGTGCTTCATCCTCAAGCTATTCAGCTCAATGAATCACATAAGTACTTTTAAACAGGAACTGGGGTGGGAGCACACAGCTTCACCTCCCAGCAAGGTTCGCCCCTGGCATTGTGGTAAATGCAGTTTCAGTTAATTGGATGCTTCAAGCACTATCTGTGTCAACTGTGGCGAAACACTTGAACACTCTTGAAGCAAGCAAGTAATCCATATAGATTTGAACTTGAGACAAACTACATTTATATCAAATGGTGACAGATGAGACAAACTTGACAGCCTCAGTAGCATGTTCACATTATTTTACTATCACTCAATAAGTGTTCCAAGTATTTAGACAAATATATAGGGTTATATATAAAAAACAAATGTATACATAGTTTTTACGTTTTTCTTTGGTTGTAGGTACTTCTGACCTCAATAAAAAGAAGGTGGAGAATTTAACCACTGTTGTACTACACAAATTGTGCAAGTATTTTAATTTTCATCTTGGTCCTGAAGAAAGCCCCATAGACACGGCTGGGCACAGTGGGGCTGAAACATGTCGACCAACTCTGACCAAATTTGATGTATCATGGATCTAGTAACACAATCCATATCTATACAAAATCTTTTTTTAATAATTCTTGAATCACATATTTTTATTAAAATTTCTTTTGTTGATCCAAGGATTTTTTAGACTCGCAAACATATTTTTGGGAGCACTGTTTCTGGACACTGCTACATAGCCAGTGGTTACCTCCGGGTGGAGGTTGCATACAACTATATAAAGACCATATGATGATGCACCCACGCTACGTATAATGGTGGAGAACCAAGATATACCACCACATCGCTTACGTGCATGTATGAGGGTTTTTTAGGAAGGTCTGTAAAGAACCCTGGTGCGGTAGTATCAAGTGATCCAATCTCCATTTGATTTTGTTGACTCGATAGGCATAAGCATGGGTTGCAGAGCCTGCCTGACCATGTCTCTCTGACTTGGGTGAATGGAGTGGTCACATCGGGTGAATCCGACAGCAATGATATGAGCTCATCGGAACTGCTAAATATTATATGGCATTCACTGGTATCCTTTTTATCAACATTATCATCATTATGCTAAAAGATGTCATTTGGTACATTGATATCGTTCGTAATGGCAATATCAAGGTTATGTTGCTCTGGTCTCAATGTATGTTGACATTTGTTCTTATTCACAACAATAATATTATCGTATGATAATGGATCACAAAATGCATTGGTTCCATAATTGCTAATGTCTGTGCTGTTATGCAGGCAAAGTTACGGAATACATTGACGGGCATTGTGTGGGTTCAAACAGTGGCATACATTCACATTGCATTTACCGATATTGCCGTTCTCTGGGCTGTACATATCATGACATTCATTGACAGCATATTCACCCATTCTGGCAACAGAACCCTTATAGTTGTGAGTTTTGTCATTAGAATTTCTACCGTTTCCGGGAGCGGAAACTCGAAAATCTTCTACTTTTCAGAGATTTCCACTTGGAGTTGTTGAATACTATCTGGTGGAGAAAGCCATCCATTTGTAGGCGGACCTCTGCGGAAACCTCTGCGAAAAGATTTCTGTGAATTTTGTCCCTGGTAAATAGTATATAAGCTCAAGACCTCCATTCATTATAGTGTGTCTGGAACACTGGGTTTGCGTATATTCTCTATAATTTATAGAAGCTGGGTAACATGTCAATTAACTAATTATTTGGTAGACTTGACACAATTACACGAAATTGAGGTAGACCTCTGAAAGATCATTGAAAAATATCCTACAAGAATTTCTGGTTTTACCTGAGCCACCAGGACTTATTATTAAGATTCATGTTTGTCCCTTTTCATACTTGAATAATATTTCTATTGTTCAACTTTCACTTTCGTACATAGGATTGTCATTTGGAGGAGTTTTGCAGGCCATCTATTGTTCTCTTTCTGCTGCCTAATATACAAACACTTTACAAAAAATAGAGACTGAAGGCCTGCAGCATTAGCAGGCAGGTAGGAAATCCAGAATAGAAACATCTGAATCTTGTTTTGGGCCAACATCCTCAAACATTATGCTAAATCTACCATCTCATTTTAATGAACTTAAATGAATTGAAAGTGGTATTTGCAAATGGGTTGGTGAATTTTAATATCTTATAATACTCTTTGGGAAATGCAATTTCTAGCTCTGTGTTTGAGCACCTTATCTATGTTGCAAATAGAATGACATTAGAGCTTTTCATCGCCTTATAACCTTACAATATACGGATATATTACAACTAAAGTGTCTACCATGCTGTGGAACAATGTAAATTCTTTACTTTTTGACCTTATCATAACATATATGATCAAAGCATGAAAACAGCCTATTTTAGAAATGAGGTGGACTGTTTAGAATGCATAATATACAAATTCAAATTCAAATTCAAAAAGCTTTATTCGACCGTAAGTCATAAAAGCACACACAATAACAACAACTATTACAATACACAATAAATATTACATATACTCTACACAAAGTTAAAAAGGTATTAAATTCCATTTAGTTACTGTTGTTTAAAAAGAGCTTTAATAAAATGTATTTATATTGTAATAAAATTAATTCATGAGTAAAGACAGTTCTTGAATACAAATAAGACCTTATGGCCAGCTAGCAACAATTTGCAGTAAAGTGCATGTGCGAATGATCCAAGCCCAACTAAAAAACTTGGCTAATGCAATAGCTATATGTGGAGAACAATCAGATCCTAAAATCCTTAGGGCATCAGATCACCTCCGAGTGCCCAGGGAGTTGCAGATAGGTCTCAACCATTTACAACGTGGGGCAGCATATAAAGAACAAACAAAAAATAAATGAGATGTAGTCTCCGCCATGGTTGGACAATTATGACAATTTTCATCTGAACAGGGAGCCCATTTGTAAGTAAAGACTTTAATTGGTAGGGTTCCTATCCTAAATTGAAAATACAATTTTCGATCAAAAGGCCTCTCAATTATGTCCCACTATCCTTCACAGAACTGCCACGATTTATGATATAAAAATCGGCCTGTCAAATTAGTATTCATACAGGACAAGTAGGATGACATCAGGACCATTTTTTGTAGGAAAAACTGCAGTACCTGGATCGTCCCACAAAGACTTTAAATCCAACTTTACCAAAAGAGACCTTAGTTCATTTAGCCAATGTATTTTATGAAAGCGATCAACAAGAATCACGTCCTTCAAACCCTGGGCATAATGTATAAGTTCATGGGTGGTCCGGATTCGCCTCCAATACAATAGTGGGCGTAGCCTTGCCATATCCACCACATTTTTCCTTCCTAGGTCTAGTAAGAGCGAGGCCATGGGAGTACTTTGGGGGACACCGATTAAACCACTTAGAAATGTATTTTCAGCTTTCAAAAGATGGCACAAATTATTGAATCCCCATAACTCTGCTTCATAAAGGGCCGAGCTTATCACTTTGATGTTATATATTTCTAAAACTGGAGTGATTGGTTTAGTGAAGGAGGATTTATGTTTGGTGGATAATACACCTATTTTAGGATGGTCATATCCATGTGGCTTTTCCAACCCATGTTCTTCTGAACCATGATGCCTAAATAAGTAAAAGCGTCCACCTGCTCTAGGGGGGGTGTTATTCAAGTAGATTCTGCCTGTAATGGGTTTATGCTGGTTGAATGACATAAACTTTGTTTTTGCAGTGTTGACCTAGAGCCCACGAGAAAGACAAAATTCCTCAAATGCGTAACCGCCTTCTGTGAACCACTCGGGGTCCTGGAGACGATCAACGTGTCGTCCGCAAACATGAGGACTGGTACACGAACCCCAGCAAGCACAGGGGCATCAGTGGGGGATCTACAGCGATGGTCCACTATCCCGCTGATGTATAAAGAAAACAGGGTGGGTGCCAATACACATTCTTGTCAAACACCTGGACATGAATCGGTAACCTCACCTTGTGCTCCCCATCTAATCCTTGCAAAGTTGTTCTCATGTAGGCGGACGAGGAGCGTCAATAACTCAGGTGCCATCCCCAATTCCCAGAGGACTCTCCAGAGTTTACAGCCAGGGACCAAATCGAAAGCCGATTTCAGGTTGACAAATACCGCTTTAAGTGTCCCTTTAGTCAAAACCACATTCCTCCAATATATTGTAATGAGGCGAAAAACTTGATCTATCGAGCTGGTGCAAGGGCGAAAGCCAGCTTGGAATGGAGATAGGATGTTAAATTCCTCTACCCACAACTGGACTTTATCCTGAACTAATCAGCCCATTACCTTTTGTGCTGAATCTATTTGGCTGATGGACCTGTAGTTGCTGGGGAGGGATTTGTCTCCCTTTTTAAAAACAGGAATTATTTCTGCTCCCTTCCATGAGGAAGGAATGGATGCTCCCTTAGCTACTGAATTAGCCAATAATGCGAAGTACTGACACCAGGACAATCTATCTCTAAGAAAAACATTTGCAGGGATACCATCCATACCTGGGGCACTGCCCCTCGTCACACAGTCTAGTGCTAAGTTAACATCTTCGATGGAAAACACCTGGCCTTGATAAAAGATATGGGGAGGTAAAGGGTAATCTTCCTCTGATGGGCTGCAGGCATACTGGGGCTTAAAAAATTCTAGCCACTGGGACTAAGCAACATTATTTTGAGGGGGCTCAGCACGTCCTCCCTTATCCCATTTAAAGATATTCCAAAATAGTTTGGAATCTTTAGCTTCGCAGGCGCATTTCAAATCCCGCCACCTATCTTGGTCCCATTCCCTTTTTGCCGCCCTCTGAGTAAGTCTATAGGAGCCTCTTGCCTCTCTAACTCTAACATGGTCCTTAGATCTTAATTCTACACTCAATTTATGACGGGCTACTCTACAGGCCTCGTTGTACCACCTGGCCACATTGGTAGTTACACCCTGGTTAACCGCGTTTAACTCTTTTAGAAAATAGATTTTTAAGCTAGAGAAGAGTCGGGTGTGGGCCTCTATCATGATTGAGGAAAATCACAACCATTGATTTGAGAGTTTAAATTGGCCAGTTGCCTCACAACCTCTTCTTTAAGAGCAGCCAGTTTATCTGGATTTTCAATAAATGTGTTCCATCTGACATGGCGCATATCGTTGGAGGCAACAATGTCAAGTGTTGATACACCTCCCTTAGGTGGCTCACCTCTGTCCCCCTTATGGATTAAAAATGTAGAACAGAGAGGGTTATGGTTGCTTTCAAGTCAGAGCTTAACAACCATGTCCACTAGCTTTTAATTGTATTGCAGCAGCTGACCATCTTTTTACAACTGGTACCTCAAGTTTTGGAATGCCCCATCTGAGATCCTGTTCAGCAGATAGCTCCTGATCTTCTTGGCCAAGTGGTTCAAAAGTGGTGTTGAAATCCCCGGCCACAATAGGGACAATTTGGACCAGGAAAGCATCTAACTGTGAGTCAAGCTATTGTCTCAGATCTATGCCCCCCAATTAGCCTCCTAGCATAAACGTTAAAATGGCCACAGAACAATCATGGCTCCATCCGAGCTTAACCGTCAAGATGTCGTTGTCTGGTGACCAAACACGCTGAACTTTGTAACTTAGACCCTGGCGAACGCAAAGGACCAGACCACCTGCAGGACGGCCTTTGTTTTTTTTTATTGCAGGGATATAAAAATTAAGAAAACCCACACGAAAAATAGGGACCACTGACCATGACTCCTGGAAAAGGCAAATGTTGTGCTGGTCAATAAAGCTACACCAATCCGGGGACGATAATTTATGGCCAATGCCTGCAATGTTCCATGACAGCAAGGATATGTTATCAATAGTATTAGAAACTGCCCTGACGTGTAAGGACCTCTTTGTGCTTGCAGCAGTGACAGCCACTCTCTCTAGTGATGGCTGGGCAGCGATAACTTTAATGGTTGGAATTAAAGTCGGAAATGAATTATTAATAAGGACACTTTGATTTATAGGGGGACTGGCATATGCCGATAGGGGTATGTTATATTCCTGAAAGGCCCATATAGTTGGCCTGAAAGCTAGTCAAAAGGGGGACCGCTAAAATAGTATCCTGGTAAGTAGCCTCACTGCTTTGAACTGGTAACTCACAAACTCGTGTATTAGATAAAGTGTTTCCCAGTGTATTAATAATGTCAGCCTGTGGTCAATAGCATTCTTCCATGTCTGTCAAGGCTCCAAAACGATTTTTCAGACTAAAGCCATCAAACAAATTTGGAGTCTCCCTCCCACATGGCAGCCGTGCGATCGGACAGTTTGGCCTAAAATTCATGATTCTCCTGGAGGAACAGGTCCTATCATAGAAGAAATCTAGTGTTAGTGGTATTATTACAGAAGCCCTTTGTTGAGGTGGGAGTAAGTTTGCCAACACATTAAATAATACTTCGGGGCTTGAAAAATGAATAGCTATACAATCTCCCCCAAATCTTTTCTCGTGGTATCCCACCCATGGCACCCTTCTGGCCATAAAGATTTCCCTGGCTAGTTGCTGACCCCCTTTCAGATATCTTCATGTTATTGATCAACCAATGCAATGGTTTATCAATTAAGGTGGCGAATGATTCCATTTGGCCTGGTCCCAGATGGGGAGCATTGGCCAGGACAAGAACTAATGGAGTTTCCTCTGGTACAAACTGAAAGGGCTCTTTCTCTTTCTGAAGTTTCTGTGATTTTAAAGAGGGAATAGGAAGGGTAGGAGAGGAGTAAACGTTTTGTTGATGTGCATGCATATTGTTGGAATTAGAGATAACACTGTTTGGGGTTACATCTTGAATGGGTGGTCGGTCCGCAACAAGGGGAAGATGAATCACACCCTTGGATGGAGGCACCAGCGAAGCCTGGTCCTTCGGCATAGCTATCTGTCCAGGGTGCTCCTGTTGTACTGGGGCTGTGATTAAGGGATAGTCATTCGAGAAAACCGAGCCACTAGTTTTCTCGAGAACTATAACCCTTTCCTCAATAGAAGTTAGTCTGCTGATAATTGGAGCCAAAGTTAATTCTAGTTTCTCTATTAAAGTTACCCAAAGAGAATTGGGTAAGTCCACCAGAGATGACTGGTTATTAGGAACCGTTTGTTTAATCAATTTGGGTTTTGATTTTGGGTGTCTTGCCACCTTCTGTTGCTTAGTTTTGATAGGTGGTACCAGACCACCAGCTCTAGTACACCTCTTCGAAATCGGAGCAGGCAGCAGGGAATCGCAAAATGAAGCATCTTATGTAAGGCCCAGTGGAGAAGCGTTTTGGGGCTGGTCATGACAGCTTGTAGAAGGGGGAGACATTGGTTCCAAATCTATCAGGTCCAGTGGTACCCCTGGAGTTAGTGTTAGTGGCTGTGAGGCGGAATCTTCTGGAATGTCATGTACAATAGCAATAATGGATTGCCCTGGGTCCATAGAAAGATGCCTTCTAAGACGACCCGCCCTTGTCCCGGGCTTCTCCCGGCGCCGCCCGCATGCGTACGGTGACGCAGGAAGAGTGCCTCTCCTTAGAGCGCCTCCGGGCGCGGAAGTGGGCGGTGGTGGGCGGGGTGATGCAGCAGGGAGACCTGGGGGCTGTAGTCTCCCCCCTCGGGGGCCGCGCTTTAGTTCAGGCAGCGGCATCGGGGGAGACTTACAGCAGATGACAAATGGCCCCCAGATCAGGCAGTGTATCAGGGCAGATGGAAAGATGTCCGATGTCACAGGCAGCCCTCAGAAAAATCACCGGTATGGCCCCCGTACCACAGGAGGAGCGCCTCTCCTTTAAGCGCCTCCGGGCGCGGAAGTGGGCGGAGGTGGGCGGAGTGATGCAGCAGGGAGACCTGGGGGCTGTAGTCTCCCCCCTCGGCCTCTGCACATTGGTTCGGGCAGCGGCGGTGGGAGAGACTTACAGCAGATGACAACTGGCCCCCAGATCAGGCAGTGTATCAGGGCTGATGGAAAGATGTCCGATGTCACAGGCAGCCCTCAGGAAAATCGCCGGTATGCATAATATACACCTTGCAGGTAAAACTATTTGTGGCCGGGTAAGTAAAGTAATGTTGTGAAATGTGTGTTGCAACAAGGTGTGAAATACGCCCAATGCTTTCCGATTTTTTATGACTACTTAAAGCATAATTATGCATTAATGCTCAACGATTGTGTATTTAAAAAGTATTGTTTTGGTAGAGTTAAGCTGTCCAACTATTACATGAATCATTGTAAATTATAGGAAATTATTTTGGCGCTTTAGCATACACCACATAAAGGCTATTGGTACATAGCAATAGAAGAATAACGATACCATCAAAATATTCACCTTTGGAAAGGTATTACATTGAAAAAAAGTTAGGCTCCATCATTGTATTATGCATAGTACCCCTCACAACATTGACTCCAACTGCTGTATTTCGTAATAAATGTTGTCTTAACAGAGCTGGTTTATTTTTGTTGAACACGGATGACCATGATGAGAATAGTGATGACATCATGGGTAATCATCATGAGAAGGCAATGTACTCCCTGTACATTGCCATTTGGGGGTCAATGTGCCTTCCTGAAACTCTTCCATGATTAAGGAAACACACTGAAACAAGCATGATCATTGCTTTCTTTTAAATGCCATATTAAGAAGAAGCCTCTCTTCCGAACTATTCTTTTGGGTTTTCAGCAGAAAATAAAACAATACGTTTTCCACACACAAGTTTTTCTTATCTAAAATGCAAGATAAGCTTTTTAAAATTGTAATTCACATTAAAACAACTCCCTGTTTTCTCCAAAGATATATTTGAATAAGCAGTTGGAGGCACTTACATTTTTTACACTGTCTTCAGGCGAAAGAACATCTTATGGCACAATGCTTTCCATCAACATTGTCATATTTTAAGAAAGTGAAATCATTAAATGGCATTGATCATGTGTTAAGTCATTTTCTATGTTGTACACAGACACCATACTGTGAAAGGTCAGCGCCCGATCTACCACAAGAAACGTTTCCAGGAAAAAGGAAAATCGAACACAGGATCTCATTCTCATTTCAGTGCTTTCAAGAAGTATATTCCTCTTCATGCTGGATGTAGAAATCTAAGAACATGCATCTTCTGGAGCTACACCCCCGGATCTAACTGCAGAACCTATCCCACCAACCCCTCCCTCATATCCATTGTTTAAAAAAACTAAATAATGCCATTTCTCCAATCCTTCCTATTAACAGTGAATGGAGTTGATCAATATGAAGAGTGCAAAGATGACTGAATATGTTCTTTTCATTTCATAATACCTCTTTCTAGCCTAGACAAGTGCAAAGGTCATTCATGGTTCTACTTCTCTAACCTTCTATTTGGTGATGGTGTATTGAGATTTAAACACATTCTTGGTTTTGTCACTGTGTTCCCTCACTGCACTCTCTTATCAACACCTTTTGAACTCAAGATTATTAAACCCAGTGGTTGAAGGTCCCTCAACAACCTTTTGGAGCACAATGTTCTAATACAATCTAAAAAAATGTAGGCTGAGCCACAAATAAGACCTATTCAAGGTTATTATCCATTTACAGACCTAAGTTGGTTTAGCTTTTGCAGAGTAAAATAATTCCAATTAATTCCAATTGGCAATTTGAAATCACCCAAGTGAGTTTGTTCTCCACTTGACTGATCTACACTTCCTACTTTTAACTAAGGCATGTGTGACAAATCTGCGCAAAAGGTTCCAAAAATAAAATATGTTCACTTAAGATTCATCTTGGAGAAGTTACTAGCCATCTCAAAAGAGGCATATTTCATTCAGCTTGAAATGGATAAATATTGATCAACACAAAGCAAGTTTTTATTTCATGATTTTGAAATCCTGAGAGAGCCACATAAAACAAGAAAATACAATAAAATATTAATACAGTAAAATCAAGTACCCCTATAATGAACATTATGCAGTAAAGTTAACTACCCCCTGCAGTACCATCAAATAAATAATCAAAAAACTGAATTATGCTAAATGGTACTACAGAAATAAAAAATGTAAATAAGTAAAACGAATGCAAAACATTTCATTTGGCTGGCTGAACCTTAAACAGCTGGACAGATACATAATACATGTTTCAGATTCTAAACTCCGTTTTGGCAAATAATACATATGTTTGATGATACATACCATTTAGACATTCATACATTTAGTGGTATGATATTTAAACGCATTAGTGTCCAGCCATGTCTGTCCGCCTTGGGCCAAATTCCTTGTCAAAAAAGGTTATGACTTTTTCAAAACCATAGAGTTCATTACTTCTTCATATTTCTCTTTTTTTACTACAAAAGCCAATGTCTAGACAAATACTTAGATTAAGGAAAGCCCGCTTTAAGGACTTTTAATTGGTCTGTTGACATATTTGATGCCAATCTTTGGTCAGATCAAGTTGCTCTAGTGCATATTTGAAATTCCTAAAGAACATACATTTTTATTTTTTCATTTCTGAAAATCTTTTTACATATAAAATGCCTAAGGGAGTTACCATCACTTCTCAATAACAGGATCAGTTGGGTGTCATCTGCGTAGCTGATGGTTACACACTCTTTTACCCTGGAAGCATACAATTTTACTTTTTGAAGAGTCGATTTAAAAAAAGTCTAATCCAGCATACTGCTTTCACAACTATTTAAGCCTTATGTGGTGAAGTCAAGGTTTACGATATTGACGGCACATAATAAACAGGTCACAGAGAGCCCCTCAAGTACTTGCAGGGAAACCCAATCCTTTAGAAAGAAAACTAGGAAGATCAAATATATCAAGAGAAAATAACAACAGCACAAGCAGACACTCCTGCTGCAGACCATTTTGTGTCTGCATACCCACAGATAGTCCCCAATCCCCACCTAACAGTGTCTGACACCAGATGTGTAGGTTAATACTCAGATGCAAAAGGGCTCCAGGCATTCCAAGATTTGACCTTTATTTTTCACAAGGTGGGTGATCAACTTTATCAAAGGCTGTAGAAAAATCGATGAATACGGCATATGCTGGGGAATCCCTAATAGACACCGTTTTCAGTGATGAGTTTCAGAGCTGCAATATTTTCTAAAGTGGCATGATTTCTATGAAAGCCCGTTTTTTTAAGTGGGATTGTAATATATTTAAGTAATCCTGGACCCAGACTGATCCTAGGGGCACGTATTAAAAACCTTGCCTACTGCTTCTAACAGAGCAATTTGTCAGTAGTTATTAGGGCTTTTTATGTAGGTCACCCTTTTTATATAGTAGGCCAATGACACTTCTCGTCCAAGAAGGAGGCGCAATAGAGGTAGTATAACAGTAGTTGAAGACAGGAGATATATCAATTCCCACAGTATGACTTACTTTTTTATGACCAGCATCGGGACTTCATCTGGCCCATTGTTCCAGTCTGCATCTCACAGATCAAAGCCCCTTTCTAGCACACAGATGGAGGTACATAGCTAGATATTACCAACTCAGAGCCTACGGGCGGTCTTCAACACAAAATTCAATCCCCGGATTGTCTGCATATAATTAAGTGATAAAACTGCCCCATAAATCCATACTGATGGGAGAGGAGTAAGCTCTCACCCATGACCCACAAGAGTAATCTCCAAAAATGTTCTTTCATTCTTCCCGTATGCAGCTTCTCTTAAATCAATCCATTTACTATCTAAATTCTGCTTTTTTTATACCAATCTTTTAACAAATGATTCTCCCCATCAATAAAGATAGTAATCTATCTCTTTCATTTGCGAATGAGACAAATTGGATTCTGATCAATCTCTTTATTTCTGTGTTCAAAGAGATGAGAGGAAAACATAGCAGTTTACAAGAAGACTTGGTATATATTTGATAATTTTGTACTGACAGAAAAGCTACAAACATCATATTTCATAGGCCTACATCATTAAATGCTCTTTCAAATAGTCCTTTTAGGTTAGAAATCTCGGTTGGGCTCATTTGTATTGTACTAGAGTTCTTATTAAACTTAATTGGGTCCATCAATGTTTCACAACCCCACTGAGGGAATACTGACATCTAAAGAAAAGACTACAGATATACAGTCAATATGTGGGCTGTCTATAATTTCAAAACAGACAAAAGATTAAACGTGAAATAAGAGGCAATGAGATATGGAGACAATTATGGAATATCCCAACAGAGATATAAGAGTACATTGGGGGGACAGACATGAGGAAATCTACAATTTTTAATCACACAATCCTTCTTTCTCAATTGGTGAAGAAGTAATTGTCCTGTCTTATCCATTCTAACTTTTGACAGGAAATGGATTGGGGGATATGCAATGCTTCTTCTTTTTCAACATCAGCAAACAGGCTAATAGTGTGGTAAGAGACAGTACAATTTAAGTCCCCCAGTAAAATAACGTGGAGTTTGCCTCCTGATCTGTAACCCCACTTCTAAAGGCTAAAAGGACAGATAACAATTTATTGTATTGGGAATATGGAGGGATATAATCATTTTAATCTAAAATGCGATCCTGTATGTTCTCATCCAAGGTTGGGAACATTTGTACAGACTGGATAAGATTAGAAGAATCCTTAAAACTATTATACTTCCATTTGCTATTGCTATTTAGAAGAATAGCTGTCCCTCCCTTTGCATGCAATTTCATAGATGAGCTTCTGTTACAACTTAATACAAAATAGCCTTCAAAAATAAAATCAGGGGAGCACCAAGCTTCCTGAATGTAAATTACGTCTGCCTTAAAACTACTTAAAAATTCAGGTTTCTCCAGTTTTTTCATTAAACCTGCTGCATTCCAGAAACCAGAATTACGTTATTATGAACTATAAGATTTAAGCAATAAGCTCAGTGTACGGGCACCATTAAGTGCTGGCCATCTAATTCCATTTAGAATGATCATCCTCCATTATGGGTGGAGGAGACTTTAATCCTATAATACCATAATGAACCACCATCACAATGGAGACCTGTAGACGTTTGTAATTTTCACCAGATCTCTCATTTGAAGTCAGGGTATAGCAGAGTTCCAGGAAAGAGCAGCTCTAATTTTCATATTGTTGTTTATAGATTATACTTTTCCCAGATTGAAGGAAATATATCAACCGCTCTATATTGCAGATGGCCACTATTTTTCAGAATCACATTTTCAACTACTTTAGTCTGAAACAAAACCCTTGCTTTGGTCACCCACAAAGACTACGCTAGAGTAAAAAGGAAATATCAGTGCTTTGGATCATCTTCAAGTTTTCAATATCCGCAAAACATAATGATAAAAATGAAAGGTTCAAAATTAGATCTTGATCAAATAAGGCTACAAAATCCACCATAGAGTTAGCTGCCGATGGAGAAGAAAGAGAGGGAATGTTTCCACCAGTCCATACAATATTTGTATTATCTATTGGGGTAACACCAAAGGTTTGAGCAGCTAGATTAAGGTTAGTTAGCAATGGATTAAAAAGGGGTGGAGCAGCCGCAGGTACATTGACCAATGGATACATTAAAGACATTATCCCTTAAAACATCTATATTTACATTGGCATGTTTTTACTTTAACCACATTCAAGACAGACTCACCGTCTTGTTGAAAATATAGTTTTTTTAGCTTTTGGGGAAATTCTTTGTTTATTTATTTTTTTGTAAACAACTATTTTTTATTTTGGCTTTCTCTTTAGGCTGAGCAGGGCCAGGTGCATCAGCTGAGCTAACATTAGCAAGTCCTTTAAACACCACAATGGGGAATGCATCCATCCTTGAACAATAGACCTTCTCTGGGTAGCAGGGGCAATTGGATTTGTGTGTGTTGAACATATGTTTTACAGAATAAAAAGGACTTTCCTCATTCTGATGCTTCTTAATGAACCCAGATATTTCCTTAATGTGTGGTTTTATCTGTGAGAATTGAATGGAAATGTCTTTCCCCAAGCACAACAATTTTACCAACTTTTTACCCAGAGTTGTTAGATCCAAACTTTGCTGGAGGTAGTTAGAGGGGAACCTCTGCACCTAAATTGAGCGAGATGCCTACTTTCCTCTCATCAATCACCAATGGCATGACCTGATTTAGAGCAACCTCCACTCCCTTTGCACTCATTAACACTTTTAAAATTGTGAATAGTGTACCTTGGATGTGATCCACGTTGTTTACTGATTTTTTAAAAAGGGCCAAGATGTACAATACAATCCTCTCCAGACACTTAAGGGAGTCAGAAACTTGTACATAGTGATCCAGCATGTTACAAGATAGATTCCCGAGTAGCTCCAAATCAGGTGTGGCACACATTTCTAAAGCAGCAGATGATTTCTCTGTAGGTGTATTGCAAAAGAGCTTAACAGCTATTGTCTGAGGCAGGGAAGGATGGGTACTAGGAAGGGCTTGTCTCATTTGATGAATGAGTACCCAGATTGACATCAACATATGGTAGAGTGAAGTCCTTATTATGATGAAAAACTTCCAGGTTAGGTTAGGTTAGGTTTAAACTTGCCGCCTTCTTTCTGAGAGGATTAGCGTTGGTCCTTTTGAGGGCCTTAAATTGATCAGTCGACCCAAGCGGAGCTTCAGAGCTGTCATATTGCTTCCTTATTTACTCAGAAAGGGTGAAATATGAATGCTAACCTAGGCTCTGGAAGGGCGTGTGAAGGCAAAGCCTACTCTTGCGACAGACAGCTGGCAGGATCTAATATGGGCTATGACTCCTATAGCTCATCAGAATGCACATATATACCAGCATTAAAGGGGAAGTCCAATGCAAGCTCCAATAGAAATTCAAGGGGCTCTGGGAAAGACGTCATAAAACCAGCCACCAGCAACCGCTTTTAGCTTTCAACAACCAGGGGTTGGTCTAGGACACAACCAAACAGCAAATAAAAAAGGCTTAATTTTACTAACCCCCAGAGTCTGTAGGGGCTTCCACAGCCTTGGATGGTCACCAGTAATCACCAGGGGAATCCACAGCAGACTCCACACTGGTGCACGGGGAGGCACCTCTGCTTGAGCAAGCAGTACTGGCCTAATGCCAGCTGCCTCTGCTCACTGCGGGAGGGGAAGGCCAGTGCCTAGTGCACTTTCCGACTTTGTCAACCAGCAGCCACCAACCTTCACAGGCATGCCTCTTTTGTCCCTCACTGTAGAGTCCACTGTCTCCTCTGAAGTTTGCTACATGCACCGCACCTCCAATTTACTCCACAGCGTCTCAATTTATCTTCTGTTTCCTTACTTCATGACTCCTGCCGCCACTGTGCCCACTGAGCTGTCCTGCTTAATGCCTGCTAGAGCACAGCATTCAACTCTGTGCTTTCCAACCTGCAGTGGCTATGGGCAACTCCCATTCTGCACTTTCACAGTGTCTCAAGTGGCTCTTGACTCTTGGTTCACTGTGGCTACTGTGATGTGGCCTGGCATAGCCTTTCATGGCCCTGTGCATGCCATGCCAATTGGTTGTGCAGCTCATCGATAGTTGTTACTTCCTTCAGCCGCCGAACCTCATGCAGCTACGGGTGTGTGTCGGCAGCCCTCGTGCGACATGGCCTATAATGGCCTAAAATGCACCACGCTCGACTACTCGGGCTGCTCGTCAGCAGTATTGTCGGCGTGTCAGCATGTCTGCATCTCCTCACCTTCCAAAAGAATTCAAAAACACAAAATATGTTGCCCAGGACTATGCTGTGGCTTCACTGGGGCTCTGTGGAATAACTGAAGATAATGAACGGAGGCCATAGCTTGTTGCAGTGCCTGTTTGGCAACCCAAGTGTCCAGACCAGCATGTAGCCTGTTCCCTTTGGGAATAGTCATAGGCCAGGATGAGAAGGCAGCGTGGGAGGAACTGCAGTTGATGAATAAGGGACACTCACTGTCTTTGCCCAATCCCTATTAGTTACAGCTAAAGCGTCTGCCAAATGGACATTGGGGTTGGGATACTGGATATAGGGCATAATCAAATTACAAATTGTACCTATAGGGATGACTACAAGACGAGCATGGGTAAACGCCATGCCATATGCCCAGTACAAATTGACAATGGTGTTAAGCACAAGGCATAATTAAAGGGCATATGTATGTCCTCTTTTTCCATGGTAAAAGCTGCAAATTGGAAACAGATTTCTGTACAATGAAGTTGCCTCCTCTCTCTGAGAAATATCACAAACTCTACTCAATATTTGGATCAACAAAACATAAATAGTCCATAAATACCTGTTGAATTACACTTTACATAATTGATAGCATTCTGTTAATTACTTCCCAGATGCTTTTTGACAGCTACAAAACTCTTTACTGTAGACATTTTGCAAACAATTTACAATGGCTGGAAACAAAGGGTGCCCAATTGCATAGAGTACACAAGCTCTTGGTATTAGCAGGTGCACACACTTATTGGGTTTGTAACACTGAAGATAGTGCAACAACTGAAATTACTGCATCATCTTTCACTGTAAACCGACAAGATTTGCATTTGAATTTGGAAACTGAACCCCTGCAATAGATCCCTGTCCCATCCAAGTCGAAGCCCCATCACAAAAGGTATTCAAGGGGGCGCACTATCTGTTCAACACTTCCTTGGATGGATACGGTCAGGGTCTTCTCAAGAGCTTCTCAGCCAAGTCAATCTTGTCAGTAATATGGTGTGCATGGACAAACAAATTCACTAATTGTCATGTGGTCATGACCCCATGAACTTCACAGTGACAACTTTTAGTTGCAAAATGGGTTTTGCAGAAGGGAGGGCATATATTCTTGCAGTTCTTACGAATTACAGTTGATCCCTGTGGCTCAAAACATAGGAGCAAATGCTTGCTGCCCCTCGAGGTCACATTTGTGATCCAGCCATTGACATTCATAGTGGGCAATTACATGAGGTTCAATGCACCATCAGCATTATATCAGCATGTGTGAGTGTTATGTTTGATTAATTGTATACATAAATCTGCTTGAATCTTCATTGCTATGCTTTTCCTTGGGGATGTTGGCATGCAATGCAAACATCCCTACAAAGGCTGAGTTGGAAGCGAATATTGGGGCATATTATCGAGGGGGTTTATCTCTGCTTTTTTGGCTTGAAAAGCCAAGAAAGCAGAGATAAAATTATCTCCCTATTACCTAGCTGTCGCTAACACCAGTTAGCGACAGCTAGTAGGAGATAGCGACCATCTTGGGCCCCACTTTGCATGTCAGTGATATTTATCACTAATGACATGCAAAGTGGGCGTGCCAAGATGTTAGCGACTGGAAACAGTCGCTAACATTGCTAAGTGCGAATATCTCCAAAAGCTAACACCTGCCCTGAGCAGTTCTTAGTCATGTTATCCAATGGGAGGTGGAAAACATGGCTAAGAGCATTAGCTCTGTAATGCATGAATATTGCTGACTTTTCAGCGATATTCATGCATTGCGGCCGATTTTTATCGCATTTGCAATAAACCTTGGTAATACCAAGGTTTATCTGCGATAAAAATCGCCGCAGCTCAGCGGTAAATTGTTGTCTCTAACCAAGCAATAGCGATAATTATTGCTATTGCTTGGTAATATGCCCCTAAGTTTGATATTTTAATGTATCTTAATTGGAACAGCAGTTTTCAAAGATATAGGTGATCATTATTGTGCAAAAACATTATCTTTACAGTAAAACAATGGTTATGTCTTACAGCTAAAACACAACACCTTAGACAGTTATTTTTCATTAAATGTGTCATGTTACTTTAAACATAACTTTCATAGTGTACAGTTTGTCTGCTTTGATTTGACAGGTAATAATATTATGATTAATATTATTATTAGTAACAATAATAATAATACTAATAATAATAATATTAATTATATTAATAATAATGATGCATAATTTACTACTGCTGCTACTACTACTAGCAATAATAGTAATGCTAATAATAATAATAATAATAATAATAATAATGATAAAAACAATTTACTGCTGCTACTACTATAACCACTACTACTAATACAAAATATACTACTACTACTTGTAATATATAATTTGCTACTGCTGCTACTACTACTACTAACAATGATGATGATGATAATAATAATAATGATGAAAACACTTCACTACTGCTATTACTACTAATCATAATAATAAGAATGGTACTACTAATAATATTAATCATTATAACAATGAAGTTGATAATATCTGAATGTCGGTTCAATAAGGTTCTACATTTGCAATAGGTTATCAGTTATGTCCAAAGCCATGTATGTGCTCTACGTCATGTTTCATAGTTACTTTTATGACATTCTACAAAATGGTCATTTTACTGTTGCTGTTTTTACCTCTTATGTATGCTTCTTTAAAACATGTTCTTTGTCAAATCAATGTATTTTTTATAGCATTAATGCATTATTTTGCTGCTCGTAAAGACAGAAAGTCGCACCTAAATATATTTTCCAATCAGAGGCGTCAGCTTTCGTTAGTGATTACATCTGCAGTGAATTGATTCTTCCCTGAGAAGAAATTGTAAATTTAAGGTGCTCAGTATGACAAAGACAGAGAGCTTAACCACCTCTACCTCAGTCCCTTAAGAGCCAGGCTAATTAATGAGATTCATCCTAAGGTTCTACATGATCTATTACTTCCCCTAATTAGAAATAATAATCCTGGTCATTATGCCGGTGAGTTGGAAAGAAGTAAGGAGAAGGGGCCGCGCCATCATTCAAAGTCTGCAATGGGGAGTGAAGGGCTCGAGCTTCCCTGCTGCTGAAACAACACAGCTAACCCTGTGTCAAACTCTGTTCCTTGCATGAAACAAAAAAGAATCAGGTTTGCACCTCAGCGGATACATTGTTACAGATAGATTTTAAGATGTATGCATGTTTTTTTATCAACAAAACATGAACCTACTGTAGCCTTTAAAGGCTACAATGTGTGTCTATATGTTGACATGTTTAGGAACGCTTTACTTCTATGGTGAAGGACGTGCCTCAGCGTGAAATAAATTACAATTCAATCATTCTAACTAGTCTGCACACGGCTTGTTGTCAAATTATACTTGTCAGCTAGGTAGGTAATGTTGACATATTCCCATGGAATGTTTAATATGCCATTTACGCATATGTAAATAATAGAATGTGTAGACTTACAGCTTTGAATCATACACATTAAGTAATGCAATCATAGTAGACGGGCTCCTCTCTGAGTGGCATGTAAACATGAAGCCCCGGTCCGGCTTCAGTGCTGTTGGTGCCCCCAGTACAGCAATCTTTGTTGGTCACTCACCTTCCTCTCCAATAACCTCCTTCTCCATAAATACCCTCTCTAGCGCGCTCCAGCAGTAACCTTTATTTCTCCATAGCCACTCACTAACGTGCATTTCATTTGTTTTATAGCGCTACTCATACCAGTGTAGGGTGTCAGAGCACTTTACATAACACACACATGACACAGAGGCAATGAATCATATGTGAGTAAATCAGTCTATAAAAAATGCTACATAATGTATTAATGTATTGCAGATTGCCCTTTTGGACGAGGGTAATCCATGGAGGATTCAACAGAGTGGCTCCAACTTCATGACCCTTCTTTGGCACTATGGTATGGATCTGGGTAAAAAGCCTTTGTCTAATCCTAATCCTATGATTTCTGGATTGGAGTAGCAAACACTCTGAGCTACAGAATTAGTCCTCGCCTCCATCATGCATAGAAAGTCCACTGACAACATTGTGTAATTATATGGGCAAAAATATTTGTTGTGTACAACCAGAACAGCAGCACCAAGTTCAACAGTGTCTGGATACATTGAACACAACCTTTAAAAACATTCACAGGGTACTAAGGTCCTGATTTATTAATATTTGGCCCAATCAACTCAGAAAGACAACTTGCTGCACTGAGTCAAATGGAGAGAGCAGGAATGTGCCATTATTACTACCATATGGATTCCTCTTCCTCTCTCTGCTCTGGCACACTTGTGGCTGCCAAGCCCCAAAGCAGTCGCCCTTGAGCCATTGTGCAAGGGTGCCTGTGTTACAGCCAGGATTGTTTTTGTTCAGGAATGGGAACTTCCTACACAAAACCAATTCCTAGAGGCAGATACATGGCCGTTTAAGTTACCACAAATAGAATTACTGCAAGTATACTCTATGAGCACACCGATAAGTGGTCGAGGGAATACCAATCACCTATCCAGGTAAACTGATGATGTTCCTAACACTGTGTTATACAATTACGTACAGCAGACTACACAGATACAGCACAAATTGTGCAAGCGCAAACATTGTGTGCCCATGCTCTCATAACATTGAAATAGGCTTGAATTCCCTGGCACAGACCTGACGTCTAGGTTCCACCTCAAACTCACTGCTAGAACTAGCATATGACCTGGCACAGCCTACACATGTAATGGTATTGTCTGGTATGCTCAGGTGTGGGACAAATGCCCAGGGACATCGTAAGGCTATTTTGGGAGACCCGGGTCAAACGTATGTTGAGGTACCCTGTTCAGAACAGCTTTGATTTTATGATCCTCTTTAAGTTCTTTCTGTGCATCTTTAGCTAGGTTACAGTTGTGGCTCGCACAGGGCGTGCTGGGGCGTGCTGGGGGCGGTGGGCGTGGTGGGGAAGGGGCAGGGTAGTAAACTCTGACATACAACGGACCTGAGGAAATGGGGCGGGGGAGGGGCAGGGTGCGGGGCGGGGGGCCGGGGGTAGTAAACTCGGACATAGGACAGAACAGGGGAAAGTAATTATTACGTTCCTCGGTTCCGTTGTATGTCCGAGTTTATTACCCCCACACCCTGTCCGTCCCCTCCCCCGCCTCACCGGCCAACAGCACGCCCTATACGAGCTGCCACTGCTGGGTTATAGGCACACTGCTACACATTCTAAATCTGCTTACATCTAATATTCAGGGATAGTAACGTGTGTTTTCAATATTATAACACAGCAGCCGCTCACTATTATTGCAGCAAAAATTCTCTGTGACACCCTCCCATTTCTCATATGGTAGGTCCTGTTTTGATCGAAAAGAAACTTTTTTTATGGATATTGCATGGAGTTGAAAAACAAAACATTTCCCTGTAAAATGTCTTTAATAGACTCACATACTTTACCCACATTAAAAATAAATGAAAGGAAAAATGTTTTTTAAACAGAGCAGGGCCCTCTGCAGAACAGAGTTGTCTCTATCTGCACCCCTACACCACCCCACCCTAAAGAGGCTGGGTCCAGGGCCCTCTCTGCCCATGCCTTAAAACGTTCCTGCATAAGCCAATTTCAATCTCTTAATTGCAGCTACACTTTTCGATTCTTAAATACAGCCATATATGCCCACTGCAGCCCCATAAGGGTCGTTTGATAGCCATAAATGCAGAATGCTACTTTCTTTTGCAAATGTATGCTCCTAAACGCCCAGTACACGTCTCCATATGTTCAATTTATGCCATGCCTCTCTTTCTCCTTGCAAAGAAACGAAAAGCAAATAGACGGTTTGCCACAGATAATAAATCAAAATAGGTGAACAGGTAGCAAGTCACATAATACAGCCAGACCGATATTTTTCAGTGAATTTGAGCCATTGGTACCCATGGATCGCAATGCGCATGCGTGGACGGTAGTGCTATGTCCGCGCATGCGCATTGAGGGAGGACGCGCGTAGTGCATAGACGCGCATGTGCGGATAGGAGGTTCATGCCGCTAATGCGTTGGGGCATTTAGACAGTAAAAAGTACTGATATGTTTGCGCAGGCGGAATGTGTATACCGCTGGCGCATTGGGGGTATTAGTGAAAGGAGATAAATAAGGGGCATGCCATCGTTCATATTGCCGAGGTTGGTACTTTTAACATAATCATGCGATCCATGGGTACCACGCATGCGCGATCGTTCTCCACTCATCAGAACGTGCCAGGGCGCCCTCGCAAGCACCATGACTCGGCAGTTCGAGTCTCTCTACCATTTCCTCCACCATGCAGGTGCGAACAATTACCCAATTAACCAAAGTATAAAAACCCGGCAGCAACGGCCATTACTTACCGGTTCTGCGAAGGAGGCACTACAGGTCCAGAGCAGGCTCTGCCCAGAAAAGCTGTGAGTATGATGAACAACCACCACTCCACTACCACTGGTAAGCGCTACCTTTCTCCCCTACAGGTCTCCTAATCAAAGTGGCCAAAACCTTTCTCCCCTACAGGGTCAACCCCTTGCCACTTCACAACCTTAGAGCAGAATACTGCTTAAACTAGCGCAAGAAAGAACTCTTGCGCTTTTCTTTACCACTCATGCACTATGGTTGTGAATACCGTGTTTTAGCCACTCCACCCCCGAACTTCAAGTGCGAATCTCACCCTAGAGGTACCACCAATACCATTACACTGTAGCCGCCTATAGCCTGCACTCCCATCGCTATAGGGTCGGCAGTCAGATGTATATAATGCAATACATTCAAGTGACTCTCTTTTCCCCTTGTATGTTTTGTCCTTGTCTATATATGTTACATGTACAGGTGTTTTGAGAAGGGAATCCCCCTCTCACACATAGAAAAACACTTTAGGGCGTGTATACACATAGTCTGAATTACACACCCACTAGTTTAATCACACACACTTATTTTAATTTCGTCCTGAAGAAAGCCAGCATATTCATAAGGCACTGGCTGAAACATGTTGACCCACCAAAGGATGTGGGAGGTCGTAACTCGCCTCTAACATCCGACAGCCTTATTTTGAACCGCTGACGGTGGCCCAGGTATTAAAGTTTAATTCACCTCCGGGTACTGGGACCCCCGCCAAGCCGTTTTAAATTCACATTCATAACACTCTTCACCACACACTCAGCGACATACCTGCTCCGCTGTAATCAGGTGTCGCAGCACACCCGGGACACGCTAGGTGTCACTGGGTGGGCCCGATGATGAAGCATGCCACCAACTAGGTTGGTGGGTGAGGGCTTCATGAGCACACCCACCAGGTGCTCCTACCCCCTGACGAAACATACTTGAGTCCTTAAATTTTTGTTAACCTCATATACATAAGCTAGTCTCTTTTTGATTAACTATATATAAACCCGGGGATATGGACTAGCTTTCTGGTCCTCTCTCTCTCTCTTGATACGCGATCATATTGGCAGCGCACAGCTGCGAGAGCATACCCTAAACCATGGCGGAAAACCATGGCCTGACCTTTAATGAGAGTGACGTGGCAGATATACTGTCTGACCCGTCCTTCCAAGCAGACTTCAACATCGCTAGCACTATCGCACAGACCACCGATTGGGAGACCCTAACCGAGAAAAAGCGCAACAGAATACGAACCATCCTTCATGGGACAATCCTAACCCAGTACCTCAGAACCAACACAGCTCCAAGGGTACTTCTAGTAACCAACGCACCCAGAATCTTCCTTTATGACCCAACCTTCAGGAAGGACTGGGCCCAGATCGCCTGGCACTGCACCAGGGACTGGATGATACTCATTATCAAAACAGCCAAGCGATTATCGGATGCCATCCTGATTGAAATCCAAGCCACAGAGAGCCATTTCTAAGCCACCATCACTGCATTAAAAAAGAAGCTAGATGACCAAAGCAGAGAAATAAATGAGTACAAGGAATACCTGACCCAAGCCAAAATTAAAAAAATTGATAAAGATCTCAAAAAATTCAGTTATGCAAAAGTGTACCCATATTCAGAAGATGACTACACACCGCAAACCAAGGACATCAATATGTCCAACTCCTCAGGTGATGACAGCTCTATCTCTAGTGATTCCAGCAGCGGCTCACAAAAACGAGGAGGAAGAGAAAGACGAGGACAACGTTGGCCTAACACTTGGCAAGGAGGGCAACAAGGCCCCTTCTACGGCTTCCAGCCAAATTTTGGTCACATACAAAATCCCTACTATGGTTTCCCACCAATGTATCCCCCAGGACCGAAGCCACTATTTGCAGGCAACCAGGGACCACACATTCCTTTTTTAGGACAGGGCCGAAGAGCTCGGGGTCGACGAAGACCAAACCAACAACACGCGCAGGTCCACTGGGCCGAAGAAGAGAACCCAGTGAGCTCGAACACACGCCAGAAGGCGAAAGAAGCTACGCCAGGACCCAGCAAACATTGAGTCCTACTGACCGGCCATCACTGGTATTTAACCTATCCAGCACCCCATTGTCCAACAAAGAACAGTCAGTCCTGGAAAAAGGACTGTCCTTTGTGCCAACCACCAGACTCGACAAATTTAAACTGCATGTGGAATTGGCGCAATTTTTCAGAAAACTTAAACTGAAATCTTACTTTGAGAAGCCAACCCTAGAAATCAACCAACCCCATGAGAACCCCTACATCACGGGTCTCAGAACTAAATCCACGTTTGTTCCACCTCCCTTTACCATCCCTCCTGAAATTATAACGTTTGAACAAGCTGTATACAATGACATAGAGAACCTCAACCCGACCAACCACTTCAACAACCTATCCTGGGAAGACAGGCAAACCATACAAAGCCTACAAAACAACCCCACACTGGTTCATAAAACCAGCGGACAAGGGGGGAGGCATTGTCCTGCAGGATAAAACAGACTACGATATTGAGTGTCGCAGACTACTAAGCGACAACAGGAACTACCGAAGATTGGAGCAGGATCCAACGGAAGGACTACGGACAACAATCCATGCACTTGTCAAGAGGGCAGCAGATGCAGAACACATTTCCAAACAGGAAGCAGAATATTTATGCCCTGAACACACCAGGACCCCGTATTTTTACACAGTACCCAAGGTACATAAGGGCAAAACTCCCCCTCCTGGCAGACCTATCATGTCAGGTATAAACTCCTTGTTGGAACCACTATCACAATATTGTGATTTTTTCTTGAACCCTTTGGTGTAAAGAACACCTACATATATAAAAGATACCAAACACCTTCTACAGGTCATAAACAATATGAATTTCAACCCTGAAACACAACTTCTGGTAGGGCTAGACGTGGAAAGCCTATACACCAGTCACCCCCAGGATGCTACCTTGAAAGTCCTTCACGACATTCTAATGGAATCCCCGTGGCCTTACCACACTCCGAGGGATTTTGTACTAGCATGCGCAACCTTGGCTCTCAAAGAAAATTACTTTGAATATGAAGGCACCTATTATTTACAAACGAATGGAACATCCATGGGCAGCGTTTTCGCCCCAAGCGTGGCAGGATTGTATTTACACCACTTTGAATGCACCAACATCTCCGCAGAAACCAATCCTTTCAGTCATCATATCTTGAATTGGCACAGGTATATCGATGACATTCTAGTGATCAGGCAGGGATCCCAGACTGACCTTGACAGATTTATGACCTGGCTCAACACCAGGGACCCATACTTGAAATTCACGAGCACAGCAAGTAACCATCATCTCCCCTTCCTAGACTTAGACATCACAGTCAAAGACGGGACCCTGGTTACAACAACTTACTACAAACCAACCGCGAGGAATGCACTGCTCCACTTCACGAGCTTCCACCCCCGCCCTCTCAGGTAGAGATCCTACCATTCGGTCAGTTTCTACGCATACGTAGAAACTGCACCAACATCAGTGATTACAAATCACAATCTGCGGACTTGGCCACCAAACTGGAAAGCCGTGGCTACCCCAAAGCCATCATCGGTAAAACCCAGAAAAGGGCGAGGAATCAAAATCGCGAAGCCTTCCTTGAGACCATCATAAAGGAGGACCAGGAACAACCCATCACCTGTGTCACTACCTACAACACAGCGTCCACCGAAGTAACAAAAATCATTAAAAACCACTGGAGAATAATCAATTCCGGGCAGAGGAAATGGGACACCCCGAGATTTGCGTACAAAAGATGCAACAATCTAAAAGATCAACTGGTGAGCACCCCACCCAGACCACAACCAAAGCAACCAACGAACACCGTCCTGAATGCATGGGGCCTGCCCAAGATTACAGGACACTACCCCTGCAATGACTGCAGCGTGTGTCACCTCACAACACACACCAAGACCCTGAACCTTGAGCCCAACAAGATCTGGACCCAATGTAACCACACCAACTGTAACTCACGCAATGTGATATACCTTCTCACATGCACGTGTGGCCTCCGCTATGTGGGGATGACAACACGCAAAATAAAAACAAGAATAACGGAGCATCGAAGCACCATAAGATGCAAGAAAAACATCAGCAGACTCACCAACCACTTCATCACCCACTGCCACACACCCAATGATTTAAAATGGACAATCATTGAGCAAATCCCAGAGAGCACAATTGATAATGACAAGAAACTTCTGAGTAAAGAACAGCGATGGATATATCGCCTTTCAACAGCAACCGAGGGTCTCAACTACGCTATTCCTTGGAATTCCCTGACATGTTCGTGACCTGAGGGATTACATCTCCAGTACCACCCTGGTCTATCTGTCCTCCCATCATCCCATATTACTAAGAAACCCCTTGTAACATATCTCCTTTGGAGATAGAGCCCTACAGTTCTGAACACTGGGGATTTGGAACCCCACCCATGATTATGTTAAAAGTACCAACCTTGGCACTATGAATGATGGCATGCCCCTTATTTATCTCCTTTCACTAATATCCCCAATGCGCCAGCGGTATACACATTCCGCCTGCGCAAACATATCAGTACTTTTTACTGTCTAAATGCCCCCAGCGCATTAGCGACATGAACCTCCTATCCGCACATGCGCGTCTATACACTACGTGCGTCCTCCCTCAATGTGCATGCGCGGACATAACACAACCGTCCACGCATGCACATTGCGATCCATGTGTACCACGCATGCGCGATCGCTCTCCACTCATCAGAACGCGCCAGGGCGCCCTCGCAAGCACCATGACTCGGCAGTTCGAGTCTCTCTACCATTTCCTCCACCATGCAGGTGCGAACAATTACCAAATTAACCACAGTATAAAAACCCGGCAGCAACGGCCATTACTTACCGGTTCTGCGAAGGAGGCACTACAGGTCCAGAGCAGGCTCTGTCCAGAAAAGCTGTGAGTATGATGAACAACCACCACTACCACTGGTAAGCGCTACCTTTCTCCCCTACAGGTCTCCTAATCAAAGTGGCCAAAACCTTTCTCCCCTACAGGGTCAACCCCTTGCCACTTCACAACCTTGGAGCAGAATACTGCTTAAACTAGCGTAAGAAAGAACTCTTGCGCATTTCTTTACCACTCATGCACTATGGTTGTGAATACCGTGTTTTAGCCACTCCACCCCCGAACTTCAAGGGCGAATCTCACCCTAATGGTACCACCAATACCATTACACTGTAGCCGCCTATAGCCTGCACTCCCATCGCTATAGGGTCGGCAGTCAGATGTATATAATGCAATACATTCAAGTGACTCTCTTTTCCCCTTGTATGTTTTGTCCTTGTCTATATATGTTACATGTACAGGTGTTTTGAGAAGGGAATCCCCCTCTCACACATAGAAAAACACTTTAGGGCGTGTATACACATAGTCTGAATTATACACCCAACTAGTTTAATCACACACACTTATTTTAATTTCGTCCTGAAGAAAGCCAGCATATTGATAAGGCACTGGCTGAAACATGTTGACCCAAAAAAGGATGTGGGAGGTCGTAACTCGCCTCTAACATCCGACAGCCTTATTTTTAACCGCTAACGCTGGCTCAGGTATTAAAGTTTAATTCACCTCTGGGTACTGGGACCCCCGCCAAGCCGTTTTAAATTCACATTCATAACACTCTTCACCACTCACTCAGCGACATACCTGCTTCGCTGTAATCAGGCGTCGAAGCACACCCGGGACACGCTAGGTGTCACTGGGTGGGCTCGATGATGAAGCATGCCACCAACTAGGTTGGTGGGTGAGGGCTTCATGAGCACACCCACAAGTGCTCCTACCCCCTGACGAAACATACTTGAGTCCTTACATTTTTGTTAACCTCATATACATAAGCTAGTCTCTTTTTGATTAACTACAGTTCAGCTAATGACAGATTTTATTTTTAAGGTCAACATACAATTCTCTGCTAGTGTCCCGGCACAGGGGTACTCCAGTAAGGATGGCTACATATGGACAAAATTCAGAGGGTGGTCATGGGCCTGATGGGTGACATTTTTAGATAAGGAGGTTTCTCCTTGTTGAAGATCGCTAGCAGGTCTGATCGCAGAACTATTTTTGGGACCATTATCATAGTCTGTTCCACTTGCCCACCAACCCCTGCCACATCCGTCCGAAGTTGAGGAGGGCCATCCAACACATTGAAGGGGCGGCCAACTCTGTCACCACCAAGGTTGGAAATCAGCCTCTCACAGCTAGAAACAACATCAAACTCGGGTGGTTGAGCTTGCACAGGCGTCTGTTGAAGTACAGCATTGCTTTCTCCCGAAGCCCCCTGCCTTACAGTAAGCTCCAATTCATGTAGCTTTTTCCATCAGGGGGAAACACATATTTGAACCATTCGCTTGAAACAACTTAAGATGACATCCCAATTGATAAGTTGTGAATCGTTCGGAGTCTGTGAAGGGAGATTCGTCAACTTGGTGGGGGCACCACCAAGTGTGGGCCTAACACACAAAGGTGCCCTACTCCCTTGCTTCTTAACCCTCTTTCTCTTGGTGCGATGGCCATTGGTGGTATACATTGTGTCATCACAGAGTCCACAGGAGCTGCTAGTTTTACTAAAACCAGACTAGGCCACTGGTATATTACAGGGTATATCACAAGGTGGTTCAAGAAGACTTGTAGGAGATGCACTATATACATCTGCAGAATGCTCAGAAGTTTGTTAGAGAGAAACTAAAGAACTACCTGGGGAAAAGCCAAAGTCCCGAAATATTCGTCTCTCAGCCAGCTCGATCTCCTTTGAGACAATGCTTATTGCTCAGACTAAAAATGTGTCCAAAGTTGTTGATTCTTTGGCCTGTGAGGTGGGTTCAGCACTATTCTCCCCTGCAGCTTTCTTTTTACCCATAATTTACCAAAATCCAGGGGATAATCTAGAAGTCAGAAGGCAAAGACAATGGCAAAACCCAACTTAGCCTAGGTTTAACCCCACTGCCCCCCTGCTCCGCAAAGCCAGTAGTCAATAGTCAATGTCAATAACACCAGCATTCCGCTGCCTCCCACCAGGCTTCCGCCAGTCCAGCACTTCCAATCAAAGAACACTTCTAGTAAAGGAATACAAAGGAATGCTGCTAGAGTTTTCCAAGACTATCCGCCTCTCAAGTTCAGAAGAAAAAAGGACAAGCTCTTTAAACCCGCAAGGTCTACAACATGCAATAGCATGCAACACACAGTGTCCAGAAGGAGCATCCACTTTCATCTCCATGGTCTTCTTCACCACACACAGCTAGACCACATCCAAGTTGCAGTTGACAGCCTTCAGTTCCTAGGCATCACATAGCAAACTGCAGAGAATGGCAAAAGCTGAGGCCGAAGAGAGCTAAGAGCTAAGTGGTAGGTGTGGCTAGGAAGGGGTCTCAAACAAGCCTGGGGCAGTTTTTGGTTCAAACTTGACTCACTGCCCTAAAAACCTACGGTTGGGCTACAGTATGACAGGGACTAATTACAGAGACCAAAGCTCCTGCCAGAAGAGGGCTAAAAGGGGGGGTGGCACCAAAGACCATACACTGAGATCAGCTTTTTATCAGCAAACCAGTAGTTGCAGAATGAAAATCAAGTTTTCTGCTCACAGATACCAGTCTGTGTATTCAGACTTTTCATTAGGAAAATGGCACCTGTGGATATCATGTTGTCGTAGCTTGAACTGTGTCTGGGATTCCATCTATACAGTGTCAAACTTAATGTAGTTAAATATTTTAAATACTTGGTGCAATGAAGTACATCAAATATATGGTGATAGGGGAATATATCTGATAAATACCTGATTGAGGCTATACACCTTGTTTAATACATGAGTGGTAGCAAAACAAATCAGTGGTTCTCCTCCTCTCCCTGACATTGTGCTCGTGCCCACCCATACATATCGCACAGAATACACCAGAATAGCGCGGAAGCAGAGAGCAAGAAAATAGGGCCTCTGGCAGCTGCGGAGGTAGGTCTTTTCCCCACTCCTCATTGCTTGTCTTTACATCACCGGTGAGGCTGCCTACTAAGCTACAAAACTTTCTGGTTTATGTCTAAGGGAGGGGGCATTGCGTGTTACATATTGCATTACCACCGGCACTGCCAGGGCTCTGGTTGTACCCTCCACCCCGTCACTTTATCAGTCCTCTTACGAGGTGAGAGGGCTCGGGTGTGTGGCATGGCAGGTGACATGTAATGAGTCTGTTGCACTCGTCAGTCCAAAGAGATGGTCAACATGTTTCAGCCCCTTGGGTGCCCCTGAGGGAGGTTCGGGGGGCCTTCGTCAGGACCTATAAGTGATGATGGAGATGGAAATTCTCCAAATCCAAATTTTGAAAATAAGGCCAATAGTACCTTTAAATTCCGACTCAGGGCTTCTTCAGGAGTTTTGAGGCAAATAGCGTTATGAGTGCCGTCGCTTCTCACAACTTGTGCTGACACTGCCTTCCGGGTCTCGATTCTCCCTCAGGGGCACCAAAGGGGCTGAAAAATGTTGACCATCTCTTTGGACTGAAGAGTGCAATGGACTCATTTCATGTCCAATTATGCACAACACCTTTTTTAATCTTTCCCATGCCCCAAACTGAATAAAGTTGTAAATGAGGTGGCATGTGTATTTCTTTTTAACTCACTCCACATGAGCACCCTCATTTATTTTTTTTTATTTCTGATCACTACTGTAAGAGCCAGTGGTTCCCTCCAGGTGGAGGAAGCATAAGAGAAACCCAATGATGATGCTATCACGTATCTGATTCAGGCGGAGAACCAAGATATACCGCCCACTAACCTGTCTACGTGAATTAGGGTTTTTTAACCAATGACGGGTAGAACCACCTGAACCCTGGTAACAGGTACAAGTGATCCATTCTCTTTTGATTTCTGAGCAGCAAGTACAACACACCTCCTTTCTTTACGATGAACAAGACACAAAGGAATGGTTCAAGGAAAAGTATACATTTGTACAATACGCATGCATGGTAATAACACGAGGACCCATTGTAAAGACCTGAAGGTGGCTAAATGTCATACAAGTTAAGATCAAAAACACAAAAACAGAGTACAATGTGCGTGCAATGTAAGCACAGAAGAATTTATCAATTGACATGAATGTTAAGAAAAGATAAGACATGATGGAATGCCCACCAATCTGCTCACAATAATAAAAACAGCAAACTGGGCAAGATAAAAAAAAAAACTTTTTGTTTTCTTAAAGACTACACTTACCTACATTCTCTCCCTTTCCACACAAAACAATCAAACTCACATTCTACTACACCATGCACTCCACTCCAAAACCAACCAAATCCCTTATGCTACAAAACATACCAGCTGGCCAGGCTGAAATGAAAGTAAACATACAGGAACCCAAACCTCACAGTGCAGTAGAGATATATCGACAAAAACACAAATACAATTCACAAGCACAAGGCCAATTTTAAGGGTGATACCTAATTCACCCGCCAACCACAAAAAGAGGTAGACGCGAGTGACTAACATGTAGTCAACTCAAACACTACAACAAAAGGGTGAATTACTCAAATCAACCCATACCTACAAAATAGTGAGGGAACAGAGAGGCTTAGAAACATAGGCCCACATGCATCATTGTTTCATTTTGCACTTCCTAATTTGCGATTTTTAGGGAATCGCAAATTAGGAAATACAAAATGGGATGCATGTACATTTTCGCAAAATATTTGAGAATCGGTAAAAATCGCAATTTTTACCGATTCTCAAATATTATGCGATTAGCAAAGTGCGAATTTGCAATTCCCATTCATTCCTATAGGCTAAAATGCCCATAGGAATGAATGGGAATTGCGAATTCGCAATTTGAAATCGCAATTCAGCTATGCATTTCAAGGGTGGAGAGGGGGGTCCAAATGACCCCCCCCTTCACCCATGAAATGTACTTTTGAGTATAAGTTACATACACACATGTCCTAAGGACATGTGTGTCTGTAACTTTACAGTTTAAAAAATGCATGTTTGTGCTTTTTTAAACAATTTCGCAAATTACCACGAGGTTCAACTTCGTGGTAATTTGCACTTGTAATTTCAAATTTCGCAATTTGAAATCAAATGATGCATAGCATTTTAGAAATCGCAAAATTGCGATTTCTGAAAAGCTATCGCAATTTTAGAAATCGTGAAAAAGTTGCGATTTCTAAAAAAGCATGATGCATCTCAAAAAGCATTTTTGGAATCGCAAACGGCCGATTTTAAGGAATCGCACCGTTTGCGACTCCAAAAATGCTCGATGCATGTGGGCCATAATACCTTCTCAGACAGACACCATCAATCAACCCATACCCACAAAAATAGTGGGAGAACAGAGAAGCTTAGCACCTTAAAGTCTTCTCAGACAAACACCATCAATCAACCCATACACACAAAAATAATTAGAAATAAAGAGAGGCGTAGCACTTTAAAGCCTTCACAGACACACACCATCAAGCCACCCATACCCACAAAACAGTGGGAGAAGAGAGAGGCTTAGTAACTTAAAGCCTTCTCAGACACACACATCAATCAACCCATACCCAGAAAAATAGTTATTTAAAAGAGGCTTAGCACCTTAAAGCTTTCACAGACACATAGCATCAATCAACCCATACCCACAAAACAGTGGGAGAAGAGAAAGGCTTAACACCTTAAAGCCTTCTCAGACACACACATCAATTGGGGAGGAAATATCATACTTACATGTACAACAACATAGTAAAAGTATAACAGTATGTAATATTCCGGCCAAGTGGCCCAACTTGAAAGAAAGAACAAAAATATTAGGAGCAGGCTAGCAACTATGAATGCTAACTAAGAGGCCAAACTTCCCCCTCAAAGTCACAGGTGAGTGACATTTTACAGGAGTTCACTATAAATTCAGGTTGCCAGGCCAGAATGCGCAAATATCAAGAACCTTGATTACATCTTCAAATTCCAGACCGAGAACAACATGTACCTGCTTCAAGGTCCACATACAGCACGATCTGTATCCAGCGAACCTAGTCACGAAATTGGCAGGGAATTCATGACACCAAAGATGCCCCTCAGCTATGCCCTCTCCCTGTAGCGGGTCCCTCCCACAAAGAGTTCTGCATGGAAAGTGTTATGGCCAGATCACAGCTCCACCTGAAGCCGCACTCAGCTCCGGAGTCCCTCCCCAGCTGAGTCAATACTTCTCACCTTCCTGAGCTGATCGATTATTCCGATCCCAAGAGAACACCGAAACGCCGTGGACAAGATTTGGTCAAGCAAAATCGAGACAAAATGGACCACTACCTGCTCTTAAAAAATTAAAAGTTAGCTTTTCATGTCCTGTTTACCTTTAAGGAAAATCGGCTAAATTCGTATAAAAATATTGCTTTATTTGAAAAGCAATCACAGACTGACCCCAGCAGGCCACCATCCCCGTGACTGTAGGCATTCACAATGGGTCACAAATTGCGGCCTGCCTAATGAATATTGATGAGGAAGGTCCATTTGCGACCCACTGTGCATCACTAACAGTGTCAAACACTCTGTTGTACATTGCTGTTTGCGATTTGTTAAGAGCAAATCGCTAAAATGTACTATTTGGAAATCGCAAACACACAATTTCTGGTCCTAAAGGTGGAGGTGCCCCCCCTTCTTTTTCCTAACATGAAGAGTATCTGTCATGTCAGTCTACAGACATTCTTCATGTTCAGGTCAGGCAGCCAGGCACTGTATTTGTGCTAAATGCGCAGGAACCTGGCTTCTTGAGCTACTCTTTGCCAGCACTGTGGGCACAAGGGGGCATATTATCAAGGCGGTTTATCTCCGCTTTTTTGGCTTTAAAAGCCAAGAAAGCGGAGATAAAATTATCTCCCTATTACCTGGCTGTCGCTAACACCAGTTAGCGACAGCTAGTAGGAGATAGCGACCATCTTGGGCCCCACTTTGCATGTCAGTGATATTTATCACTAATGACATGCAAAGTGGGCGTGCCAAGATGTTAGCGACTGAAAACAGTCGCTAACATCGCTATCTCCTATTACCAACTTTTGGAGATATTCGCTCTAAGCGCGAATATCTCCAAAAGCTAACACCTGCCCTGAGCAGTTCTTAGCTATGTTATCCAATGGGAGGTGGATAACATGGATAAGAGCATTATCTCGGTAATGCATGAATATCGCGGACTTTTCAGCGATATTCATGCATTGCGACAATTTTTATCGCATTTGCGATAAACCTTGGTAATATCAAGGTTTATTTGCGGTAAAAATCGCCGCAGGTCAGCGGTAAATTTTTAACGCTAACCAAGCAATAGCGATAATTATCGCTATTGCTTGGTAATATGCCTCAAGGTCCCCTGCCTGGCAAAGTACTCGGAGGGCTTCTTTCTCATGAAAAGGGAGAGCGTCACTGATAGCCTTCGACCTGGGCGCATCCGTTTTATGCCCTGAAGTGCCCAGGGCTGAATTTCTATCAGTGATGGTCATCACACTGTGGGATGGGGTCAGCAGTCTCACTGAAACCCTTCTCAGTCTTGACCAGTAAGGGACTACAGCCTGCTCTCATTGACTGACCAATAATAGGGTCAGCCAATGTGAGGAGGCGGCAGTCCTAATCCTCAGGATCTAGCAAGGTTTCCCTACTGCCACCCAAGATAACTGCTGCAGCCCAGTACGTTTTTATTTTTTTTAATGTTTTGTGTCAGTGTAAGGGTGTATGTTTGAATGTTTGTGTATCTGTAAGTTCTTTCTGTCAATGGGTGTGGCGTCCTCATGTGAATGCATGGGTGTGAGTGAGTGTGCATGTGTTCTGTGTGTGGCCTGCCCCCGCTCGAATTACTGGCTGCTACTGTGGATACTTCAGTAGAGTGCAAGATGTATGGCAGGTGATAGATTTATTGGTACAGATTATAGATATTGCTTAATGTTTTAAGAAGCCATAAATAACCCTGGTTGTAGCGACGTGAAGTGCACTTTGTACTACGCACGCTACGTTTAGCAACGCAAACTGCGTTGTGCGGCACGGAAAATGCTGTTCGCACTGATTGCACAGTGCCGAATGCATGTCTGCACTGTGCAATCATTGCAAACGGCATCTTGCACAGTGCAAGCGGTCGTTATCTGCTGCTCGAGTAGATTTGTACTCGAGCAGCAGATTTCTCAACGCGGAATGGTAGTTTCTCATCGCGAGTGGTCGCGAGCATACGCAACCACTCGAAATGAGAAACCTGACCTCCCCACGTTGAGAATCTCGCCGGGAGGTTTATTTTTCACGCATGCCATCGGCAACTTGATGTTGCTGATCGCAAATGAGGAAAAAGTCTCGCTGGGTTGCTGAGTTTGCTCGCTCGCGGTCACCAACTTGACGTTGAGTACCGCTAGCAAGCAAAAAATGCCCACTACGCATTTTTGCACTGTGTTACATGCAATTCGCGTAGTGCGTAGTAGCGTGAACTACACACGCTCCGCAAGCGTAGTGTAGTCCTACACCCAGGGTTAGCCATAAGGTGCCACAATGCTGATTTTCAGGTCATCGAAAAAATAAAATCTTGCCACTAGTATATTTAGAGTCACTTACTGCATTAGAAGTAGTTTTCCATCTAATACATTGTCAGATGAATTGAGGTGTTCAAATTAGTACATAGGTATTAATAGTTACAACTATAACACCATTTGTTTTCAATTTTTTTTTTACCATTATAGGGTTGTTGGGGCCAGCAATGCTCCAAGATTGCCCCCTTCCTTGCAGGGTTCTTTGAGACTTCCTTCACTTGAACTGCAGTTCAGGCGAAGGGTGGAATAGGAGTTTTGAAAAGATGATGTAGTCTTAGGGCTAGAGCGGTCGACCGCAAAGCTTGGGAACCAGGTTTGGGTCTCGGCAACGATGCTCAACATCCTGCAATTCTGGGCAAATCACTTAATCTCCCCGTGCACAACAACAATAAAAATATGAATGTGTCGTCATGTAATGAAATTGGTTCTCATGTAAAGCGCTCTGATAGCCGATGTCTTGGGTCTAGTTCACGCTATATAAAACTCTAAAAAAAAATAAAAAATGAGTCCTGGCAGTACAGAAGGCAGGTGGATCAAGGGCTGCTCCATAGATAGGAGATAATGCCCAAAACTATATTTTGAGAATGCACATCCCTTGCTTGAGCTATAAGTGTGATAATATGGTGGCACAATAATGCTGATGGGCCAAGCGATATCTGGAGATATGGAGTGCAGCGGAAATTGAAATAGAGACTTAGGTGCCCCAGCAGCCTGAGAAAACACAGAGCTTCATGACAAATGTAATGCTGTAAAGTTTTAGAATGTCCCCTGGGAAGTAATTGTCCTCAATGAGTGATAGTGACATAGATCCAATGAAGGACATTAAAGAGAGATGCTAAATATTTGAGGAACTACACTTACCTACCAGAGAAATGCATCACTGCTTAGTTTTTGTCTCCCAAAGAGTTGAAGCAGAGTCCCAAAAGTACAAAACATTCTTAATGTTGCCTATATCCTAGTCCACCTGGAACATTTAAGCGAGGAGAACAATACCAAACAGTTAGGCCTTTCACAGTATGAGCCGACAATGATGTCAATTTGAAATGATTGGCAGCAGTGAAACCGACGTACAGACCTGAATATTTCGACATTGCAGTGACAGTTTTCCAGAATAAAGTAAGTATTAAGTGGAGCAGTGGAGCAGAGCAAGAAGGCGGTGTGTGGTCTAGTCCTGCAAGCCTCTGCTGTGGAATTGGGGAAAGAGCAACAGGGGCTAGAAGCTAACAAGAGTAAGCATTCAAAACAATGTGTGTTTCTGGCCCTTCTACAGGGCAAGACAGAGTATTTAAAGAATAAAATAAAAGTCCCACACTTTTGAGTCTTTGGATGGCAAGAACCAGACAATTCACTGTATTTATTCAAATTTCCAGGTCGCAGACACCGGAAGAGTAAATTATTCAGTGTGATTGGTGAATGTACAAGCTGACAGTTAAATCTTAAAAAGAGCAATCCAGGCAGATTTGCTTTTAGTGACACTCGCTTGAGTCGAGCGGCATGTACGGGACACTGCTCCTCTAGAGTTCCGTTGTCTCAAACAGCTCTATGGGTCATTTGTAATTCTCCTTTCACCGTGCTGAAGATGGTCTAACGGACTCACACGCCATCAAGACCGAAACGTCGACAAGCTCATCTATTTTGTCCCATGATTGATTCTGTCAGGAATTGTTTTCTGTTTTTCAGATTCTTTTTCTGTGTTTATAAGTTTAAAATAGATGCATACACTAATGATTGAAAGGGGACAATTTCTGTATATGATATGTTTGCCTCTGCCATTGTGTTTTAGTTATCACACCATGCAGTGCCAATGCAGGTACCCTTGCCCCATAGTGCAAGGGTGCTTGTGTTGCAGGGAATGATTGGTTTCCCTTCCTGCATATAAACAATCAATAATGACAATTTGTTATTTCTATGTGTGCTGCAGACAGCCTTGAGGTTCTAGTGCCCCCTACATGAGCATTTATACGGTTGATACAGGGATGTTGAAAACAATAGATTGAACTAAGGTCATGGAATTATATGTTTTTAGTGTTTTATTTTCTTGTGTCTGTATTTGAATGTAGTTTAAACCAGTGTTTGTCTTATGTATTGTTGATACTGGATTCCAAATAAATGTTATCGTAACATTAAAACTAATTTACAATGTTATGGTTAGTGCAATATGAGCATTGAATTTATTAGTAAACGTTTTTATTGCAAGTGAGCCACCACCTTTGGAAGGTCAATCACATCTATGCTTTTTGTTAAATGGTTTGCTTTATAGCAAAGCAAGTGACAACAGCAGAGTTTTTTCGAAAGGGGTTCTTTCCTAGTCAAATACAATTAAAATGCAATTCCAGGAGGGTAGGATTCATGACTCATCCTTAGTAAAAGTATTAACAATGGGGCATATTTTATAGGAAATTTGCAGCACCTCCACATTTAAAAAACGCTAGGATGCACCGTATATTTACAAGAGTACTGAACACCCCTTTCTTTTCCTGGTGCTAAAAATAGCTGACTAGTGCCAACACATGCACCCTTGTGCCATAGTGCAAGGGTGCCTGTGTTGCAGGGATGATTCCCTGCAGCACAGACATACTTGCACTATAGTGCAACACAGGCATCCTTGCACTAAGTTGCAAGAGTTGCAGGGAATTAATGTTTATGTGCATAAACAATCTTTAAAGGCGATGTGTTCTTTCTATGTGTGAAACACAATGAGGCACACATTGAAAGAGCAAACACAGGATGAAAGTATTTCTCCTACTTGCGGCAAACTAGCACCTGCTTTTGAATGGCTTATAGTTTTTGCTGCTGCCTCAGAATTACACATCCTTGTAAATCTGAGGCAGTGCAAAAAGCAGTGGGTGTTGCGGTGGAACGCCCACAACAACTCCCATTGCACTGAATGCATACCCCTGTGTGAAACGGGACGAAATTTAGAAAGCGGTGTTAAACCACTTAACGTTGCTTAACACCCCTTTGTAAATATGGAGCATGGCACTGTGCCACCAGAAAGCCGAAAAAAGTGACATTCCGGTGGTACAATACCCTTGTAAATATGACAATGTTTTTTTTTAAACCTCAATGCTAAATTCTAGAACAATGATTTACAGCCTTTGTTTCATACAGCTAAGTGTATTGGTGAATAAAAGGCTACAACAACAGGTTAGAACGTTTGCATATTTATAAATTGCCAATGCCAGTGTCCTGTTAAAATCCATGCTATTTCCCTACAACGCAATTATTATTACAATAGGGTCCCCAATTTGTGGGGGAAATACCAGGGATGACCATTTTTTTAACCCCTTCCATGCTGATGACGAGCTGAGCTCGTCATCAGCTACGGTGCTCGTGTGCTGATGACGAGCTGAGCGCGTCATGGCTGTTAGAACGCTCACACGCTGGGCTAATTCCCCTGCTGTGCTTAGCATTCTAAGGAACGGGCGCGGCCGTGATGAGCTCAGCTCGTCATCAGCACACGAGCACTGTGGCTGAAGATGAGCTGAGCACGTCATCAGCACCGGGGCGCTGTGCACGCCCCCTCCCCCCCAGCACAGCGGGGGAATTACCCCCGCTGCGAAGGGGTTAAGAATAACATTGAGGAATAGATCCTTGTGCGTGGTTACCACAAGCTTTTCCCCACAGTTTCACACTGAGATTTTGGATGCCAATATCGATTTGTGAAAAAACGACATGTGTAATTCTCATAGGCTCGGTAATTCTTGTAATTGAGAGCATAATAATATAAGGGCCACTCATAACTAATGCCTTAGAAGGGAAAAAACCTTTGCGATGTTACTCACAGTTTTATGCGAGAGGTTAGTGGTCCATTTATTCAAATTAGACACTTGCAGAATAGATGCCCCATCAGTATGATTGGGATATATTTTTTTAATGCCAGACTGTGAACGGTTTCAGAGGGTCTTCTTTAGGGTCTTGCTTCCTTGAATCCATAAAGGCTTTGAGCAGAGATATAGATTGTTTGATTTTATGATGACCATGTCTTTGACAGACTCCTAGAAGTTGTAGGCATTAGGATGGAGCCATGGGAATTATTGACCAAAGGATGCCAAGAGCAAGGAGCCCTTTGGGAAGTTTGGTAACTGTGGTGCCTCTTCCATTATAATAGCGAATGGATGAAGACATTCCCTAGGCTCAAGTCAAAAGGTGTTAATTGTGGCCAGTTTCAAAATGCCTTAAGCCATTCCTTTTGAGGTTTTGTGCTTCACAGGCAAGCACCAAATACTGTGATGTACTGCTTTTTTAGTAGTAAAGTTCTACAAAACGTTTAAAAACTCTTTAGCTAATTGCTAAGTTTATTAATTTCTTTATTCAGGTAATCACTAAAGGCTACAACTGAGCCAATTGTAAATCATTGAGCCAGATGTGACAATACAAAATAACTGGTGAACAATCACCATAAGTGAAATAGGTAATTAACTGCTGCTATCGCAGAAATACATTTCAATCACATTTTCACCCCTTTTAATGTCTTACACGTTGTTGGGCAGGCCCATAGTTCCCTTTTCCTGAGACAGGGATCAATATCTCTTAGAGATGCAACATTATGTCTGCATGGAAACACCCAAGCCATTTGTAGTCAAATGTCATATAATACAAATGTTGACGACATTTCCAATTGTACATTTAGAAAAGGAGAAGCTTCCTTTTGGAACAATAACTAGATTGGCAATGCTAGACCTGGTATCCTTGGTGTGGTTTCCCCAGTCTTTTTGCCTCTACTTCCTGTATTTTTCAGCTGTATGCTGGACTTCGTTTTGCTGGCTTGTGTGTTCTGGGCACTTGGCCACTACTGATCAGTGCTAAAGTGTAAGTGCTCCCTGTGTTAATTGTGATTATGATTGATTATCCATGATTGACATATTTGATTTGCTGGTAAGTCCCTAGTAAAGTGCACTGTGTATGCTCAGGGCCCGTAAATCAAATGCTGCAAGCCGGCATGCAGCGCTGGTTGTGCCACCAACATCAGTAGCCCTGTAAGCTTGTCTCTGACCTGATATTGCAGTGTCTGTGAGTACAGTTCTAAACTGACATGTTGACCTGACAAGTGCACCTACGTGTCAGGCCCAAACCTTCCATTTTCGTATATGCAAGGTATCCCTAAAGAAGGCCCAAGGTAGCCCCATAGGCAGGGTGCAGTGTATGTGAAAGGTAGGACATGCACTGGTGTGTTTTACATACCCTGAAAGTGAAATATTGCCAATTTAGTTTTTCACTATTGTAAGGACTATCTCTCCCATAGGTTAGCATTAGAGCTGCCTTTTAACATTTTACAAGTGTAAATTTCAGTTGAGAAGAGATAGAGGTTTCGAGTGTGGGCTCGTTAAATTCAGAATGTAAAAGTACATCTTTATTGAAAGTGTTCTTTAACCCCTCTACTGCGCCCGCGATTTTGCGGAAGTGCGGCACTACCGCAAAACGGGCAGGGCCGCGTCGGCCATTTGCCGACGGCAGCCCCAGCGAGGTAGCGATGACAAGGCCTGGACTTTGGTTTGGTATCCTACAAATTGAGAAGATTCTCCAAGGGCTTGTGTGTGCTTGTCTTCTGTTAAGAAGTCTCAGGGTCAGAAAATACTTCACCTGAAGCATCACTGACCTCCACTGGTGGGAGTTCTGACCTGCCGAGTTGTGCCAACTCCAGTTCTTGCCCATTGGAGGAGATTGTGCTACTTCAGGACTTAAAAATCCACGCATCACCCTTCCAGTGCCGTCTTTCCCGCGGCAAGCTTGCCCGCCGCAAGCTTGAAAAACAAATCGCATTTCTGCAGTGCAGCTGAAAAATCAATGCAGCACCTGTTCACGGCCCCAAGAACTGCTGCAGCCTGAGTCCAGAGCACTGTGTCTCTGATGTCTAAAACCCCTGCTCCTGCTCCGATGCCGGCCCTGCAGTGTGGCTGAAGCAACCAAAGCATCACTTGTCTGCATCAGAAAGATTTGACTCAGAGCCTGTTTTGCCTCCACCGCATTGACTCCAGTGCACCCGGATTTCAAAGCATTACACCTGTGTAGCAAATTTCCAATGCATCACCCCACAGACTAGAGCCGTCTTCGGATTTTGATGCATCACTCCTCCTCGCAGTAGCAAATCGATGCAACAGTTTTCCTGCATGCATCAGAACTAGCATCTCACTTCCCCTGGGACTCCAGAATCGATCCATCAATGTGTTTCCTAATGCTTGTACCCTTTGCAACTGTTTTTCAACAAGGATTTTGATGCATCAAATGTACTTTCTGCTAAAATCACAGCATCAATAGAGTTCTATGAACAGAATTCTTTAACCTTTAAAAAGTGATATTTTTAGTCAATATATTTGATTTGTCATTTTTTTCTTCTTTAGCTTAGATAAAGATTGTTCATTTTTTTGAACTGCTATGGTGTTCATTTGTAGTGTTTTCATTGTGTTATTTTGTGCGTTATGAACAAATACGTTACGTATTGCCTCTGAGATAAGCCTGACTGCTCATGTCAAGCTACCAAGGGTGTGAGCAGGGGTTATCTTGGGTATATACCTCCCTTACACTGACTAGAAGTAAGAGTCCCTACTTGGACAGGGTGCATACCACTGCCAAATGAGACCCTCGTTTTTAACAGACAGAAAGCTTGTTTCTTCAATATTGTTGTGTATTGCAATTTTGCACATTAAACTGCATGACAACACACATTTTATACATTCACATAGGATTGAATAAGTGTTAGACATTCTCTTACAATGTATATGCATATTATAGGAAAATGCAACATAAGATGTTGCCAGTGGATTAGGCCTGATGCTGCCAGAAATACTTTAAGCAATGTTACTTAGTTTGTAAGATAAAATAAGTGGACCGGAAAACAAATGTGGCACCATTATTGTTGTTTATCGACTAAACTCATTCTCACAAGAAAAATAAATGTGTATTCTCCAAACATTACTGATGCTGTGCCGCATGGCAAAATAATTAAAAGAAACTGCATAGTAACAGGCTGATATAATAAAAAGCCTAATTCTTTGGCTGTTGTTTAGGCATCCAGTAACTGTAATAATGGCCTGAAAGTAAGCAATAGAGAATCCAAGAGCTACATGAAAATGTATTTGATGCAACATTTTTTAAAAAACTGGAAGTTTAATCTTCCATATCAGGGGGTCCTGCCTAGCCTTGAAGAGAACATGCAATAGTTAAAGAAATGCTAATCATTTTCAAAAGTCATGCAAAAACATAAACCAATCCAGAAATCACCAATGTTAATTCCTCTTGAAACCCAGGAGGACATTTAAGGGTTATCACTGGCATACACCAAGGTCTTGACAGCACCTCGGAGTAACCAGACCCATCTGGTAGAAACCCATGAGAGTCCTCCCAACTTTCTGTGAGGGTGAGTCCTTACAGAATCTGACAATAAGCCATTTACTCTTATCCTGGAAATTGATTTTGAAGGGACACACGCCCTTTTTCTTGTTGACACAGTAGCCACCTTAAATTCATATTAAGCACTTTACTTACCCAACTGAGCAACAAATCATCTTGTGCACGTACACGTGCATATATACTAATACAATTTAATATTTGACCGTCATCATTAGGGACTAACGGAGCTATTGAAATAGAAAGCGGCCATCTATTGAGGGCTCACACTACACGTCGCGCTTCCGAGTGCATATAACCATACGTCAATGGCTCCGCGCAGCGGACGCGCATTGCGGGCGCGCCGATCGCTCGCCGGAGTCAAGCCAGAGTCCTGCCCGTCTGCGCCCGTCCGCGATCGACCGGGGCGCGGGGCAGGACTCCATGCTCGCACAGAACAATCATCTGACGCAGATCAGATTAGTATACATTACACCAAAACGGACCTCCTTACTATTGGTAAGACTCATTTTCAAGCTTGCCTTCACACCATAGACCCTGAAGTGCTGCCTGCATACTGCAATATATGTAACATATCACTTCCTACATTAAACAATGCCACTGAACCAATAGTTAAATTGAAGATGACACTGCTAAATTGCAGATCCATGATAAAGCATAAATCGGAAATCCATGACTTATTATTAAACAATGATGTTGACACAATGTTCCTTACAGAAACATGGTTAGAAGAGTCATCCTCCCCCGACATTTTAGAAGCTATACCACCCAACTACTGTCTTCTTAGAATCGACAGGTACAAACAACGAGGTGGGGGACTCGCACTCATCTGTAAAAAAGAGTTAGAGTGCACTCTACAGATTAAAACTATCACTAACAGTGAATGCGGTGTTTTTTCCATAAAATTAGATGCATCTAATACGATAACAGCTTTACTTATTTATCGACCCCCTGGATCTTTGGGTCCTTTCTGTGATCAACTTATAGAAGCAACGACTCAGCTGGCAATAAGACATAAAAACCTTATGATCTTAGGCGATCTGAAACTTCATTTTGAAGATATTAATGCAAAAGAAGCACAAATACTAAAGACTGCACTCAACTCATTGGGCTTAAAATTACTGTCCACTATTCCTACTCACCAACATGGACATCTTCTAGACCCAATATTTGCTAGTTGGGAAGGGATCGACATATTCCCTCCTATTCCGTTAATATGGTCTGACCATTATATGATAAATTTTGAAATACCTATCAGTCTCACTATGCCTGTACCTCCTAAAACGTATTCTCATAAACGCCGCAGCTGGAAAAACTACACTCCGGAACGTTTCAAAAGCTCATTAGATGAACAACCTCTTGTCATGGGTCAATCCTTACAAGAGACATGGAACAATTACGAACTTTGGCAAAGTAAAGCTTTGGACAAAATAGCTCCATGGACCACCAAACCTCCAGTTAGAAGAAGAAAATCTGAGCCGTGGTTCACTGAAAAACTCCAACTTGCTAAAGCTCAATGTAAATCAGTGGAGCGCAAATGGAGAAAAAGCTATACTCTGGAACTTAAGAAAGAATACACAATTAAGCTTAAAGAATATCATAAATTGATAAGAGAAGAGAAGAGTGCCTTCTTTAAAAACAGAATTGAGGAGGCAAATAATCCTAGGAAGGAAATGTTCTGTATTTTTAAAGAACTAACAAATTCCTCACGCCTAGATACCCAAGACACTTATTCCTCGGAAATATGCGAACAAATAGCAGATTATTTTGTAGAAAAAGTAGAGAAAATCCATTCTACTTTTACTAAATCTACTAATTTGACCAATACTAATGTACCTATTAAAGCTCCTTGTACACACAATCTCACACTTAACAAATTCATTACACCTGACAGAAAGGATCTACTTAAGATCATAAATGGAATACATTCAGGATCCCCTAATGATGTGTGCCCGCAGAAAAGGAGTAAGGACATTATGGAAAGCACACTTATTAATCATATCAGTCATATGATTACGCTATCCTTTCAGGAATGTCTGGTTCCAGAGGCTTGGAAAATAGCCCAAGTAATTCCTTTAAAGAAAAAACCAAACATCCCCATTTCGCAGCTTAAAAACCTGAGACCTATCTCCCTTCTCCCGTACTGTGCCAAGATTATTGAAAAAATTGTTAATAAACAACTCATGGCATTTCTGGAGGGAGAAACATTACTCCATCCATCCCAATCGGGATTTAGACCAGGTTATTCCACCGAATCCGCAGTCCTATACTCCACAGAATACATACGTAAGATGGTGGACGAAGGCGAGACGGCAGCGCTGGTCATGCTCGACCTCAGTGCAGCATTTGACACCGTGCTGCACTCCTCGCTGTTGTCTCGCCTCTCGGATTTAGGTGTGACAGGATCGGCTCTTGCCTGGATGGAATCCTTCCTTACTGATAGATCGTTCCAGCTGTATTGCCCACCCTTTAAGTCATCTCCTCGCAGCGTAAACCATGGGGTTCCACAGGGCTCCAGTTTGAGCCCTACTTTATTCAACATCTATATGGAACCCCTGGCACACGTTGTAGAGAATTTTGGCGTGGGCATTGTAAGCTACGCGGACGATACTCAATTAATGTTCAAACTAACACCGGACAGCAAAGACTATGCCGCCAACTTTTCTAACTGTATGGCGGCTGTAGCCACCTGGATGGACAACAATTGTCTCCGTTTAAATGGCGACAAGACAGAGGTACTGGTGGTAGGGAAGGAAACCTCCATATGGTCTCACGCATGGTGGCCAAGTGAACTGGGAGAATTACCCAGTCCCGTTAAATCGGTAAGAAACCTAGGGATCATGCTAGACTCGGATTTATCTGGCAAATCCCAAGTTAATAAAACTACAGGAATATGCTTCGGCACACTTAAGGTTCTTCGAAAAATTATCGACCTTATTCCCATCAAAGCCAGAAAAGCACTAGTCCATGCTCTCATAACTCCCCACCTGGACTACGGAAATGCTCTCCTGATAGGTCTCAATCAAAAAGGCCTACACCAGCTACAATGCATTCAAAATGCAGCGGCTCGAATGGTGTTAGGCCTCTCGAGAAGAACATCTACCAAAGCAGCCTTAACCAAGCTACATTGGCTTCCTGTCAAGGAAAGAATTAGATTCAAAAGCCTCTGCTATGCCCATCGTATAGCTCATAATAAAGGCCCCACCTACCTTAGAAGTCTTCTGACCATCCATTGTCCGTTAAGAGACTTAAGATCTTCAGGAATGATGCAATTTAAACTCCCTCGCATTACGAGAGCCAAAATGGGAGGTAAATCCTTCCGTTTTTTGGCCACTAAATATTGGAACGCCCTTCCACTTCCTCTTCGGATGGAACCCTCTGAAACACTATTCAGGGCCAAATTGAAAACTCTTTTATTTCCTAAATAATTGCTGTCTTTACTCCCTCAGGTTTCATCCTCCTCAGTTTATGAAATGTAAGCAGTAAGCGCGGGGACACACAGTTTTGTGCAGCCAGGCGCTCTATAAATGTTTTTTATTATTATTATTATTACAATTTAAAAAAAACAGCTTAACTACAAAGGTTATTTACACAAACAACTAATCATGATCATACCACTGAAAGTGACATCTACTTGCTGGGTGTCACTGCCGAAAAAGGGTGCCTTCTCAACTTCCATATTCTATCAAAATAGAACTACTGTAGGTTATGTAACAAATATGTGTCCAGGCAAATGAAAACGAGGCCATCATTTTCAAGGCATTGTCAATCTCAATAATAGATTAATTCACCTTCACTTCCACTGTTCTGCCTGTACCTCGACACTTTAGAGGCATGTCTTTCAATATACAGTTGATGAAGAGATCAACTACCTGCTTCAGGAAGATATACTTGAGCCATTCGAAGGAGGCACATTCTCAAAATCCCCTTTTGTATCTGTACCCAAACACCCACTTAGTGGGAAGATTTGCATCTGTCTAGACATGTGTTGCCGCAACAAGGCAATGCAATTGGAATGGCAAACAATGACTCAACTTCAGGAAAAGATTAATCATCTAACTAGGGCTCAGATCTGGACGTCAACAATGGCTGTCACCAACTTGAAGTGAAAGAGAAGTCTAGCTATCTCTTCCATTGCAACTCACCTTGGCCTATATAGATGCAAGTGTCTGAGCATACGCATCTCATTAACTACTGAAGTCTTCAGGAAGAAGCTTGTCTTGTCATACAGGACATTTCCAAAAGAGCTTGAACTACAGTTACAACATATTTATCTTCTGGAAATCACACAAGAGTTACTATGCAACCATCAAAATGCTCCTTCAGACACTACAAGCATCAAACTTGGCTCCTAATAAGAACAGGTGATGATTTGGGAAAACATCATTGAAAATCTTTGGCAAGACAGGGAATGTGCCCTGACCATCATAAGGTTGCTGTGATGGCCTTTGTACCCTGACCTGAAAATGTCTCAGCTCCTTCCTAGGACTGGTGGTTTATCTTTTGCCCTGCGTCCCTGAATTAGCCATGATCAGTGTGTCCCTTTGTAATACCCATCCCTTACTTAGTCCCATTTGAGGTTTTCAGGCAACTGAGAGCTATCACCTAGCTAGTGTCAGTGCTAAATCATTGAGTATGGATGTAACAGCACTAGTTTTGGGTTGCAGAAGCTGCCCAGTAAGCATATCACAGGTCCACTGGTCAATGGGTTCTCGGTTGCTATCTGCATTACCTTCATTACTGTGCATCAGTATGCAGCAAGCGTTGGCACTTCCTTATCTTGTTGATGAAGTTGGCATCAGCCTTTCTACATTTGGGGCAGCTCACTTGTGCCTGTGGGTTTATTAAGTTTAGTCTGTGGGGTACGAGATACGCTCTGTGTAGTTAGTAGTACTGTATGATTTTAAAGCATGCATTGTGTGATGTCTTTGTAGTGTGCTGTAATATATTAGTCCAGTCCTAGGGAATGATAGATGATCTCAAATCCAATTCCTAGCATCTACGAAGTGGCAGGAGGTCCACCTTTGCCTTTCCTAATAGCACCCTATAGAGCAATGAAGTGGTGCAATGCCTTCTCAGAGACACTGCAGTCCCTTGTGGGTCACAGATTTGGCCGGGCTAGTGTGCCAAGTAAATACAACAAAGAATAACTATGGGTCGAAAAATGTTTCAAAAAATGAGATGTGTCTAGATGAGTCAATGTGTGATGAAAGTTGTTACAAAAGCACACAACCAGACATCGCACTGTGTGGGAAAGAAATCCATCAGTTACTCGTCCTTTGCCGCCCTTTCATCCTTTGAACCACTTCCCATAGTGGGGAGTCTAGGTTGTTGCCAGCTAGGCAGGGAAAGGTTAGTGTTGTACAATATGGGGCAAAAGGAAGTGCTGTATTGTAACTGAGGAGCAGTGCAAGAGAAAGTTATGAAAATCAAAAGAGAAAAAGTGATGTGCTCTAAGATAAAATTGAATAATGAACGCAAAAGGATTTTATTCTGGTGCCTTTCATTTTCAAAATTAAAACAATTCAGTGCAAAACTGTCAGTGATTAACCCTAATAGTCACTGACCCAAGATGTTGGTCGACATGTTTCTGCGGTAGTTTAAAGATCACTAAGTATCTCCTGCTTCATCAGGACCTATAACATTTGCTACTGCTCTAAAGTGCGATATAAAAGGGATTTCTGATACAGATATCACCTGCTCAAACCTGGTTGTCCTCTCAAATCTGCAGGGGATGTCCCAGGAAAAGACGTCATCAAGACACAACAACATAGATAATAGACACAAAGATAAAAACGACATTACCAAGATTAGTGTAAGTCATCTCATTTTGACAAATGATTATATGGAAAACCGAAAACAACCAGTATCTGGTGGCTAGTGTGCCACCACTGCTGCAGCACTGCTGTGAGCACCCTTTGCAGTAGAAAATGTCTACCTATGGTTAGAGTTAGAGACCCTGATGAAGAGGTCTAGCCCGGGACCAGGGTTCAATTCCCCCCCTTGGGGAGTCTTGGGCTCAAAATTCCACGGACCTGATAATTCTCGCCTCGGTGCCTATTCCAATCATGGAGTCCCACTCTGCAACTCTGGGCAATAGCTTGCTTAATCTCCACAACGGCCCCCACAACGCTAAGGATGCCTGGCCTCCACCTTGGGGGTGCCCAGGAGTGGACACCTCACAGGGAAAGCAAGGATGGGTTCCACAGCGGTATTCGTACAAGCGCCTTGAGACCCTTGCGGGTGAGTAGTGCGCTATACAAGTATCAACTTACTTACTTACTTACTAGGAGCGCACAGCTGTCACGCAGTCCATCGCAGTCTGACAGCGTGCCGTTCATGTAGAGATCAGTTCTAGACAGTCTCTGGGCCCATGAAAGTTACCCCTATGAGGGAGGGCCAGTAAAGTGAACAGGGTAAATCCCTAGCATACGTTTCTCATATGTTTGCTTGTTGGAGTGCCCAGCACCGCCAGACATACCGCAGTGTCGCCATGAGGATTTCCTAATTTCCCAGCCGAGGCAGGCTACTGTGCACCAACAGGAGGCAGGCTAGTGTTTTCTCTGCTCGGGTACCTGGGTCATCACTCCTGGCCTCTCCCCAGTGATGCAGCCCACTGTAGTTTCAGCCCACTATAAATGCACTGGCAGGTAATATAATTCAAAGTTATGCACTGCTAGACCCCCTTCCACCAAAGGAAGCTGGAGTTTTTCTCAGAAGATCTTCCTAGGAATAATTATGGATAAATATGGGTAGAGCAGTGAATAAATACAATAGTCTAAGGAGAGGAAAAACCTTAATGAGGGATATCCTGCCTGTAACAGACAAGGGAAGTGTGAGCTAGAATCTGATGGTGAGGCTCAATGCTGCCACTACAGCCAGGATGTTTCCAAACAGAAGTTGGTCTGGCAGGTGATCAATGCAAACCTCAAGATATTTAAGTATTGAGGGATCCACTGCAGTGTCCAAATCAGGGCCCGCCAGAAACCCCCCTGCACGCATGCACCAACGGGAACACAATGGATTTGTCCCGGTTGACCCGCAATCTGGGTAGGGTGCTGTATTGCTCTAGCACATTGAATGACACTGTATACCCTGCCACATATATAGCAGCATGTCCTCCACATACATTGACAGGCAGAGTAGTCTTCAATTCTTTACAGCACCTTATAATGGGCCCCCTGCTGGAGCACATTAGCCAAGGGCTGCAGCGCTATCAAGAAAAGCAGGGGCAATAGGGGGGAACCTGCTGGGAGTCCCTACCCGCCATCTTATTTTCAGAAACAACCATACCAGTTTTCACACAGGCCATGATTTGGGTGTTGAATAGCTGAGTCCATCCAATGAAACTGCAGCTGAGCCACATGCTCGAAATGGCCATATAGAGGAAGTCTCAAGACTGTGATTCGAAAGCTTTGTCAATATCAATAGCCAGAGCCACAACTGACTTAGGGAGCTCCGCAGGGTAGTCCAATACTTTTAGTATGCACCTAATGTTGTGGACAATGCTATGAGTGGGGATGAATCTAGATTGGTCAGTATGTATAACTATATATAAGCCGGGCAGAAACCTGTGAACCAGGATGCAGCTGAGAATCTTGTAATCCACATTCAGTAAGGATAGGGGTCTGAATAAATCAACCTTTTCCTTGTCACAATCCAGCTTGGTAATTGAAGTTATTAGTACCTCTTGCATGCTGTGAGGGGGGAGTTCCTAGGCCTCTTTGGGTGCATTGAACAAATTAGTGAGCTTCGGGACCAGCCGGTCTGCATACACTGCATGGAACTCAATTAGAATGCCATCCGTACCCTGTACCTTTCCCCGTGCCATAGCTGTGGTTGCCCCCCTAACTTCTGGTTATGTTATGGCCTTCCCCAGTGGCTCAACCTCTGTAATCAGAAGTCACCCCAGCCTAGCACCTAAGATATAATTATTGTGTAGCAGTGCATTGCATGTTTTGTCCAATGTGTATAGCTGCTTATAATACCTGAAGAACTCCCATTTGATCTCTGGTTGCTAGTATACCACATCGCCCCTTCTGGTTTGAGTATTAAAAAGACAGGCTAGAAGTCCACCAGGCTAAATCTGTTTGTTGTGCACCTTGGTGATATATGAGTGGTAGTCATACCTCTACAACCTCTCAACCAAAGTTACTAATACCCCAATCTCCTAAAACAGTCCAGCTTCAGTCTCTGGATGCCAAGCCCCTGCCTTCTCTAAGCACTGGAGGAGACCCACCCGCTGCCAGATATCCACATGCAATTGTGCACGCATTCTGCTTGTGGTCGCTAGGCAACACTAGCATCACATTCTGTCATCAGAGAGGAGGCTGTGCCCTCATTCTTCCCAAATTAGTGGTCTAAAGTGTCCCCATCTGTGTCCCAGAAGGCTAGGTCCTCTAGCAGTATTGCATTGAGCCTCCAAGTTAGGATCAGTGGCCTAGGAGTATCCCAAGTGAGCATCAGTAATAGTGGGCAGTTAAATTAATCTCTGCTCATCAGTGGGTAATGTATGACTTTGGACAGTAATGGGGTTAGGGCATCTAGGAAGGTGCATTGGTCGATGTTAGGGACATTTATGTTAAAAAAGGCTATATCCTTCACATCCAGTTGCCCTTCCAGGAGTACAACGACCCTTTCATGTTCATCATGTCCATCTGGGGTTTGAACGGGACACCCGGACCTATCCAAATTAGGGCTCCGGTCCATATTTGTATGTTGTACAATACTGTTTATGTAGTGCTAAATGTTCTACCATGCTCAAGTTTGCTTCCTGCAGGACAACTACTGGAGCCTGCCTCCGCTTGAGGTAGACTTGACTTTATATCCTGGTGTTAGCCCCCACACCAGCCACCATATGAGCATCTCTCTTTGTAATGTAGGGCAACAATAAACAATTATCTGTTATAAATTTCCACAGTGCCATGCCCCAGGACTTATCAGCTGTGACCCTTTTTCCAAACTTAGAATTAACACAGTGTATCAGGTGATGGTCCCCACCTACAAACTGTACAAGCAGGGCTTCCTCTCCCCTTTCCAGAGAATGCGCACCCAAGTCCATTTCCATCATTGTTGAGAAGACCTGTGTTATTTGCATCACAGATGGTCCATGTCGCAGGTCCTTTTGCTTCCCTCCTTGATCCTCTTTTAACCCCACATACCTGTCATTCATTGGTCTGCAAAGCCTTTGTTCTGGAGTCACAGAAGATGATCAGATAGTACTAGTCTGGAGTGAGGGTTATGCTCCAATTGAGCAACTCATTTGAGGCCCTTAACCTACCATTGCTGGCCTTTGGTTCTGATCCATGTTCAGCAGCCAGCTGTTCAAACTGATTTTGTGGTAGTGCAACACTTCTGCTATCATCTGGCCCTGGCTGCTTGTTCCCCTGAGGGGTGGTTGTGTGGCAGTCAATTTCTCCATCTCTTCTTCCTGTCGAGCCAGTCAGCATCAGCATGCTCTCCTTTCACATGTAGAATAGCTCCCATTGCATGTAACCAAACCCTTGCCTACTCTGAAGTGGAAAAGAAATGGTTTGAGCCTTCTGCCAGTACCTGCAGCTATGCAAGAAAGAGAAGGGAGTATTTCAACTCCAGTTTGCGTATTTGCTGTTTCACTACTACAGTTATGTTGCTTCTGTACCATAATGGTGTAGTCCGGGTACACTGACACAATGGTCCCCTCGACTTGCCAGAGCCCCTTAGCTCAGGCGAGCTGGACGATTGGGTCTCTGTCACTAGATTTCAACAGCCTTGCAATAATTGGGTGCAGGTGCTCCCCCGGTGGTGGTGGGTGACAGGGGATGTGGTGTACATGTTCAATCAAGAGGAACCAAGATGATTTACAGCCAGCACAGTTTTCGGCAGACAGTTCACAAGAAAGAGCTCATTTTTGGGGCCTTCAGCACATTCCGAACACCCAAAACCTAACATTTTTTTGCCTGGAGCTACCCTCCACATCTTTTGCTCTGTTCCAGAGTTGCTGCATCTTCTTGGTCGGTTGTCATAGCTCGCCTTGCATCTCATTCACCAAGGACAGCAGTGTCTATATGGCTGATTCATTCTCCTCGACCCTGTCTGACAGTTTCTTGTGGTCTCCCCGAATGACAGCCACTTCCACTGCGAAAGTATCAACCTTTGTCTCCAGTGTGAATTTAGAGTCCTACGTGGCCTGTAGCAACCATTCAAATCGGGCTGAATGCTTCTCCAGGGTCACCTCCAGTGGCCGAGTGCCCAGGCTCCTTGCACCCGGGTAAGGGAAGTGCCCTCATTCTTACTTGGTGCCATCCTCGCTGCTTTGGCTTCACCTTCCCTTTCCATGATTCAGTCACAATTCAGGGGCCATGGAGGGGGTCTTTTAGCTTCTTTAAACTTCTATCTGCCCTCTTCTGCTGGGTAGAGCAGGGTGCCCAGGTAAAGAAAGCAGAGCAGCAATGTCCTGTATGATGCATTGCACAGATGGGGTCTCCCTTCTCATGAGTGCCAGCTGCAATGTGGGTGCAAATGGCACTGTGCTCCAAACCAAGCTGGAATATCCATGTCTTGATAGGTGTCGTGTTTTACAGTGAGGAGGGGCCGAGCTGCTTCCCCCCACATGAATCTCAGGCGGTGCTCTGGCTGACCCCACGCAGTTCCTGTGTGTTGCCCCGAGGGTCATCAGCATCAGCGCCTAGTGTACAGTGTCCTTGGTCAGGCCTTCCTGTGAGGTGACGGCTGAGAGAGGGGGACCCAGTCCATCTGTATTTACAGGCCACAGACATGCCCAGCAGTCTCAGCTGAACTACACCAGTGCCTCAAAGTCTCACTGAAAGCCTCTTCCTCGAGGGGGAAAATTTTAAGTGATCTCCCATGTGTTTGTTTTAGCATCGCCAATTAACTTTTCTGTGCTTGTTGCTATGCCTTCCACCACAAGGCACTGGGGGTTTCTGGAGTGTAGACACAAGTGGTTCTTCTGTCATGCTCCTCCTGGCTATGGTTCTCAGCCCAATAAGGAGATCTGCGGCACTGAATCATTCATAGTATACATCATCTGTGTCTTGTTTGCCATACTGCTCCATATAATATGTATCCAATAATAAATATTTATCAACATGTACACTCATTACTTCTCAAATCCAATAACACTAATTGTCTATTCTATGGCAAGGCCTCTGATGGTCAAATTCATGGAGGATTCCAACATTTCCTCATTTATACATATGTTTATAAAGTCATTGTTATACCCATTGTTTATAGAGTATAATTAATGTGGTCTATTCTCAACATACACAAAAGTGCAAACAGTGTGGGAGTGCAATATGCATCAATAAATGAACACATTAACATTATCATAGTGTCAAATACAAATGTATGTATAACCATATTACTCACACAATAGCAATGACAGTATTTCACAAATCAGTGAGTTTCCACTTCTCCTTCAGCCTTATATACTAATCATAAACCATCATGCTTTGTGTCTTTTATGGCCAGAAATTGTCTGAATAAGGACTAATTGATGATGATGGTGATACTAATCATATATATGTAAGTGTTCATATTTGTTCCATACCAGTTCACATACTTGATTGTATACCTCAGTGGGTGGTATAAATCTTAGTTGGGAATCTACATGTTTTATTTAGTGAACCACATAAAATATATTTTAAAACCTGTATATTTTACAAGACATCCATTGCATTTAAAGAGATGAGGGATTGAGGGAGGTGGGAGACCTAAATTAGCAAAGCAAACACAAGGAGATTTAGATGGAGCGCTGAAACTTTTCAGACACTCACCCCAGTTACAGACCTGGGTTGAATCCATCATCGTTCTTTAGCTCACTTCGTCACCCCAGTTCAGACAGAGCTATATGCAAATCAGTCTTGACCCTGTGTCTCAAGGGAACAGTCCATCCCGAACTGCCAAGCCATGTCTTCCCTGGACCAGACACAGCATCCTGGGACTGCTTTCAGGCTAACAGCCCTCATCAGCCAAGTTAGCTTGCATCCAGTGGCAAAGTAAGCAAGGGACCCACGTCTGGGCATACCTGCCAACTTAGAGTGAACAAAGCAAAAACAAGGAGATGATGAATGGAGCGCTGAAACTTTCCGACACTCCCAGAATGCTTGTTTCCAGTCCAGGGAAGACATGGCTTGGCAGTTCGCGTTGGCCACGTAGCAGCCCTCCCGGGAGACTTCTAGCCCTGGGGACCCCATCCCATAGGGCCGGCCCATCTGTTGGGGAACGTGGGGGGAGCCCCAATGCCCCCACGGTCCCAGCCGGCTCTCCGCTTCCTGTGGGAGCCGGCATTGATTTTCCACATGGGGAGCTGCTGACATGCAGCTCCCCTTGTGAAAAAGCAATCCTGCTTTGCTTCATTGAAGCGAGAGCAGGTTTCCCTGCTCTCGCTTCAATAAAGCAATGCAGAGTTTGCTATGGCAGGGTGGGAGTCATGCTCCCGCCACACCATAGCAAACAGCAGTGTCCCGGCGGTAGGCACCCCGGGACACTGAAAGAGGGGCCTGGGGGGTGGCGGTTCCCAGGACCATCAAGGGCTCCAGGAGGGTGGCCACGCTGCCCTCCCTCCAAACCATTGCAAAGCCCCGGGGGTGGTGGTACCAGGGGTGTGAGGGAAGGCTCAAGCCCCCCACACAGTTTTTTAAAAAGAAATGAAGCCCTGGGGAGGTGGTGGCTTCATATTTACTACATGCCCCCAGGACCTGGCCCACCCGGGGGCTTAAACATAACGAAGCGCGGGAGGCCGCATCAAGCTCAAATCCAGACGATTAAAAAAAAGCTTTTTTTTGCCTGAAGGTCCTTGTGGGACCCCCTGAGCAGGCCTATGGGTCAGGGTGTTTTTAGCCTTCCCCCTTTTCTTGTTTTTCATGCTTATTTATCTGTTTTCTTGTAACTCTGTTCCACCGAGTCACAAGATGGCTGCCAACACTTCCTGGTTTGGAGTGTTGGCAGCCAATCACAGTGAAGCTCGTGGTCGGGAGGGTTTGCTAATCCTCTTCAGCTATAGATATTGAAACTTTTATTTTTTAATTTCTCAGCAACTACTGTACAGATTTACACCATTTAAAAAAGGTTACTTTCTGAACCAAGAGCTAGCTTTCTGCCACATTTGGTATAATTCCATTATGCAGTTCGGGCTGTAGCCTGTCTCAAACTTTTCTATGGAAATTAGCACATAAAAAACGCATTTTGGGATCCTCTTTTTTCTCAGCCACCGCTTGATGAATCACGCCCACACTTTCAGGATAGGAGCTGACCTGGATAGACTTTTTGGGGGGAAATTTTTCGCGAAGATTCTTAACACAATGCCAAAGGTATTAGCAAATGCAAAAACAACAGTTGATGGACAGTATGCAGAACAATGTCATACATTCACCCCAGTACAGAGATATGGGCCTAAGTGCATTGTTTTTTTCCTCACCACACCACCCCAGTTCATGTGCCTCATGGTAAAATTCCAGTCCCAACTGCCAAGCCATGTCTTCCCTGGACCGGAATCAAGCATCCTAGGACCGGTTGCTGGCTATCAGCCGTCTTCAGCCAGGATAGCTTGACTCCAGTGGCGTGGAGCACACAGGACTCACATCTGAGCATACCCGTCTCACTCGGGGTGGCAATTGCAAAAACAACAGTTGATGGACAGGATGCAGAACAACGTCATACATTCACCCCAGTACAGAGATATGGGCTTAAATCCATTTTGTTTTTGCTCACCACACCACCCCAGTTCAGACATGGCCATATGCAAATCAGCCTTGACCCTGTACCTCATGGGAACAGTCCAGCCCGAACTGCCAAGCCATGTCTTCCCTGGACCGGAATCAAGCATCCTTGGAACGGTTTCTGGCTATCAGCCGTCTTCAGCCAGGATAGCTTGACTCCAGTGGCGTGGAGAGCACGAGACTCACGTCTGAGCATACCCGTCCCACTCGGGGTGACAAATGCAAAAACAACAGTTGATGGACAAATTACAGAACAATGTCATACATCCACCCCAGTACAGAGATCTGGGCCTAAATCCATTGTTTTTTTGCTCACCACACCACCCCAGTTCAGACATGGCCATATGCAAATCAGCCTTGACCTTGTGCCTCCTGGGAATAGTCCAGTCCTAACTGCCAAGCCATGTCTTCCCTGGACCGGAATCAAGCATCCTAGGACCGGTTTCTGGCTATCAGCTGTCTTTAGCCAGGATAGCTTGACTCCAGTGGCGTGGAGAGCACGGGACTCACGTCTGACCATACCTGTCTCACTCGGGGTGACAAAAGCAAAAACAACAGATAATGGACAGAATGCAGAATAACGTCATACATTCATCCCAGTACAGAGATCTGGGCCTAAATCCATATTTTCTTTGCTCACCACACCACCCCAGTTCAGACATGGCCATATGCAAATTAGCTTTGACCCTGTGCCTCATGGGAACAGTCCAGCCCGAACTATTAGTTATTAGCAGCAAATAAAAAAATGCTTTTCCTATGGAAATTAGGTTCTAACCATAACTACCTACTAGCAACGCCAGTAGGTAATAAATATATATATATATATAAACAAAATTTGCCGATCTCCTGGCCACTTGAATGGTGGCGGGCTCGAGCGAGGAGGCGATCCTCTTAATCTTCACGCAAGCTTTTATTCTCCCAAAAAACGCCAACTCGAACCCAATTCCGTAAAGAGTGAGCTTTATTCAAACAAACGCCCGACGTGTTTTGGTGCAGCCGCACCTTGGTCACGGCTGCACCAAAACGTGTCAGGCGTTTGTTTGTCATTTTGTTTGAATAAAGCTCACGCTTTACGGAATTGGGCTCGAGTTGGCATTTGTCATATACATATATATATATATGAATGAACCTTCTTCACAGGCAAGAAGAAGAGACCACAACAGGGGAGGCAGTGGAGGCGTCCTTTATTGCAGGTAAAACCAATTTCATCTCTGGGGCGAATGCATTTCGGCGATCTCTGTCGCCTTCTTCAGCGCCAAATGGTTTGAGCAGGAGCTGGGCGTTAGTCGAGGTTTTAATGCCGCTGGCCCCTCCTGCCTGATGTCAGTAACCTCCGCCCCCTCAAGCAGCAATAGTTCATGTTCTTGGTTGATTGACAAGGAGGACGCCCCATGCATCTGTACTCCATATCCCAGAATGCTGTGGACTGCTCTGGGAATGTTTGAGGGTAAATGATGAACCTTTGTTGCGGGGTACTGGCATCAATTAAATGCAATGCCGGCGTCTCCTCAGCTCCCCAATCCGCACCCCCACCGAGTCACAGCAAAGCGTTAAGCAGGGGTAGATCCGGAAGTCCAGCTCACCCAACGTGGCGTAGAATTACTCCAACACTGCCCAGTTGTCTGCCAAATCCGGTGGTGGGTCCCGGTACTCCCAGTAACCTAGGTACAGACATCACCACCGAAGCGGAATCCAAGTATGTCCGGGATCATCTTTTGGTGCGGGGATCTCTTTAAAGCACGACTTGGCACTCGTGCTGAAAATGTATGAATGAACCTTCTCCACAGGCAAGAAGAAGAGACCACAACAGGGGAGGCAGTGGAGGCGTCCTTTATTGCAGGTAAAACCAATTTCATCTCTGGGGCGAATGCATTTCGGCGATCTCTGTCGCCTTCTTCAGCGCCAAATGGTTTGAGCAGGAGCTGGGCGTTAGTCGAGGTTTTAATGCCGCTGGCCCCTCCTGCCTGATGTCAGTAACCTCCGCCCCCTCAAGCAGCAATAGTTCATGTTCTTGGTTGATTGACAAGGAGGACGCCCCATGCATCTGTACTCCATATCCCAGAATGCTGTGGACTGCTCTGGGAATGTTTGAGGGTAAATGATGAACCTTTGTTGCGGGGTACTGGCATCAATTAAATGCAATGCCGGCGTCTCCTCAGCTCCCCAATCCGCACCCCCACCGAGTCACAGCAAAGCGTTAAGCAGGGGTAGATCCGGAAGTCCAGCTCACCCAACGTGGCGTAGAATTACTCCAACACTGCCCAGTTGTCTGCCAAATCCGGTGGTGGGTCCCGGTACTCCCAGTAACCTAGGTACAGACATCACCACCGAAGCGGAATCCAAGTATGTCCGGGATCATCTTTTGGTGCGGGGATCTCTTTAAAGCACAACTTGGCACTCGTGCTGAAAATGTATGAATGAACCTTCTCCACAGGCAAGAAGAAGAGACCACAACAGGGGAGGCAGTGGAGGCGTCCTTTATTGCAGGTAAAACCAATTTCATCTCTGGGGCGAATGCATTTCGGCGATCTCTGTCGCCTTCTTCAGCGCCAAATGGTTTGAGCAGGAGCTGGGCGTTAGTCGAGGTTTTAATGCCACTGGCCCCTCCTGCCTGATGTCAGTAACCTCCGCCCCCTCAAGCAGCAATAGTTCATGTTCTTGGTTGATTGACAAGGAGGACGCCCCATGCATCTGTACTCCATATCCCAGAATGCTGTGGACTGCTCTGGGAATGTTTGAGGGTAAATGATGAACCTTTGTTGCGGGGTACTGGCATCAATTAAATGCAATGCCGGCGTCTCCTCAGCTCCCCAATCCGCACCCCCACCGAGTCACAGCAAAGCGTTAAGCAGGGGTAGATCCGGAAGTCCAGCTCACCCAACGTGGCGTAGAATTACTCCAACACTGCCCAGTTGTCTGCCAAATCCGGTGGTGGGTCCCGGTACTCCCAGTAACCTAGGTACAGACATCACCACCGAAGCGGAATCCAAGTATGTCCGGGATCATCTTTTGGTGCGGGGATCTCTTTAAAGCACGACTTGGCACTCGTGCTGAAAATGTATGAATTAACCTTCTCCACAGGCAAGAAGAAGAGACCACAACAGGGGAGGCAGTGGAGGCGTCCTTTATTGCAGGTAAAACCAATTTCATCTCTGGGGCGAATGCATTTCGGCGATCTCTGTCGCCTTCTTCAGCGCCAAATGGTTTGAGCAGGAGCTGGGCGTTAGTCGAGGTTTTAATGCCGCTGGCCCCTCCTGCCTGATGTCAGTAACCTCCGCCCCCTCAAGCAGCAATAGTGCATGTTCTTGGTTGATTGACAAGGAGGACGCCCCATGCATCTGTACTCCATATCCCAGAATGCTGTGGACTGCTCTGGGAATGTTTGAGGGTAAATGATGAACCTTTGTTGCGGGGTACTGGCATCAATTAAATGCAATGCCGGCGTCTCCTCAGCTCCCCAATCCGCACCCCCACCGAGTCACAGCAAAGCGTTAAGCAGGGGTAGATCCGGAAGTCCAGCTCACCCAACGTGGCGTAGAATTACTCCAACACTGCCCAGTTGTCTGCCAAACCCGGTGGTGGGTCCCGGTACTCCCAGTAACCTAGGTACAGACATCACCACCGAAGCGGAATCCAAGTATGTCCGGGATCATCTTTTGGTGCAGGGATCTCTTTAAAGCACGACTTGGCACTCGTGCTGAAAATGTATGAATGAACCTTCTCCACAGGCAAGAAGAAGAGACCACAACAGGGGAGGCAGTGGAGGCGTCCTTTATTGCAGGTAAAACCAATTTCATCTCTGGGGCAAATGCATTTCGGCGATCTCTGTCGCCTTCTTCAGCGCCAAATGGTTTGAGCAGGAGCTGGGCGTTAGTCGAGGTTTTAATGCCGCTGGCCCCTCCTGCCTGATGTCAGTAACCTCCGCCCCCTCAAGCAGCAATAGTTCATGTTCTTGGTTGATTGACAAGGAGGATGCCCCATGCATCTGTACTCCATATCCCAGAATGCTGTGGACTGCTCTGGGAATGTTTGAGGGTAAATGATGAACCTTTGTTGCGGGGTACTGGCATCAATTAAATGCAATGCCGGCGTCTCCTCAACTCCCCAATCCGCACCCCCACCGAGTCACAGCAAAGCGTTAAGCAGGGGTAGATCCGGAAATCCAGCTCACCCAACGTGGCGTAGAATTACTCCAACACTGCCCAGTTGTCTGCCAAATCCGGTGGTGGGTCCCGGTACTCCCAGTAACCTAGGTACAGACATCACCACCGAAGCGGAATCCAAGTATGTCCGGGATCATCTTTTGGTGCGGGGATCTCTTTAAAGCACGACTTGGCACTCGTGCTGAAAATGTATGAATGAACCTTCTCCACAGGCAAGAAGAAAAGACCACAACAGGGGAGGCAGTGGAGGCGTCCTTTATTGCAGGTAAAACCAATTTCATCTCTGGGGCGAATGCATTTCGGCGATCTCTGTCGCCTTCTTCAGCGCCAAATGGTTTGAGCAGGAGCTGGGCGTTAGTCGAGGTTTTAATGCCGCTGGCCCCTCCTGCCTGATGTCAGTAACCTCCGCCCCCTCAAGCATATATATATATATTACAGATTCGTGTGACTCATGTTAAATGTGATATCAATTTTTCCGTCTATGACTAGAAACTGCAATGCAAAATTGTTGAAGGATAATAGAAACTGATAAAGTAACTCTCCTCCATACAAATCAATATATTTGTAAATATATACTGATTACAATTAAAACAGATTAGGACCGAGGAATACTGCAATATGCGTATTTGCACTAACATTGCTAATTTTGCACATTCTGTCGAAATAAGGCACTTTAAAGCACAATTTGCACTTTGAAAAGTCAGCACATAGCACTTTATATGGATTTAGCCATTAATCCGAGGTTCCTAGATTTAGAATAAAATCAGAATCTAAGTTTACAAATGTTAAGAGACATGTGGTAGGAGATGTATATACTTGTAAATAAGGTTTTTCTAGACGGATTTGTACAATAGATATGTGTATTTTACCAAGATATTTTTAATGAATTCCATTTATAATTCAAGTCACACCTAATAGTGAATCTGTATAAAATATTGTAAATATGGATTTGTTATAAATGTATTTTACATCTATTTAGAAAACTGAAGTACAAACATAGTTGGGTGCATTACATAGTATATTTTCTATGTCTACTAGTAAGTTTGCACAGGTGTTATGAGTTGACCACTTGCTTTCACTTTAAAAGGTGTACCTTGCATTGAAAACGCTGTCATGTGATCAAGGCTCCGCTGAGCCGAAACGTCTGTGACTCTTTCTGCCAAATAAAGATCTGTGAAGCACCTCGAGGTCCGTGTCCGGAGTCTGCTTGCTGGCTGTGCGAGCTGCGCGAGCTTGGAGACAAACGGAGTGCAGGATATATATATATATATATATATATATATATATATATATATATATATATATATATATATATATATATATATATATATATATATATATATATATATTTATTATTGCTCAAACTCCTTCGTTCTCAGACAAAGAATTCTCCGCACTCCCGGGTATATTTTTCAACGACGCCCTCGCGTTTCTGCATTCAGCCTTTCTCGATGTCAATAACCCTCAGACATCGTCATGTTTTTAAACATACCTTAAGGTAAAGGAAGGACTACTGGCAAGCTGACTATAACCAGCGCCATCTTAGAGTGGTGAATATTTACAGTGATGAAATCAACTTGCAAGCACATTTACTCTTTTAAACATGCATTTACCACCCTTTGCAAAAGTATTATCGAAAGTGATTGTACAAGAATTGTAACCACATCACATGTACATTTTTTGTACTTAATATCGATTAACTTATTTAGCAAACAGAAAGTTGTGCCGTGTATCCGCAATTGTCCTTCCCTACCTACATTCAAGTATGTTTATCCAAACCAAAAAAATGATAAATCAACCATATGCTATTTATAACTACTATACATTTTATAAAAAAATTTCACTAGTCTTTCTTGATTAGCATTACCATGGATCTTTAAATCGAATTCAAATGTTTCATGATAGTTACAGTATAGAGGGCCACCAAGGTTTCTCAAGACTTCATTGATATTTTACACCTATGTCACGGATTGATCATTAACCAAAAGGTGAAGAGTATATATATACACAAGTGCACATTTCATTTTGGAAAGTTCCGCTTTTGATAGTTCCTACGTACATATCTACATATATATACATTCCTATATACAGATCTACAAATAGCGGTCTACTAATACAATTACAGCCTCGCCACTGTTCATACCCCAAGGTATTTTTGTGTGGAGGTCAATAATATATCTAGACTCAAGTCTACGCAGTTTTTTAAGTCTATCTCCCCCTCTGATGTTATCGGGGACTGAGTCTAGGCCGTAGCATAATAGCTGGTTGTGGTCACTTTTATGTTTTTCTTCAAAGTGTCTTGCGACAGGGTATGCTTGGTCCACCTTGTCAATTGCTCTCATGTGCTATAGTATCCTGATTTTAAATGGATGCACCGTGCTGCCGATATATTGGAGCCCGCACGGGCACACAAGACAATACACAACGTATGGCGTGCTGCAGGTAATAAACTTACTGATTTTTTTCACCCTGCCAGTATCTTGTATGGTGTATGTGAAAGCCCTTTTGCTATTACTGCAAGCTTTGCACTTGTGACACGGGAAGAAACCTCTCATGCTTTTTAAGGTGTTCGTTTTGGGGGGTATTTTCTCTAAGTGGCTACGTACCAATTGGTCACGAATAGATCTTGCTTTCCTAAATGTGACCATGGGGAAATCCGGGACATCATCACCTTTAACATTATCCGCTTTTAGAATATGCCAGTTTCTTCTCAGCATATGTTTCAGGTGGTTTGCTTCCGCAGAGTAAGGGGTGATTAATCTGAATTTGCCTGTTTCAGTTTTTTTATCTTTCCTCACATCTAACAGACTCTCCCTGGTCATAGCTTTCACCTTGCACAGTGATTTTTTTTCAGTGAAATGGGGTTGTACCCACGAATGACAAATCTGGCCATACAGTCATTAGCTGCCTCGTCAAAATCACAATCACGTGTGCAATTTCTTCTTAGTCTTAATAGCTCCCCGTAGGGGATACTTTGCACTAGTTTTGGTGGGTGGCTGCTGTTTGCGTGGAGTATCGAATTTAAAGCAGTTGTTTTTCGATACAGCAATGTTTCAATCTGACCACCAATAATCTGCACTCTCAGGTCCAGATAGTCCACAGAACATGGGCTAATGGTTCCTGTGAAACGCAGATTTAGATTGTTGTTATTCATGATTGTGATGTAATTGCGGGCAGTTTCTTCAGTCCCTTGCCAAATGATAAACAAATCATCGATATATCGATGCCATTTTATCACTCTACCACTTGACATGTCGTCCTCGTAGGTTCTGGGCCCCTGCTCCTCCCACCAGCCAACGAACAAGTTCGCATAGCTGGGAGCGAAGCAGGTGCCCATCGCCGTACCAGATACTTGTTTGTAGTATGTAGTTTCGAACAGGAAGATGTTATTGTTCAAACAAAATTGCAAGAACTCAATTAACATGCAGTTATGTTGAGCATATCTAAGTTGTCTTTTTTTCAGATATACATTAACCGCCTCGATTCCCTTCGAATGTTCAATACAAGTATAAAGACTTGTTATGTCTAGGACGACAAGTAAATAGTCAGATTGCCACTTCACATTTTGAATTTTGGTTAAAAAGTCCTTGGTGTCTTTAACGTAGGAGTTTAACTTTTTTACCAAGCTTGCCAAATAGAAATCAAGAAACTTGGAAACATGTTCCGTCAGCCCCTGAACTGAAGAAACAATGGGTCTTCCAGGGGGTGCAAATTGTCTTTATGTAGCTTAGGGATATGATAAAAGGTCGGGCAGATGGGATTAGAGCTGCGTAAATACAAATGTTCCTCATCTCCAAGCATTCCTTTCTTATACCACTTATTTATCAGTTCATCATAGGCTTGGATACTTTGTTGATATATTTTAAAAGTGGTTTCTTCATAACAGCTTGCATCCGATAACTGCCTCATTGCCTCTCGATGATATTCCTCCCTTGTTTGCACCACAACGTTACCCCCTTTGTCGGAGGGCTTTATGATGACAGTATTGTCATTAGCCAATTTTATTAAAGCCAATTTTTCTTCCTGGGATAGATTTAATCCACCTTTCTCCCTCTTCTGTTTCTTATGAAACTGTTGCAGATCTTTAATCATTGCCTCAGAAAATGTGTCCAGGGCATCAAATGGCATTTGCGGATTGAAGGTAGAGCATGGTTTGTATGGACTTCCTTCTCTGTCCTGCTCAATACCGACATCTATAGCTCGTTGCACTATTTCTTGGCTGTTTAGTTCATCTGTCATCACTTCATTTCTAAGATCTTCAAGTGTTTCAATTCCTGCAAGATCGTTAACTGCAAGACTATTGGTTGCTGTTAGTCTTGCTATTGGCTTTTTGCTTGTTTTCAAATGAGTCCTAATCTTGAAATACTTATGTAGTTTCAACTTTCTCACGAAACTAAACAGATCAATCCTGGTCTGGGTATATTCCAGGTGTGAGTCAGGGCAGAAGGTGAGGCCTAGACTTAGTACTTTGTTTTCCGCATTGGTTAGTTGTTTGTGTGTCAAATTTACCACTGTGAGATTGGTTGGTCCCGTTATCTCCTGTTGTTCCGTCTGCGGTTGGTCCAAGTCGCGCCTTTTGGCTTTCCTGCCACCGCCAGATCTTCTTGTCCTCCTGTGCTTGCATTTGCTTCTGGGGGCTTGTTTTTTCCTCCCCGTAGCCATGACTGCCGGAATACTTGAAATTCGGACTGAAAAGGGGTCTGTTTATCTGAACCACTTGCCACTGATGCGGCTTGATCGTCACTTGATTCATTACCCGTTAGATCAGACTCTGATGTTTCTACTATCCGTGTTGGTGCTGTTTTGGAACTTAGTTCTTTCCTTGGGACATCAAATTTCTTAGCGTAAGTTAGTACTCTGCCCTGAGTATAGTCCCTTTCGTCTCGTTGAAACTTTTCTTGTTTGCGCATCTTAATTTTCTGCTCGTATTTCAATAATCTAGGTTTCATTTGATCCATTGCTTCAGTTATTTTCTTATTATCTTCCTCATTGCGTAAATCCTCTTCCATCTGTTTAATTTCTGCCAAAGTTTTATCGCGGTCGCTCCACGCATATTTTACGAGTAGTCCCAAAGTGCCTTTGCAGTAGTGGGCTGTATGTTCCGCCCAGTCAGTCAATAATTGAGGGTCAGGGTTTTCATATGAAGGGACAGTATAAACACGCAATCCTCTTGGGACTCGGTCCACCTCGATATAGCCCTGCAGACTGGTAGCCTCCTACCATTTCCTGACTTCGCGCTCATACAAGCGCTCCAGTTTGGTCATAGTTTCGTTAAATTTGCTTTTTTGTTGTTTGGGATCAAGTTTGCTGTATGGAGCTCCGCCCCCATTCGATTTTTTGAACATATCTTTGGCATCCTCATGCCTGGTTGATTCACAAAACATGCTCGTGTCTAAGGGCTGATGTCTGGGACACAAAAGTTCTTAATTTTCTTGTAGTAATATGCAACTATTTTCCAGAAATGATACCCCTTACATCGCGCTGCTGCCACACATAACTGTCTTTGTTTTAAACAGTAGGAGAAGCTTCTCGCTCACCCAACGCAGATCCTCACGGCTCGCCGCGCCTCCTCCGAGGCGCCGTTCCTCGCTCTCACCCGCAGTTGGTGTTGCTCGTCAATCCTCTCCTTGTGGCCAAACGCGGTGCTCCGCTTAACGTCCGCTCCGGACACAGCTACGTGAACCCACAAGTAGCGGACCACTCTTCGTCGGGTGCGGATAGCGGATGTGGACGCCGCTAATATTATTGCTCAAACTCCTTCGTTCTCAGACAAAGAATTCTCCGCACTCCCGGGTAGATTTTTCAACGACGCCCGCGCATTTCGGCATTCAGCCTTTCTCGATGTCAATAAATAACCCTCAGATATTGTCATGTTTTTAAACATACCTTAAGGTAAAGGAAGGACTACTGGCTAGCTGACTATAACCAGCGCCATCTTAGAGTGGTGAATATTTACAGTGATGAAATCAACTTGCAAGCACATTTACTCTTTTAAACATGCATTTACCACCCTTTGCAAAAGTATTATCGAAAGTGATTGTACAAGAATTGTAACCACATCACATGTACATTTTTTGTACTTAATATCGATTAACTTATTTAGCAAACAGAAAATTGTGCCGTATATATATATATATATATATATATTCAATGAAAAAACCATAGGTTTTAGCCCATATATAGTTAGGGATTAGCATTTTCAAAACCTTATTTTACTCGCATAAAACCATTGAAATTTGCATATATAGTTAGATGCGCTAACTATATATCACGCACCCGCAATCCACTGCTGATGATGTCACATATTACATCATTCATGAGTACAGCCGACGAGCCTCCACCTGGGGAGACCCGTTCACGTCGCCTCCCCCCCCCCCCGGGGCGCCCCACGCCGTTTTTCGGAGCAGCATTGTAGGATGCCAAAACCAGTGCGACAACTTACTGCCTATTGTATTACTTTTGAGAGTCCTGTGGCAGCCGCCTATAGTTGAATCGCAAGAGCGGGAGCAACTCAACTACATGGTGAGCGAGACGCTGTAGTCGCAAGAGCGGGCAGTAAACAGCTGAATGGCGGAAGAGGCACAGTGTAGCAAAAGCGGGCGGAATGGCAACTGAAACGGTAAAGGGGCGCCCCAGTACAGCGTGTCTTCAGGTCAAACGGATTGTGGGATAAGGTCCAGAATGGAAGAGTCATCAAAAGGCAAAAAGTTCCGCCGGACCCCGGGAGCCGGCCGCCTATGTCGAGGGCGATCTTAGGCCACGCCAGGGCAACACGACTTGGGGAGGGGGCAGAAGTCAAGCGCACCCTCTTGTTTGCATAGCATCAGCAGCAACGCTTGCTATCAGAATGCATGAGTTTCATGCTCGATCGATTGAGCTAGCCGGATCAGGCAACAAAAAGTATAAAATAGTTATGTAAATAGTTATTTAATAAAATGTTTTACCCTGTTACTTTACTGGTGTGTTGTATATATTTATAATATTTGCATAGAGTTTATCGTTATTTTGGGCAGGGTGGGTGGCGGAGCCGAGCTGTCTTGCAGCCATCATGGTGTGGAGCTCAGTTCATCTCACTAGTTTTGTATTTCTCATGAAGGGTTGTTCCTAATGTTTCTATTTTAGCGAGGTCAAAAAGAGATCCCATTAGTGGCCTACTGATTTTGCTCGATTATTTTTTTTTTTAACACAATTTTTCACTATCTGCAAAGACTAAACAGAGTATTGCGGCTTTGTGCTTGTTAGTAAATAGAGAATGAACCAAAGAGAATAAATTCTAAAATAGTAAATGCTTGGATAACAATCAATCAAATGGAGAGACAAGCAGGCACGACGGATTACAACGGGGGCAAAGGCCTGCGTTAACTACCCTTCACTATCTGCAAAGAGAGAGTACTTCTAAGAGAAAAGAGGGGGGGGGGCAGCGTTTAAAGCACATCAGCGTGCATAAACACGAAAATGTTTTTACCTATCACGTTCTTGACATTTGACAGCTTTTGATATTTGTTATTAAAAAACCATTGAAATTCAATGAAAAAACCATAGGTTTTAGCCCATATATAGTTAGGGATTAGCATTTTCAAAACCTTATTTTACTCGCATAAAACCATTGAAATTCGCATATATAGTTAGATACGCTAACTATATATCGCGCACCCGCAATCCACTGCTGATGATGTCACATACTTAATGCCTACAACTTACTGGACATCACCTGGGTGCCATCCACATCTCAGCGCGTTCTGCTGCCTTGGGACTATTCGCACAACAGACCGCTACTGACGAGGCCTCCACGCGCACCCCCCGGGACACCCCACGCCGTTTTTCGGAGCTGCATTGTAGGATACCAAAAACCAGTGCGGCACCCAGGTAACATCACCTGGGTGCCCTCCAGAACTCAGCACGTTGTGCTGCCTTGGGACTATTCGCACAAAACACAGCTACTGACCATTGTTGCTTCTTTTTTCAAAAAAATGTTTAAATGTATTTACTGTTTTTGTTGCGTTCTATATATTTAAAAGTTATTAAAGTGTTATAATCCTACTTTGTTGGAGTACTATATATTTATAATGTGACACATAATTGTAAAAACTTTGATGTACAAAGAGGCATCCCTGGAATCTTCCACTTCAGGCTCGGTCCCACACACCCTCACAGTGAGAATCCCCTCCCCAAGCACAATACAGGATGGTTATCAGATAGTAGGAATGCGTGTGGTGTGACAGATCTACTGTAACTCCTTTGAAGAGGGGTGATTCTCTACAGCTGGGGCCATAAACTACATCTGCAGGGCTAGGTGATAGCCTGGGACCGGCCTGAACAATCGGACACAGAGGAAGAAGAGTGTCAGAGGGTGCGGTAGTGAATAGGGTGAAAGGGTGGTGTCGGGCGAGCACAGGGTGTGATTCTCAGGGAAGAGGAGCGCACATGGGAGGAGGTTTCTGGCCCATGCATGAGAGAGAGAGCGGGGGTGACCAGTGCGTGGGGGAGATGCTTGCGAGGGTGAGGAGCTATGCTGAGGATCGGCGGCGTGCAGAGAGTGGGTCTGGTCAAGGCATCTAAAATGGCTGCCGTGCTCAACAAAAGTGTGGCATTGCAAAAAAGACAAGATGGCGCAGACAATGTTTATCAATAAGGATTAAATTATAACAATTATTTAAAACAAAATATTTACTCGCAGTGACAAAATGGCGGTCAACACTTCCTGATTTCCATCGAATCGAACGTTAACAGACGTCACGCAACAAAAAAAAAACGCTCACGCACAGCCGCTGGAAGACATGTATCAACATATATGAGCCTCCTCAGCCACCCTCAGAAAACAAAAGGGGTCAGGATACGTCTCCCGTACCCCCTTATACCTAGTAATTTAATGAAATCGAAACACAAAATGGCGAATTCACGTTTCGCTACCAGTTTGCGAACCGAGAAGCGCTTCTACCGCGAAAAATCAAATTTTTATTATTTGCCCCACGGGACCCTTTAATAACCCCAACATCATTCCTAGGGGGTCAAGAGAGGTCTACCTAGCCCCCTTTCATTAAATTCCCCCTTCGTTTTTCTCCTCCTCTTGTCTCTCGATCCTACCGACAGACAAGATGGCGGCCGCACCGGACTGTTTAGAATGTTGACAGACACCGGAGAGCCAATCAGCTTCGCTACGCAAAGCTCCGTTACGCGAAAAGTACGCAATCTGGGACGCGTCACAGATATACCTGTTTTTTAAACGTTAATTTCTCAAAATCCACTGGAGCACATATATTGAGACCCAGCAAAGGCACATTGGGCTAACAGTCCCTATAATTTTGCCAAGTTTTGTGCAAATCCATTCAGCCGGTAATTTGCGAACCGAGAAGCGCTTCTACCGTGAAAAATCAAATTTTTTAAATTTTCCCCACGGGACCCTTTAATAACCCCAACATCATTCCTAGGGGGTCAAGAGGGGTCTACCTTGCCCCCATTCATTAAATTCCCCCTTTGTTTTTCACCTCTTCTTGTCTCTCGATCCCACCGAGAGACAAGATGGCGGCCGCTCCGGACTGTTTAGAATGTTGACAGACACCGGAGAGCCAATCAGCATCGCTTCGCAAAGCTCCGTGACGCAAAAAGTACGCGATTTGGAGCGCTATTTGGGACGCTGTCACAGATATATACATTTTTTAAAACGTTAATTTCTCAAAATCCACTGGAGCACATATATTGAGACCCAGCAAAGGCACATCGGGCTAACAGTCCCTACAATTTTGCCAAGTTTCGTGCAAATCCATTCAGCCGTTCGAGCTAAAAGTGAGGCTAAACGCCCTATGGAAATTAACATGGGAAAAACGCGTTTTGGGACCCCCCTTTTTTCTCGCCCCCCCCCCTTGATGAACCCCCCCAAATTTTCAGGGGCTGCTCAGAAACAAAATGTGCCATTTTCCTGAAAATTTCAGCCGATTCCGTCCACAAACGCCAAAGTTATTAGACATAGAATTTTCAAAAGTTCCATAGAGAAATAATCCTAACTATATATACCTACTGGCTATCGCCAGTAGGTAATATATATATATATATATATATATATATATATATATATATATATATATATATATAATATATATATTGCATCCATATACCAACAAATTACGAATGCACTCCACACAGAAATACTCGTAAAATCCAAAGTCTGCTTTGTAAATACAGATTCATTTACTCAATATATATATATATATATATATACAGAGAACACATGCAGCGAATCTCATTCCACGCTGTCTATCCGAGGGGCGGAGCTGACTCTCACCTGACTGGAAAGGAGAAGGTATTTAAACCACATTGCTTGCCCGCTCCATGCAAACACCTCATGGCGCTGACGAAGGCTGAACTATGCCGAAATGCATTCGCTCTATTGCTGGTGTTCGTGGCATTAAAAGACCCCTTCAAAGTATCCTCTGTGTGGTTTCCACTTCTTGCTGCTGTTGGGGAAGATTTACTCTCCTATTACAGCGCGACTGCCAGTTACGCGCTTTTGGAAACCCCTGCACCCTCAAGGGTCTCGGTCAAAGCTGGCTTCTGCTTCGAAGTTCATGACTTTTCCCAGGGCACTGGGCTAACCGAATCCCACTCTCGGACACTTCAAGACTAGAGACATTGTGCCCCACATCGGGAGAACTGGGGCCCCAGTTCTACCCCCGCTAAATGGACTGTTGTATAAGGGGGTTGGTGCAGAATGGGGAGCTGAGGAGGGGGTCACCACGCAGAATTCAGGTTGAAGTGGCCTGCGATATGTCATCACCCCTGTTGCAGTGCCGGACCAACGCAGATCACTCTGGTACCTGTAGTACAGATGCACTGGACGTCCTACAGAGAACACAGGCAGCGAATCACATTCCACGCTGTCTATCCGAGGGGCGGAGCTGACTCTCACTTGACTGGAAAGGTGAAGATATTTCAACCACATTGCTTGCCCGCTCCATGCAAACACCTCATGGCGCTGACGAAGGCTAAACTATGCTGAAATGCATTTGCCCTATTGCTGGTGTTCATGCCATTAAAAGACCCCTTCAAAGTATCCTCTGTGTGGTTTCCACTTCTTGCTGCTGTTGGGGGAAGATTTATATATATATATATATGTATATACATATATATATATATATATATATATATATATATATATATATATATATATATATATATATATATATATATATATATATAAGCAGAAGTTGATATGAAATAAACACCCTTGAACTAAGATACACGGAGTCAGCGCCTTCTTGGATGGTGAAGTTTGGTGTGGTATTAATATATATATATATATATATATATATATATATATATATATATATATATATATATATATATATATATATATATATATATATATGTATATATATATATAAGGGTCCTGATGAGGGTGAATCTCTGAAGCTAAACTATCTATTGTAAGTGCAGTGGGTGCAGCAGCACCCGGGAGCCTAAAGGGCTCACTGCACCCCTTGCCATTTACCCACCAACTGGAGAAAGTGGACTCATTTTCTTGCTCAACTAAGGAAAGATGACAGTTATGCCACAAGTGCTGAATATCAACACAACTTCATTCAGCAGCAGTTCACATCATCAGCACTCTAACAGAAACTCAGAATCGGGTTCTGTCTCATGTATACATTCCCATTTAGAAGTTTTCTTGATTTGTACTTTACATGTTGCTTTGGGGAACCCTGCCTCTATCTTCAAATAAATATTTCTCCCGAATAACCTTTAAAATATCGAAAGGCCATCACACAATTTGCTCTTCACTTCAAAGTCCATTTACTACTAAGTAAATACACTGTTAACATTCTCCCACTGCACTTTCAAACGTATTATCGCTCAAGTGTTTTGTCTCATATATTTGAGTACACCCATTAAAATGAGCAGTGCCAAGGAGAAAGTTATTAGAAGGCGGGTATTTTAATGCCATTACCGGACCATTACTTTGTCATGAGGCATGTTAGCACTTTAAGCAAGGTGGCCTGTCCAGGCTATAACACAAACACTGGCATTTAAAGTTAATTAGCAAAGGTCTTTTTCCCGCTGTAAATGGTGCATGGATACCACACGGATTTCCTATTTGAGCCTATACATTAATACTCAATCTCATTTATCCACGGGTGAGGGAGGATGTGCTACTGGAGTCTTACTTAATCAGAAATTATTCATAATTTCAGAAAAACTAGATTATCAGCGTGGATAGTTTAAAAAAAATGCAATTTTATGAAACTCGAAATAGACACCCCCTCAATCAAGTCATGGCCATCTATCATTACAACTTGCTGCTCTACCTTGTTGTAATTCCTTTTTTTCCACTACCTACCTCATTAATGCTAGACCAGCTGCCAAGCGCTCTGTGGAGTTACATGATGTATCTGACGCTGAAAAGCTCAACTTGGAATCTATTGCTGAATAGTTGTTGAATGCGATATTAAGTGGCATTCATATAACAGCTAATGCTGATGAAAGTTCAGTGAATGAGGTATTCAGGTCAATCATTGCCTCGATTGTGTGTATTGAATGAAAACACATTTCATAACCTAGCATCTCTCTCTAGAAGGGATTGTGTGCCTATTTTCAAATACACGCGTTTTAAAAATGATTTTCCACTTTGATCTGGATTTTTTCAGGGCAAAGGTAAACAGTGTACCACGCTGCATTAAAAGACACAAATACGCAACCCATTTGTAAAATTGGAGCACAGCTACTTGACTACTGTTGTGAAAGTATGCAAACAGTTGTGTGTTCCAACTCTGCATTCGAACAAGTTTCCAAACCACACCACCATAATACATTGTACAGATCAATTGCTTCCTTTTCTTTCTAAAAAATTTTTTGTTGACCGTACCTGCCACTCAGAGGAAATTCTTTACAGACCCACAAAGAAATATAAACCTGTGAACTCTATCAGGGGAGGCTTAACTTCGGAACTCTAAGAACTAAAGAACATGGGGGCATATGTATCAAGCCCTTTTCCCGTTCGCAAGCGGGCCGATTCTCAGAATCGTCTCGATTGCGAATGGGAAAAAGCCTTTCGGGATGTATCATCCCAAAAGACCCTTGCAAAATAGGGAATCGCAAAATTTGCGATTCCCTATTTTGCAAATACATTTAAGGAGTCACAAATTGCGATTCCTCAAATGCAATGTAAGAAGCACCCAAATGGTGCGATTTTGGCTTAAGAAATCGCATATTACCACCAACTTCAGGTGGGTGGTAATTTGCTATTTCTTTAAAAAAAATGGAAATCACATACATCAGGGGTGCAGCAGTGTGTCCTTTTGACACACTTACACCCTTGAAATTGCATTTGCAATTTGTGAGTACCTAATGGGTACTCGCAAATTGCTAATGTCTTCCCATTCATTCCTACTGGCCTCTAGCCCAATAGGAATTACAATTACAGTGTATTTGCATCTAGGCCCATAGGAATGAATGGGAAGGTATTTCTTAATTGTGAATCACAATTTGCGATCCGCAATTAAGGAATATTAAGGAATCACAATTAATATTGCAATTCCTACATACATTCTATTTTGCGAGTCCTTAATAGCGATTCGCTATAAATAGCTATTAAGGACTCGTAAAACGGGTTTTTCATACAAATGCCCCATAGGGACTTGCCAAGGCACCAGCAAGCACACTTTAGCCTTATAAATTACTCTCCCAACCACCCAGCAACTAGACTTCAGCCCACAGTGTAAAAGTGTTATTCTGCACTAACTACAGCTGCATACATGCTTCAAAGAGGGAATTTAATTGTTGCCACTTGTATCCTATAAAACTACAAGCTAATATTTGTTATGTACTCAGAAAAGCAGGACTAGTGATGGTCTCTGCTTTCCATTTTGACAAAAAGCTGCCTGATCTCACTATGCGACGCTGAGAAATGCTCACGCCTGGGATGGAGTTTTCACTTGTTCTTTACACGTTGGTTCTCAAGGAAGCTGAATACCACCTTGGCATGAATGTGGGCTGGAGGTGGGGAAGGGAAATGATTAATTGTCACTGCACAAACTGTTTGGTGGTTCCTGCCAGGTATCCAATTAATGTGTGTTTTTACATCAAAGAAAGCAACTTGCTGGACATGAAATCAGCGTCTCACTTCCCTTACTCAGCCAAGAAAAGGGACATCAGCACAACTCACAACCTTTTCTAATCTTACCTCTATAAGTCCACTACAATCACGAGGACTATTGAAAAGAACTGGCCCGAGACTGGTGATGTTATTCACTAGTGCCTAGTTTGTCTTATGTTGGTTTGGATGTATGATGTTACAACGCATACTTTTACCACGCATGCCTTTACAACGCGCTTTTTACATCGCAAACCTTTACAACGCATAGCGCTTTGGGGTGCTGGATAGTGAAAAGTTTAATTTACTATTCCAACTCCAGTCCCCGTGGACACTAGGGAAGGTGTTGGATAGTAAATTAAACGTATTCCCTATCCTAGAGCGCCCCCCCAGCGCAATGCATTGTAATGGTTTGCGTTGTAATGGTTGCGTTGTAATGGTAGTGCGTTGTAAAAGTTTCGTTGTAAAGGTTGTTCACCGTTGGTTTGATTTCCTTTTTATCTCACATAGGACTTACATTGCTTTGCAACTTAGAAGTGAAGACAGTTTGTAGTCATCGCCACCAATATATTATGGGACAGGAGGGAGCACCAATAGATGTATAAATGTAGCCCATGTCTTCTTTTGTGTAGTGACTAGAAGGACAATTCTCTAGAGTGGAGGATGATGCAAATTCTTAGGTTCCACTCAATATTTCATTCAAGATGTTACAAGGTCTTTTACTGAACCAAGTAATCATACACCAAGAAATGGTTTTAACTGAATACTGAAATACTTGCAGTGTTCCACTGAAACTTCATTGCAGGTTTTTACTTGCATCAGAACCAGGGTTGTTGATTCCTTTTAAAGAATAGAGTCACCACTAGCACCCTGGATATTTCTTATTCTCACCCGTCTCCACCACTGTATATTGCTTATCTTTTCTGCTTCACCCCTCAATACATTTACATTTGTCTTTTAGTTTCAAATTGCCTAAAATGCTCTTGTTATCACTGACAAATTTTAGGGAATTATATACTTTTTGCTATACTGTGGTGATTGGATATTTTGGTGGTTGATATTGTGCCATGTAACCAAAAGAAGTACCTAACTTGGAAGCCCTTTGCTTCATCCACAAACCATGTCATCTCAACTGCCTATACGGAAGTGAAAGGTCCCCCAATCAAAAACTATTTTGTATTTGTCAGACCAATGACCAAAAAAACTCAGTAGAACACTATTTCATGTAAAAGGCTCCGCCCTTCGTGCAATTACAGATTTGATTGGAAAATTATTACTTCAGCCTCAGAGAGCCAAAAACCACCTTCTTCAGTATGGCATACAGTTAGTGCAAATACATGTGCTATCTGAAAATGTACTTTCAGACAAGCACTGCAAATTTAGGAATGTAAGTTTGTAATAACACTACATTGCTAATAATATTTCAACACAATGCATTAGTTTCAAGAAAGCCTAACACTGCTCTTCACGTTATTTAAAGGAAATTTCCAAGGGAATGAAAACATGTCTGTCGAATATTTATAGAGCAGAACCTGAGGAATTCAACAAATGCTGAATTGCTTAGGAATTGCAGGCTAATGTGCTTTGATATATGTATGCATGATGGTGGCAGTATCTATACAATGCAAACCTATCTAGGAGCATCCGAGTACTCTTGAATAAGGCACCTGGGAGAGGAAGCGGAGGTTGCTCACAAATGTGCACAAAGCTGAGGGGGATGTAATGTGAGGGAGGTGTGTCTTCATACCAATGATGTATGGCAGGAGCAACAGTGCAAACCTGTTTTGAGGGATAGTATACCTCATCTGTACCTTATTTGTCTGCCAGGCAACAATTTATATTGGTAAAAACCAACATAAGCAGTGGTCCATTTCAGAAAAAACAACATAATCATTTTTTAGAATCAGAAAACTAAATTCAATTATTGTATTCTTCTTCATGAGGTGTAGGCCTGTCCTATATTCAATCACAAATTGAAGGCAATAATTATTTTGCCAAGAACATAACTGATTCTTAAACACAGCTAAAGAGAACATACACGAATCGCATAGTTCTTCTTGGATTAATAATATGCATTGTCCATAATGAGTTTATCTCTCTTTGCTAGGTTAAAACTAAAGACCATTTTCTTTTCTACAGCGTGTGAATGGTAATTGTTATAAGCCTCTGTTGATTCTCCTCATGTACTGGCTTATACCAATTACACTGCACTACCCACTTATAATAAAATCCAGCCAATTAAAAACATTTTATTACCAGTTTTGGCTGATGTGCAACTTTGTGTTTTTCTTAGAAGGAGGAAGATGGCCAATTTATCAGTATTAAGAGCACATTTTAAAGTAGTGTGTTCGCTCCTTTGTGCACTAAAGTATATTTGTGCATCTGAGTGCCTTCTAATGAAAAGGGTATTTAAGTGCGTTAGCTATGTGTACATTTACCATAGTATTCTACAACATTGTACACATTTGAGAGGTGTACGAGAGAAGGCTCATCACAACACATATTCATTTTGAACAAATGTTGCCTTATAAGGGTTGCCAAAGCCTTCATGAGAAAATTGAAATAGAACTAAGCAATCGGTGATCAATGAAGAATTCCACTCTATGGTGTGAGAGTGCATATTGGGGAAACAACTTGATTTTTCTCTCCGTTTGGGATGACACAAAATACTGCAGTGCTCTACCATATTTCCTACCTTATGGACTCTTTGATGAGCCAAACTGTTGAATGATCCCAGCAAGTCTAGTAGCCTCAAAAAGTCAAGGACCTTTCAAGGGCTAATGTGCATCAATCATTCAAAATTAAGAGAATGATGGGTGATGTCTGTATGTGGGATGGAATAACAACTGGTAGTCATCCATCAGAATATATGCCCTCAAATAATAGTATTATTTGTGATAGCACTGCTCTCTCGGACACCTTCACTGGAGTGGCAACTGTAAAACTGACAACTGTCTAAAATATGCAAGATCACAGCTGCCCAAAGTGGGCTTTTTCAGCAGTAGCCACAACACTGCATACGTTGTTCAATGGAACCCATATTGCTATTACTAATCCATTTCTCACATTGATTGCCATGACTTTGAAAGGGTCTCTCGTGTTCTTCCATTACTTAGGTAAACATCAATCCCTGAAAGGCCCAATTGGTCCTAGAAATCTCATGCAAACATTTACTGTGAACATTTGAGACACACATATTTAAGTTTTCTCAATGAATACCAAATTAACTTTGCTGTTATTTCTACATGTACATTTTGACAAGAATAAGATGTTAACTAGCTAATCAAATACTCTTTTGAAGCACTGATTCATTCAATCCATCATGTTTGTGTCAGAGTATCCCATTCACCAAGATCTAAATCAGGCCCTAAGTTTTGAATGACTTAAAGCATGCAATATTCTTCTCAAAAGATATTTCGTGATTGATTTGAAAATATTTTCTATATAATATTGTTTTTAAAATGAGTTTCTTTTACTGTGAAATTTTTCTCTATCTCTCTTTTCCATTCTGTTTATAATAACTCTTCAATGACATTGGTTCCTATGCCCAAAATCTATATAACCACTTTTATTTTGCTATCTTATTCAAAGAAATTTGTTTTGCAGGAGAGGTGGTTTCACCCAGCCGGAAGTGCCTTCCACCTTCCTTGACTCATTATTCATTTATTTGCGTTAGATTTGTTTGGGAATTTTGGGAGATTATATACATGTATATTTCTTGTGATTCTAATTCATATTGGAATTTAATGCTTCAGCCATTTAACTTCCCCCACCCTTATCTAACGTGTTTTTTGTATGCAATCAACCAGTGGTTCTTGCATCTTCAGCCTTTGTCCGACAGCAGATGGGTGCAGATAGGCATGCGTCTGGCTAACCCTTGGCGTAGTCTGCATAAGAAATGCACATGCACGGGCGTGCGCACATGGGCAGTGTTCTTAAGCAGTATTTCTAATGGCGAAGAAGAGGAGCAGGGCAGCCCAGGGACGCCGGGGTTAAAAGGTGTTTTCTAATTGCTTTAAGTTAGTTTTAAGTTATATATTAACAGGGGGGTGGAGGCGGGCAGTGGGCCTACTCCGCTCCTCTGTGGAGTGTGCAGTGTTTTGCCTACTCCACGTTCTCCGCAGAACGCGGATTAGGCAAAACTCAGCACACTGTGGGAGTGAGTTCTCCGCCGACGGTTACTTCTGGCACTCCACTTGCACACACGCTTAGCATAGGAGTTTAACTACCCATGTACCCTGGTAGATATTAATGTTATAGGAGAGAGTTTAAAGAGATCTAATCTTCTTTCAAAGTGATTCCTTCTACCACTCTCTGGAAAAGTGTCAAAACTCCGGAAGCCTCCTCAATGAGGTACACTACAAATAAATTAACAAATCCAGTATACAATAGTTAACTAAAGTAACACAAACCCAGTATTCAATACTGAAGGAATTTCATTCAGTTTTTCACAAGGTTTGCATATTACACTATTTTCACATCACATTTGTCCTAAAAAAATGTACATATGCATAAAATAGCTGCAGCTCTTCTGTTGCGCATATTGTTTTTCAAGATTCTGTTGACTACACAAAGCAAGTTGTCATCAATTGTAGCAAACTTTAACCCCTTTGCTGTGGTGGCTATTCCGCCGCAGCGCTAAGGGGGCGGAGGGCCACGCGGCGTACCCATGCTGGTGACGAAACCCCTCCGTCACCAGCCTCGGTTGAGATGTGCTAATGACGGAGCGGTTCCGTCATGGCCCCGCCCGCTCAATAGAACACTCCGCGCAGGCGCGAAATCCTGTTCATGAATATCAACTGACTTAAATGTTGTGCCCTAAATATTGTTTAAAAAATATAATCCCATTGGGTGTAGATTACCTGTTATCAAAACCAATTAAAATGTTTCTAAGTGACGTTTAGGACACAATATTTATCTGTTGTTGACAGCTACATTCTTGTACCACACCAATGACAGACTTGGAGCATGGTATGATTAAAAACCAGTTAAAGTAGAAAACGCAGGTATGGAGCACACATTAGCCTTAAAAAGCATGAACCTTGCTACAAAGCAATTGAGCAATCGATCGGTCAAGAAGCCTTATTCCATATCATGATAATAACAGTAAAAGCAATATAAAAACATAAAAATAATACATCGCAATAAAACATTAAAAAATCATGCTACTGCGACAACAAACTACGATCTTAGAAAAGAGCCAATGACAAGACGGGTTGTGCAAGCCTTGTGGAATAAGAATGGCCAAGCAGCCAGGACCAGCAGCCAGGGCGACTGACACTGGAATCTGGGCATCATGGTTGGATCCACGGTTCTGGTGGCAGGGGTCTGCCCAGCACCATGTGACTCTGGGCAATAGCTGGCTTAATCTTTCCGATGGCCCTCAGCGCCTTGACACCTTCGGGTAATTGTTCACGCTTTACAAATACTGGACATTTACATTTAGCATGTGCAGAAAATAAGGGCTAGTCTACATAATCTGACATTAGGAACTTTTAAAATAGGCAGGCTATAGAGTGTGTATAATTAACATACAATTTACAAAAGATGTGAAATGTAGTCATGTTTAAGGAGAGACCCCATCACAGGAACACACATATGAACAATCTCCCCATACTGTCACAAGGTAAGACAAAGCAAGTTATGTAAGGAGCCCGTTCTGAACCTCAGCAGCAAAACTCTTTCCTATTGATTGGAGATATACAGTCAATAAGGCTTAATATAGGGAGTGGTTTGTATATGAATATATTGCCCATTTTTAGTCTTAGCAATTTATCTCTTGTTTCTTTTTAAACTCCTATTTTCAAAAAGCATGCTTCAGTCAGTATTTATCAGATTTGGTAACACTTTCAAGCTCAGTAAAAAGGGGTGGCCTACACAGTTGAAAAAACACAATGTTTGATGTTGGAAAGCCTTGGGATACTCATGCCCAAACCCCCAAGTCACAGATTAGGAGGTCCTTGGTCATCTGCTGGCTCACAGTAGCATGGGGATGGCTCTAGATAGACAATCAAAACATCAGAGGAAAAGGTTTGATAAGGTCCTCAATAAATGTCATACCAAGCTTCTCATAATATACAAAATAAGGACAACTGGAAGGTTGGTATAGGAGTCTATAAGATAATTGGTTTTCCTTGACTTATACATTAGCTACTTTACATAATTGTATACTCCAGCACAGTAAATTGCAACAAGGACACATTATGTTTTGTAAATTTAAAAAAATAACTGCAATTGGTTTGCTACCCAACAAAGTGATCAGTTTAAAATGAGTACCAACTAAATGATTACATTTAAGATTTCTAGTGGCTAAAGTGGATTGCCAAAGTACAGAGAAATCTAACCACAAACCAGGGTAAGGGAAGCTTTGTCAACCTTGTAGAATAATAATACATTATCTCATGGGGCCATAATGTGAGATTTGGTGAAATTAATGTTCATATCTAGGCCTGGCTTAAGGGTGGCAAACACCAATAATAGCTGTGACAAATTCCCATGGGTGCATGCTAACAACACTACATCATCGACATTAAATAAAGTTGGAACCTGTAAATTGCCAATCAGTGGTACCTCTTGTCCACAAGTGATCAAGTGAAGACTCAGATCATTAATATAGAATAAATAATAAAGGTGCTAAAATGCATTCCTGCTGAGCCCCTCTTTTTAGGCTGAATCAATCAATCAATGAACATTTGTAAAGCACTGCACTGTCACCTCCATGGGTATTAGGGCTGAATCAATCAATAAATCAATCAACATTTGTGAAGTGCTGCATTGTCACCCCTATGGGTATTTGGACACTGAGGTACACATTGCGTCAAAAAATAAGCAACAAGTTGGAAGAGGAAAAAAAAGGTGAGACAGATAGAGATGGGAGAAGGGGAGGATGAGGGAAAAGTCAGCAGGAAAGACAAAATAATGTTTGCCCAAAGACCGACTGGGTTGGTGACAGCCGAGGAGGGAATCCACAGCCTGTCTCCCCATTAGCTAAACAGGTAGCTCCATCGGACATCAGTCAGACAGCTAGGTCTCACCTGACGAGGGAAAGATCACAGAAGAAAGTCCAGTGGATAGACAGGATGGGAACTATGAGCAAGGACGGGTGAGGGCAAAGGTCAATAGCAGGAAAGAGGAGAAGAGTAGAGAGGAGGGGGAACAACCACCTGAAATGCATCCTGATCAACACCCGCTCGGTCCACAGACATGCCATTGAACTATGGAACCTACTCGACACCACGTCGCCGGACGTCGCATTCCTCACGGAAACCTGGATGAACGGCTCTTCAGCACCCGACATCGCCATAGCCATCCCGGTCGGTTACAAGATCATCCGAAGGGACCGCACCAACCAAAAAGGAGGAGGCATCGCCATCGTCCACAAGAACACCATCCGCATCTCGACCAACTTCGAGGACACCCTCATAGCCCCCGGACACCTCCACTTCCAGATTCACACCGACCCCAGGACCACACTAAGAGGCACCCTCATTTACAGACCCCCAGGACCCCGCACACAATTCAGCAAAGACATTGCTGACTTTGTTAGCCCACACGCCCTCCCCTCCGATGACTTCATTCTCCTAGGAGACCTCAACTTCCACCTGGAGAATAACAATGACAACTACACCACCACCCTGCTGGATAACCTCGCCAATCTCGGACTCAAACAACTGGTGAACACCCCCACCCACTACGCCGGTCACACGCTCGACCCAATCTTCTCCTCCAGCAAACACATCTCCTTCAATCACACCACAGGACTCCACTGGACAGAACACAGCTGCGTCCACTTCAGCTTCAAAAAGACCACGACCCACCACCACCCGCAACAAGTTCCCCGCAGAAACTGGAACAAAATTACCTCCGACCAGCTCACCACATCTCTGAACCGAAACCCCCCCCGCCATATCAACGGACCCAAATCAAGCAGCCATCAACCTCGAACAGTGGATCACCCACTGCGCTAACAACTAGCACCCTTGAAAATCCATCCCAACAAACCTGGAAGCAAAAAAGCCTCCTGGTTCAACAACGACCTCAAGAACTCCAAAAAGAACTGCTGCACCCTCGAGAAAGAGTGGCGAAGAAACCCAACCACAGACAACATGATCGCCCTCAAGAACGCCACCCGCAAACACCACCAGCTGATCCGCTCCACCAAGAAATCAGCATTTAAGGATCGACTACACAACAACACCCACAACAGCAAAGAACTTTTCAGCATTGTCAAAGAGCTCACCAATCCCAGCGCCGGCAACAACGACATCACTCCCTCTCAAGACTTCTGCGACTCTCTAGCCTCGTTCTTCCACAGCAAAATTGCAGACATACACAACAGCTTCGGCGACCAGCCCGCTCCCCTCACCACTGAACCGAAGCCCCCCACCACCACCCTCCGCGCCTGGACCCCAATCAGCACAGATGACACCATCCGCTTGATGAACTCCATCCATTCCGGATCGCCAACCGACCCATGCCCCCATCACATCTTCAACAAGGCCTACTCCGTCATCGCTCCCCAACTCCGGGACATCATCAACTGCTCCTTCAACACCGCTACTTTCCCAGAAAGCTGGAAACATGCCGAGCTCAGTGCCCTCCTGAAAAAACCTACAGCAGACCCCACCCAAATTAAGAACTACCGCCCCATCTCGCTCCTCCCGTTCCCTGCCAAAGTCATAGAGAAGACCGTCAACAGTCAGCTCGCCGCCTTCCTTGAGTCTAACAGTTCCCTCGACCCCTCGCAGTCCGGCTTCCGAGCCAACCACAGCACCAAAACCGCCCTCATCGCTGCCACAGACGACATCCGGACACTGCTCGACAACGGGCAAACTGCGGCCCTCATCCTCCTGGACCTCTCCGCAGCGTTCGACACGGTCTGGCACCGCGCACTGGTAAAACGCCTCAGGAACATCGGGATACAAGATAAGGCACTGGAGTGGATCATCTCGTTCCTCGCAGGAAGAACCCAGAGAGTCCGCCTCCCCCCTTTCAGATCAGAGGCCATGAAGTCATCTGCGGCGTACCACAAGGATCATCGCTCAGCCCCACCCTCTTCAATGCCTACATGTGTCCCCTCGCATCCATCGCACGCCAACACAACCTCAACATCATCTCCTACGCAGACGACACTCAGCTGATCCTCTCCCTCACCAAAGACCCAACCACCGCCAAAACAAACCTACACGAAGGGATGAAAGACGTAGCCGAATGGATGAAGAATAGCTGCCTAAAACTGAACTCTGACAAGACGGAAGTACTCGTCCTAGGATCATCCCCCTCTGCCTAGGACGATTCATGGTGGCCCACAGCCCTAGGCAGCGCACCCAAACCAACGGACCATGCTCGCAACTTGGGATTCATCCTAGACTCCTCCCTCTCGATGACCAGACAAGTCAACGCCGTCTCATCATCTTGCTTTAACATCCTACGCATGCTCTGAAAGATCTTTCGACGGATCCCCACTAAAACAAGGAAGACGATCACCTAAGCACTTGTCACCAGCCGAATGGACTACGGAAACACCCTCTACGCCGGAACCACAGCGAAATTGCAGAAAAGACTTCAACGTATACAAAACGCATCCGCTCGACTCATCCTAAACATACCTCGCCACAACCACATATCCGGTCACCTAAGAGACCTGCACTGGCTCCCCGTCAACAAGAGAATCACATTCTGTCTCCTCACCCACGCACACAAGGCCCTCCCCGACCTAGGACCCAGATACCTTAACACCCGCCTGACCTTTTACACCCCCATCCGCCAACTACGCTCGTCCAACCAAGCACTCGCCGCGATTCCGCACATCCGAAAAGTCACCACGGGAGGAAGATCCTTCTCCTACTTGGTGGCCAAGACCTGGATCTCCCTCCCCACCCACCTCCGTTCCACGCAGAACCACCTCTCCTTCAGAAAGCAACTCAAAACCTGGCTGTTTGATCAGTAACTAACCCTTCTCCCTTAAGCGCCTTGAGACCCTCTGGGTGAGTAGCGCGCTATACAAATTTCTGACTTGACTTGACTTGACATGTACAGTGGGCAGTGCCTGGCTATGACACATTTGCCAGTAATGGTTGGAAGATTCAGGCACTGCTCCACTGTACCAAGTTTCTCCTTATGTTCGCTTGTAGGTGAGATAAGTACATGCCCGTGTGGCCCTGGGATTAAAAATAGAAACTGGACTTCTGTGTGAGCCCGTTTTTGCAAGTTCCAGTGGTGGCCATTTTGAAAAGGATGAGACTCAGAGTAAGAGTGGAGTGAGGAGCAGGTGAAAGAGAATAGATTGACAGAGATGACAATCATTTTTGCATTTCTCATTATTTCGACATTCAATCAAGGGTTTACTGCAAAACCTTGATCGTGTCACTGATCAACAGATACCCTGACAGATGCAACAAAAAATCTTGATGTATGAGCCATCTGCAATGTCTTTACTGCTGTGGGGTAAATAGCAGGATTATCAATCAATTTCCGTCAAAGTTTACAGAGGTACAACGTGATTTGAAAGTATGGCTGAACTTCCTTTTACAGTAGCTGGGCCAAAAGGATAATTCTTCCAAAGAGATTACAAATGAAGGAGAACAGTTGACTAACATTGATCAGGCCTTCGAAGTTGATTATGATGTGTCCCCTTCAAGTGGTTTTGGATCAAACCCAATCCAGCATACCCGCCTCACAAAAATAATGTGACCAGAGTTCGCTGGGCTTAAAGGCGAGATGCTTTGAAAGCCAGAGAATTGCCTTAATCTTGAGTTGCATTATCCGTGATCCCCACCATTCCCTGATACCCACCATCTAAATAAGAATATTGGCTAGAGTCAGAATATAAGGGCAGGCTTTTGGAGGTAAATTTATTATAGGTAGCTGCAGAGAAGTAGTCATACTTTTATGTAAAGCATTGAGCCTACTGTCCATTCTCTTGCCATGGACAGAGTCTGGAACAGACTCAGAAACCACGTCTGCAACAATGACAGGCAAGGAAGCGGAGCAGGATCATCTACCAAACACAAATTATCACTTACTGACACCAGAGTAACTGTCAAATACCTTCTGATGCAGCAAATAAATAGTATTGTTTGATGCTTTTATCCTAGAAGACTCCAACTTGCTCAAGGATGTCTCAATGTGTGTGAATCCTTCGAATATTGGTTTCATAAGTTCTTCAAATAAGGCACCAATTCTGTCCCACAGCCATTCAGTGAGTAGTGTTTCAAATTAACGTAAACATGACTCACCACTTACTGTATGGCACCCTTTTCACAGGTAACAAGCAGCCTCTGCACCCTTCTCTTGCACTTGACTACAGGCTTAATAGCATGAGAGCAAGGATTAATAGGAGAAGATAAAGAGCTGGGACTATTTGCAGCGGTGCTTATGGCAGGTGGGGCTGCAGTGCACTCACTAGCTGGAGGCTCGCCCAAGACTATTCCCTCATTTGAAAGTCTTCTTTCCGCTAGCTTGATACTTTTATTTAGCATTCAACAGCCCGAACAATAAACTTGTCTATGGTGCTACTATTAATTGATGAACATGTGTTGCCTACAGGTTTACGCGTGCCCATAATGAGCTTTCCTCAATTGCCTTTAGCAGGAGAGCAAAATAAAAGAGACCTGGCCTTCTTCTGTGCTTCAAAGCATCCTTGCCAATCTTCCTAGTCAGGGGCTTTAAAGTGCGTTTGGGCAATGCAGTCTGCCCAAGGCTTTGGTCTCCCCTCAGCTCCTCTGTCTCCCGGAGTGTGGAGCTCCAGCATCATTAGTAAAATCTACTGTCGAGAGGGGTATGGTTCAGAGCAGATATTTAACTTGAGGAGCATGGAATTATGAAGAATGGCTTAATTGTGCGGGGTTAGTGTTAGGAACCATATAGTTATCTTGAGATAAGGTATTTATTGAAGAGATGGGTTTAGTTCCATTTAAAAGATGCGAAGGGCAAAAGCATAGCATGTTGCTTACATAGAAGAAAATACCTGATGTCTTTACTTTTCCTTCTGCATCTCCAGATTTGCAGTATGGTGATGTTATGCCACAGGAGATTTTAATCTTTCTCACCAGCATACAATTGCATGCTGTAGCCAACAAAGATTGGAAACAGTCAGATAAAGAAAGCAACGCATCTCTGTCAATGGAAGAACATAAAAACCTATTGGAAGTCACTTGAAAAAAGGTGTCTTCCAAGGCTGATACTGATGAAGCCTTACATTGGTGAAGCCTTTCTCTACAAATTATCCAATGGACCAATTCTTTTCTGCATGTTTCCATATGCTTGTGCTTGCCTATTTGATGATGTTGCATATCTCTACATGAGCAGGACTTCATGTCTGCAGTCTGCAGTTTTTAGAACTGATGTTAAATAATGTCATAGAGGTTAAAATGCTACAACACAATTTGTCTATGGAAGAGCTGCCATCTGTCTTTAGTCACTCTCACAGAGATGACTCGGACTTCTGATCAAAAGTATTGCATAGTGAGAAGTTTTTTGAAACAGGAAAAAATATCATGCAGTACTAGGGTTGCTTTATTACCTTGTATATTCTGGTAAAACATCTTGCCTGGGTCCTCCTAAACTTGTCTAATTGGTCTCAACTGTTTTGTGTTACTCAAACAATGCACACAAGGTTTTACACTAAATAATAATATCAGCAAACGCAAGGAGATGATGGACAGAGTGCTGAAACTTTTCAGACACTCACCCCAGTCACAGATCTGAGTTGAATCCATCAACGTTCTTTAGCTTACTTCCCCACCCCAGAACAGACCCAGCTACCTGCAAATCAGTCTTGATCCTGGTCTACATGGGAACAGTCCAGCCCAATCTGCCAAACCAGGTCTTCCCTTTACCAGAAACAAGCCCCTTGGACCAGTTTCGGGGTAACACCCCTCATCAGCCTTGTTAGCTTTAATCCAGTGGCAAAGTGAACTACGGACTCATGCCAGGGCATAACCTGCCAACTCAGGGCGAACAAAGCAAACACAAGGAGATGATGAACAGAGCGCTGAAACTTTTCAGACACTCACACTCACCCCCATTCACAGTTAAAAGTTGACTCCATCATTATTCTTTAGCTCTCTTCCACACCCCAGATAAAGTTCAAGTTCAAGTTCAAGAATTTATATAGCGCACTACTCACCCAGAGGGTCTCAAGGCGCTTGGGGACGGGGTTCATTATTTATCGAATAGCCAGGTTTTAAGTTCTTTTCTGAAGGAGATGTGGTTCTGTGTAAGGCGGAGGTGAGTGGGGAGTGAGTTCCAGGTCTTGGCCGCCAAGTAGGAGAAGGATCTACCTCCCATGGTGGATCTTTGGAAACGCGGAACTGCGGCGAGGCCTTGATTGGAGGATCTTAGTTGGCGGGTGGGTGTGTAGAAGGATAGTCGAGTGTTGAGGCATTCGGGCCCTAGTTTGTAGAGGGCCTTGTGTGCGTGGGTGAGGAGACGGAATGTTATTCTCTTGTTGACGGGAAGCCAGTGGAGGTCTTTCAGGTGGCCGGTAATGTGATCTTGGCGAGGGATGTCCAAAATGAGTCTCGCTGATGCGTTTTCGATGCGTTGGAGTTTTTTCTGTAATTTGGCTGTAATTCCGGCGTATAGGGTGTTTCCGTAGTCTAGTCGACTCGTAACCAGTGCGTGGGTGACAGTCTTTCTTGTCTCAGCGGGGATCCAGTGGAAGATTTTTTTGAGCATACGAAGTACGTTGTAGCAGGAGGATGAGACGGCGTTGACTTGTTTGGTCATCGAGAGTGAGGAGTCTAGGATGAAGCCAAGGTTACATGCGTGGTCTGTGGGTACGGGAGCTAAGCCCAGATCCGAAGGCCACCATGAGTCATCCCAGGCAGAGGGGGATGATCCTAGGATGAGCACTTCCGTTTTGTCTGAGTTAAGTTTAAGGCAGCTGTTTTTCATCCATGCGGCTACTTCTTTCATGCCTTCGTGAAGATTGGTTTTGGCGGTGTTGGGGGTCTTTGGTGAGGGAAAGGATCAGCTGGGTGTCGTCAGCGTAGGAGATGATGTTAAGGTTGTGTTGACGCGCGATAGAAGCGAGTGGACTCATGTAAACGTTAAAAAGGGTGGGACTCCTAAAAGATTGGTACTACCGAAGGAAAAGGGAGGTCTATCCCTACCGAACTTCAAATTGTATTACTGGGCCACTGTTTTAAAATACTGTGCCTACTTGATTTCGAATGGTAGTAATAGTCAAGAGATCCCGTCTCCTCAAGAACTTCTATTAGGAGAAGAGTGTGCCGGTTGCTTTTGGCGACATACAAATGATAATTATTTTAAGAAAGTCAAATTTAAGACTATTAGAGGGGCGTATAAAGCATGGAGTAGCATTCGCAAGATGTTGGGGCTTGGGCGATTTTTATTTTACACACCAATGAATAGTAATAATGATCTACCACTAATATTTCATGATACCTGTATAAACAGATGGGTATCGGCAGGGATGGTGCAACTGGGCTGCTTTTATAAACAAGGCTGCCTCAAGAGGTTTGAGGATCTGCATGAGGAATATAATATTAGCCATAGGGATTTTTTTAAGTACTTGCAAGTTAGAGACTTTCTAACAAAGAAAACTGGTGGGCGAGAGAAATTCTTGAATAATCAATTGATTGATAATTTATGTAGAAAAAAGAAACTCCCAGGATCGGGGAAATCTATGAATTTTTTAATTTAATGGCCCTAGATGATATGGAGAAACAATGCGCAATTTGGCAGGAACAACTGGAAGTACAGTCAAATATCCCCCGCATAGCATATGACTTAGCTTTGAATTCATTGATGTCAATAAAGCTACAGGCACAATTTTATAAAACCTTCTTCTGCCTATATTACACCCCTAAGAAAATTGCTAAATGGGGAACAGGGAAGCGAACAACATGTCCTCGTTGTGCATTATATGGGGCCGATATTATCCATATATTTGCTACATGTAACACTCTTACTAAACTGATTATTGATATCTCGGAATTCCTATCAGAGTTCTGTCAAACAAGAATAGAAATCTCAACGGAGGAAATAATGCTTGGGGTTGCAAATCAGGAAGTGCAGACAAACACTCAGGGGCTAATATTTGTGGCCATGGCAATACTTCGACTTACTATTGCATCAGCTTGGTTAGATCCAGAGCCACCTGCATTTCAACAATGGAGGGCTAGGTTATTAGCCACCTGTAGTCTGGAGGTTGCAATTTATAAAAACAAAGGCGCTAAAAAAATATTAACGGGCATGCAGATTTGGTCATCAATGCTATTGTGGATCCAGAGGCAAACATGATTGTATTTAATGTATATAGTATTATTTACATGTATATTTCTTTGTACCCCTATAGCACAGTGAAAATTAACTGATGTTGTATGTATATAATAACCGAAAAGCAACTAGGGGTTGGCTCTAATCAGTATGGCTGAGCCGTAATCGTAAATAACAAGAGGAGATTGCCAGTACTGATAACAGAAAAGTAATATACATAACTTCAAACACAGTACTTGAAACAACATTCAAGACCGGGGGCTAGTCAATAGCTTTTATTATTCTTTATGATTTTGTCAACAAAAAAATCATATTTTTTATCAATTTTGGGAATCATTCATCATATCAAACATGTCACAAACATACAACATGCAACCATTCATGGGGGGAAGGGGGTACAATGGCTAAGAAAGCTACAAAAATTACAAAAAGATGCAATATTTACAATATAATACCAGACACGAAACAAGAAGAAAAGCCAAAGTCTGCGAAGCACTTAAACAGTATTATCACTTAATATTTAGTCAAACACAAAGTACATTCCTATATCAAGGTCAAATGTCCAAGATACTTTATAAGTCTTTAGAAAAAGGTAATGTACACAAACTAGTGATAAGCAACAAAAAGTATGTATATAATAAGCATATAGTATTATATACATGTGTACTTCTTTTTATCTCTATAGCACATCTTGGATTATAGTATTATTTACATGTATATTACTTTGTACCCCTATAACGTAGCTAAGATTAACTGATGGTGTATGTATATAATAAGTATTTGGCATTAAGTACATGTAAACTTCTTTGGATCCCTATAGCACATTTTGGATTAATTTCTATTGTATGTTTATAACTAGTGGCCTACTTATTTATTTATTTATCTATATTTTTCTTTTTGATATGCTCTTGGTCAGGGAAAGGGGGGGCGGGGAGGGGGGGAATGCATTTATTATGTAAAAATTGTCAATAAAAAGAATAAAAAAAAAAAAAAGGGTGGGACTGAGTGATGATCCTTGTGGTACACTGCAGATGGCTTCGGTGGCCTCTGATTTGAATGGGGGAAGTCAGACTCTCTGAGTTCTCCCAGCTAGGATCGAGATGATCCAGTCCAGGGCTTTTCCTTTTATGCCGATGTTGCTGAGGCGTTGTATGAGGGTGCTGTGACAGACAGTGTCGAAGGCGGCAGAGAGGTCGAGTAGAATGAGGGCCACTGTTTCTCTGTTGTCCAGTAGTGTTCGGATGTCGTCAGTTGCTGCGATGAGGGCAGTTTCGGTGCTGTGTTTGGCTCGAAAGCCGGACTGTGAAGGATCGAGGGAGTTGTTGGATTCAAAGAAGGCGGCGAGTTGGCTATTGACGGCTTTCTCGATGACTTTGGCCGGGAATGGGAGGAGGGATATGGGGCGGTAGTTTTTAAGTTCAGAGGGGTCTGCTGTGGGTTTCTTCAGGAGGGCGCTGACTTCGGCATGTTTCCAGCTTTCTGGGAAGGTAGCAGAGTTGAAGGAGCAGTTGATGAGATCATGGAGATGGGGTGCGATGATGGAGTCTGCTTTGTTGAAGATGTGGTGGGGACATGGGTCGGTTGGCGAGCCAGAGTGGATGGAATTCATTAGGCGGATGGTGTCTTCAGTGGTGATTTGGTTCCAGGCGCTGAGGTTGTTAGAGGGTGGTTTAGGTTCTGAGGGGGATGGAGAGGATTGTTCGTTGGAATTGTTTTCGAAGCTGTTATGAATGTCGGCAATTTTGTTGTAGAAGAAGGAGGATAACGAATCGCAGAGGTCTTGGGAGGGAGTGATGTCGTTTGAGGCTGCGGTGGGGTTGGTGAATTCTTTGACGATGTTGAATAGTTCCTTGCTGTTATGGGCGTTGTTGTCGAGTCGATTCTTGAATGCTGATTTCTCGGTGGATCGAATCAGCTGGTGGTGTTTGCGGGTGGCTGCCTTGAAGGTGGTCATGTTGTCGGTGGTTGGGTTTTTTCTCCATGTTTTCTCGAGAGTACGGCATAGCTTCTTGGATTTCCTAAGGTCATCGTTGAACCAGGGGGCCTTTTTGCTGTCTTGTTTGGTGTGATGGTTTTTCAAGGGTGCTAATTCGTCAGCGCTGTGAGTGATCCATTGTTTGAATTTGATGGCAGCTTGGTTTGGGTCCGATGAGAGGGCGGGTGGGTTTTGGTTGAGCGATGTGAGGAGTTTGTCGGTGGTGATTTTGTTCCATTTTCTTCAGGGAATAGGTCGTGGGGGGTTGTGGGTCGAGGTGGTTTTGTAGCTGAAGTGAACACAACTGTGGTCCGTCCAATGGAGAGCTGTGGTGCGATCAAAGGAGATGTGTTTGCTGGAGGTGAAGATAGGGTCGAGCGTATGTCCGGCTACATGGGTGGGGGTGTCAACAAGTTGTTTGAGGCCGAGATTGGCCAGGTTGTCAAGAAGGGTGGTGGTGTTGCTGTTGTTTTTCTTTTCCAGGTGGAAGTTGAGGTCTCCTAGTAGAAGTTCTCGGAGGCGAGGGCATGTGGACTGATGAAGTCAGTGATGTCTTCGCTGAATTGTTTACGGGTTCCTGGAGGCCTGTAGATGAGGGTGCCTCTGAGTGTGGTCCTAGGGTCGGTGTGGATCTGGAAGTGGAGGTGTTCGGCGGTTGTAAGGTTATCGTCAGAGCTGGTCGTGATTTTGATGGTGTTCTCATGGACGATGGCGATGCCTCCTCCTGTTTGGACGGTGCGGTCTTTTCGGATGATCTTGTAATTGTCCGGGATGGCTATGGCGATGTCGGGTGTTGAAGATGCGTTCATCCATGTTTCAGTAAGGAAGGCGACGTCCGGTGATATAGTGTTGTGTAGATTCCAGAGTTTGGTGGCGTGTCTGTGGACCGAGCGGGTGTTCAGCAGGATGCACTTCAGGTGGTTAGAGTCGGAGCTGTGTTTGGGGTTAGTGGATGTGGTATGGGTCTTGATGCTGGTAAATTTGCAGGAGTGGCAAGCAAAGGGACCGTGGGTACGTCCCGGGGCAGCTTCGTAGCATTGAGGTGTGCGTCCAGGGTTAAGGGCTAGGAGGGTGGAGGCGTCATACGTTATGCTGGAGGAGTGCGGTTTGTGGGGGCCAGGGGGTCTGGCACTGGGCGCGGTCCAGGCGCGGATGGGCGTAGACGGGCTTACCTTTGGCGCACCTTTGGCGCGACTAGGGCAGGATCGCTGCGCGTGACCGCTGCGCGGAGAGACATCTGTCATATGTAGGTGTAGGGGAGGGGCGAGGCAGGGTCAGCTGGGAGGCGGGCGCGGGGTGGAGCTACGTCCTAGGTCAGATCAGACCCAGCTATATAAAAATCTGTGTTGACTCTGTTCCTCATGGGAACAGTCCAGCCCGAAATACCAAGCCAGGTCTTCCCTGGACCGGAAACAAGCATCTTGGACCAGTTTGGGGGTAACACCCCTCATCAGCCATGTTAGCTTTAATCCAGTGGCAAAGTGAGCTAGGGACCTATGTCAGGGCATAACCTGCCAACTCAGGGTGAACAAAGCAAACACAAGGAGATGATGAACAGAGCGCTGAAACTTTTCAGACACTCACCCTCAGTCACAGATCTGTGTTGAATCCATCATCGTATTATTAGCTCACTTCGCCAGCCCCAGATCAGACCTATCCATATGCAAATTAGTCTTGACCCCATTCCTTATGGGAACAGCCTAGCCCGAAATGCCAAGCCCGGTCTACCGTGTACCGGAAATAGGTATCCTGGGACTGGTTTTGGGGTAACACCCCTCATCAGGCATTCTAGCTTGAATCCAGTGGCAAGGTGAGCAAGGGACTCTCGTCTGGGCATGCCCTGCCAACGTATGGCAAAAAAATCAAACAGAAGGAGATGATGGACGCAGCGCCGGAACTTTTCAGACACACACCCCCAGTCATAGATCTGAGTTGAATCCATCATTGTTCTTTAGCTCACTTCGACTACCCAGATCAGACCCAGCCATAGGCAAATCTATCTTGACCCTGTTCCTCATGGAAACAGTCCAGCCGAACCTGCCAAGCTTGGTCTTCCCTGGACTGGAAACAGGCATCCTGAGACCCGTTTCGGGGTAACACCCCTCATCTGCCAGGCTAGCTTCAATCCGGTGCCAAAGTGAACAAGGGACCCACGTCTGGGCATACCTTGCCAACTTCTAGTGACAAAGCAAAGTTTTGTTATGTGGGATACATTTCTTTGGCATGAAGTGGTCTGGCAGAAAAAGATCAGGACAACTGTCCTTTTACACAAATTGTTTGGGGGTTTCTATGAAAGATCAAAAAAGCTTCTTCCCTCCTAAATAAAAATGTCCTCATTTTTACCAGTTATAACCAGTTACAGGAGATTATATTAAACCTGTGCTACATTTTCAATTTGTTTTCAGAGGTCTTTTACAGAGGTAAATGTATTTGATATGATAAAGTTTTTGTAACATGCTTGGTTAATCCATTCATAGAGTCCCCGCACTCGGCTTCAACATTCACCACAGTTCTGGATCAAAGATCAAATTTCCATGCTCAGAAAACACTGTATCCAATTTTATAGTAATTCCACCACATTACAATATTTTGCCAAAAGATTTATTCTAGTAACATTCCCCAGATATATTTACCAAATTAACATGATACTGATGCTTTCATGGTGAGTGCATGATCCAGTTAACACTGTGCTCATTCTTGGTGAGACTAGCGTATGGCTCCGAATAGCCACCTGGATTCCAGCTTTTTTCACTCAGTCTAATGAGAGGAAATATTGGCATGTATTACACCTTTTAAAGGCCTTTTTGGACATTTTTAAAGGACAGCTAATTGGTGTAATAAAGAAGATTTTATTAGGGGGGGCACCTCAATGAATAGAAATACTATCCTGTGATGGGGAACCCCAAAATTCACTAAATTAATGTAAGCTCAACATGGCACAGAGTGAACAGGTTTAACTAAGTGCAATGTGAAAAGAATGTATGCAGTACCAAAACAGTAATAAAGTCAAAATACCTAACGATAACAATCTCAACTCCAATGAGAAAAAAAGAGTAACTGTTAATACACAGAATGACACCCAAAGGACAAAAATCCACTAAGGAGATGGGAGCTAGTATTATGCAGTTTTAAAAATTTCATGTGAAAATAGCTCCAAAAAGCCTCAGGATCCACAAAGTCAGAACTGGAGAAAGGTAATTCTCCTACCTCACCTCCAAAACATTGAACTTCCTGCTCCTCAGGTAATCAGAATCACAGACCCAATTCAGGAAGGACCTCAAGAACTGGCTCTTCGAATGATCTGTCACCCAGACCAACAGCAACCCCCTCACCCCCAGTGCCTTGAGACCTACACAGGTGAGTAGCTGGCGCTTTACAAGTGATTGACTGATTGAAGACCAATGACAGCCTATGGATGTGGTAGATAAGCATGGGCGGAAAATCCGTTCCGCTCACGGATTTTGCGGATTTTCGGTAAATTCGCAATCCGCAAACTCTCGCGAATTTACCGAAAATCCGCAAATTCGCACGCAGCGGATTTTTTTTCTTGGTGATACAATATTGCGGCGTGCAGCGTTCACTTACTGTCATTCAGCTTTTGCCGAGTTGTTTTTCTCGATATTTTGCGAGTGCTGCGCCATTTTTGGATCTTGCTGCGGGATCCCGCGGGAGTTTGGCGACGCACCGCGAGAGTTCGCAATTGCGAACATGTAGGTGCGGCGGGCAGCAACAATCTCACACTCGCGAAATTACAAAATTTGCAATTCTGCACAAGAAATCCACTAGCAAGCAGCATAGACCTTCTGAAAATGATGATTTTTATCAGAATACCTCCTCAGGTTGACATTTGCCTGCACTTTTTTTTGGGATTTGAGGCCTTTTGACTTTCTTTGGATCACTTTTGGATTAGAAATCAACTTTCACAAGTAAGTTTGTTTGGGGCATTACAGTTGCTGTTCTGCAGAAAAACGAGTTTTGCAAAACTGAAAGCACTCAGCAGGTGCAAAAGTTCACTCATCATTAGTAACCATTCCCTGTAGTACTTCCTGAGGGGCCCCTCCAGAGTTCAGTTGCCTATGTTTGTTTGGGGCATTACAGTTGCTGTTCTGCAGAAAAACGAGTTTTGCAAAACTGAAAGCACTCAGCAGGTGCAAAAGTTCAAACTCATCATTAGTAACCATTCCCTGTAGTGCTTCCTGACTGGGGCCCCTCCAGAGTTCAGTTGCTAGTTGCAACAATTCTATGACCCTGCTCTGACCCTCACAGCAGGCTCATAGAATAGCTACAAGTAGGCCACAAAGGTCCTGGAAAAAAAAATTGCACTGCAACAGAAAGCAAATTACAGATAAGGAAGCAGGTGCCAGACTGGAATTTTAAAACAGTGACACATTAATAAATCAACCCCAAATTAACTCATGTCAGTTGAAGCAGGGCAGGTGTGCTTGCTTCCCCCCCCCCCATAATCTACAGTGATGAACCAGAGGGAGGCATTGATGTACCAGAGGTTGGCATGGGTGAAACTGAGGGTGGCAGTGGTGAAACAGAGTCTGCTGTGACCCTGTGATGATGAACCAGACGTAGAAACAACATAGTCGCGACCGTTGCGAGCCGACAAGTAAGCTCACAATTGCAAACTGGTACAAAACACTCGCGAACTGGCAGAAACCCTTGCGAACACACCAAAAAAAAATCTGCAAACTCGCGAGAATTCCCGGATTTTGCGGATTGCGAGTTCCGAAATACGCAAATTTGCGAACGCCAGATTTGCAAAATTCGCCAATGCTTAGTGGTAGAGCAGTACTTAGGAGCATTTTGAGGCACCCATAATGGATCCCATGTTCAGGTACACAAGTAGGACAGCCCAGTCAACAGTTTGCCTTCAGACTAAGCCCTAAAATTGGAAGTCAGAATATGTCAGCGGGTCAAAGCATCAGGCTTTATCAAGGAAGGTCTCACAGAAGTGGGATAAGCATTGAGTGACATCATTGTCAAGCTGTTGATTTTGGTGGGAAAAGTTCTTAGGGGGAAAAGGTACATTTCATGCCCAGGGCCATTATCGTGATTGTTGGACACTTTTTAGTTTCTTCACCTGTTCAAAATTTTTACTTTAGTATGTAGCCTCTGAAATGAATCTTGCATTTCTCCAGCAGAACGAGACGGAAGGCTGTATCTCAAGAGGGCACCACAGGTTCGAACATCTTCTTGCCAAGGGCCCACTGAATTGGATTTGCTGCTGCAAAGAAACTCCATGCAGGCCAAACTTGTTTTTTCATCACAGTTAAGTCATTCCTTTACTCAATAGGCTCCGGTTGTTCGTTGTAGTCCTTTTGCAGCTAGTAATCAGAATTATTTTAAGACCCAAAAATGTGCTGGGTTCAGTCCTTTTTTCCACACCTCTTCACCCAAGGCTCACAGACTTCATAGGAATCTTAGCACTTCAGGACTTACTTCGGCATAGGCCTAGTGCAAAGTCAACTGAAGGTCCAGTTGTAACTAGGAAAAAGGACATCCAGAAAGTGGTTCTTCTGCATTTTGGTTCCTAGCCACATAAGAGGTATGCCCACTTACCATTGTAGTCCAATTATTTGTTCTGGATACAAGAGGGGGTATATCCAGTCCTTCAGAGCTCCTCTCAGGTTACAGCAAGTAGGATTCCGTCCACTTCATATCTTACACATGTCCAGAAAGTATTCGGAGAATGGTACCTTGGGATGTCACTTTTATGATTTGCACTAGCTTGTGTGCAGGGGATTTCTTGCTCCTCCTAAACAATCGTAAAAAATGTTCCCAGGGGTTTACTTACCCACTTTTTCAACAGTTCCTTTTATCATTCTTCAAACAGTCCCATAATGAACCTTAATGCGAAAATCCAACATGGGAGAACCCTTCCTCCTTTGTACAGATCCTTCGTAAATGAGGTATGGCAAGGAAAATGAGCAGTTCCCTCCCTTATGTTTAGTCTGAACTGTTTTTTGGGGCAACTTCCCTTCTACTGGGTTTGGAGGCAACCTGACTGTTGAGGCCCCGGGAAAGAAAAGCTGGCCTTTCCACAGGTCTCAGTTCATATTTACTTCAGAACATGCAGATCTCTCACTGGTCCTTTGGAAGACAAAGAATTTACTGGGTACACCGAAAACAGCCCTTTTTGCAATGGTAGAAAATTGTCTCTCCATAACCGGATTAATGTCCCTGCTCGGGGAGCAGTTTTCAGATCTCATTAAGGTCAAGTACTGGCAACCCAGCTATTAGTGTTTTAATATTGGAAAATATGATGTTGATGTACACAATGATATATGTACATATATAAAAGAACTTGCTTCTCCACTGTTGAAATCACCCGGTGTGACCTTCCACTCAACCCTGAGTTAGAAATATGTTGTTAGGCAGGCTCTGCGACCTAGGTCTGAAGCAACTGATTGACAGATCACAGGTGGGGGGACCAGCATCAGAGGACACCAACAGAAAAGCCCAGATGGATCTCTCCCAAAGAGCACGTTTGGGTGGAGTGGCGCACATTCTCAAAAACACCATAAAGTTAGATGCCACACTAAGGGGCTCATTAGGATGACCGGCGGATTTTGCCCGCCCGCCATCCTGTCGTGTCTTAGGGACCGCCCGCCATAAGGGCGGGGGTCTTGTTGGGGGTATTAGGATGCGCCCGCCACAGTGGCGGGCGCATCCTGTATCTTCAGCATTGCGGCAGGCGGTGCTAAAAGCACCGCCTGCCGCAATGCTAAAGATACATGTTGTGCATTACAAAGCACAACATGTCAGGCACCGCGCGGTGCCTGCCATGTTGTACTTTGAAATGCTGGGGGGTACCCCCCAAGTGCAACCCCCCCGGAATCCTTGGGGGCCCGCACCGGGCCCCCGCAGTGTGTCTTCACATGCCTTTCCGTGGCCGCATTGCCGCCGCGGAAAGGCATTGGAAAATACCCATGCTAATATGGCTGGCGGTGTCTGAGCCCGCCACTATATTAAACATTTTCCGCCCTGATCGCAAGACAAACAGGGCGGAGAAGCGGCGGACGGTCTTTCCGTCCGCTGCGGACCCCCCAACCATCTTAATATGGCGGGGTTCATTCCGGAGCGGATGGTGGACGGATTGCCCCCGCCAGGGCGGCGGTGGCTACTGCTAGCCTGGTGGGGGCAATCCGCCCACCATCCTAATGAGGGCCTAAGTTAGGAACACACAGCCAATCAGAACACAGCATGCACACTACACGCAGTAATCATGTGCTCCTCATGCTGGACATTTGGACATATACCCACTGGCCCTGAATGATGTGCAAACAAGGACACAACCAACCTGTGCTCTTTATCAAACACCGATTTATGGCCCAGTGACCAGGCCCAAAAACCTGTCACTGAAGGAATACATACATTGGATTATAATGCTTCATGTAAAATATAAAATGACAGTCAAAACCAATGTACGTTGAGAGAGTCTTCAGACCCGGACTCTGTTGCTTGATCTTCAGGCCTCTGCATTTAAAAAAACAAACTGTTCCTGGTATGCCAAACACCTCTTGTCTTTTCATTTTTTCAAAGGTTAATTCATATTTGAGCAACAAGTGGGCGAATGCTAATTATGTAAATGTACCTTTATAAAATGTACTTTGGCAAAATAAATAATAAAAATCTGACTATTAAATAGAATTTTTATTAAATATTAAAAATAGTCTTTAAATTAGTTTTGTAGCAGCTTCCTGTCAAAGGTTACAGATTAAAGTCTGTACTTTAACATTTTCTAAGGGTCAGTTACCACCCTGCAAGTGAGTATAGCATTTGGGTCCTATTCACTGGAGGAAATTGCCACTTTTAACTTTGCACTAGTTCCACCTTTAAATAACAGGCTCCTTACCTTCTTTGTAATCAAAGTATACTTAGGGGTGACTTATTAATATTTAAAAGGGGGTTTCCCCGTCAAAAAACTTTATTTTGACAGGTTTAGACAGTGGGATTTAGACTGCTGCAGTCAGGTTCCACAGTGGAGGCCAGTAGCCATGTTATGTTTTACAGGCCATCTCTGCTGATGTCACAATATTCTCTGCAGTCCACAGGTGGCAGTTATCTTCCAGACCCTGGGTGTATTTTTTATACCATATATTTAGAGGAATAATACATATGTCAATCAGGGATAAGACAACTGTACCATTTTTAAATGGGAACCACAGTCACTTTACTTATGTTTAGGATGGGTAAAGTGCATGGAGTTTCGAGTCCAGCAAAAATAGGGTTTAGAAAAATACAAAACATCTGCGATGAACAAGCAGAAAAAACTGATATGCCCACTCTTCAGCCTAGAGCTAGGGTAGATTAACCATTCTTTGAAGGACTTCCCTGCTTCTCAGCTCAGGCGTTAGAACTAGGATGATTTGCCACCTCTGCAGAGGCACTTGTCTTCTCTATACACCTCTCAACCTACTAGTTCCCCTCTGTAAATATCTGCCCTATTTACTAACCCTGTTTATGGGAAGCACTTTTTTTCTTCTCATCTGCAGGCCCTATTTCAGAGACGACCAACACTAGCCTACTCATAGAGCCATCCGAGTAGGCAAACAGTACCTCCATGGCTAAAACGTTTGTGGCCCATTCTGACTCCTAGGATATACTTTTCTTCCCAACTTAGGGACAGCTCTTCTGAAGCAATCAACAGATCACCAACAGCTGTCACTGTCAGGAAACATGCCACTGGCCATCCACTGGCAGGGGGATACTTCTATCTTGTGCTTGGGATATGCCTCACTTTCAGCCACTTAATAGGGGGAGCACAGGCATTTCACTATTTCTAAACACAGTAAAGTTCACAGAGTTCTAAAAGCAGCAAAAATGGTATCTAGGAAAAGATGAAAATTCCGTAGTGACCATGCAGAAAAGTTAGATTTGCTCCAACTGCGTTTCAAATTCCAATACTCCTACTGCCTAGTTGCTGCTGCACTTCAACATTCTAGCCACTTCTTCGCTGTATAATAATGACACAGAGTATAAAACAGTTGCTCTGCCAAAATTTATATAGAGAAGTAGTCTGATTTTGCAATAAAACGCTGGGCTAACATAGCTTTCATCCTAAAGATCTGGAGCAATACTTTTTGTTACTGTGAGTGTCCATGAGGGAGTTGTCAAGATTGTAAATCACACTTAAAAGCCCAGGGTTCATGGACATGTATGATCCAGATCACTGTGATGTCAAAGACTTCTAACTCACTGAGCCATCTTCATCATGCCTTCCAAGGGCCTAATTCACAAGCGTTTGTGCAAGTTTTTGATTTGTATCTATATAAAAAGGAATTTATGAGTAGTATTTCGTGTGTGCCGAGTCTCTGCATATAAAACAATAGGAAAGTTCTATCTTTTTATGTGCGGAGAATCCGCACTAGTATATATACTACTCATAAATCCCATTATGAATAGCAAACAATTGTAAACGTACACAAAAGTTTCAGTTTACCTTTGTGAATCAGGCCCTAAGTGTATCTTCATCTTGCTTGTATCATATAACTAAACATAGCTTTATAAGCTTGAGAAATGCCTCATTTACCGTCAATGATATTATGAAACACAAAGACAAACACTAATTGCAAAAATCATAAAAACTGAAGGTGTACACATCAAAGGGTCCGTCTTGAAAATATTACATTCTTTCTTCAACAAAACTGATCCAACAATCCCCCCCTATACTTACATACAAAATTGGAAGGCCCTACTTTATACTTTAAAAGTGATTCACTATAAAAAAAAATCGAATACATGGCTGTAATGGAGATATTTGTTCTTAGCTAATACAGTGGACATGGCAACTATTGTTTCAGTCCAAAGGAATTGTTGAAAAATGTGAGGCTGCCAAGTACCACATCAAACAATGAAATACTGTGGCTCGCCACATCATGACAATGATGATATGTAAATTCAGGAACTCCTTACAAGGTTTCAACAAATGACACGTGACACCCACGGCCACAAGTCCATTCCAAATCAATCCAAGTGAAAATACAGAAGATGGAATTTTTTTGCCAGAACTGGGTGAAATCAAAGAAAATACAGTGCTCACTAAAATAGCAATCATCAGTTGCCTTTCTCTTCACAAATGAGATTGTTCCTTAAAGGCACACATGTTTAGTGGAAGAAAACTATAAGTCAAAAACCGTAATACTCCCTACATTTCCTATAGCATAGATTTATTTTTGCTACTGCCTTAGGAAATGTACTGACTTAATTGTTATTTGTGTATGTTTAACTGGGTGTATTTTTGCTCATATCTGTAGCCATATTGTGGCACTAACCATCATTCAAAGCATTTGCTCCATCACTTTTTGCCTCCGGTATAATTTTCAGACTCGATGATATATCCAATGAAAATATCCTGATAGCAGTGAAAGCTACTTCCACCAAACCTACTACCATTCAAAGTAAGGCAAAATAGCGATGGGAAATTGCAGATTCTTTGAAACTGGCTTTCAACTAGCTATGGGAAGAAAATTCATCAGTAGCATGTGACCAAGTGAATCCATCTAGTCCCTTACCATAAAGTTATTGAGAGCAGCAAAAACTATGTGCAGTAGAAGAATTGATGTGTTACCGTTCGTCAAAACAGTTCTATAATAACATATTTGTATAGTTCTTTGATATTTAGAAACATTTCAAATCACTCCCTTTTAAAAAACAAGTTAGCCTTATATGAACTGTTGGAGCCTGATATTTGCCATTCATTAAAATGTCATATAAATTCTCAAACCTGAAGACCTTGTCCATCCACGGTGACAGAATTTGCTCTTTGCATTTTTATACGATCCCCTTGTGTGTTCTGTTGCTGAGGGCAGTTCTTTTCTCTTTTTAAAGTGGATTGTCTCTCCTTAAGGATTTAAAACCAAAGAATCAAAATAGTGGCCAAAAACGATTTGCAAGGTATTAATAGATAGAAATTATTTGTCACTCAATGTTTCATTATTTATTATTCTGGAAAACAAACATTGTGCTGTATTAGCATAGCTATGAGCTATAAATTATCAAGCATAGAACTTACTAGGTAGAACATTTGTTCTATGTATTTGTACATATAGTTCTATCTAGAGCTAAAAGCATAAAAGACACTTTGTGATTATCGTTACACCATATCTATTAAGAATGAAATGAATCATTATCTAATATTTTGAGGGAAAACATAGTGTAATAAAGGGAGCAATGTGTTACAAATAATTCATATGTATATATCTCACACATATTTCACACATAACAAATACTGAAGCTTAAAATGATTTATGTACAGTACTGCATACATAGGTCTGCATAGAAATGAAATGATCAATGACAGGGATTATCCATCAATCAATTATTGCACCCATTAAAGAAACAAAGTATTTTCGGACTAAGAAGCCCAAAGAAATACAGAATGCTTGTAATACAATATTCTAATTATGAAAAGAAAAGCAATGCCAGATAGCATTAGCATTAACATAAAACTAAAACAGATATAAATTGTTTTTGGAAATCCTAAAAAAAGCCTACATATCAACATCAATTCATCCTTAAATTAATTGTCAGCTGGTGTCTCCAACTGGTCATGAAATTCAAATAGGCTGCTGCAAAGTACATTGTGTTGCTGTTCCATTCTTTCAGTAAAAATATAATATTTACAATGCAAGCAAAGTACTCAACAGTTTCTAGATATGAGGACAAATTTACTAAGCCCATTGAACCAGATGGAATTCTACTCCTATAGACATCCACCTGTATTTGAAGTCAAATTATGATTTCTGTGGGAGTCACAAAGTTCCAAGAGAGAATTCCTGGAACATCCTGAAATAATACTCGCCACTCCACTTTTTAAACAGGTTGGAAGTCAGGGTTCTGCCTGACCTTCCATTTCCTGTTTTAATTTGCACAGTCTATTGACCTTCACAATAAACATGTCTACACTTTTAGGCCCCTCACACCCATGGCACCAAATGGCAAGGAATAAAAGATCTCAGCCAAAGAGCCCCTTCATAGGGAGCCTGTCAGGTATTGCAGCGCCGACCAGATGAGAAGCATGCCTTATGATGAAGCATGACACCAAGCAGGCCGGGTGTGTGAGGGCCCTAATTCCAAAAGGAGGGATTGTTGTGTGGCGTTTAGAGCTCCGAGTGAATTTTCCTGGTTTATGCCCTTATATAGGTGCAATTCACATTGCCCTTATATAGGCATATACATCAATCCCGTATTTAAGCATAGCCCATGCTACCCAAATACAGGCATGGCTACTTCCACCCGTACCAAACGTCACAACGATTTCTTGGAAAATCGGCTTAAGCAGTTAGAGAACTTCCCCTTGCCTGAATATTGATTTTGCCAAGAACTTATGTACTTTGCAAAAAACAACTATTTCCTAGGGGTTCTTTCCTGATGTTCATATGCCCGACTTTACGTCAAGCTATGGCATTCCTAAACACCTCCAATGTATAAATAGGCCTTTACTTGCTATGGCAAATTACAGTGGTTCGGAGCAGTTTGACTATCTACTTGCCCAACGCAGCTTGCTGCAGCAAGTGCAGAAGGAAGCTGACTCTCCAGCTGAGGCATTGATCAAGAGGCTGCCTTTCTCCTGCCGAGAATCCAGCTCCAGTGTTTCCAAGCTCCCCTTGCGGGGTGTTGGGAAATCGAGTACCAAGACAGAGATACCAGACCTCCTTCATTCTAAACTAAGGTATGGAGCTGATTAGAACCTAGAGAAACCTTTGGTAGATTCTTGGCAAAGAAAAACTAAACCTATGATACACAATACTTAATTCTTCCCGCTTACTAGACATAGGCTAGGTACATTGAGATAGGTGTATTTTAGAAGCACCAGTTGATTATTTTTAGCCTTTATACTTATGTATGTATGTATTTTTATATGGCTTAGAAACCATACAATGCTTTTGCAGGATTATTTTATAATACTATTCCCGCTGTATGCATTATACTTTGCAGTCTGCATAAAGATTGTAGCAGTTCACTTTTCTTGTATGAGAAAGAAGGCTGTTCAATAAACCTATTTATTGAAAACACCCGTCTCTCTATTTCTCTACAACTCTTTTGAAACGAAGCATGCACGATTGACTGAGTGAAATACTTATCTATTGTTTCTACGACTCTGAGAGATATATTTCTTATTCTTGGGAAACAAATTTGTCATGTTTATGCGGTTGTCAGAAATGAATCCCTTCTTGTGATTTCAAGAAAGTTTCTAGTGACCTCTGAGCTAGCTGGCACTCACTATTAAGTTTAGTATATTCGATAGAGAGGTAGTCGACCTCAGTCCTACATCTAATCTATAGGATATACTATTGCAATGCGCAGAGCGTATTGAGAATATAGGAACTGCACTACAGTATTCTCCTTTCCCTTCCTTTTTAGAGGACAACCTATCATCTTTCTGGGACCTCTCGCTCCCATTCTCTACTGATAGGAACTGCATATCCTTGTTTGCTTTGATCTTGATTGGGCACGTACTCTGGACCTCATAAAAGCCCTCAAACACTCTTTTTTGATTAGAACTCTACAAAACCTTAAACATCATGGAGCCTAGTCTCCCTTTATATCCAGTCAAAATTTTTGACCATTCTATAGACAATCTGCCCATGTATAATGAAAATATGCAGTTGTACATTGAGGGCCTTAATACGACTAATGCAGACCCTGGGACTGCCATTGTCACGGCAGCAGTCCAACCACTGCCACACTGAAGGACCACCAACTGTATTATAAGTCTGGTAGTTGAACTGCCACAGACCAACTGTTACCACCATGGATCAGGGATACTGCGGCGGTATGGCAGTGGTTCAAGGACAAAATATGCCTCAGCTGCATATTTTGAATTGCTTCACTGCCACCCTTTCCATGAAAAGGGTGGCGGTGAGGCAACAACAGAGGGAGCTCTCTTGTGCCTCTGTGCACAGGGGTACAAGCAGGGGGGCACGGTTCGTGCTCCCCTGTAGTTTTGCACCCCCAGTTACTGCATGGGAAGAAATGCACAAGATAATGCATTCCTTCCCGTGCAGGCACATGCACTGGTGGTCCCACAGCAATGCTGTTTATGGCTCACAATGAGATTTTAAACAGCACCGCCATGGGACTTACACAGTGCCCACCTGCCAGGCTGCAAAATTACTTGTAATCCGGCAGGTGGGCAGTGGTGAGTTTCTGTGGTCCTGGAGCAAAGTGGTGGTGTGCAACCCACTCCAGGACTGCCAAAACTCATAATAAGGCCTTAAATGTGTAAAATAACGGAAGTAAAGCTCAGGAGTTAGAATAAAAGCAAAAACATTTTCTGATAAAAAATAATAAGGCATACCAGAGCCATAATCATGTATGTGGCTTGACAGACCAGGAACTATGCAATCTTTGATGTCACTGATCGGGAAAAAACTGCTAAATTGACACTCTCAGCATGTGCCAGTTTCAAAGATTGGTGTCCCATATTACGCAATCCTTTCATAAATCTGACCTTCAATGTGGCTCAGATACTCCAGCTGCATCAAGCATGGCTGCTTACTCTTAAAGAACCGCAGACGATACATGTGTGTGCATTATGCCATGTACGTCATGTAGGTAGGAAGTCAGTAGAGGCGCACAGAACGTGGAGGGTATGAGTGCATAACTCTCTGTGTGGGGTGCAAGAACCTACCTGATTGGTAGGTTATGGAATAATCTCAGGAGTGCATACCTGGCAGAAATAAATAAGAAGACCTCAAACTCTAACATCAGAAAATGTCAAAACTAATATTTATATGTGTGTTTTACTGAGAGCTTACAATGTGAATTCTATGATTATTGTTAGCAATCAAGATTACTCATATAATTTAAGTTTCATTTGAAATATTTTTGATGGACTAAAGGTACTTCATACATTTAGGCAGTGTGACTCTCAAGGTCATCAGGCCCTGATTCCCTGTTGGCCGGGGAACAGGTGCTATTTATCACTTCTGATAAATGACAACACAGTGGGGTATGTTACTTATCATGTGTGATAAATAGCACCTTTTCTGTTTTTGGGGAGAATAACACACCCACATGAATATGTTATGGTAAATACTGTATACTCTTCTCCTGTTAAATTCTGGCAGGTTTGACCAATTGAAATTTAAACAAGCAATTGCAATGCAATAGGTCTCGCATTTACGCATGGTTGAGCTATTGACATTGCAAATGACAATGCCTTTTATTTCTGTCTTCGTTTTTAAAACATAAATAAAAGGCATTATCATTGACAATGCCAATAGCTTAAACTCGTGTAAATGCAAGTACTATTGCATTGCAAATGTTTTTTTTTTGAGTTTGCAGGTTTGGAAACAGTGCTACTGTGGGGAGAGCTGCTGGGAGAGGAGGGGGTGATCAGCAGAGGAGGGCTGAGGTAAGCAATACTTGGGGAAGGGGAGTGCTGGTGAGAGGGCGGTTTCTGTGGGAAAGGGGTTAGTGGTAAGTAGAAAGTGCTGGAGAAGATGGGGTCTGGTGATAGGATTGGGTATCTGGAGATAGAGGGGCGTTGCTAGGAGGAGGGATGCTTGGTAAGATTTGCTGCTGTATGAAGGTATTAGAATTGGGCGCCAGAAGAGACGCTCCACGGAAGTGACAGTAGGTGTCGGGGGGCCCTAGAAAAGAGTGCTGTTGTGAAGAGGGTTGCTGAAGAGAGGAAAGTGCCTTGAGGGAGGGGTGCTGGAGGTGGTGGTAGTGAGAGGAAAGGTTCTCGTAAAAGGGGGCGGGCTGTGTGAGTGGCCCGTGTCAGCTCCTTGCATGAGGTTTATGACCTCCCACCCTGTGTGATATGTCAGGCTGATCTTATTTGGGAGTCAGGGACAGGCAGTCTGTACATCCTAGTGCCAGCTCCAGTGCACTACAGTCCAGCTCCGGTGCGGGCTGAAAGCTGCGAGGCCCCAGAGGAGGAGGGAGTAAAGAACCCGGGACAAGGCGAGGTGCAGACTGACGCAGGAATCTTAGCACCTTGCAGGGCTCAAGATGCAGGTCACACATGTTGGGTGTAAGCGAACTGGAGCCCCTGGCACTGCAGCTGCACAGACACAATCCTAAGCAATTCCAAGTAAGTAAATGCCGGTGACACTGTGCACACTGGATATTCCTGCACTTCTAAGATGTTGCACCCACTGCGCCGCGCATAGTAGTGCTGTTTGCTAGCATTCTGTACACTAAAAACTAGAAGGGGCGTGGCTAATATGATGAAAGGCGTGGCTTAAATCACTGAACCTAAAAGTCGGTGCTTTGCATAGTGTGCTGCCCGACTTTTAATTCAGGATTTCTGTGATTGCATCAAGATATATGATGTTACAAGGAACATCATACTTACAACGGGTTAGGTCTATTGGGTTTGTCGATGATTTTGTGGAATTTCGTGCTGCATATACGTATCATCGTTATGTAAGGTAGTGTGTGCATGTTAATGTGCACTATTTTAAATATGCTGTGTAAGCGTAAGGAGACTGTAGTTAGGCTAGCTGCTTCCGGAATAACCGGAAGTTACGTATCGGGTGAAAAACCAATAATAAGTCCACTAACACAAAAAAACTTAACTAATGGCATGCGGCGATAAATTACCAAGTAATAGGAGGAGTTTCCCCTCGCATAGAGATTACTAGATGTCTCGAAGAGACAGCGCAAGCGTGCTGCCTAGGCGAGACCTAAAAAGGGTGAGGTATTTAATGTACTCACGTTTTACAGGGTGTAGTAAATAGCACCCAACTCGGTTTTGTGACTCCTGCCCAAATAGGGTCTGAACAGAGGTTGGAAAACACTGACCAATTGAAAAACATTGACCAATTGAAAACCAGGGCCCCAGACATATATTTAGACTTTCCACATTAGCAGAAAAGGAAGAGGGTTGTAAGCAAACTTACTGCAGTTATATATTGTATGATGCGTGACAGAAGGACAATAGAAACATAAGAGGTCGAAAACGCAATGGTACAAACGCAAAGAAAATGGGAAACCAGTGTCAGAAGAAATTTTTAAAGAACTGCTAAAAGCTGAAATCAATGTACACCTTTGACCTTTGCAGTTCTGATTCCCATGAGTGCTTAAGATCAACAAAGAAACATAAGCTCTATTAGATACCACAACAATGTCTGATTTCATTTGTGTTTTGAATGTTTTTATTGCACTGAAGATCCTTTTGAATCTACAGGTGTCTTGTAATCCTGAGAGATCAGACCATCTGGACAGATAAAACAGAAGGAAGAAAACATTACATCCACAATCACTGTCATTTATCAAGATTGCTGTTCATGGCAAGCAGCACTTTGTCAAAACCAGAAAAATGTAAGACATTTTGAATTTTGAGAAATGTAAACGTGTGATATCCAAATAGGATATAAAAGCATTAACACTAGTGACTCATTTTCTTTTCATTGTATCATAATTCAGCCGTTGTTTTAATAATTGATAGTCAGTTGACTGATCATGCTTACAAGAATGCTATGGAACATAATATCTATATTTTTTTACATTATGGAGAGTGTAATGCTATACAGATTTACAGTTAATGTATTAAATATGGGCACATTTACTAATATTTCATGCAATGGAGCTAGGCTTCTTGCTGCTTTGCATCAACGGCAGAGAGCTGAACTTTACCATATCTACTAACATATGGTTCACTTCTGCTCTCTCCTAGTGCTGGATCACTATGAGCTGCCTAGAGCCAATGCAGGCACCTATGTGCCATTCTGCAGAGGTGCCTGTATTACAGGCAGGGTTGTTTTTGTACAGTAAGGGATATTTCCCTGCACAAAACATTTTTTGAGAGACAATGTCTTCTTTCTATATGTGTGAAGAATGCATCAATCATCGAAAGATGAAGTATCAAGGTAAAATAAAGATATTTCTAATATTTATGCCTCTGTCGGTTGGGCGCACAATTTTAGCACACATCCAAGTTTACAAGTCTTTGTAAATCTGGATTATTTTAAAAATACGTGTGAATGCCTGGGAACGTCCATGCACCACCCTCGTAACGCCTTACTGATGCAAAGTGAAGCAAAGAAGCGCTATGCGCAGTGTTGTGCTACTTTGGATTTACTAAACCATGCATGTCGACTTTGCATGGCTTCGAAAAGGCCACATTGGATTTTGCTTCAGGCTCCACCATAGAAGTGGCACAACCCAAGACATCATTTTGTAAATCGTGGACCTAAATGCCCAACCCTTTCCAACAAATGTACCTTAAAAAATGCACAGGGAATATAGCTAAATGCTTTTGCATACTATTCCCAGTACATTGAGTGCATTATAATGTAAACTATAGTTTTAAGATGATGGTATTTTCTTTGTTTATTGAAACTCTCAAGATGCTATAAATATCATCTATTATTGCACTTGTCTTGATATCTCAACAGACAGAGCTATACACTTATTTAGAACTACGGCATTCTGAACTGATGCACTGACTTGTTAAGACGTGCTTCTAATAAACTCCTGCTACTGACAACTCCTCGAGTCCTCCAGTCTTTCCTACACTTATTATGTCATCCATCCCCTTGTTAACATTTTAAATACTCTAGACCTGCCAGAGGTGCATATAACATGACATGTGTATTTGTAAAGTGCATGTATAACCCAAGCTAGGGTCTCAAGGCGCTGAATAACGGGGGCCTCATTTATGAGCCCTTGCGTCACTTTTACGCCGCCGGTGCGTCACTTTTTGTGTCGCACCAGTGGCGTAAAAAATGTGATTTGTTGCGTCATATTTATAAAGTGACGCATCTAGGTAGATGCGTCACTTTGTAAACCTCTGCGCCACATTATACCTGCGCCAGGTATAATGTATGCAAGGGGGGCGTATTGACGCAAGGAAGGGTCGTAGAAGTGACGCAGTGAAATCTATGAGATTTCACTGCGTCACTTTTAGGACGCCGTTGCGTCAAAATCTTGCGCCTGCCTCACAGCAGGCGTAAGACTGACGCAGGCCCTTTCACATGGGGCTTGCCCCATGTGAAAGGACACATTGCTGGAGTTGCGTCACTTTTGTGACACACTCCAGCAATGCGTCATTTTTGCGCTTACAGATACGTCAGAAATACTGACGTATCTGTAACTCCTTGCGACATGAAGCGCGTACATTAAATATGACGCATCAGGAATGTCGCAAGGAGTGCGCACTGAGAAGTGACGCATCGCTGCTTTCACGCAGCGATGCGTCATTTCTCATAAATGAGGCCCCAGATGTTTATTGTTACCCAACTCAATAGTACTCATTTTATCGACCTCACATGGATGAAAGGCTGTGTGGACCCGCCAGGATTTGAACCTGTGACCATGAGGTTGAACACAGGCCCCTACAGGGAATGCCTTAGTCCACTAAGCCACCAGACCCAGCAAACAGCATACAACAGTATTCCAGAACCAACTCGCTCTCCAAAAAACTAGGAAGGTATTATTTTGAGACATATCTAATTAAAGCTATTTGTACCCCTCAACGCTTACATCTAGAGTTTCACTGATCCCATGCCAGCTACATTCCTAGGCTTGTTATGGTGAAGGTCTGTGCTCGCGTTAGGCTAGAATTCAATTCAGCTAAAGATGTCTAAATTGGCTGCCAGTCAACCTCGTGATGAGCCTCCATTATGTGCATATAATTGTTAATTGGCCACAATGAACAATATCAGGCCTGAGTTATAGACTCTTTTTCCCACCATATAATTAGGACATCATTACCCACAGGATAGCCGAATTATACAAAACCTTTCCTCTAAACGTGGCCTCATTAGAATACGAGCCACAATGTACATTTAGTCAATCAGAGTGAATTAATTAAAATGTTACTGAATTAGGAGAGCAATAAAATGTAGCTGACATTTATTAAGCGACTTAAGAATTATATTGCCCAGCCAAAAGCTAAACGAAATTCCCCGCGTTTGTAGCATCGCATGAAATTTACTGCCCATATCGTACACGGAATTAGAAATGCAAATGCCAATAGACCAATACATTCGGTAAGTTGTTTCTACGTGTAGAGAACGCGTGGCTGTGAGAAAGAGTAGATTTGTAGACCACTCTCAAATGCACGCTGCAGAAAACCCACCTCACGCTGAACATGGCTCACCTGCGTTTAAGTAAAATGTTGCCAGATAAATTGACACCTCCTCTCTTTGTTCCCATCAGTAGATTTTTCTCTATACAACAGTACTGGGAAAATTAATGTGGGTAGAAGTGTATTAAAAGTAGTATGACATAACCACCTATTTCTGACCTAGTGTAGACTCAAGAAAAGAGGCCATATCAAACAAAAAACGAGTAACTGGGAGTGGTAATTTAAGACACCATGGGGTACGTTTACAAAGTTTTGCCCCTATTTTGCATTTCAAAAGTGCTGCAAATGGGCACAAAATGTTTATTTGAACTTTACATTTCAGCACAAAACTTGTTTTGCGCTAGAACTTCGTCTGAAAGTAACTCAAAGCAGCACTTAGGGCTGTTAAAATGAGGAGAATCCATGCATAACAAATATCAGGGGAATTGTTTGACTGATACATCGGATGCTATATGTTAATCTCGTGTATGAAAATACGAACTGGGAACATGTTGACACACTGCATAATGACAAACTGAATTGAACATGACCAGAAATTTAATAAAATATGTTTAGAAAATAAAAAAATAAAAAAAGCAGCACTTAGGGTTGCTTTTTTAATTGGCATCAAGGGGGCATTCCACCAGTGATACATGGGCTTTCTTCTGCAATCATCAATGGTTTTTGACAAATTAGCCTATCTATTAAATAAATACGGCTATGCATAAACAAATACAGCATTTTGGACTCTTGCATGTTTTCATTTCTCCAATCTCTTCTGATTTCGGATACGTGCTTTACAGTACAGCAAGCATCCAAAAGTAGGAAAACTTTAAAAGTTAGTCTAATCATGGTATTCTGTACTGGGTAGCTGGCCTTCCAGTGACAAGCCTGTTGTAGACAAGACCCAGACAGCTCGGCATAATGGTGCAAAGGTGTGGGCGTGGTACTGGCAGCCTGACTGTGTACCATCCCGGTCTGGGAAGAGAGAAGCACAGTCTCCTGAATCATATTTTCATAATAAGGAAGTACATTTACACCAAGTACTTACTTAACTTTCCACCAAGTAAATGAGATTGGGGACACATTTAAACCCTAGGTGCAGGGACCCCGAGTTGAGCTTGGCTATTGATCTTCTATCGAAACAGAAGTCTATCAATAGCATTTCTAAAACAGTTATGCAAGTTGAACATAAAATAAATCTCCACCATGATTCTGTCTCTCCAAAGTGCATGTATCTTGATTTTCTCTAGTGTGTCCAGTATTGTTTAGTAATTAATGTTTTTATCTACCATTGTATAATTTTTTTAATTAAACTTATGGCAGTTTCCTGCTAATCTACCATAAGTTACACAAGTCCAATGTATGGCGACCAAGGGTTACTTTTGGGCATTTCAAGATAGGAAGGGATGTGCATGTGTGAAATTGTGCTGGAATAGCTAGCAGGAGTTTTAAATCATTAACCTGAAATAAAATAAATCTCAAGAACAATAACAAGCCATTTAAATGTAATTACAATTACAAGCCTTTCATATCAGTGGTGTCAGAAATTAAGTTGTTGGTTGAAGGGGGTGACCCCTGTTCAAGGGACAGCGACAATACCTCTCTGGGTTCACCACAAACATCACTAAATTAACCTGTTCTTAACCCTCTGGTGGCTTTGGCACTAAAAGCAATGTGTAAAATGTTCATGCAGCACACACACAGTAATAAAGTTCAAACAGAAACACAAGAAAATTCCTACACCAAATAAAAAATAGTGTAAATTAAAAAAATATTTTTGACACCAAAAATTCTAATCAGTAGGACTGGAGTTATAGGTTTTTATAGCTTAATGTGAAAACTAGTGCCTAAAACATCAAAGCCCCAACGTGGACATCTAGTTGCCCAAGACTGAGTCAAAGCCGAAGAATATGACGACCGCAATGGGGCACGGGATGGATATAAAAAGTGGATCATGCCAAGTTGGCACTTACCTTCAGGCATAGAAGAGCATTTGCAGAAAATGTTCTGTGAGACAGAGTTCTCCTTTGGATCTTGGAGCAGTTTTTAGCCAAAAATATTCCAACACCGAATTTTAGGATTCTGACTATCTGAACTCATTTAACAATACCTCCAAGGTTCCAGAAGTTGAGGGGCATCACTAGGGGGTTAGTACTCTCTTAGGTTGGATTCAGGTGTGGGTTCAAGATGGTGGGAGCCTTGTCTGTCCACGAGGCTCTGTACAGGAAGCCAGGTAACTAGCCCTTGGAGTCACTCTGGTAGTCCTGAGTTTAGGTGAAGAAGCAAGGCTCAATCAGCAGCGCATGCCTCTGAGGATTCAAGACAGACCCTCCAGGTGCACAAAGAAGTCCTTTTCATTTGCAGCAAAGCAGCCTTGTGGCGTACACAACAGACCACAGGAGCAGTCAGTCCTCTGAGATTCCATCGCAGTGGGTCTGAGGGTCCCTTTTTTAATACATGGTGCATCCTTTGAAGTAGGAGAAGTTTCTAGAGATGTCAGTTGATGGACCATTCATGCACACCTAATCCCTCTATTGTGTGCCTGTCTTGCAGGAGGAAACAAAGTCCAACTGTCAGTTACACCGAGTCATGTATCCCAGGAGAGGCTACAGGAACCAAATAGTTTAACGCAGGAAAATGCCAACTTTCTAAATGTAAAAACCACAGTTGATGGACAGAATGCAGAACAATGTCATACATTCACCCCAGTACAGAGATCTGGGCCTAAATCCATAGTTTTTTTTCACTCCACACCACCACAGTTCAGACATGGCCATATGCAAATCAGTCTGACCCTGTGCCTCATGGGAACAGTCCAGCCCGAACTGCCGAGCCATGCCTTCCCTGAACCGGAAACAAGCATCGGAGGACCGGTTTCCGGCATTCCAGCCGTCTTCAGCCCAGCTTGCTTGAATCCAGTGGTGTGGAGAGCATGGGACTCACGTCTGAGCATACCCATCCCACTCGGGGTGACAAATGCAAAAACCACAGTTGATGGACAGAATGCAGCACAATGTCATACATTCACCCCAGTACAGAGATCTGGGCCTAAATCCATCGTTTTTTTTCACTCCGCACCACCACAGTTCAGACATGGCCATATGCAAATCAGTCTGACCCTGTGCCTCATGGGAACAGTCCAGCCCGAACTGCCAAGCCATGCCTTTCCTGAACCGGAAACAAGCATCGGAGGACCGGTTTCCGGCATTCCAGCCGTCTTCAGCCCAGCTTGCTTGAATCCAGTGGTGTGGAGAGCATGGGACTCACGTCTGAGCATACCCATCCCACTCGGGGTGACGAATGCAAAAACCACAGTTGATGGACAGAATGCAGAACAATGTCATACATTCACCCCAGTACAGAGATCTAAGCCTAAATCCATTGTTTTTTCCCCCTCCACACCACCCCAGTTCAGACATGGCCATATGCAAATCAGTCTGACCCTGTGCCTCATGGGTACAGTCCAGCCCGAACTGCCAAGCCATGCCTTCCCTGGACCGGAAACAAGCATCCGAGGACCCGTCTCTGGCATTCCAGCCGTCTTCAGCTGGCTTGCTTGAATCCAGTGGTGTGGAGAGCATGGGACTCACGTCTGAGCATACCCATCCCACTCGGGGTGACAAATGCAAAAACCACAGTTGATGGACAGAATGCAGAACATTGTCATACATTCACCCCAGTACAGAGATCTGGGCCTAAATCCATCGTTTTTTTTCACTCCACACCACCCCAGTTTAGACATGGCCATATGCAAATCAGTCCGACTCTGTGCCTCATGGGAACAGTCCAGCTCGAGCTGCCAAGCCATGCCTTCCCTGGACCAGAAACAAGCATCCGAGGACCGATTTCTGACATTCCAGCCGTCTTCAGCCCGGCTTGCTTGAATCCAGTGGTGTGGAGGGCATGGGACTCACGTCTGAGCATACCCATCCCACTCGGGGTGACAAATGCAAAAACCACAGTTGATGGACAGAATGCAGAACAATGTCATACATTCACCCCAGTACAGAGATCTGGGCCTAAATCCATCGTTTCTTTTCCCTCCACACCACCCCAGTTCAGACATGGCCATATGCAAATCAGTCTGACCCTGTGCCTCATGGGAACAGTCAAGCCCGAACTGCCAAGCCATGCCTTCCCTGGACTGGAAACAAGCTTCCGAGGACCGGTTTCTGGCATTCTAGCAGTCTTCAGCCCGGCTTGCTTGAATCCAGTGGTGTGGAGAGCATGGGACTCACGTCTGAGCATACCCATCCCACTCGCTGTGACAAAAGCAAAAACCACAGTTGATGGACAGAATACAGAACAATGTCATACATTCACCCCAGTACAGAGATCTGGGCCTAAATCCATCGTTTTTTTTTCCTTCCACACCACCCCAGTTCAGGCATGGCCATATGCAAATCAGTCTGACCCTGTGCCTCATGGGAACAGTCCAGCCCGAACTACCAAGCCATGCCTTCCCTGGACCGGAAACAAGCTTCCGAGGACCGGTTTCTGGCATTCCAGCCGTCTTCAGCCCCGCTTGCTTGAATCCAGTGGTGTGAAGAGCATGGGACTCAGGTCTGAGCATACCCATCCAACTCGGGGTGACAAATGCATAAAACACAGTTAATGGACAGAATGCAGAACAATGTCATACATTCACCCCAGTACAGAGATCTGGGCATAAATCCATCGTTTTTTTTTCACTCCACACCACCCCAGTTAAGACATGGCCATATGCAAATCAGTCTGACCCTGTGCCTCATGGGAACAGTCCAGTCCGAACTGCCAAGCCATGCCTTCCCTGGACCAGGAACAAGCTTCCGAGGACCGGTTTCTGGCATTCCAGCCGTCTTCAGCCCGGCTTGCTTGAATCCAGTGATGTGGAGAGCATGGGACTCACGTCTGAGCATACCCATCCCACTCGGTGTGACAAATGCAAAAACCACAGTTGATGGACAGAATGCAGAACAATGTCATACATTCACCCCAGTACAGAGATCTGGGCCTAAATCCATCGTTTCTTTTCCCTCCACACCACCCCAGTTCAGACATGGCCATATGCAAATCAGTCTGACCCTGTGCCTCATGGGAACAGTCCAGCCCGAACTGCCAAGCCATGCCTTCCCTGGACTGGAAACAAGCTTCTGAGGACCGGTTTCTGGCATTCTAGCCGTCTTCAGCCCGGCTTGCTTGAATCCAGTGGTGTGGAGAGCATGGGACTCACGTCTGAGCATACCCATCCCACTCACTGTGACAAAAGCAAAAACCACAGTTGATGGAAAGAATACAGAACAATGTCATACATTCACCCCAGTACAGAGATCTGGGCCTAAATCCATCGTTTTTGTTCCTTCCACACCACCCCAGTTCAGGCATGGCCATATGCAAATCAGTCTGACCCTGTGCCTCATGGGAACAGTCTAGCCCGAACTGCCAAGCCATGCCTTCCCTGGACCGGAAACAAGCTTCCGAGGACCGGTTTCTGGCATTCCAGCCGTCTTCAGCCCCGCTTGCTTGAATCCAGTGGTGTGAAGAGCATGGGACTCAGGTCTGAGCATACCCATCCAACTCGGGGTGACAAATGCAAAAAACACAGTTGATGGACAGAATGCAGAACAATGTCATACATTCACCCCAGTACAGAGATCTGGGCATAAATCCATCTTTTTTTTTTCACTCCACACCACCCCAGTTAAGACATGGCCATATGCAAATCAGTCTGACCCTGTGCCTCATGGGAACAGTCCAGCCCGAACTGCCAAGCCATGCCTTCCCTGGACCGGAAACAAGCTTCCGAGGACTGGTTTATTGCATTCCAGCCGTCTTCAGCCCGACTTGCTTGAATCCAGTGGTGTGGAGATCATGGGGCTCACGTCTGAGCATACCAATCCCACCCCAGTGACAAATGCAAAAACCACAGTTGATGGACAGAATGCAGAACAATGTCATACATTCATCCCAGTACAGAGATCTGGGCCTAAATCCATCGTTTTTTTTTCACTCCACACCACCCCAGTTCAGACATGGCCATATGCAAATCAGGCTGACCCTGTGCCTCACTGGAACAGTCCAGCCCGAACTGCCAAGCCATGCCTTCCTGGACCGGAAACAAGCTTTCGAGGACCGGTTTCTGGCATTCCAGCCGTCTTCAGCCCGGCTTGCTTGAATCCAGTGATGTGGAGAGCATGGGACTCACGTCTGAGCATACCCATCCCACTCGGTGTGACAAATGCAAAAACCACAGTTGATGGACAGAATGCAGAACAATGTCATACATTCACCCCAGTACAGAGATCTGGGCCTAAATCCATCGTTTCTTTTTCATTCCACACCACCCCAGTTCAGACATGGCCATATGCAAATCAGTCTAACCCTGTGCCTCATGGGAACAGTCCAGCCGAAACTGCCAAGCCATGCCTTCCCTGGACCGGAAACAAGCTTTCAAGGACCGGTTTCTGGATTTCCAGCTGTCTTCAGCCTGGCTTGCTTGAATCAAGTGGTGTGGAGAGCATAGGATTCACGTCTGAGCATACCCATCCCACTCGGAGTGACAAATGCAAAAACCACAGTTGATGGACAGAATGCAGAACAATGTCATACATTCACCCCAGTACAGAGATCTGGGCCTAAATCTATCGTTTTTTTTTTCTCTCCACACCACCCCAGTTCAGACATGGCCATATGCAAATCAGTCTGACCCTGTGCCTCATGGATACAGTCCAGCCCGAACTGCCAAACCAAGCCTTCCCTGGACCGGAAACAAGCTTCCGAGGACCGGTTTCTGGCATTCCAGCCGTCTTCAGCCTGGCTTGCTTGAATCCAGTGGTGTGGAGAGCATGGGACTCATGCCTGAGTATACCCATCCCACTCGGGGTGACAAATGCAAAAACCACTGTTGATGGACAGAATGCAGAACAATGTCATACATTCACCCCAGTACAGAGATCTGGGCCTAAATCCATCGTTTTCTTTCCTCCACACCACCCCAGTTCAGACATGGCCATATGCAAATCAGTCTGACCCTGTGCCTCATGGGAACAGTCCAGCCCGAACTGCCAAGCCATGCCTTACCTGGACCGGAAACAAGCTTCCGAGGATTGAGAATTGAGATCTAAATTCTGGTAGGGTTTCTGGAGATATTCAACATGTTAACACACCTAGGGCTGAAACAGTAATGGAGTTTCCATTAAGTATACAATCTTCACCCCACCAATCATCGTCATCACTGATGGGTCCACTGATAAAAAGGAAGAAGAAAGTGAAGTACGAGATCCCCCAAAAAACCTCTGGACATTCATCAGCAAAGGGGAGTAAATGGAAACTTACCCACGCTTACTACCCTAACCAAGCCCACACATTTGACAACTGATCATACAGTACAGCCACAATGAGAGTGTGTTGAATGTTGAATGTTGAATCTTTCAGCGATACTAGATAGACTTGCTAAGCTTGAGGTTACTGTGCTAACTATTCAAAAGTTTATTAATAGTATAAGGCCCCGGGATGGACCGAAGAGGCCAACAGTGTGTGACAGAGGCAATTCAGGAGGTGTGCATGAGGCTGATGGGCTTAATGCATTGACAGGTAGACAACCTAGTATAGCTACACGGCCCACACTAACAGGCACTGCTCATAAAGAGGATCATGGACTCGGGAAGGGTCTGGCTGAAAATGGAGATTTGCTGCAAGGTTGTTAACTAGCAGTAGGAGGGTGTGTCGTCAGTGGATCTAGGGTTAGGGAGGATGGTCCCCCCAGAGTGAAAATGATAAATCAAATCCTGGGTAGCTAAACATATTAGCCTTCGACATACATGATTGCCCTAATCAGGTGAATTTGGAAAGATTTGGCACCTGAGTGTTGTCCTTATGTGGCAATTTTAACAAATGCTTGTAGTCTTTTGGATAACGACAAAGAAACAACAGGCCAATTGAAACATAAAGTCTGCCATTGGTTATCTTGTAACACCGATTTTACAAGCTCCAGTTATCATGACATTTTATTTGTCAGAATAGTGGGGTTGGCCCCTTATAGAAATCTATCCATGGTAATTGTATAGTGATCAACTTCAGATTTCCAGCTTTAGTGGAAACATTGATTAACAATGGGGAACAACCACATTGGCTGTGTTCTGGCTAGGGAATTTGTAATATGCCACTGGTTTTTATTGATAAACACCTTATGGCCACATGTGCAGCAACTATAACCAAAACTGCATTTTTCAGAATCTGCAGAGGGACAAAGAGACATTTGCAATACCAATCAGTAACAGATATCAAGCACTCACTGACTAGACAATCCAGATTGACTTACGCCGGTTAATGCTGATATTGTGGTAATGCCTGCTTTGGATGTAACTGGTTGTTCTTGGGGGAGGGGGGGAACTTACATAACAATATCACACTAGAAAATCAGTACCAAAGTGCAGATTCCATCCAAGTACAACATGTACCTGACCAAACTTTAGGTAGAGACAAATCAACAGCAGGTTAATCAATTCAGGGAAGCATAATTGATGATCAACAAGCTTAAGTTATTTCATGGAATGTTGGTGGTTTAAGGGCTAAACTAATTGACCCAGAGTGGGGCAAGATGGTGGACAGTCACCATGTGAATGTTTCAGGAAACTTGGGCAACTGAGCAAATTGACAGGGTGGGGTACACCACATTTAAGGCCTGTTACTGATGCGGTTTGGAAATCATTCTGACCAAATCAGTTTGGGAATGGTATCTGACTCGGATCGGAATAGTCTGACTGATTACAATGTATCCGGATGCTCCCAGATATGATTTGGTCGGTCTCCCATTGACTTCAATGGAAGCCTATGTTCCGACCGAATGTACAGGCTCCCATTGAAGAAAGGGGTTGGCAGGGGAAAATTGGGCATCCTGTGGTGGCCTGCCACATTGTGCATGACTGGTAAGGGGGGCCCATAGGTACTCCCACTGTCCTGCTTGGGAAGGCTCAGGGTGCAGGGGGGCCCGCAATGGGCCCCCAAATTCTGGTTCCAACTGCAGATTTGAGTCGGACGGCACGATTCGTAAACGCTGTCTGAATACAGCATCATAATCGGTCATTCGGAAACCCATATTCATCCTCCTTCCTGGGCAAAGAAGAGGGGGAACACCCAAATCAATAGGGGTAAAGATACCTTCTCTTGCTAGGACGACTCCCTGTGAAGCGTGCCATATTTTTGACCCCAAATGCACTGTTCTGCAAAAATCAAAATGGGGAAATTCTCTCCTCAGTCTGTATGCTTGTCTAGCCAAATCCAGAGGTATGGCTAACTATTGACTAAACTCCCTTCCAGCCCCTCTCCTAATATAATTAAGGGGACTCCTATCTGCTGAAAGATGTAGGCAGTGGGAGTGGTGTGGGTTTTTTTACATCTGTTTTCTGCAGAGGCTCCTGCCTTTGAAATCCAGCTTACCTACCCTGCCCCTTTCCTGTCCCTGGCTTCTCCAGGAAGCAAATGTCCTGCCACCGAATGGCTAAATTGTTGAAGCTTCAGGCCTTGTCACACATACTCAGGGAGGAGCTTGGCACAGACTGTAAAAGGTTGACCAATCAGAAGAGGCTGCTACAGGACTGCTTCAGGTAACTTCAGGATAGTAAGTTCTAAAACTACTTTCCTGTAATAGTTATAATAAATCTGACCTTGACAAGTTTTGGATTTATTGCAACCATTGTTTGTTGTTTTGAATGATATGTCTAGCTAGCATCAATCAAAAGTTAGACTTTACTAAGTTTAACAGAGTTTTCCTATACTAGTCTATGGGGCTAGCAGCATTATAATAGGGAAACAAGGTTTGGCTATTTTTCCTTACCTGGCTATGTAAAACATATTGTATACTGTCCCTGCATTTTATAACAATGCACCCTACCCATGTGGCACTTAGAGTAGACCATAGGGATGCCGGAGTAGGTTCAGTCATTGAAGAACTGAATGCTCCTCCACCTGTAAGTCAAGTAGGTAGACTGAGGGTTTGGCAGAGAGAGTACTTCATTGCAGTTGGTCAAACACTAAATTAGGCCTTTGTTCTTTTTTTAATCATTCAGCAGGGTAAGCCTTAAGCTGTAGCTGATGAAAATAGAGCATCCTTGCTGCATCAAAATAGGACACCTTTGTGTGAGGTTCCAATGACAAGTCAAGTCAAGTCAAAGGATTTATATAGCGCACTACATACCCAGAGGGTCTCAAGGCGCTTAGGAAGGGGAGGAGGATTACTTGTCAAATATCCATGTTTTAAGTTGCTTTCTGAATGCTAGGTGGTTCTGGGTGAGGCGAAGGTAAGTGGGGAGTGAGTTCCATGTTCTAGCAGCCAGGTATGAGAAGGATCTGCCTCCCATGGTGGTCTTGTTGATGCGAGGTACAGTGGCGAGGGCTTGGCTGGAAGAACGTAGTTGTCGGGAGGGGGTGTAGGAGGACAATCGTGAGTTGAGACATTCTGGTCCGATGTCGTAGAGTGATTTGTGTGCGTGGGTTAGCAGTCGGAAAGTGATTCTCTTATTGACGGGTAGCCAGTGGAGGTCTTTCAGGTGACCAGAGATGTGTTCGTTGCGTGGGATGTCTAATATGATCCTGGCTGAGGCGTTTTGGATTCGTTGGAGTTTCTTCTGGAGTTTTACTCCTAAATTGTTGAATTTTCACACTGCTTGCATTCAGCACACCTGGCACCCACTTGGCACCATTTTCGCCTTGTTTTGACGATCCCAGCCAACTTTAGGGCTGAAGATCGAGGTGCAGAGCAAACAGATTCTACGGCGGCCATATTGGGTGAGGGGGCGAGAGCTGTGAGAGCGCTCCAGTCTCCTGTACTTAAGGAGCCCCTAGGAGGCAGGCGTGTGATTCTAGAGCCTTGCCAACACTTTGTCTGTTATCAGAACACGCTAGGAGCAATTTAGAGCTACTGCGTGCAACGTTTTTGTACTTTTAAAAATCGCCGAATTTTACTCCTAAATTGTTGAATTTTCACACTGCTTGCATTCAGCACACCTGGCACCCACTTGGCACCATTTTCGCCTTGTTTTGACGATCCCAGCCGACTTTAGGGCTGAAGATCGAGGTGCAGAGCAAACAGATTCTACGGCGGCCATATTGGGTGAGGGGGCGAGAGCTGTGAGAGCGCTCCAGTCTCCTGTACTTAAGGAGCCCCTAGGAGGCAGGCGCGTGATTCTAGAGCCTTGCCAACACTTAGTCATCAGAACACGCTAGGAGCAATTTAGAGCTACTGCGTGCAACGTTTTTGTACTTTTAAAAATCGCCGAATTTTACTTCTAAATTGTTGAATTTTCACACTGCTTGCATTCAGCACACCTGGCACCCACTTGGCACCATTTTCGCCTTGTTTTGACGATCCCAGCCGACTTTAGGGCTGAAGATCGAGGTGCAGAGCAAACAGATTCTACGGCGGCCATATTGGGTGAGGGGGCGAGAGCTGTGAGAGCGCTCCAGTCTCCTGTACTTAAGGAAACAGTCGTTCTCCGCGCTAGCGGTCGCGTTTGCGGACGCGCCTCCTCAGCGCCGGAGTCACACCAGAGTCAGCCCGTCTGCGCCCGTTAGCGTTCCGGCAGCAGACGGGGCAGGACGGCTGGCTGGCATTTACCTTTGGTTGGTGCCTTACTCTTCTCGGCTTTAGCTATGTGTTTCTCTTACTCCTCAGAGACCCTCTTAAATATGCGTCCTCCGGTAGGTCGCTGCCACTCTGTCTTTCCTGGTTGCCGTGCCCGTAGGAAAGGTTGCACTGAGTGCGGATGGCGCTTTCCTATACACAACAAGCCGATTTTGATCCATCAACCTATCACTACCACCTGCCTACTCCGTAACACACGTTCCCTAGGCTGTCATGCGCTAGATATTTGGAATTTGCTCGATAACTCTAATATATCCTGCCTCTTTCTCACAGAGACTTGGCTTAGTGATACCTCGGCCCCTGACTTAGTCAACGCCATCCCACCTAACTATTCCATCATTAGGAGGGACAGAACATCTGGGCGCGGGGGTGGTGTGGCTATCATAGTTAACAACCAGCTACACTGCACTACCTTCCCGATAGACAATATTCAGGACACCGAGGCGCTCGGCTTCACACTTCATTTGTCTCCCCACCAGGCATGTACCGGCATTCTCGTATATAGAACTCCCGGTCCCTTAGGTTCTTTCCTGGATGAATTACAGGTAGCACTTTCTGTCCCATGTCTTAAATCAGAACATTGTTTACTTTTAGGCGACCTAAACATACACATGGATGAGGCCACTAATCCTGACACAATGAAACTCATGGAGGTCACAACAGCATTGGGACTTACACCTTTCATTCATGATCCCACGCATAATAAGGGCCATACTCTGGACCAAGTTTTTTCCACCGTCCCTATTAATGTACTTGCTCCTCAGCCAGTATTATGGTCGGATCATTACTTAATCTCCTTTTTCCTATTAAGTACCCCTCCCCCTAGACCAAATCCCACTACCTCTGCTAAACGACTTTCCAGGCCTTTTCATCTGCTCTCTAATGAGATGCTACTACAGGCCATGTCATGTTCACCCTGCACCTTGTCAGGTAATGTGGAAATCGATCTAGCTCATTACACTGACTGGCTCACGACTATACTGGTGGATCTCGTGCCTGAGAAAGCCGCTAAACCTGGAAACAAACGTCCTTCTGCTCCTTGGTTCGCATCTCAGCTTAGAGAAGCCCGTCAAAACTGCAAGAGAGCAGAAAGAGCCTGGAGGAAAGACTACAATCCTCTTGAGAAAGAAAAATTAAAAAACTTAACTAGATCTTACCACAAGATGATTTGGAGTGGAAAAAAATCCTATCTTGAACGTCGGATAGACGAATCTGAAAACTCCTGTAAGGAACTCTTTAAAATTGTCAAGGATTTTACTTCTCCGTCCCTAGGCATCTCTGCTCAGTCTCACTCAGAACCTTGGCTGACTGAACTGGCACATTATTTTGTAGATAAAATAACATCTATTCAAGCTTCTCTTGCCATTTACTCAAAACAGCCTCAGGATGCTGCTCTTGGTGCCCTCTCCTCTTCACAACCCACCCTCTGGGAACTCCCGCAGCTGAGCCTTGCTGCTTCATTAGACCATCTGACAAGCTTGAAGTCGGGCTCTCCTCTAGATCCTTGCCCGGTCTCTTGCCTTAACAAAATAGCCCCTGTGCTAAATGGCCCCATCAATTCCATTCTTAATTCCTCATTGTCTTCTGGCGTAGTCCCTCAGGCTTGGAAGAGTGCTCTCATCCTTCCACTCATAAAAAACCAGCTCTGGATCCCATCATACATGCCAACTACAGGCCTATTTCTCTCCTCCCTGCTCTGGCAAAGGTGGCGGAAAGACATGTGCACAGATCTATCTCTGACTTCATCGAGAATAACAATCTGTTGCACCCCACTCAATCTGGGTTTCGTGCGAATTACAGCACAGAGACCGCGCTACTTGAAGTCACCACTGCCATCAGAGAGGTCCTGGATACTGGAGGAAAGGCCATGTTGGTCATGTTGGACTTGTCGGCGGCGTTCGACACCGTTCCCCATGATACCCTCCTAATTCGACTCTGGGATTGTGGTCTCCGGGGGACGGTGTGGAACTGGCTCAAATCATTTCTAGCTAGCCGTCGACAAACGATCTGGGCGCCACCTCACTCCGCAGCTATGGCAACTCTGGAAGTGGGGGTCCCTCAGGGGTCTATTCTTAGCCCCCTGCTCTTTAACATCTTTCTGGCCCCCCTTGCAGAGGTTGCGGAGTCGTTCGGCGCTCAGATCGTGTCTTACGCTGACGACACCCAGCTCTTGTTCACATACGACAAGAATGAGGTGTTCGATGGGATCCGCATCAGAGGCTGCCTAGAAGCAGTCTTTGAGTGGTTCAAAAGACACGGCTTAAAATGCAACTCCGATAAATCGGAGCTGCTTTTTTTTGGATGTGTCTCTGAACCAAACTGGAAAAGTTGGTGGCCACAAGACCTGTTTCCACCGGTTAATGCAAGTACCAAGGCTAAAAATCTAGGTATCATTGTTGACAATGAGTTAACCTTTGGGCCTCAAATATCCTGTCTTTCGGGGAAATGTTTCGGGATCCTGCGGATGCTCAGGAAATTCCTCCCCTTGATTTCTATGAACCATCGAAGGGTCATTGTCCAAGCACTTGTCGGGTCGCGTTTGGACTATGCAAATGCCCTCTATCTAGGACTCCCTAAATATCTCGTGAGGAGACTTCAAGTAGTCCAAAATTCAGCTGCCAGGGCTATTTATGGACTCCCTAGACGAGCTAGTGCTTCTGACTTGTTGAAGGAACTGCACTGGCTTCCTATAGCCAAGAGGGCTCTCTTTAAAAGCCTGACGCTGACCTACAAGGCCCTTCATGACTCAGGCCCTCGGTACATAAGGAAGCGCCTTGCTCTTTACAAGCCGAGCAGAACTTTGCGATCTGCCTCCTTGTCTAAAATGGTTGTTCCGACCATCAAGCGAACCAGACAAGGGGGGCGCTCTTTTCATTACCTGGCCCCGCGCGCCTGGAATGAGCTTCCCATTTCTCTCAGACAGGCCCCTAGTCTGATGTGGTTCAGAAAGGCATTAAAAACCTGGCTGTTTACCAGTTAACTTCGCTGTTCCTTTTATTCTGCAGTTATGTTTCCTCTTCTTAAAGGACCTCTTCGCTAAAGCGCCGGGACACTCCTACTGGAGTAGCCGTTGCGCTATAGAAGAACCCTAATAACATAGCATAACATTTAGCGGTGGTACCTGCGTAGAGGGTGTTTCCGTAGTCCAGTCGGCTCGTGACCAGAGCATGGGTGACAGTTTTCCTGGTTTCGGTGGGGATCCAGCGAAATGTTTTTTTGAGCATGCGAAAAATGTTGAAGCAGGATGAGGATACGGCGCTGACTTGTCTATTCATAGAGAGTGAAGAATCCAGGATGACGCCTAGGTTCCGTGCGTGGTCTGTCGGGATGGGTGCTTTTCCAAGGGCTTCCGGCCACCAGGAGTCATCCCATGCAGAGGGGGATGTACCTAGGATGAGGACTTCTGTTTTATCTGAGTTCAGTTTCAGACGGCTGTGTTTCATCCATTCGGCAACTTCTTTCATTCCTTCGTGTAGGTTAGTTTTGGCGGTGCTGGGGTCATTGGTGAGAGAAAGGATTAGTTGAGTGTCATCCGCGTAAGAGATGATGTTGAGGTTGTGTTGGCGGGCGATGGCCACGAGGGGGCTCATGTATACGTTGAAGAGGGTGGGGCTGAGTGAGGATCCTTGTGGTATGCCACAGATGACTTCAGTAGCCTCGGACTTGAATGGTGGAAGGCGGACTCTCTGGGTTCTTCCGGTGAGGAACGAGGTGATCCATTCAAGTGCTTTTCCTTGTATTCCGATGTTACTGAGGCGTTGTAAAAGGGTGCTGTGGCAGACTGTGTCGAATGCTGCAGAGAGGTCGAGGAGGATGAGGGCGACTGTGTCTCCATTGTCCAGTAGAGTTCAAATGTCGTCTGTTGCTGCGATGAGGGCGGTCTCAGTGCTGTGTTTTGCTCGGAAGCCAGATTGTGAGGGGTCGAGGGATTTGTTGGCTTCAAGGAAAGCGGCGAGTTGGTTGTTGACAGCTTTCTCGATTACTTTGGCCGGGAATGGAAGGAGCGAAATGGGGCGGTAATTTTTGAGTTTGGTGGGGTCCGCTGTGGGTTTTTTCAGAAGGGCGGTGAGTTCAGCGTGTTTCAAGTTTTCCGGGAAGGTGGCGGAGATGAAGGAGCAATTGATGACGTCTCGGAGGTGCGGTGCTATGACGGAGTCTGCTTTGTTGAAGATGTGGTGAGGGCATGGGTCTGTGGGGGATCCTGAGTGGATGGAGTTCATTAGGCGGATGGTGTCCTCAGTGGAGATTGGGTTCCAGTCGTGACACACTAAAGGTCTTGAAAGGCAAAAAATGTTCTAAGTCCTGACTGTTCAAATTAACTGGAGCAGCTTTTCCTGTTACATCTAAGACTCTCAGGACCACAGGGACAGCACTTAGGCTGAGGGACAGCACCTAGGGGCCATTTTGCATACCTGAAGAGACCACCAGTAGGGTTCAATCTAATTCCAATTGCTACTGATCAGTGGTGCTCTTCTGGGAGCCTGACTCTTGCAGCGTATTGTGTATCTGTGGCTACACAGGACGACAGACAACTGCCCCTTGGAGTTCTCTTCTTTGCACTGAGGAGAGGTCGTGTTGTATAGCGTTTTAGGACCCAAGTGTAATTTTCCCGATTCATGCCCTTATATAGTTATAAAATATCGTATCCTAATAAAGGGATAGAAATCACAACCCTATTAAGACACAGCTCAAGTAGACCTAATACGGCTTGGGTACTTCCACTAGTTCAGAAAATCTACAACGATTTCTTGGAAAAACCCACCTTTAGCAGTCAGGGACTTCCCCCTGCATGAATATTAATTTATCCAAGAAATCATGGAGTTTTCAGAGAATCAAGTCTCTAATGACGTTATTATGTCCAATCTTACATCGCACCTTCAAGGTATAAATATGCCCACACTTGTCCAAACAAACACACAGTGGTTTGGAGCAGTTCGACTATCTGCTTGCCCAACGCCCTGCTGCAGCAAGTGCTGAAAGAAGCCGACCCTCCAGCTGACGCACTTAGAGAGACGCTGTCTTTTCTCTTGCCGAGAAATCCAGCTCCAGGGTTTCCAGGCTACCCTTGCGGGTTTGCCGGGAAATCGAGTCCAGAGAGAGAGATACAAGGCCTCCTGCATTCTAAACCAAGGTACAGAGCTGATTAGACTCTTAGATATTTCTTGGAAAAGATTCTTGGCAAAGAATACTTAAACTAAGCTACACCTCACCCACTTCTTCCCTTGTACTAGACCTAGGTTAGGTACATTGGGGTAGGCCCATTTTAGAAGCGCCAGTTGAGTACTTTTAGTCATTATTTATTACTGTATGTATTTTATGCATATTAGGTATTTTATGGCTTACCATGCTATTACAATATTATTTTGTAGTACTCTTTTTACTGTACGCACTTTACTTCATGCTAAGTATTGTGATTGTAGCAGTTCATTTCTTTTGCATGAGAAAGAAGACTGTTCAAAAAAAATCTTTTATTGAAAACACCATCTCTCTATTTCTCTGCACCTCTGGTGAAACGAAGTATGCACGATTGACTGAGTGAAATAACTATCTATTGTTTCAGCGACTCTGGAGATATATTTCTTACTCTTGGGAAACAAAGTTGTCATGTTTTAAGCGGTTGTCAGAAACTAATCCCTTCTTGTTCATTCAAGAACGTTTCTAGTGACCTCTGAGCTAGCTGGCACACACACAATTAAGTCTAGTAAATTCGGTAGAGACCTACTCGACTTCAGTCCTACGTCTAAACTACAGGATACACTATTCCAATGCGCAGAGCCTATTGGGAATATAGGAACTACACTACAGTTGGAGTGGGTCCACTCCTTCAGGGCTCCTGACAGGTTTCAGAAAGAAGGTTCAGTCCTCTTCTGTTCTTCTACAGGTCAAGAAAGTGTTCCGGAAAGCTGGTGGAAAGGTCAATTTTTGTACAGTTCTGTAGCCGGTGATTCGTGTTGATCCCAGGACAGGACACTCCCAAACAAATAGAGAAAATATTCCCAGGAGCAATCCTACATTTACATCACATCATATTTGCCTTACTGAAAAATGTCACAGATTGTACTATTCGGAGGTAAATCAAAGATGGCACAGGCCTTCGGCCCTTAGAGGGAGTTTGTGTGCCAGTTATGGGTGTGTTTAGGGCAATGAACAGTGTTACAGCTACACACAACCAGTTCTGGGACCAGCTACCCCTCCCACTGAGATTGAGCCAGGCTGATTACCATGTGTCCTTCAATCAAAGAGATGCCCCCCCCCCCCACCCCCCAGGTCATGCCAAATTCAACAGCCACTATTTGGTTGACTTATGAGGTAAAGAAGAATAGGTACCTCTGTTTACAGCTAGTGTTTGGTGCATGTGTGATAAACATGAACAGTTGTCACATCTCCTAGTCCTGAAAAGGGGCTTACATCGCGGCCCTGCAATTCTTTGATACCTATGCCTGCCACTTACTTTTGCTCCTTTTCCATTGGCTGTAGCATACTTTTTCCTGTTATTCCTCATATGTTTGTCTTATCAGTATCCCATGGCTGGATCACTGACAGAATATAGAATACAAGAATATTGATTTACCAGAATATCGAAGTAAAAATATATAATGACAGAATATCCACTCCCTATCTACAAACAGGTAAGTGCAAAAATGTAGAATAAAAAATATCGATGTTAAAAATATAGGATGCTAAAATATCGTATTTTCTAAATATCTTAAAAATAATACAACATTAATTAAATAATAAATATAATTGTGTAAAGCATACTCAAAATTAAGTAAAATGGTCAAAATTAATAAATAAAAAATGTAATCTAAAAAAAGAAACATACATTTTTATATTGTTATATAGATAATAATTTAATAATATGAAAAAGTAATTATTATGTGTAACTTTAAAATGTTAAAAACACATTTTAAAATATAATTATATATATATATATAGGAAGGAGAGTGTTTGGTTGGAAATATAGGGATTCGCTACCCCGTCCGAGGCCCGCCACTGGAAGCGGCAGGGATCCGAAGTGACTTCGTTTGGCTTGATATATATATATGTGTGTGTCTTGTAAATGGGTGTGTCTTGTCAAAATCGCACTGCTACCCAGAGGCGTCCTGGCGCTATAGACCGCTGGGGAACCCGTCCTGGCTTTCCTGTGAGATGTTCCCTCCTGGGTATCTCCAAGGTGAAACTAGGCATCCCCGGCGTTTGTGGGGGGCCGTTGTGGAGATGAGGCAAGCTAATGCCCAGAGTTGCAGAGTGTGATCTCTGGTTAGAGTAGGCACCGAGGCGAGAATTATCGAGTCCGCTGACCCTGATTCACAACCCTGCCAACTCAGGGATTGAACCCTGGTCCTGGGCCATCCTGTGCTTCCGGGTCTGCCGCCTCTAACCAGTGAGCCACACCACTCCATATATAAACCTATAATAGAAATGTAAAAAAAATTATATATGTTAAAACATTAAACATTTTTTTTTTAAATTATTATTTTACAGTTCATTAAGGGGTCGATTCGGATTCGGGAAACAAATCAGTACAACTAATTGTATTCGTACCCGCTTCCGTATGAATTGTACAAATCCATCCAAATCGCGTAGTACGATCCGTTGTGAGAAAATACGTCCGAATCATTGCGAACCGTACGAAAATGAAGGGTAAATCCGTATGACATCGACCCGCACAGTGAACCGTACGATTCGTAAAAATGTCGTATGACCCACCAAGTACGATCCGGACCGGGGAATCAGTACGCCATTCGTACGGTAAACGTCGCGTATGAGCAATCCGTATGGTGGGCAACACTATCACATATGCCCCGTACCCCTCAAATCAAGGGGTGTACGCATAGGGTGTACGAACCGTACCCCTACGGTCCGTACACCTACGATCATGGGTTGTACGCACGGGGACATATAAACCATACCCCTGAAATCCAGGGATGTAAGCACCGTACCCCGATGCACCGTACCCCTGCAGTCATGGGGTGTATGCACCGTACATGGGGGGGTCCATTTCGTACGCATTTTGAGCAAAATCTGCTTTTACGGACGTGTTAAGCATCCGTAGAAAAAGAGTCATATGGAGTGTTGTCGATATAATTCGTACTTGCTGGGTCGGAAAATGCAGCTTTGATCCGTACGGACATCGCCTACTGCGCGTTCTGAATGTGATTCATACGGATTAGTGAGTTGTACGTTCTTCGGTACAATTCGTACAATTCGTACGGAGAACTGCTTTGGGTACACATCATACTACATCGTACGTACAGGTACGGTTCTGCATGCGATTCGTACAGGAAAAAAGCTCCGTACGGCTTTTCGGAGGGCATTTTACCGAATCGGAATCGGCCCCTAAATATAACAAAAGTAAAAATGTTGCATATTGTAGGGGATAAAATTACAATTCCCACTCCAACAGTAGGGAAAGTGTTGCACAGCCGGAAAGTAAAAAATACTATTCCTACCAAGTGCAACAGTAAGGAAAGTATTGGATAGCGGGTGGGTAAAAAATATTATTCCCACTCCAGTGAGTGCAACAGTAGGTAAAGTGTTGGATAGCGGGTGGGTAAAAATGACTATTCCCACTCCAGTGAGTGCAACAGTAGATAAAGTATTGGATGGCAGTGGGTAAAAATGACTATTCCCACCCCAGTGAGTGCAACAGTAGATAAAGTATTGGATGGCAGTGGGTAAAAATGACTATTCCCATTCCAGCGAGTGGTAAAGTAGGAAAAGTGTTGGATGGCGGGTGGGTAAAAATTTCTATTCCCACTCCAGCGAGTGGTACAGTAGAGAAAGTGTTGAATAGTAGGTGGGTAGAAATTTCTATTCCCACTCCAGTGAGTGCAACAGTAGGGAAAGTGTTGGATAGCGGGTCTGTAAAAATTACTATTCCCACTCCAGGCTAGCACAATGGAGGAAACCCAAGCCAGTGTACAACCCCACAAGCCCCCTTGGCAACAAAACATTATACATGGCAGGCCATCTTGGACAAGTTGAATGTAGCCTGAGAGCAGAGGAAGACAATGGAAGAAAGCCAGAACATCCGGAATGATGCGAAACGCACAAATAATCAGAAACACGCCGACAACAAGAAGGCAGCAATGCACACCGGAGGTGGGAGGCCAGCACCACACCAGAAGCTGGATGACATTGTGGAAATGCTGTCCACCACATCAGTTTGGAGATGGTGGCAGGACTCGGGGACCGGAAACTGCCCAAAACAACAGACACAACAGCAACAGGGAGAGGAACCAGCAGGGAATGAGGGGATGGGGGGAAGTGGGCACAATGGCACATGTACAATTAAGCGCAGCACAACAGCAGACAAACCCTGCCCAAGAGTAACAACACCAACTAGGAGCACAAGTCACACAACCCAGCAACATCACACCACTGATCAAGCACAGAAGCAAAAACCACACTGCCTGGAAGGGAGAAGGGTGAGCTAAATCAGAGCTGAAGGGACAGCTCACACACAATGCAGCACACACACATAGAAAGCAGAGCACCCCAACATCGAACACAATGTGGCGCAAACACCAACATTTGCACAACAGAACACACAGGACACATACGCATCTGGCTAAGCACGAAACAGGGACATGACAATCTACAAGTACAAACCCACAGTCCTGATGGGGTAGCAATGGACATATGGCAGGGAGCCAAAGAGTCTGTGATACACACAGTGGCATGCAAATCAAGACACAACACAGTTGGAGAGAAGTGAAAGAGCAGAAACGTTATCAACAAGTGCGTGTTAGTACGGCCAAGAAAAATGTGCCACGATATGCAGACCAATACAGCAGCATATCTGAATGAGGAATGTAGGAACGCGCCCATTACCACCTCGGGGGAGTCCATCACCAACACAAGTCAGTGCCAACCCGTGTCGGTTGTCCGTACATGGATCATGAGTCGAGGCCAATGCAGCCATGTCCACTGTGGATTTGGGACATGTGACCAGATACACAACATGCAACCAGGCATCGGGACACGTGCAATGGGTCAAATCCAGTTGTGGCTGAAGGTACATTGTCACTCATCCATGAATGCGAGTGATGCTGCGTAGGCCAACATATCCAATGAACGATCGTCATCCACCACATCTGACATGTCATTGACGTAATCCATCAGCTAACCCGGACAGATGTGCTGACTCCAACCACTGGCCCCAATGTGCACCAAAGCCCAATCGGGTAGTGGCTCAATGTGATAACTGCACACGAGGACTTGTGCAATCTCCCAGGCCCAGTTTCCAGCCTGCATGCCAATCATACATGCATCCCATAAACGGGCAACACAGTGACACACCAGGTCATGGGCCATCAGGGGGCACATACACACGTCGTAATCCAGGTCAGCCACCGTTACGTTGAAGAGACCGACATCCATGGACCACTTGACTATGCATGAGCGACAATGCAACACAGGCTGAACACAGGTGATGTCTGCAAGGCGGAAGCTCAGCTGGTAACTGATCCACAAGACGGCCAACAACAGTGCCCCCAGTACATGCAGCAGACATGCACGGTACAGGTCCATGACTGGATTCGAGCATGTGTCTGGGATGGTCTGACATTGCAACAGTGGCTCTGCTAGAAGCGGCACTGGCTTGCCCTGACCAGTCCTGTGGATAGAAAATGGCACATCTCGGTGCAATGAGCAATGTCTGTGTGTAACGGGTGCAGGCCTGGGGTGGGGTGGGAGTAGGTGTGAAGGCCATTTCACGCATGTCAACTACGACCAAGAAATTCTGCGTATGGGATGTGTACACAAGGGTCTCACTTCAGGCAGTGGGTAGTGTGGGAGTCACAAACAAATGCTATTGTATCTGTCAGAGGGTGCCGCCATATGCAAGTCCTCCTCGGAGCTGCAGATGTGCTACCACCTGATAGTTCAGACAAAGGACCCTTCATCCCTCCAGTAACTTCACCATCTATATGCATACAGGAGATGTACAGAGGCCAGTCATAGGTGTGGTGGGATGTCTGTGACCCTGGGAACACTGTGACGCTGACCTTTGAAAGTGTGTGGCCAAGTGAGTGTAGGCCAATGGACCAGACAGGGTGGACACAGGTGTACCGCCCATGGCTGGCTGTGATTGTGCTGCAAATAAGGCCAGGCAACTGACTCATGCATCCGCAGGGCTAGTACACATAACTCTTGGCATGTTTGTGCCAAGACCCTGAGTGGTTTTGAGCTCCTACATGCCCCCGTAGGTGCAAGCCAGCCCTCCTGTTGCATTGCAACATCAACAACTGTAGCCCTGGTGGCGACTACACCCCAACACAGAGAAATTCCTGCCCATGTTCACTGCCAACACTGAGGTGACATGGTAACGTCTGCTGAAGACAGCACACTGCGATGTTGCAGGGCCCATGCCCATCATGCTGACACAATGACCAGACAGACACACTTGCTCAGATGGTGTGAATGGCTTCCCGCACGTGAGCATGGATGTACGACGTTACGATGCATGGTTTTACCACCCGTACCTTTGCAACGCGTTTTTTACAACGCAAGTCATTACCACGACTTGCGTTGGAGGGGTGCGGACTTAGGAATTTTTAATTTACTATTCCAACACCAGCCTACATACAGTAGGGAAGGTGTTGGATAGTAAATTAAATTATTCCTTGTCCTGTAGCGCCCTCCAGCGCAAGTCGTGGTTACGACTTGCGTTGTAAAGGACGCGTTGTAAGGGTACTGCGGAGTAAAATCCGCCTCGTAAAGGATGTTTCCCGTGAGCATGCCACAGGCACACATACCAAGTGACACCTGTGTTGGATGTGTGTGGGATGTGTGCCCACCAGCAGGCAAGGGCTGCCTGGTGCAGTCAGAAATCGACAACAGTGTACATCATAAAGGACACAACCATTCAACCATAAAGGCCCCATGACTTGTGCTGTACAGAGTTAGTGGCCCCGGATGCACAGTGTCCTGCACGAGCCTACCGCCATGGGACACTGACTTGTGGGGCACTGGGGCAGGGTCACGAGTGCAGAGCAGGTTTCCGTAGATGTAAAATGAGTATGTTGCGGAGTGTCTCGGTGGACAGTGGGAGGTGTACCCCCGGGCATGATGCATGAGGGCAGGACCACGCTGAAACAGTCAATATGTTAGAGATTAATGTAACAGACACATGTCAGACACCAAGTCATGTCCAGCCGGATGAAGATGCAGGAAACCACCAGGCCATGGACTCAGATGCCACTAGGGTCCAAACAGATAGTGCCCATGGCTCATTGTGCACAGAGTTAGTGGCACCAGTGCTGTTAGGCAATGCCGCCTTCGATGAGGCGTATCCAATGGTGTGGACTCCTCCACAAGAAAACAATGGATTTAGGCCCAGATCTCTGTACTGGGGTGAATGTATGACATTGTTCTGCATTCTGTCCATCAACTGTTGTTTTTGCATTTGTCACCCCAAGTGGGATGGGTATGCTCAGACGTGAGTCCCATGCTCTCCACACCACTGGAGTCAAGCTATCCTGGCTGAAGACAGCTGATAGCCAGAAACCGGTCCTAGGATGCTTGATTCCTGTCCTGGAAAACATGGCTTGGCAGTTCGGGATGGATTGATCCCATGAGGCACAGGGTCAATGGCCATGTCTGACCTGGGGTGGTGTGGAGCGCAAAAAAAAGATTTAGACCCAGATCTCTGTACTGGGGCGAATGTATGACATTGTTCTGCATTCTGTCCATCAACTGTTGTTTTTGCATTCATTGGTGCACTGGGGCAGGCATGACGGGTCTGGGGACCAGCGGCCTGGGGTGCAGCAGGCCCCGCCTCGCTCAGGGCAGGACTCATGGAGGTGCCGCCCTGGCAGACGCATGGTCTATTCTGAATGAGATCCACGACCAGTGCGACATGCTTTTTGTTCACACCCCTACAAAGCGCTTGTTGTACGCAGGTCCAACCCACTATGCAACTGCACATTGCCATTTCTGTGGTTTGCACTCTGATGTCTGTCCTGCACCTCCACGCCACACCTGGCATTGGGTAGGTTCACATCCCTTAGTCACTTGCCTCTCTTGCACATGCCTGCTCCAGGCCTCTCCTCACATCCTGATATTGTGTGTCTGTAGTGCCATGCCGTGGCACCACAGACACACATCATCCCCTTTTGTATCGCTCTGTTTGCCCTAAGTTGGCAGGGTATGCTCAGACGTGAGTCCCTAGCTCACTTGGCCACTGGATTCAAGATAGCCTGGCCGATGAGGATTATGAATCCGAAACTGGTCCCAGGATGCTTGTTTCCGGTCCAGGGAAGACATGGCTTGGCAGTTCGGGCTGGACTGTTCCCATGAGGCACAGGGTCAGACTGATTTGCATATGGCCATGTCTGAACTGGGGTGGCTGAATGAGCTAAAGAATGGTGATGGGTTAAACCCAGATCAGTTGACTGGCGGTAAGTGTTTGATTCACTCAAACGCTCCGTCCATCATCCCCTTTTGTATCACTCTGGCTGGGTTGTGGGCATGGCAAGGCCGGATTCCCAATGGAGTTGTGTTGTTGTGTCTGGTGGGTTGGCATGTTGTGTGTCATGTGGGATGTAGTTGTGCTGTGTGCCCATTGGCAGTGTTGTGAGTTGCATGACTGTGGGCGGCAGGTGCATATCAGGTGGGTCTGCTGTCTTTGTGTATGCTGTCTATGTGGTGTACGGTGAGCGTCCTGGAAGTGGGGGGCTGACCTGGGGTGGTTGCGGTGGATGTTGTGGCCCTCATGGGTATCTACACGGCATGATCAATGTCTTCATGGCATCTGTGGGCCTTCAGGTGTGGCTCTGGGCTGGGATCCCTTTTATGCTGCAGGTAGTCATCCTGCTTACCACCAGCAAAAGGCAGGTGTTAATTCCCTGCTGAAACTGCTGCTTATCGCCTGTTTTTGTTTCGCATCGCAGATCTGGCAGTTCGTTGTGAAAGTGGTATTGTGGTTTTTTTGTGTGTTTTTGCATGGAAACGCCTACTCTGCATCTCCTTAGGGTTAGTTGGTGGTGTCCACAGTGGAGATACATTTTGTGCAGTTATCGCTGGAATACAGGCGATGTCTGCAGTTTGCACCAGCTTATGAATGGGGTGTTAGATCTACCTCCACTTTTGATGCGTTAGTGGGGTTAAATTGGAGTTAAGTCCTTTTGAATATCCCCTTAGTGATTAACGTGGTGTACCATTTATATATTGTTCTTACAAAAGGGAAAGCTGAAGCTTCTTTCTTCTTCCTGATTACAGAGGGGGGGAACTCACTTAGACCTCTGTGTGATGTAAGATCATTGTACCAGAGAGTCAATCGTACTTGAAGATAGTAGAGTAAGGAAAGGCAGAGGCTACAATTCCAGAAAGCATGCTCATTTCTTTAGTTTTTATTTTGCATCCATCCACCCCCAACATGGCTGCATTATGCAATGCCGGGAGATTTCTGGGGTGGACAGTGGGTAAGACAACGTGAACTTTGAACAGATTTTTGAATAAGGGTGATTGCCTTTCAAATCATCATGATAGAAAAAATATCACAAATACTGTCATGGTGCAGGTCCTAAAGTAAAAGACAGCAGTGGCTCATGATTATACATTGTGCTTGTGTCCAATGTTTCAGTATGATGTTTCTCAGCGCATTTTACTTCAGTATTTTGTAGATTGCGTTCTGGATAGCGTAGTAGCTTGAAGCGTCCCGCGTGCAATCCAAGCAGTTTTCTTCCTTTCTTTCCTTTGAAGAAAACTGCTTGGATTGCACGCGGGACGCTTCAAGCTACAACGTGAAAGAAGCTGAGGCTATAAATCAACAAAGAATGCAGATAGTGGATCTAGTACTTATCTATTGAAGCTCTCTGAACTGATTCAAGAGGGGCTATCTTATGTACCGCGTGCTGAAACATTTTGATGCTTTTATATAAGTCATGCTTTTATCGCCTCGTTTTTGGATAGATATCCTTTAAAATTACTGATTCCATATTGCTGTTCAGCAAGGGATAATTTGCTATTCATATATATTCATCCACGGCTGACTCATCTGCAGCATAGGTCTATTATTACAAGGAGGATGACCTTTATACATGACTAACAAATAAAAAAGTCAATATATGAAATAATAGCGGTTCACCCTCGTGTGGCTGACAATCGTTATAGGAAGAAGATGGTTATCCTAATAAGAAATAAATTTTGGGAAGACAGCCAATATACTCCTGATGAAGGCGACTGTATTTAATGTCCGTTGAAACGCGTTGAGCTAAGGGGAGAAGTGCAATACACACTGAGCAAGGATTACTCTGACTGTCGTAGAATTTTTACCTTGATTTTGCACCTCCCTTATTATTCTTAGGAAATGCTTAGGTTTAGAATGTGTATATGATTTGTTCCGTTCTCATACTGTCTGTTTTCCCAAATTTCATTTTTTCAATTTTATATTTGTTTGTTTTTAACTTGGTTTTTATATGAATAAATTGTCACATTGAATCCATTTGTTTTATAGAACTGTTTTGTTGTATTTTGCATTGCTCCAACTGAAGGGTCTTGATGAGTGAATGACATTTGTTTAGTAGTTTGTAAGAATTGGTGTCTTCTTTTGAAACAACCCAAAGGGAATTTATCTTGACATACAGTCAGTTCTGGTACCCTATCCCTTTGGTGTGGGGTCCCTCTCTCTTTTATTAGATAAAAAAGACATCATAAAAGCCAAAACAGAATACTTCACTAAGCACTTAAAAAATGCTTGTGATACTAATAAAACCCTATTTTCGGTTATTAATAAGTTTGCCAAACCCAACAAGGCTAGTCATCAAACTGCAGTCTACTGGCCAATTTTTTTCAAGAGAAGGTGGTCAACATCTATGACAAATTTGTGAGTATCAATACTCAGACTAAACATACACCCAATACATCCAATACTAAGAAAAATATTAATAGCCTTCTTGAATTTAGGAATCCCTCTGATGACAAACTGGAAGATCTTATCCTGTCAATTAAGTCTGGCTCTCCATATGACCCCCGCCTGCCCATTATAAAGCATCTGATAACCACACAATTGGCAGTGAATGTGGGGCTAATCTTTAATATAGTGTTATCCAGCGGAATTTTTCCTGCCGAATGAAAACGCACCTCAATTCTCCCACTCCTAAAAAAGACAACCTAGACAGCACTGAACCCTGCAATTATCACCCTATTGCAAGACTCCCTTTTGCCGCCAAATGCATTGAAAAGTTAATGAACAAACAAATTACAGAACTCATTGAAACAAACCTTTTGCTAGATTTAACACAACACAGTTTCAGGAAGTATCATAGCACTGAATCTACCCTTATCACGGCAAATGAGGATATCCGTGCAATTCTTGATGGAGGTGGATCGCCCGCTCTGGTGCTGCTTGACCTCTTGGCGGCCTTCGATAAGGTCAGCCATGAGATCCTGGCTGACCGTCTTCAGGGGGCAGGAATAAAAGGCACAGATGAACAGCAAAATGTAGCAATGGGATCAGCAATCTCTAAGCAGTTCTCCCTCCCATGTGGAGTCCCTTAGGGCTCAGTCCTGAGCTCCACACTTTTTAACCCATATGTAGCGCCACTAGCCCTGATAATAAAAGAAGCAGGCTTCGCCGTAGCTTCCTATGCTGCCAACACACAAATTGTGGTGTCTCTAACAAATGGATAAAAGAACCCGGGAGAGGTTTTTAGTGCGTGTATGAAGAATGTGAGTGACTAGATGAATGGTAACTGTCTGAAGTAGAATGCTTCAAAGACAGAGGTTATCATTGTTGGTAACAAACCCTCCCTCTGGACGCCGGACTGGTGGCCACCAGTACTTGATGTGCTGCCCACACCCTCCACCAAAACAAAGGACCTGGGCATCATCATTGACAAAGAACTCAAATTCAAGGACCAAATCAGCAAAGTCACATCTGTTTCCTTTTTATGCCATAAGACTAATTAATAAAATTAAGAAATACATACCAGAAGAACTCTTAAAAACAGTGACCCTGGCTTTGGTCCTCTCGCGCTTAGACTATTGCAATAGCCTTTATCTCACCATTAACTCAGGTCTGGTCAACAGGCTCCAGATAGTACAAAACGCGGCAGCATGTCTCATTTTAAAGATCCCCAAAAATGTATCGGCAAGCGGAGCTATGAAAAAAACTACACTGGCGACCGGCTAAGCGGAGACGTAAGTTCAAAGTCCTCTGTCTGGCTTTTAACACTTTACACGATCAAGGGCCAGTACAGTTCAGGAACAAATTAAGGTGGTGTGTCCCGACCAGAACCTTACGGTCAGGAATGGCCAGGAACATGGCAATGATCCCCTGGGCAGGTAGGAGCCTCTGCAGATCAACAGCAATGCTGTGGAATAAACTACCTATTACCCTAAAGGCAGCTTCATCCCTGCTGAGTTTCAGGAAAGGTCTGAAAGCGTGGCTATTTACACAGACTGCCTGAATTAATTAATCCTTTTCCTCTGCCTGTCGCCTGCACTAATGACCCTTCTGCCCTCAGTTTGTTATAGCGCCAAGACGCCTTCAGACATTAGCTGCGCTTTATAAATCTAATTTTAATTCAATTCTCCCATATAGATCAAATAATAAAATTCATAAGAGATATTCTTATAAATACTAAAATATTGCTTGAATTTTATGCTGGAAAGTAAGGGCCCTATTTACGAGAAACTGATGCAGTGCGGTGCCGAAAGTCATTTTGCTGTGCCACGCTGCTTTAGTTTCAAAGCACAGGATTGCAAGATGTTTATAACAATATGTTGCATCTCTGTGCTCTTCCCTGCACTGGTGCACAAACTGCTGCCATGCGCTGGTGCAGGCCCCCTTGCACCATGGTGCAAGAATGTCTGCATCGTGGGGACATTGTTTGTGTGCAGGAAGGGGCACCTTTTTGTACACAAACAGTCAATTGAGGGGATTTCCTCTTCCAATGTGTGCTGTAGAATGCAGCACGCATTGAAAGAGCGAAAAAATTAGAAATTAAAACATTTCCCCTCGGTGAGCCTCGCTACGCCACTTCTGTGGTGGCGTAGCATTCTGAAGCATTTACAGGCTTGCGATTGCTCGGAAATCTGAGAATGCATCAGTGAACATGGGTGTTGCGTGGGAACACCTACAGCAACACCCATGTAACGTCCCTAACATGCACACTCTGGGTGGCTTTACAGGTGCTTGTAAATATCACGCAGCTGGTTGCACACCAAAATACTTTAGCCATATTGTTGTCAGTCACTTTTTGCGACTGTGCACCGACACAAAGTGTTCACACTGTTGGTTTGCAAAGTGTGTTTACCCACAGGTACTTTTATTGTAAAGCCTCCAATTTCAATCATTTTCAAAGTTTGCTAAATTTTCTGGTTTATCTTTGACCAGACAAATATTTTTTCTGCATTGTGAGATGATTTTCACTTTAAACAAACCTTCCGAGCTGAAAAATGTATATTGAGTTCTTTGCTTTGCAAGTTTTCTTTGCACGTTTACTTTTGTGAAGCGTTTCTTTATCAAATCTGTGCAAAACCTTTTCCAGTAAATTCAGCTTCTGCAGAGATTTTCCATGCACAATGACTGGTTTAAGGGAAGAACGTTACACTTTTTCTGCAAAATCTTTCATTTAGAGATGGGTTTTGTAAGTGATAAATGGGCGTTTGTGTCACATAAATGTCAAAAGTTCATAACTTTTTGGGGCAGTGAAAATCTTTGCTATCAACGGGTTCAAGGGGTCCCGAATGTATTATTTTACTGCTTACCTTTTTAGTTCAACTTTTCCTAAATTGTAAAATAACAAAGAACAACTGTTATGAATTTACTGCCATTAAGCTAAACAGCATAAAATGTTCCTTCACATTTTTTCATCCACTTTGCAGTGTTAGTGGCATATCAGAATATGAATCTGACAATTGATAACTCAGTATACAATTGAAACATTATCGGTAGTACTTAAGCCCTCAAGGGCAGATTTACAAGCCCCTTACGCCACTTTTGCGCCACTTTTAACATGGAATAAGTGACGCAAAAGTGGCGCAAGGGGCTTGTAAATCTGCCCCTCAGTATTTAGAAAAAATGTCAAAAGTAGCAGATCACAAGTTAATTGCCCTTCGGTGGGTCCTGAAGAATAGTAGGTGGTTTTGCATAGATTTGATATGGATGAAAGATTGCATACATGGCCGTTGTAAATAAATAACTATTTTGTGAATTCCCATAGAAGCCCAGGTTCTGGTGTGAACCTTGGCTTCTATGGGAATTCACAAGGGCATATTATCAAGCCCATTATCGCCGCTTTAGCTGCAGTTTCCTGCCGATAAAAGCGGCGATAATGTAGCGCCCTTTCTTGATAATATGGCCTTTAGTTCTGAAGAGCATGTACTACATCTAAACATAATCTATGACACCTCGGGTATATACAGCTGCCAACCTGTCTGTCTGTTTGTCTGTCATTCGAAATACATTAGCTAATCTCTACTCAGAAATAACACTCAAATACCGAAATAACTTAATACCATCTCAACACTACTATTCCCAAAACATAACCCACCGAGTCAGAGTTCAGTTCATCACTTTCACACAAGCAACCATTAGAACGTCGACTCAACCTCATGATGCAGTATAGCCCTCAAACCATGGGCACTCCCTGCACTCTGCCAATAAACATCTGCCCTCCCATCGACCCAAAGACTGCAGCACAAAATAATCAAAGTGCACTAAAGGCTAAGGAACCTTGGGGCATATTAACAGGAACCTCTTTAAAAATATCACCATTTCTAAAATGGCGATAATGGGCTTGATAATATGCGTTTTAGCTGAAGTTTCCTGCCGCTAAAACGGCGATAATTTTAATGAAGTTCTTGCTAATATGCACCCTTAGCACTAAACGTGGTTCCTATGAAACAACCATCTGTCCTTCAGGAAGGGTCTTGAAACCCCATGCACTACATTTTGTTTATCTGCCTCACAGCCAGAAATTCCTGAAGGAGTTCACTTTAAAGATTGTGTTCACAGTCTATTTTGATTGGTCGGTTAATTTGTTCAATGGTTTGCTTGCCTCTGCTCACCTATTCTGACAGGTTTGTCTGCCCATTCATCACATATTTGCTTGCCTTTCCATCCATCAGTATGTCTTTCTGTGTGCCTGCATGTATGTTTTTCTGCATTTACTTGTCTGCCTCTCTTTAAATCTGCCTTTTACTCCTCTTTTCTGTTTATCACTGCACAAGCATATGTCACCTTCGACGACCCGTCCAGGCATTCATTCAGATGTCAGTCTGTCCAGCGAACTGTCTGAGGTTCAAGACAACCTGAGTTACAGCTTCTGTATTTCATATATGCTCCTTACCCACAAAATGAGGAAGCAGCATTATGTTGGTCATCATTCAGTGGAACCTCTGTTTCAGATCGAAGCAGAAAATGCCAAGAATAACACCTACTCCTTTCCGATAAGTTAGCCAGGTAAAAGACTCAGGGGCAGATTTATGTTAACTGGCACATCCCCAGGGATGCGCCAGTTAACGTGCGCCAGAGTGCGCCACAGCTCCGCCACCCATGGTGCGCCGCATTTATAATGCGGCGCACCATGGTGCAAAAACGGCACAGATGCATGACGCATCTGTGCCGGAAATGTTGCGCATTGCTGGAGTTGCGTCGCAAGCGTGACGCAGCTCCAGCAAGGCTCGGGGTGCCGCATCTACACAATGCTGCATCAAGACCTACGCCTGCTTCAAGCAGGCGCAGGGTTTTGACGCAGCATTGGCCTGAAAGTGACTGAGTGAAATCTCATAGATTTCACTCAGCCATTTTCAGGAGGCGTTCCTGCGCAGGAAGGCCCCCCCCTGCGCAGGAACGCCTCCTTATGGCGCCGGGCTTTACAACGTGACGCATCTCCTAGATGCGTCACGTTGTAAATAGGGCGCATTGTTTGAGCCGTAGTTGCGTCAAATAAAGTGACGCAATTGCGGCGCAAGGGCATCATAAATCTGCCCCTATATATGTAGAAGTGTACGGTAGAAGTTCAAGTTCTAGTTAAGGACCTTATTTAAGCGAAAAAACATGTAAAAATACTATTGGGTTGTGGTTGATATACCAGTGAAGGTATGCTTTCACAGAGGCAAAGTACAATGTTATAAAGTAAATAGAACAGTTATTTTTTAGCAGTGCTGTAAAACATTGACATCATTATTTATACATTTTGTTGAGCCCTGAGGTGAGTGAGTGTGATATGATTGAGCGGGACACTAGTGTTGAGCAAGGATGGCATGGTCTATATTGTCCAGAGTGCAAGCAAGCCCTTTTGTATGGCGTTTTAGGATCCGAGCAAACTTTACTGATTCATGCCCTTATATAGGTACAATTCACAAATCATAACCATATTTAGCCATAGCCTATGCTGTCCAAACACAGGCATGGCTACTTCCACCCGTTCCAAAAAGCCACAACGATTTCTTGGAAAAATTGGCTTATGCAGTCAGGGTCATCCGCTTGCTTGAATATTGATTTGTCCAAGATCTCATGGAGTTTTCCAAGAACTGAAATTAACAACAAAAGAGTGTTCTAGTGCAGGTATGGAGGGGGTCTGCACTGAGCACAAGGAGTCAAACACAAGCCCATTTGGTTTGTTAATAAAGCCCTCACTCACCGACCTGGTCGGTGACTTGCTTCATCATCGGGCCCCACCGGGTGTGACCGAATGTCACCCCGGTGTGCTGCAACGCCAGAGTTACTGCGGAGCTGGTCTTGTGAGGATGGAGGGGCTATGTGATGAGTAACGTGAGAAGTGTAAAGAGTGGTGATTTAAAATTGTCTTGTATGTATCAAAAAATTATTTATTAGCTGATCATCAAGGACAAAGTAAAAAATGTGTCGATAAACAAGGCCAACTAATTGGATGGTCTTGTACCGATAACATTTAAGTGAAAGTGTGGTTGGTCAACATGTTTCTGCCCAAGCGGTATAGTTAACCAGGCATTCGTCAGGACCTAGAGTGTAAACCCTGGCGGTATGAGCACGCTAAGGCCCACCCGACTGTAGGCCTTGAAAGTGAAAAATTTGTGTCTGTGAAGTAAAAAGAGGGGGGCTCCACCGGCCGGAGGGCGGGAAGCACACAACCTCAGGTTTCCAAAAATATGGAGACCAAAATTAAAACCTGTGAAGATAAAAGGTACAAACAGACATACACAAAGACAAACAAAAAAGGGTTAAAATCATTTGTCAATAAGGCTCATATGGTAAAGCCTGTGACTAGTGCTCAAGGTGCTTGGGGGTGCACATCTCGTACAAATTAGCAGAGGTGCGTGGCTCTGCCTGTGGTCTAGACAGGAACGTATAACATTAGACTTTTAGTCGTGACTGAACAGGCTCACTAGTGTACTATTTGGATTCTCAACAGTGCGCGTGAGCTTGACTGGTTGTGAGAGTGAGAGATGGGGGAATTGCGATGTGATGAGCATTCATACACATCTCTGTCACTCGAGCGATCAATGGGCCAAGGGCCAGTGATCATTCAACCCAGAGTTTCAAAGGTGAAAAGAGAAAAATCTCACTTCACAGGGGGTGGTATTACACCCCATAGACCTCGGGAGGGGGGAGGCAGCGCTTTTTGGCACATCCTGTAAAGGAACAAGGGACGAAAACAATCAGTTGGCTGAAAAGAGTACTTATCTCGTAAGGTCTGTAGCGGTCGCAGATGCACTCACGCCCACTACGCCAGTCTCCCGCTGATACACCTGCTCAGCCCTCGGAACCGGGTCTCGCCGATCCAGGCTGGAGGAGTGTGAGACTATTTATAGAGAGAGGGAGGCTGAGTTGAGCTTCCGGGTCCGGAAGGGGTGTGTAATACGCATGCGTCATAATGGATGGAGTAGAGCGTGAACCTACTTAAAGGAATCGTACCCATTTCCGGGTCGGTAGGTTGGTAGTGCGCATGTGTAAAGAAGGTCGGTTTCCAAATGTCAGATTAAAAATAAAGTTATTTTAGAACAGAGGCCCAGGGAATATCGTCATTGAGACCAGTCGTATGGGTTCCCAAGCGATATACCCATCTCTGTTCTTTTTCAAACAGTCTGTCTGGGATGTTCGAACCTCCAATGATTTGTTCAATCACAGTCCATCTGAGATCGTTTGTAGTGTGATTATTGCGTAGAAAATGATCGCTCATTTTGGTCGTAGCTTTTTTGCACCTGATATTGCTTCTATGTTCACATACCCTCTGCTTCACTTTTCTCGTGGTCATGCCAACATAGCGGAGAGAGCAGGGGCAAGTGACAAGGTAGACAACATTGATGGAATTGCAGTTGGTATGTGCTTTCTGGTGCCAAGTTCTTCCTGGTTCCAGATCCAGGGTTTTAGATGGAGTAGTCAGGTGACAGACCGAGCAATTTGCACATGGGAAATGGCCTGTAACTTTAGGGAGGTTCCAAGCGTCTGTAATACTCCGTATCAGAGGTACTGCCAGTTGTCTCGGTCTCGTGTGAACGAGAGCGTCCTCTAAACTGTGTCCCTTTTTGAACGAGAATAAAGGTTTTTGCCAGTCTTTTTTCGTGCTCGTGATTATTTTCCAGTTTTTATTTATCGACTTCTTTACTAGATTCGATAAGGTACTGTAGGTAGTGACGCACGTAAGTGGTATTTCCTCCGTTATTCTCGTAACTGGTTCAAGGAGGGCTTCACGCGGTTGGTTTCGCGCTCGTTTGAAGCCTTTTTGGAGGATACGTTTGGGATAGCCTCTCTGGGTCAGCTTGACTGTGAGGTCAGATGATTGGGTCTTGAAATCCTCTAGGTTGCTACAGTTTCTACGGACTCTTAAATATTGCCCATAGGGTAAGTTCTCCCTCAATGGGCGCGGATGGAAACTGGAAAATTGCAGTAAGTTGTTTTTTGCAGTGGCTTTGTAGTGGGTTTTGGTCATTAGTGAGGTACCACTGTTCGTAATGACCACATCCAGGAAGACCACCTCCGTGGTACTCACTGTGTGGGTAAATTTCAGATACCTGTTGGTTGTATTGATCCACCCCACGAATTCCATCAGACGTTCCATGCTGCCTTTCCAGATGAGCAGCACGTCGTCTATGTATCGTTTCCAGAAGGTGATGTTCCTCGCAAATGGATTGTTAATGGATTGAATGTTTTTAGCCTCGAAATCTGATACATACAGCCCCGCCACGCTGGGCGCAAACGTGCTGCCCATCGAGGTCCCGGAACATTGTAGGTACAACTGGCCTTTGTAAGAGAAGAAGTTCTCTTTGAGTGCAATAGTTGCGCACTTTAATACAAATTCCTTGGGGGTGTTGTATTCCCATGTGACCGAGTTGAGAGCTGTACCCAGCACCTTGATAGTTTCATCCTGCGGGATGCTGGTGTACAGACTCTCTATATCAAGGGTTGCTAGGATGATGGTATCGGGCTCAAAGGTGATGGCCTGTAATTCATACAGGAGATTTTTCGTATCCTTTAAGTATGTAGGGGTGTTTTGGACAATGGGTTTTAGAAACTGGTCGCAAAAAGTAGACAGTGGTTCTAGTAGAGACCCAATTCCTGATACTATGGGGCGGCCTGGTGGCGGCAGCCTGTTTTTGTGAGTTTTGGGAAGCGTGTAGAAATACGGGGTGATATTTTTACTGGTTGAGAGATTGTCCGCCTCATTTTTGGATAGATGCCCATTCTCTTCGGCTTCCTTAACCATGTTTGTAATCCGGTTTTGTAGATCCGGGGAAGGATCTGTGATGAGTGGAGTATAGTTGTTAGTGTCGTTCAGAAGTGCCTCACAGACCTTCTCATAATCCTCGGTATTTTGAATGACGATACCACCGCCTTTGTCGGCAGGTTTTATAGTGATCTCGCTATTGTTTTTCAATTTCTCCAGTGCCTGATATTCTGCGGTGCTGAAGTTTCCATAAGTCTCAGGTTCAGAGCTAGTTTCCAGGTCCAGAAACACTGCTTGTTCGAAGGCTATAATTGCTGCAGGCACCGTGTGTGGAGGAGGAACAAAGGTTGATTTTAACCTTAGTCCCGTGTCCCCTTTCCTAGTGTCTGCATTAGGATCCTCTTTTCCTTCAAAAAATGCCTTTAGCTTTAGTTTGCGAAAGAGGTCTGCTAGTTCGCAGTGTAATCTGAACTTATCCGGGCGGGCAGTGGGTACAAAGCCCAGCCCCTTCTCTAATACTTTAGTCTCAGTAGTAGTCAGTTGGTAGTTTTCCAAGAACTACCATTCCCTTGGGGGTTCTTTGTTGACGTTATTATGCCCAACTTTATGTCAAACTAGGCACCTTCAAGGTATAAATATGCCTTCACTTGCTTTAGCAGAAACATGGTTGTTCGGAGCAGCTCGACTATGTACTTGCCCGACGCAGCTCGCTACGGCAAGTGCCGAGGGAAACCGACCCTCCAGCTGACGAACTGTTCGAGAAGCTGTCCTTTCTCTCACTGAGAATCCAGCTCCAGTCTTTCCCAACTCCCCTCGCGGGGTTTTGGGAAATCGTGTCCCGAGACAGAGATACCAGACCTTCTTCATTCTAAAACCAAGGTACGGAGCTGATTAGATCCTAAAGAGAAATTTTAGATAGATTCTTGGCAAAGAAACTAAACCTATGCTACACCACACTTACTTCTTCCCTCGTACTTGACTTAGATTAGGTACATCGGGGTAGCAGTATTTTAGAAGCACCGGTTGAGTAATTTTAGCCTTGTTATTTATGTATGTATATATATATGGTTTAGAAACCATACAATGCCTTTACAGTATTATTTTATAATACCTTTCTTGCTGTACGCATTATACTTTGCAGCCTGTATTACGATTGTAGCAGTTCACTTTACATGCATGAGAAAGAAGACTGTTCAATAAATCCCTTTTAATGAAAACGCCCGTCTCTCTATTTCTCTGCACCTCTGATGAAACGAAGCCTGCACGATTGACTGGTAAAATATCTATCTATTATTTCCACGACTCTGAAGATACGTTTAACCTTGGGGAAATAAAGTTGTCATGTTTATGCGGTTGTCAGAAACGAATCCCTTCTTGTTTATTCGAGAAAGTGTCTAGTGACCTCTGAGCTAGTTGGCACTAACAATTAAGTCTAAAATATTCGATAGAGACCTAGTAGACCTCAGTCATAGGTCAAATCTACAGGATATAATATTCCAATGCGCAGAGCCTATTGGGAATATAAGAACTACACTACATGGTGCCCAATGTTTGTTAAGGCACTAATTTAACGCTAGATACTAGAGTAGCTCAGTCATGCTTTTCACAGAGACCCCTTTTTCCTTTAAAATACTCCAATAGACATCTGGAGTGGGTAAAAGGATAACAAATCTGCCATAACTGAGTAGGAAGAAAATCCTATGTATTAGTTTTTTGGTTTTGTTCAAGGTTGAAGGATACAGTGTTCCAAAATATTGTGGACCTTATCTCTGTTTCCTTGAAACTTGCTCTGCAAACTTTCAGCCAACAAAATGACTGAAAACGGGACCGGTGGAGCTGCAGGAACTGCAACTCAACCGGGCTTAGACATTACAGGTTTCCAACAAGACGACCCGGATGCTATAATCATCCCGGAAAACTTAAGAAAAATCATAACTATAAAGCTTATAACAAATGGCATGTCACCAAGAGGTGGTAGGGTAATTTGTGTCATAGAGGCACATGAATATTGGCAGACAGAGGTATTCTATTCATGAATCTTTTTCCCTGAAGCAAATCCAGTATCACATGTGTTTCACTTCTACAACGAAGAGGAACCTCCAACAAAATACACTCCTTTCGAGGATGTTGAAATTCCACTAACATACCAAGAGCATGGGCTCTGGTTTAAAGGCGCTCTAGAACATCAAAATCACATTACCAGGCTCAGTCTACTAGGTAGACCAGGAGCAACATGGCCAGTACTAGCCAGCTGTACACCACACCCTGCCATTGAAGAAATGTCAGGGGCGGAATTATTAGTTCAACTAAAACAACTAATTAAAATACATAGACAATTGGTTCAATATGTCATGCAGACTCTAACAGTCCAACCTCCTATAAGGATTCCACAACAAGCACCTCACCAGGGGAACACAAATAAAATAACACCACAGACTATACAATCAGTCATTGGTAAATTGCCAGCGAAAAGGGAACAAATTCCATTCTGGATAGCTCAAAGAATTACTCAAATCGAGGCAGTATTTCCTGATACCACCCCTCTTGAGAAACACAGAATTTTAACAGTCTGTTTACCACTGGGAATCGCACCACACCTGGAGGACTTCGACACTTGGGGTACAGTCTTTGCTGCTATCTACACAAAAACACAAGGGGGGCAAATTTACAAGCCCCTTGCGCCACTTTTAGGCTGCCATTGCGTCACTTTTCCGAGATGCGTCACGTTCTAAAGCCCTGCACCAGAAGAGGCGTACCATCGCAGGGGGAGGCATTCTGGTGCAGAAACGCCTCCTAAAAGTGGCTGAGTGAAATCTACAAGATTTCACTCAGTCACTTTTGGGCCCATGCTGCGTCAAAACCCTGCGCCTGCTTGAAGCAGGCGTAAGGATTGACGCACCATTGTGCACATAGGGCCCCCCTGATCATAGCTGGAGCTGCATCGCACTTGCGACGCAACTCCAGTAATGCGCCATTTTTGCGGCACCGATGCATGACGCATCTGTGCCATATTTGCCCCACGGTGCGCCGCATTGTAAATGCGGCGCATCAAGGGTGGCGGAGCTTCGGCGCACAATTACTGGTGCATCCCTGCCGATATGCAGGGATGCACCAGTAATTGTAAATCTGATCCTTGGTGTTCCATCTATGTCAGTTATACCAGAAGTCCTGAAACAGATTCAAAATGAATATGGGGCAGAGCCTGCTTTAAATCTGTGTATGAAATTACTGAGAGATTTCAAACAGGTCTCAGTTATAATATTAGCTAATATTAAAGGTGAGGCAGCATCTGTGGCGATCCACCAAAAATTAAGAGAATTTGATGTAAACGAGCAACCATATGGACTGGTCAGAATAATTGAAAAATCCTATGAAGAACTAGGAAGAGATAGTTTGGGTGGGAAACCAGTCAAGCCCCAACTAACAGAAAGTCCTGAAAAGGTGTTCATTAAAATACTCTCACTACTCCTAAAAAGAAGTGGGAGAATACTAAACAAACTTATAAAGAGAAGCGTTCTCAGTCCAGAGGAAGGTCTCCTCAAAAGGAGCCCTCTGAAAAGAGATATAACCTCAGGAACAGGGATAATTTAAAAAAAAAAAAACTGATAGATATCAAGATACTGATAGACGTTCCTCTCGCACCTTTCAGACTTCCTCACATAGATCAGAAAGAAGAGGATGGTCAGAACACAAGGAAGAACGTGTGAAGTCCAAAGACGATTAACACGTTCCAAAAAATAAGAAAAGCCAATTCACCAAGACGAAGGGAGCAGGTCTAAAAATCAGAGATGCCAAGGATCTTGAGGACACAACTCAAGAATGGGGATTGGGCCCAGACAATGCTGGACAGCGCAGCAGAAATCACCATAGCTCACAAGAGCTTGAAGGATCATCTGGAGACAGTGAACTTTAATTAGTACATCCAAGTTGAAACTGTCGATACCAGGGTTAGTGTACCCCATAAGATATATGAAGTAACTCTCCGAATGGAAGGGGACATAACTAGGAAAATAAGAGCACTCTTTTGGGAGAAGCTCTCTAAGGGTTATGACATTCTTCTAGCTGAAAAAGACTGGCCACCAAAATTTGTCAGGGAGTGCCCACATGGCGAATACATCATTATGCCAGCCTTCTCCAATCATATTCCAATTCACTTAAAATGCACCTATGCCAGAAAATGGGCTGTAGCCCAGGCTCCAGCATTATATAAAAATCATGTAGCATGGGATGAGGATTCCCCTCACCATAAAATCCAGGTAAAAGCACAACCAACTGCAGAGAGGCAGTATCCAGTAGAACAAGAAGCTAAAAAACAGGTCAGGGAGATATTAGATCAACTTGAATGTCAAGGGTTGATTGATACATGCACCTAGTCAATGAACTATCCTTTGTTTCCTGTCTCCAAACCAGACAATACAGATCGTCTAGTTTTGGAATACAGACATTTAAACTCTTGTTGCAAAACCTTTGCAATACAAAATGCGTAGAGTGCAGCACTAATGAATAACATTGTGCGTAAAAATATAAAACCACATTAGATATTTCAAATGGTTTCTTCTGTCAAAACATTTCACCTGAAAGCAGGTACTTGAACGCTTTCTCAATTATGGGGACACAGCGTCACTTCTGTCGTCTCCCCCAGGGATTTCAGAATAGTCCAGGGTTATTTTCAGGTAGAGTAACAGAGTTACTACAAACGTTTGATGATGAGGCATTATCCTATGTCGATGACATCTATCTAACAGACAATGACTTGGACAGGCACTTGAACAGGGTGAATACCATTATACTTGGATTTGTCTCTGAAGGGTTTAAATTCAACTTTAAGAAATCAAGAAATGCCCACCTCAACGTCCTTTTTCTAGGATACGAATGATCAACTGAAGGCAAAAGCCTGGCAGCCAACTTTTTTAGAAAAGCGTGTGCTGCTCCAACCTCCGAAAACGCTGAAAAGCTTACCATCAATTCTAGGTTTCCTCAATTTTGGAAGAACTTACATTCTAAACTACGCAGAAAGTGTTAAACCTCTCTACAAGTTAATTAAACCTGATTCAAAAACTACTAATTGGACTCAAAAACACACAGAAATTTTGCGTTCAGTGCAAACAGACATGTTAGCAACAACACATTTACAGAAACGTGTAAACATACGAAACCTTATAATCAGAATAATCCCAGGAAGATGCAGATTCTCATACTTAATGTTTAATGAAGGTGAAAAAGTTCCAATTGCTTACAAATCACACTTGTACACACAAGCTGAAATGAAATCCACTTCAATAGAAAAAATTCTGACAGCAGTTCAAACTGCAGTAGTAAAAGAGAGTGCCCTTGCACAGGGAAAACGCATAATGGGCGTTACTCCTGTACCTGCCTCAGAGGCAGTGTCAAAAGCAAGCATTCCGAATGCAAAGGCTTTACATCCAAGATGGATACAATGGGCTAACTCTCTTGCTGCAACAGACGTTGAATACGTTTTTGACCCCTATTTGAAAACATAAGAATTTTTACAATATGAACAAGAATGTCCTCTGGCCACTGAGATTCTGCCTCTAGAACAGTACGGATGTATAATTTATACAGACGGATCAGCACAGCCCGCAATTGGGGGTAAACAAGCTTATAGTGCTGCGTGCACAATTGTTAAAGCTCGCTGGTGCAATGGTAGGTTTCGACCTATGGTCACAAAAACAAAATCTCTCAGAGATTGTACAGCTCAGCAAGCTGAACTACAAGCATTCAAGATGGCGCTTGAAATTACCGATCGTGAATTCCCCACACTCATAGTGTTGGATTCGTATTACTGCGTTCAATCTTACAATGAATACTTCCAGAATTGGATTCAAAACGGTTTCAAAGACACAAACGGTGGCACAATCAAGCATAAGTTGCTTTGGGAACAAGTTGTTCAATGACAGAAAGAACTACAAAAGACTCACGTGATCCATACACTGAGTCATCAGTATGATGGCGTTCACGTTGATGGGAATTTATTGGCTGATGAAGCCGTGAAGGCAGCTGTGCAAACCTCTGCAATAGCTGCATTCACTCATTCAAAAACAAAAATAAACAGCAAAATAATGCAGGCTGTTGCCACTTCCAATAAGGACAGCGGTAAAACGTTACCAAAAGGCTTTCCACTCAAGTACTCATATATAACTGATGCAAATAATGTTCCTTTTCCTCGAATCCCTGCAGTGGGGGATAGAGTAATTCCAAACATGGAACATAGATTAGTACTAATCTTAGCAGCACATGAAGGGCTCGCCTCTGCACAGCTGGTGTTTCCATCACAGTGTCATTATTAAAAGAAATACACTGGTGGCCACGCATGAGGAAACAGACCAGCACCTGGAGGGCCCACCATCCCAGGAAACGTGACTACTCTTACTTTTCTGTAGTTCACGAGCTCCATGTCAGACTAGATGCGATCCTATGCTCCCCAGACATTCCTATGCAGGTTACGTCGAGTGAATACCTAGCCAGAACGACCTCTGATCACAAACCCCTGCTGGTCCCCTTGAATTGGGTCCGGGTCAGAACAGCGATTCCTAATTGGTGTCTCAAGCCGGAGGCCCTGGGAGTTCAGGGCTTCCGGACCACAATAGGTACAGCCATAGAGGAGTACTTCCTGCATAATACGGGCACTTCCTCCGGTCTGCATAACGAATGGGACGCGTTCATGGTGGTGGTCCGTGAGCGGTGTATTGAAGAGGCGGCGGGGTTCACAGAACTCTGTTGAGTGAGCTACAGGGGGCAGAACAATGGCTTCGGGACAAGGAACGAGAAAGACCGGGGCGGGTAGAGGTCCAGGATGAGCTACTAAGGGCAAAGGAGGAGCTGGCCGCACAAGTGGAGAGGCTGAGATGTTTCGATTATAAGACCTACATGGTGCGGGCGCATGCGGAACGCGACAAATCGGGAGCGCTCCTGGCCTGGTTGGTGAACCCAGCCCGCAGGGGCACGCCGATTCTTGAGCTGCGGGAAGAGGGGGGGGACTTCCCACTTTGGGCAGCAGGCAATCAATCTGCAATTCCTGTATTACTACTCCACTCTGTACCACAGCATGCTGGACCCCAGGGAACTGGAGGACGGGGATTTCTTAGACATAGACTTACCGCAGATTGATGCGGAGGAGGTGGAAAACTTGGCTCCTTAAGCCGGGGAAACCGGAGTGGGATCGAACAGTGTACTGCCCACTCGCGATGTTAAACATTGATTATAAGGTACTGAGTGGCATATTGGCCCGTTGCCTGCTGGTGCACATGACAACCCTGGTTCACAAGGACAAATCTGGTTTCATCCCCACCCGGAACACGGCGGTGAATATTAGGAGGCTGTGTCAACTACTGCAGGCGCTGGAGGCCGGAGGTGAGAGGCATATGTGCTATCTATTGACATTGAAATGGCCTTTGTCAGCCTTGAGTGGCCATACTTGTTTCGGGTATTGAGGGCCTTCAGCCTAGGTGAGGGATTTGTGGCGTGGGCAAAGCTCCTCTACTCTAATTCCACGGCCAGAGTCCGGACGGGGTGTGATCTCGACAGCCTGTGCGGTGGGTAGGGGAACGAGGCAGGGCTGCCCACTATCTCCCCTCCTGTTTGCCCTAGCAATGGAGCCCTTGGCGGTGTGTGCACGGAGGGGAGAACACTACAGGGGCTTAGAGGTGTTGGGTCGAATGCACCATATTGCCCTATACGCCGACGATTCGCTAATGTTCCTCGCTGACTGTGTTGGCGCGCTCCGTGGAGCTCGAGAGCTGTTGGAGAGATTGGGAAGGGTGGCGGGACTCGGGGTTAATTGGGCCAACACCTGTCTGTTTCTGATGCGGGTGGCCGTGATGTTCCCCCTGAGGAACTGAGTGTGAGATGGGAAGATAGTTGTCTACCGTACTTGGGGGAGCGGATTTACCATGGCGCTGCCGATTTATTTGAAGGCAACATAGGCCGGGCCCTGCGAAACAGGCATAGATCGACCCAGGTACGTTCAGCTTTGACCCTCAAGCGCACTAACCCTTTCCTAACGAGTCTGCGCTTGACTGATTCTTAATTATGGATCCATGATATCAGTACTCGGAAGCTTAAACATTTTAACATCGTGCTCCTTTAAATCTATGCTTCTCTAGCCCTTGCATCCTTTCCCAATGAGTCAGCACTTCATCATGGATCCATGATATCAGAATGTTGATGCTCAACCATAGCATGTCAATTCTAATACCGTGCTCCCCTTTAAACTATGTCCCCCTTACTTTCCCCAGTGCCCACCTGCAGTCCTCAAACGAACCTTGATTTGATCAGCACTTGTTGCTACAGACTGCCATCCCATTCCTTTTTGGGACAACTGCTGGATAGATGATTCATGCTATCCGGAACCCAGTACAGGTATTTCACTCCCCGTGACATACCCTTCCTTCCTCCCTTCCCGAAGCTTCACCCCTAACCTCCTTCCTTTCCTTACAGCACGCCCCAACTTAGACAACCCAGTCCTGATGACGATCCGCTGTCGACCTAACAGTCTGAATAACAGGCGCACTTCTACTTTGTGGTCTACACCTACTTCGAAGAACCTTGACCTATTGTGATATCACGTTGTCACATATGCTTTAGAGCCACTCACTGTAAATTATCTGCGCTTTATTCACAGTGCGCCGTCCACACTGTTCACCTCCACTTGCGTCGCCACCTGCACTTTGTACATTTTTATGCACCAAGTTTTATATGGTTGTCACCAATTAGATTTATGCAGTGCTGTCTTTAACTGTATAAGATCCGACCATGAAACCAATGTTACAATATAAAGATGATTAACTATCTTTTGCCATACCAACTAAAATTCTCCTTCTTTCTTTACAAGTAATGCTATGTGCATGCATGTTTTAATTGTCTACAGATCCTTACCTCTCAGGACACTGTTTCTTTGTTGCACCTGCGAAACACCAAGCATAACCTGGACGTCTGGGGGTCATTACCCTTATTGGTTGCGGCGCGAGTGGCACTCCTAAAAATGATAACTCTCCCCCGGTTGCTCTATTACTTCGTGACGCTGCCACTTTGATACCGGAGAGGTATTTCACCCAACTCAACTCCATGATCTCGGGCTTCTTGTGGGGCTCTGGGACTACCTAACCTGATGTGCCCAAGAAGGGAAGGAGGCCTTGCAGTGCCTGATTTTGAGGCCTACTACCATGCGGCCCAATTTCAATGGTTGACCCAAAGATTAGCGGGGGGACTGGACTTGGAAATGGCTCAGAGAGGCTGGGATGCAGAGATGCACCAGTTGGCGCGGATTCTTCTGCGCCTCCCGCTGAGGGAGGGGGAGGTCCCCGGGGAGCTCTGGGTCCTGATGCTCTGCTGGAATAGGGCCCTACGACGCCAAAAGGGTGGTTCGGTGTATTCACCCGAGATACAGATCTGGCTTTGTATGGAACTTCCGCATGGGGGGAATTGGCAGCAGCTACGTGAATGGGAGGACTTCGGGATCTCCACCATTGGTGATCTGTACGAAGATGGCACACTCCTCCCGTTTCAAGACCTAGCCGACAGACATGAGCTCCCTGCGCAGGACTTTCTCCTGCATGCAGCTGTGGGGGCAGCAATCCGCAAGCATTGAAAGGGGGGATTGGAGGAGCCACAGGTTTTCCTCCCTTGTCAATACGTGGTCACCTCTGCGCGGCGGATCAAGGCGGTCACGTGCCTGCATCGCAGACTGACGCAGGGCTTGCGGACCCCACTAGACAGATTGCTCGCCAAGTGGGAGATGGACCTCGGAACTCCCATTGAGCCTAGACCTTGGGAAATGCTGATGGAAAGAGCATGGAAATGTTCCCGGAACGCCATCGAATTCTATGTGTTCCATCGGGCGTACCTCCTTCGATAATTAATGAGTTCTTTGACTCTCATGCTGCCTGTCCGCGATGCAGACTAGAGGATGCAGGATATATGCATATGTTCTGGGACTGCCCTATACTCCGGGGGTTACTGGGGAGGGATAATGGCCAAATTGACTGGGGTGACAGAGAGAGACCTACAAAGTACTCCAGCTGTTTGTCTGCTGCACTGGTTCCCCCACACTGCCCGCAACAAAACTTCTAGCAAGTTTTTAGATTTGGGTCTGGTTTTAGCCAAGCTCGAAATCACCAGTCACTGGAAAGCGGCCACAGGCCCTAATACTCAGAGAATTTCTTTAGTGGGCGGGATACGAGGAGACCCTCCAACTTCAACTCGCTAGTAGAACTGACAATGACAAGCTATGGGACACAGCCAGAGCCTGGGTAGCACTGACAGATCTACTTAAGGACCCGACTGACGAAGAGGACTGATCTCCTGATCCTACATGCGCGCTAGGTGGTTTGGAACCTCAGCTGTGATCAGGGTGCTGACCGGGTAGACGGAGGGTGAGAACGCCTGATTGGGTGCTTTTTCTTGGATGGTGATTAGTCCATTGTTACAGGTTTTAATTGGAGTGTGCGGGATAGATTATGAGAGGCACACGTGGCATTGTTGAGGCGGCATGTCTGTGGGGTGGGGGTTAGGAGGGGGAACGGATTGCGGGGGGATGGGTGCGAGTCTGTTAGCGGGAGGGTGGGAGGGAAGGGGATTTGGATGTTTTGTTACCTGCTTTATTGAATGGAAGACGACTGTGTTTAAAAAAAAAGAAAATGAGGAAACAGACCAGGAACTATGTTTTGTAATGTGAAATCTGCCCGAAAATGAAGGTCACAACAGTGAAACGCCCGGCACAGACGCCCCTTTTAATTTCAGATAAGCCATGAGCATGCATTTACCTAGACCACTGCGGTCCCTTACAGAGAGATGGTAACTATAAATATATCATGGTTGCAGTGGATTCAGGCTCAAGATTCATTTGGACGTGGCATCAGCGCTCGGCTGACGCCCGAACTTTTATAAACGATTTTTGAGTCTTTATCGGCACATACGCAGTTGGCAGGCTACATTCTGACCAGGGTCCAGCATTTAGCTACAAAGCTTACAAGGAGACCAAGGCCAATCTGGGCGTTGCATTGCGGTATTCGAGTCCATTCCATCCTGAGGGAAATTCTGTAGTGGAAAGAAAAAAACGAGACATTAAGCAATCAATAACAGCTAGGTTATTAGGTTCGGGTGATGGGTGGGTCAAACATCTAATAAGTGTTCAACGTAATCTAAATAATCTGCAAAGAAATTCTCTGGGTGGAATCACTCCATACGAAATCCTTTTTGGTACTAGATTGCATGTCCAGGACCTTCTCGGCGTGCTTCAACATCCTACGCATGCTACGGAAGATCTTCTGATGGATCCCCACCGAGACCAGGAAGACAGTCACCCAGGCCCTTGTCACCAGCCGACTGGACTACGGCAACGCCCTCTACGCCGGTACCACCGCCAAGCTCCAGAAGAGACTCCAGCGGATCCAAAACGCCTCAGCCAGACTCATCCTCGACATCCCACGAACCAGCCACATCTCCGGACATCTGAGAGACCTTCACTGGCTCCCCGTCAACAAAAGAATCACCTTCCGCCTCCTCACCCACGCACACAAAGCCCTACATGACCAAGGCCCGAGCTACCTCAACAGCCGAGTCAACTTCTACGCTCCCAAACGCCACCTCCGATCAGCCAACCACGCCCTCGCCGCCGTCCCCCGCATCCGAAGAGCGACTACAGGAGGAAGGTCCTTCTCCTACCTGGCCGCCAAGACCTGGAACTCCCTCCCTCCCGACCTGCGCCTGACCCAAGACCACCTCTCCTTCAGGAAGAAGCTGAAGACCTGGCTGTTCGAGCTGTAGCGCCCCCCCCCCCCCAGCGCCTTGAGACCCTACGGGCAGGTAGCGCGCTTTATAAGTGTCACTGATTGATTGATGGACCTTGATCGTCACACTTCAGTGGTAGAACAAAAACCTTTTGATATCAAAGACCTTTTGGCTGTTTTGCAGGACTTAAATGAAACAAGGAGAAGTCAAAGCAACACATTACAGAAGCTAACGAACACTGAAGTAGAACCACCCGCCCCAGCAAGGCCTGCCTGGATTCCTAAGATTGGGGATCTGGTCAGAGAAAATATTGCGGATAAGAAGGAATTTGGGCCTTCTTACTGAAAACCTGTACCTGTGCTAGCAATCCACAGATCAAGAACAGTGTTACTGCCGCCCCTTGCTGGAAGAAAGGAGAACAGGTTTGTATCTATCGACCTGGTAAAACCACGTCATGTGGCCAATAATAAGTAGTCGGCCCAGTTGACTCCAAAGATGTAGCAGACGACCAAATCTTGCTACTATCCAAGAGGTTCAAACTGAGAGACTCATCACCTTTGAGGAATCTGCAGTGCAAAAAGAAGGACTTAGCAATAAAGCCATGGAACTTGTGCCTCTTGAGACCCAAATAACAGTTCGTCAAGAAACTCCTGTCTACAATGTAGCATCTGACTATACTAATATGACAAAGGACCCAGTAGCTCCAGTGGTTTCAAGTAATCCTGATGCAATACCTACAATTGACAGAACTGCATCTGGCTATTTCATTAACTTTGATACATTTTCCGAGGATCCCAGTAAGCCTGAAATGGCGCCAGCAAAAAGAACTCTTAAAGAACAAGTAACAGACCTTTTTCAGCAACTTGAAAAAACGTATCAGGTTTCACCATGGGTTGAACTTTGGATTGTGCTAGGCGTCCTTTTTCTCCTACTTTGGCTAATTCTTGTATTAAGTTTGGGAATGCTGATAAATGGAAAATATAGTAAAATGGACACAGCAAGTAAGAACATCAACTTACTCCTCAACCCACAAAAATCATATCATTGTGAACAACAACACTTGACATCAGTGAACATCACAGCCGTTCCTATACCTGGTGGTATAGCATGGGACAGAACTGATAATGACATCTTTGGCCCTGCAGAGCTGTTGAACATCCCACATCAATTCAAGGTTTCCTTGAGTGACTTTGTTTCACCCAGCACATTTTCTATTGATTGGGACTTTAAGACTGTTAGGAATATGATGTCAGACTTAGAAATGTCTGCAAAATGCACAAAACATGAATACTTAGAAGGTTCATCAGATTATGAACAAATGTACTGTTATAATCACTATTGCCATCATTATTTGCACAAATCTGCAAACCCTAGAAATGTTTATACTTATAATCAATGGGACCATTGTCCAAAGCCACTGAAGTGTAGCTCAAAAACATTCTATGAAAAATGTCCATATTTCTCAGGTTTTAACCCCTTCCACGCTGATGACGAACTGGGCTCGTCATGGCGTAGCCTCCTCGCACGCTGATGACGATCCCAGCTCGCGACGTAAAGTGCGTTTTTAAAAATCTCAGAGTGCGAGCGGAATTCCGCTAGTGCGCATGAGGTTAGTCTCAAATCCAGAAACATTTTACTTTATAAATGTTAATAAGACCGGAACGAAAAGTATGTAGACTAATACTAAGCAAATTTATTCTGCAGCCTTTCATGCCCTGCTGTCTTTGTTAGGTTTTGATTTTTAAAGTGACAACATAGAAACAAAAACTGTCTGGGGTTCAATAGACTGTCAGGTGCAGGGAATAGAAGCTTTATTTCAAGCCTGCATTTTCCCTGCACATATAATGTTTTTGAATGACATGGTCCAACAGACATCCTGCCTTGGCCTAGCCAAGATAAAAGATTTGAACAAACCGTCCATACCTACACCTACACCTGATAGTAAAAACACTACAGAAGGAGGGGTTGACGTAAAAACTATTTTACTTAAAAACAGAACTGATCCTGATTGGAGGAAATGGTTAATCTGGCCCACAGACACAAACAACTGTCAAGATAGATTCCTGAATAAGACATATGGGTTTACATTTACTAGGCCAGATCCAAGATATGTCCAGAGACAACATCCAGGGATAGTAACAACATACAGTGTAGGAAAATTGTGCCTTGAGTCGCTACAAAACTCCACACTTACAGATGTTAAACAACACTTATCTTTACTTAAAGATGGCGTTGATTTAAGGGACTTCTTACAAGGTCCTGCGAAACGGCGTCATAAACGCTTTATATATGTTGGTATATACGCCATTTATAATGAAGCTTGGAAAGCGACACAAGCAGAGACTGCAGAACGAATATGAGAAATTGATCGAATTAATTTAGAGAAAGCTCTCTCTGTAGTTGACTATGGGTTAACGACTCTGTCATCCAAAATTCATTCTTTGGACAGATAGTATCCTCTGCCATAGACATAATGGAACAGGACTTGCTCATGCTACAGCATGGACAGTCACAATTGCGTTCTATTATGCTTTTAGACTGGACGTTACCAAATCTTTGTTCTGGATATGTGCCATGGCGTCTAATCAACACCATGTCATTGTTTTCTGTATTTAACCTTACAGATAAACACATCACTTTGGCACAAAGAGGAGCAGACTATACAGTGCTGAGCATTGAGAAACTGGAAAGATTACCATTAACTGTTTCGGAAAAACCAGCAACAGAGTGGCTAATACACGGAACAATCACTCTGCCTTTTACAATTTTCCATTTTCAATATTGTTTGAAACATATACCAGCTGACGTATATGAAAGGCTGGGTAAAGAATACATTAAGTCAACCTGGGAATTACCATATACACACAAATGTTGAAGTGGGGGAAAAGAAGTAATTCTTAGTGGTACAAACTGCAAAAGCGCACTAAGCGGGACACTCTCATGTCAGGGTATTAATTTATATGGAGCCTGCGAAGGTTCTTTGACCAACTTATCCTGCCATCTGCAAGTATTCCCAGCTGCAGTGATAGATCCAATTTTTAGGCACATTTCTAACGGAAGCTATATTATGCTGAATGATCACAGCTGCTGTGGCATGTTGCCAGGGATAGCCTATCTTGTAACTGTGTCAGCCAGAGTCACTTGTTGTATGCAAGTATTGTTTCCTAAAACTAAGACTGACGGGGAGTCGCCACTATGGCCTTCACTGAACATCTCTTCTGTACGAATTGATACTTTGAGCAGAATGAAAGCCATTCTTTTACAAAAAACGGTGCCACTGACATGCATGCCCTTTTATCGACAAACTACCCTGTACATTTCGTAGAAATGTTAGGTCGTATCTTAAACATGTCTGATACCAGTGGTATTGTACATGTATTTAAGACAGTTTTTTCAGGACTGCTAGCACCTTTTGAAGCAGTCCTCAGCATATTTCCAAACTTCGTGCACTCTGTGTTCGGCGGCCTGCCTCGAGACTCGTAGCAGGAATACTATTCTTATTCCTTCTACTCCGATATGGCAAGTCCGGTCACCAGCGACACCCATATTACCATAGAGAACACTCTCCTGGCAATGAAGTGTCGTGTACGCATGATACAAATTCTGGGCTTGGCTCGTTTGAGAGATCTGAATACCAAGTGTTTTTTGTCATTCTGATCAATCTGGTAAGATTGCATCTTACATGTTCTACAATGCCTGCTATGTGGGGAAAAAGGCGTGTTGGACATCTGTCTCACACTTCCATCAGCACTGCCAACGGATGTTGATACTTTGCTTAGTTCGGTAAGGGCCCATGCATTGTGGTGTCCCCAGTGACTACCAATCCTGATGACGGCATTCGTTGAGGTCTCAGAGACGCAATCTGCTGACGATGAGATACCTGGATCGACAGGCACACAGGTACCATCCCCATCTCCATTGAACATTGCTAATGCGGCTAACGCTGACGGCGATGCTTCACATTTTTGTGCAATCGGTTTACTTAACATAGTGGTCCAACTTTCATCTACTGCGGTAGACAAATTCTTTACCAGCTTAGAAGATTTGATGTTTTCTCCAAACAATGAGAATTACTTTTGAAGTTAGCACACAGCGTTCTATGGGACTCTGTATTCGACCTTCACTTTTCAAAACAAAACTTCCAACTTTAGAACTCTATTTTTCTACCATTTGACTTTTACCAAATTTGAACTTTTTTGGGGGGCACAAAGTAATCTGCTTAAAGTAGAACAGGAATTCTCTGAATACTTCCAAGAGACAATATTTTGACCTTGTCCACAACCAAAACAGTTTATATATTCTGTCATGGAATGGACTCAACTATTTTCTTCTGTATTTAAGAGCCATTTCATAAATGTACTTTCATGATTAATTTAAATAGCATTTCCAATATCATACTGTATGCTTTGAATGAAAAGATTGCTTTTAAAATGCGTACAGCAGAAATGCTCTTTTCACGTACAACCATTTCGAATGCATTTTTATGTATTTTGGGTGGGATTTTACACATCATGCTTTAGATATGTTGTAAATGCTTAGAATTTAGTAATGTCGAACATAATAAAGTGGAGTGGGTGTTGTATGGCGTTATCGTATCTTAGCGAAATTTACCGATTCATTTTGCCTATATAAGGACAATTCACATTGTTCTTATATAGGCATACAAATCATAACCATATTTAGACATAGCCCATGCTGTCCAAATACAGGCATGGCTACTTCTACCCGTTCCAAAAAGCCACACCGATTTCTTGGAAAAATCGGCTTAAGCAGTCAGGGACATCCCCTTCCTTGAATATTGATTTATCCACAAACTAAAGGAGTTTCAAAGAACTACCATTCCCTTGGGGTTCTTTCATGACATTTTTATGCCTGACTATACGTCAAACTAGGCACCTACAAGGTATAAATATGCCTTCACTTGCTCTAGCAAACACACAGCGGTTCAGAGCAGCTCGACTATCTACTGGCCCGACGCAGCTTGCTACAGCAGGTGCAGAAGGAAGCTGACCCTCCAGCTGATTCACTGATCGAGAAGCTGTCCTTTCTCCCACTGAGAATCCAGCTCCAGTGTTTCAAAGCTCCCCTCGCGGGGTGTTGGGAAATCAAGTCCCGAGACAGAGATACCAGACCTCCTTCATTCTAAAACTAAGGTACGGAGCTGATTAGACCCTAAAAAGAAATCTTGGATAGATTCTTGGAAAAGAAACTAAACCTATGCTACACCACACTTACTTCTTCCCTCATACTAGACTTAGGTTAGGTGCATCGGGGTAGGCGTATTTTAGAAGCACCAGTTGAGTACTTTTAGCCTTTGTTATTTATGTATGTATTTATCTATGGTTTAGAAACCATACAATGCTTTTACAGTATTATTTTATAATACTCTTCTCGCTGTACGCATTATACTTTGCAGCCTGTATTACGATTGTAGCAGTTCACTTTACTTGCATGAGAAAGAAGACTGTTCAATAAATCCCTTTATTGAAAACGCCCGTCTCTCTATTTCTCTGCACCTTTGATGAAACGAAGCATGCACGATTGACTGTGTAAAATATCTATCTATTGTTTCCACGACTCTGAAGATACGTTTATCCTTGGGGAAACAAAGTTGTCATGTTTAAGCAGTTATATATCAACAAGGAGAGAGGTAGGGAGAGTCAGGGACACTCTCTTAATCCCCGGTTATATGTTAAACAACAAAAGAAGAGAGGTCTAATCTGGTTAGGCACGAGGTTACCAGAAGTTAGGAGCGAAAAGATAGGTGGGTAGTATAGATCACAGTCACTCTAATTCAGTGGGATCACAGTCACTCTATTTGAGTAGGAAAGCCCTCACACACCGACCTGGTCAGTGTCATGCTTCATCATCGGGCCCCACCGAAGAGACCGAGTGTCTCTTCGGTGTGCTGCGACGCCAGAAAGACTGCGGAGCTGGTCGTGTGGGGAGGACGTGTGGTGAAAATAATAAATTTAAAAGTGACTAACAGGGTATCAAAAAAAAACTTTAATGAGTGATCCCTAAAGCACGTGTAAGTGGTATGTGTGTCTGAATTTAAGAGCCAAGGTTATTAGGATTTTGTTTAAATTCAGCTAAATACCACAACTTTAAAATTAATCAGTCAACATGTTTCTGCCTTTAATGTGGTATATATTCACCATGGCATTCTTCAGGACTAAAACCCCGGCGGTATGGACACTCTAATAGTCCACCCTAACCTGGGGACGTGAAAGTGAAAAAAGAAAAAAGTGAAAAAAGTGCTTAAAAATATGGAGAGCAAATTGCTCAATCCAAAAAAAACCCTAATTTAGGGGTGTAACAGCACCTGCAAGAGAAGATATACAAACAAACAGATATAGACATACATACAATTAGTATATACCAGCGTAAACTTATCATAGTGCTCCTAAATTGGTGGCAAACCTATGTGTGCACACACTAACTGATAGCTTATGCACCATCCAAGTAGCCCTTGGGAGTATTTATACTTGCTAGGAGGTGGAGTGCTAGAAGTGGTTAAAAACTACTATTTGTAGTGAGGGAAAATAAAAACGCGATGTGAATTCTCCATGAGGAGGGATCAATTGACCAAAGGGTCGGTGACCCCCATTAGGTGGTAAATATGGAGAACATCTCACTTTAAAAATGGGCGCTATTTGCACCATGGGTCACGGGAGGGGGGTTGGAGCGCGCTTGGCACATCCTAAGAAAAAGAAGGAGTTAAATGTCAGCATAACCCATACAGCACACAGGCACTTAGCTTATATCGATCGTAATGGTCGTTTCGTTGTGGATGCAGACTCACGCCCTCAGCGCTCAAAACCCGCTTGTCAACCTGCAAGAACCCTCTGAACCGGACCCCGACGATAAAGGGCGGAGCCGGAGAATGGGTATAAGAGCGCTTTGTTTTCGTTTGCGCGCTCGATTCCGGGTTGGGCGTGCCTTGCTCAAAGCGAGGCTTGGGGCGTACACGCCCACTTGGGCGGAGCGCGTTGGGGCTCAAACCGAGGTTTGGATTGGGAAGCCAATCGTTGCGCTACGCTCGAAGGTGGTTTTCGATGCTAATGGTTGTTATGGTAACCGAAGGGCAATTTATGTTTACGGCAATGGATTGAGAAATCGAGTCTCTTGATTGGCGAGTTATATTCTATATTATTGGTAATTGGTACTGGAAAAGACTGCGAGTACATAGATGATGTCAGAGCAGCCTAATTATGGTGGTGTTACCACTGCTAAAATGCATAGAAAGGGACAGGGTGCACATATTGTCAGAAAGAACTTTCGCTGGTAAAAAGTAGTCTTTTGGCATGATGTTAATTTTATATAAGGCATGCTTGGATCAGATCCATTCTGTGTCAAGTGTAACAGCTACAAGAAGATTGTGGAGTTCATGATAGGACTGAGTTCCAGGGGATATCGTCATTGAGGCCATTGGTATTTGTCCCCAGGCGGTACACCCAGCGCTGTTCTTTTTCGAACAGTCTTTTTTGTATATTCCTTATGCCCTCAATTGCTTCAATGACAGTCCACTGCATGTCATTGGTGGTATGATTGTTGTCTAGGAAATGGCGGCTCAACTTTGTTGTTATTTTCTTGCACCTTATGTTACTCCGGTGTTCGCAGATCCGTTGCTTTACCTTTCTAGTGGTCATGCCCACGTACCGAAGGTTACAGGAACAAGTGATCAAATAGATCACATTGCATGAATTGCAATTAGTATGGTCACGTTGTGTCCACACTTTCCCTTCTTCCAATACCAGAGTTTTTGTTGGTTGTGTTAAGTGGCAGACACTGCAGTCCGAGCAGGGGTAGTGCCCGGTGATTTTAGGTAGTCCCCATGACGTTGTCACTGATGGTGTTGGATCCTGTGGTTTCTCTTTCGGGCGAGTGTGAACCAGTGAATCTCTCAGACTGCGTCCCTTTTTAAAAGAAAAAAGGGGTTTTTCCCAGTCATTTTTAAAAGTTTTCACAATACTCCAGTGTTTGTTTATACTCTTTTTCAAGATGTTTGAAAGGCTGCTGTATGTGGTGACACAGGTGAGTGGAATCTGATCTGAATTGTTTGTTCTTTCTTCAAGGAGAGATTCCCTTGGTTGATTTCTGGCTCTTTTGAATCCTTTATTTAAGGTAGTGGGAGGATAGCCTCTATCTTTTAGTTTTTTAGTCAGATTGGCTGATTGGTTTTTGAAATCTGCGGTCGTGCTGCAGTTCCTACGTAGCCTGAGGTACTGTCCGTAAGGAAGGTTTTCTTTTAGCGGATGCGGATGGAAGCTGTCAAATTGCAGGAGATTGTTCTTTGCTGTCGGTTTGTTGTGGGTTTTTGTGGTCAGTGTCGTTCCGCTGATTGAAATAACCACATCTAAGAACACAATTTCTCTTCTGCTGATGGTGTTGGTAAATCTTAGATTCGGATCTAAGGTGTTGATCCATGAAAGAAAATCTTTCAAATCGTTATCGCTACCATTCCAAATGAGTAGGACGTCGTCAATGTAGCGTTTCCACAATAGCATTGACGAGAAAAACTTGGCGGTTGGTGGTAGGATATGTTTGGCCTCAAAATCTGCCACGTACAGCCCCGCCACACTCGGCGCGAAGGTACTGCCCATGGATGTCCCAGAGCATTGTAGGTATAGTTGTTTTTTGAATGAGAAAAAATTCTCTTTCAGTGCTATGGTGGCACAGTCAATGATGAACTTTTTCGGTGTCTGGAATTCCCAACTGGTTGAATCCAGGACCTTTTTCAGGACTTCGATTGTGTCGTCCTGCGGAATGCTTGTGTAGAGGCTTTCCACATCTAATGTAACAAGGGTGATAGAGTCTTCAGGGAAATTGATTTCAGTCAGTAGACGTAGCAGGCTCTTGGTGTCCTTCAGGTAGGTCGGTGTCGACTGGACTAATGGTTTTAGGAAATGATCACAAAATTGTGATAGCGGTTCCAGAAGTGACCCAATGCCTGAAACAATTGGGCGTCCAGGTGGAGGTAGTTTGTTCTTATGCATTTTTGGCAAAGTGTAAAAGTAGGGTATTATGCTACTTGTGTTATTCAAGAAAGCAGCTTCATTCTTGGAAATCTGGTCTTGATCCTCTGCTTGTTTAACCAGAGAGCTGATTCTTTTTGTGAGGTGCGGGGTTGGGTCCGATGTTAGTGGCGTGTAATTTCTAACGTCACCAAGTAAATTTCTACAAGTGGTCTCATACTCTGTTGTGTCCTGGATGACGATCCCTCCGCCCTTGTCCGCGGGCTTTATGGTTATGGAGGTGTCGTTTTTTAGTTGTTGCAATGCCTCAAATTCAGCAGTACTGAAATTCCCGAATGTTCGCGGGTTTTGGCACTGTTCAAGGTCTTTAAATACAGCTTGCTCAAAAGCAGTTATGGCCGCTGGTATTGTATGTGAGGGCGGGATAAAGGTGGAGTTAGGTCTTAGACCTGTATCGCCTTTCCTAACCGATTCCAATGGGTCGATTTTTCCATCAAAAAATGCTTTTAGTTTTAATTTGCGGAAAAACCCTGCTAATTCACAGTGCATTTTGAATTTATCAGGTTTGGCTGTGGGGACAAAGCCTAGCCCCTTTTCCAAAACTTTGATCTCCACCGGACTTAGTATTCTGGTGGATAGGTTGGTTACTAGACTTAGACTCCGCTCGGGCCCGGTTGCTGATTGCTCCGGGTGTGATTCGCCACTGAGTCGTCTTCCTGCCAGGTTACTCTGGTGTTCCCTCTCCTCTTGCCTCTGCCTCTCCGGCCGCTCTCTAAAAAAGGCTGTCTGTATTGCTGTTGATAATTGGCCTGGGGCATGAAGCCTGGGTTCCAGCCCATGAATGGATATGGTGGCTGTTGGAAAGCATAGGGATGGGGACCCATTCCCATTTGTGGGGGGTACCACTGTTGATGGTTACCTTGATTTCCATGTCCACTTCTGTTGGTTCTGTTGCCACGGTTTCCTCTCCTTTTTGTTTGCTTGAAGGAGTTGTTACTTGAGCCGCTGCTATTCGATGAATCATCATCCGAGTAGTCTGAGTTGTTGGCATTGCGTGCTGGCGGAGTGAATGAAGCTGCAGAGTAGGGATATACTTTCTCGAACTCGAACTTCTTTTGGTCTTTTTGAAGTTTTGTCACCTTTGATTGCATTAGGTTGTCTTTGTATTCGTTCATCTCCTTGTTGAGTTCATCTAGTCGTTTTTTGTAGCCGGTGATGGTGGTTTTGAAGTGAGACTCTGTTTCTCTGATCTCTATCATAATGGATTCCGAGAGTCTTAGGGCTGTTTTGATTATTAAGACCATCCAATCGCGTGTGCAATGCCATGCGATTGCGGCCCAGTCCTTCCGGAAGGCTGCATCATTTAGGAAGATGCGTGGGGCATTAGCCACCAGCAGGCCTTTCGGGGCTGTGTTGGTTGTTAGATAGCCCTTCATGATCGTGCCATGGAGGACAGTACGTATGTGCTCTTTCTTTTTTTCTGACAGGTTGTCCCATTCAGCAGTGTTGGCTATTGCCTGTGATATGTGAGGGTCTGCAAAGACTGCAGCATCCGACATCAACTCCTCGATCTCCGCCTCAGAGTATGTCAGACCCAGGTTCGCCATAGTGGGATGTAGGTTAAAAGAACAAGTGACAATAACAACTATTATTGTCTTGTTCACAATAAAAGAAAGCTCTCACAGCTGTGCGCTGCTATGATATATATCAACAAGGAGAGAGGTAGAGAGAGTCAGGGACACTCTCTTAATCCCCGGTTATATGTTAAACAACAAAAGAAGAGAGGTCTAATCTGGTTAGGCACGAGGTTACCAGAAGTTAGGAGCGAAAAGATAGGTGGGTAGTATAGATCACAGTCACTCTAATTCAGTGGGATCACAGTCACTCTATTTGAGTAGGAAAGCCCTCACACATCGACCTGGTCAGTGTCATGCTTCATCATCGGGCCCCACCGAAGAGACCGAGTGTCTCTTCGGTGTGCTGCGACGCCAGAAAGACTGCGGAGCTGGTCGTGTGGGGAGGACGTGTGGTGAAAATAATAAATTTAAAAGTGACTAACAGGGTATCAAAAAAAACTTTAATGAGTGATCCCTAAAGCACGTGTAACTGGTATGTGTGTCTGAATTTAAGAGCCAAGGTTATTAGGATTTTGTTTAAATTCAGCTAAATACCACAACTTTAAAATTAATCAGTCAACATGTTTCTGCCTTTAATGTGGTATATATTCACCATGGCATTCTTCAGGACTAAAACCCCGGCGGTATGGACACTCTAATAGTCCACCCTAACCTGGGGACGTGAAAGTGAAAAAAGAAAAAAGTGAAAAAAGTGCTTAAAAATATGGAGAGCAAATTGCTCAATCCAAAAAAACCCCAAATTTAGGGGTGTAACAGCACCTGCAAGAGAAGATATACAAACAAACAGATATAGACATACATACAATTAGTATATACCAGCGTAAACTTATCATAGTGCTCCTAAATTGGTGGCAAACCTATGTGTGCACACACTAACTGATAGCTTATGCACCATCCAAGTAGCCCTTGGGAGTATTTATACTTGCTAGGAGGTGGAGTGCTAGAAGTGGTTAAAAACTACTATTTGTAGTGAGGGAAAATAAACACGCGATGTGAATTCTCCATGAGGAGGGATCAATTGACCAAAGGGTCGGTGACCCCCATTAGGTGGTAAATATGGAGAACATCTCACTTTAAAAATGGGCGCTATTTGCACCATGGGTCACGGGAGGGGGGTTGGAGCGCGCTTGGCACATCCTAAGAAAAAGAAGGAGTTAAATGTCAGCATAACCCATACAGCACACAGGCACTTAGCTTATATCGATCGTAATGGTCGTTTCGTTGTGGATGCAGACTCACGCCCTCAGCGCTCAAAACCCGCTTGTCAACCTGCAAGAACCCTCTGAACCGGACCCCGACGATAAAGAGCGGAGCCGGAGAATGGGTATAAGAGCGCTTTGTTTTCGTTTGCGCGCTCGATTCCGGGTTGGGCGTGCCTTGCTCAAAGCGAGGCTTGGGGCGTACACGCCCACTTGGGCGGAGCGCGTTGGGGCTCAAACCGAGGTTTGGATTGGGAAGCCAATCGTTGCGCTACGCTCGAAGGTGGTTTTCGATGCTAATGGTTGTTATGGTAACCGAAGGGCAATTTATGTTTACGGCAATGGATTGAGAAATCGAGTCTCTTGATTGGCGAGTTATATTCTATATTATTGGTAATTGGTACTGGAAAAGACTGCGAGTACATAGATGATGTCAGAGCAGCCTAATTATGGTGGTGTTACCACTGCTAAAATGCATAGAAAGGGACAGGGTGCACATATTGTCAGAAAGAACTTTCGCTGGTAAAAAGTAGTCTTTTGGCATGATGTTAATTTTATATAAGGCATGCTTGGATCAGATCCATTCTGTGTCAAGTGTAACAGCTACAAGAAGATTGTGGAGTTCATGATAGGACTGAGTTCCAGGGGATATCGTCATTGAGGCCATTGGTATTTGTCCCCAGGCGGTACACCCAGCGCTGTTCTTTTTCGAACAGTCTTTTTTGTATATTCCTTGTGCCCTCAATTGCTTCAATGACAGTCCACCGCATGTCATTGGTGGTATGATTGTTGTCTAGGAAATGGCGGTCAACTTTGTTGTTATTTTCTTGCACCTTATGTTACTCCGGTGTTCGCAGATCCGTTGCTTTACCTTTCTAGTGGTCATGCCCACGTACCGAAGGTTACAGGAACAAGTGATCAAATAGATCACATTGCATGAATTGCAATTAGTATGGTCATGTTGTGTCCACACTTTCCCTTCTTCCAATACCAGAGTTTTTGTTGGTTGTGTTAAGTGGCAGACACTGCAGTCCGAGCAGGGGTAGTGCCCGGTGATTTTAGGTAGTCCCCATGACGTTGTCACTGATGGTGTTGGATCCTGTGGTTTCTCTTTCGGGCGAGTGTGAACCAGTGAATCTCTCAGAGTGCGTCCCTTTTTAAAAGAAAAAAGGGGTTTTTCCCAGTCATTTTTAAAAGTTTTCACAATACTCCAGTGTTTGTTTATACTCTTTTTCAAGATGTTTGAAAGGCTGCTGTATGTGGTGACACAGGTGAGTGGAATCTGATCTGATTTGTTTGTTCTTTCTTCAAGGAGAGATTCCCTTGGTTGATTTCTGGCTCTTTTGAATCCTTTATTTAAGGTAGTGGGAGGATAGCCTCTATCTTTTAGTTTTTTAGTCAGATTGGCTGATTGGTTTTTGAAATCTGCGGTCGTGCTGCAGTTCCTACGTAGCCTGAGGTACTGTCCGTAAGGAAGGTTTTCTTTTAGCGGACGCGGATGGAAGCTGTCAAATTGCAGGAGATTGTTCTTTGCTGTCGGTTTGTTGTGGGTTTTTGTGGTCAGTGTCGTTCCGCTGATTGAAATAACCACATCTAAGAACACAATTTCTCTTCTGCTGATGGTGTTGGTAAATCTTAGATTCGGATCTAAGGTGTTGATCCATGAAAGAAAATCTTTCAAATCGTTATCGCTACCATTCCAAATGAGTAGGACGTCGTCAATGTAGCGTTTCCACAATAGCATTGACGAGAAAAACTTGGCGGTTGGTGGTAGGATATGTTTGGCCTCAAAATCTGCCACGTACAGCCCCGCCACACTCGGCGCGAAGGTACTGCCCATGGATGTCCCAGAGCATTGTAGGTATAGTTGTTTTTTGAATGAGAAAAAATTCTCTTTCAGTGCTATGGTGGCACAGTCAATGATGAACTTTTTCGGTGTCTGGAATTCCCAACTGGTTGAATCCAGGACCTTTTTCAGGACTTCGATTGTGTCGTCCTGCGGAATGCTTGTGTAGAGGCTTTCCACATCTAATGTAACAAGGGTGATAGAGTCTTCAGGGAAATTGATTTCAGTCAGTAGACGTAGCAGGCTCTTGGTGTCCTTCAGGTAGGTCGGTGTCGACTGGACTAATGGTTTTAGGAAATGATCACAAAATTGTGATAGCGGTTCCAGAAGTGACCCAATGCCTGAAACAATTGGGCGTCCAGGTGGAGGTAGTTTGTTCTTATGCATTTTTGGCAAAGTGTAAAAGTAGGGTTTTATGCTACTTGTGTTATTCAAGAAAGCAGCTTCATTCTTGGAAATCTGGTCTTGATCCTCTGCTTGTTTAACCAGAGAGCTGATTCTTTTTGTGAGGTGCGGGGTTGGGTCCGATGTTAGTGGCGTGTAATTTCTAACGTCACCAAGTAAATTTCTACAAGTGGTCTCATACTCTGTTGTGTCCTGGATGACGATCCCTCCGCCCTTGTCCGCGGGCTTTATGGTTATGGAGGTGTCGTTTTTTAGTTGTTGCAATGCCTCAAATTCAGCAGTACTGAAATTCCCGAATGTTCGCGGGTTTTGGCACTGTTCAAGGTCTTTAAATACAGCTTGCTCAAAAGCAGTTATGGCCGCTGGTATTGTATGTGAGGGCGGGATAAAGGTGGAGTTAGGTCTTAGACCTGTATCGCCTTTCCTAACCGATTCCAATGGGTCGATTTTTCCATCAAAAAATGCTTTTAGTTTTAATTTGCGGAAAAACCCTGCTAATTCGCAGTGCATTTTGAATTTATCAGGTTTGGCTGTGGGGACAAAGCCTAGCCCCTTTTCCAAAACTTTGATCTCCACCGGACTTAGTATTCTGGTGGATAGGTTGGTTACTAGACTTAGACTCCGCTCGGGCCCGGTTGCTGATTGCTCCGGGTGTGATTCGCCACTGAGTCGTCTTCCTGCCAGGTTACTCTGGTGTTCCCTCTCCTCTTGCCTCTGCCTCTCCGGCCGCTCTCTAAAAAAGGCTGTCTGTATTGCTGTTGATAATTGGCCTGGGGCATGAAGCCTGGGTTCCAGCCCATGAATGGATATGGTGGCTGTTGGAAAGCATAGGGATGGGGACCCATTCCCATTTGTGGGGGGTACCACTGTTGATGGTTACCTTGATTTCCATGTCCACTTCTGTTGGTTCTGTTTAAGCAGTTGTCAGAAACTAATCCCTTCTTGTTTATTCAAGAAAGTTTCTAGTGACCTCTGAGCTAGCTGGCACTCACAATTAAGTCTAATATATTCAGTAGAGACCTAGTAGACCTCAGTCCTACGTCACATCTATAGGACATATTATTCCAATGCACAGAGCCTATTCGGACTATAGGAACTACACTACAAGCCAAACAAACTTTCTCACCAGTAGTTGGATAGTAGATTCAAGCAACAATCAAGGATCTGGGTACTGTTGCCACTGCACTAGCTGCACCACTGACCATTGTTCGCCTCCAGGTTACTATACAGAGAGCTCCAAAATAATTGCAGAAGAATGAAAGGAAGATGTGTAGAAGGCAGCACCAGAGATCATGGCCCCGCAACAGAAGCAGGATGCCAGATTACCTCTCGTTGATAGTAGGCCAATTTAAGAGACTTGGAAGAAAAAGATTAGATCAAGTGCAGAATATTCGTACTCATTTCCCCCCCAATAGATCTAATAGGTGATAAGTGGGTCATGGTCCCATTTTCGTCAATCTGAAATCTCCTGTAATGCTCTCTGAAAGAGGAACATCTACACCTACACTGAGCGGGGTATTAGTCAGACTTAGTAACCCCCAAGTGTGACGTCATGCTTGAGTATAAATAAGGGGCTCCATCGATATACCTGTACACTCAAGGGACCTCCTTGATTAGATCCCGTCCACACAACTAGCTGGTGACCTGGACTCCTGAAATCCAACATCACCCACTGACTGTACTCCAGCGCTGGTGCGGAAAGTCAGAGGCAGACCACTGCGGCAGATATACACCATTGTTCCTCGCTCAGTCTGTCTAATGCGTCTTTGGAGTTCCATGGGCCATTCTCGCCCACTGGCTGTTTTCTACCCGGCCTCTGTGGAGACCGTGTGCAGGCCAAGGAACACTGCACTACATCGAAGCGACTGCTCGCCTTGCATTGTGGAATGAGCTCACATTGAAAACTATCTGTAGCATCACCTTATGGAACTTGAGTGGAAACTGCAGCTTTGCTGCAATGACAAAGACTCAATTGTGATACGGAGCTCTGTGCAGTAGCACACCTGGAGGATGATCAAAGAAAATATTTTTATGCACTACAAAGCCCAGGTACAAACAGACAAACAACACAAAGGTACTCTTGTTAAAGGAATACAGTAACTACAATCTCACATCGGAGGTCACACCATGCTACACGCCAGTTACGCTTCATAGAGCGGCATGCACAATCTAACCATTTGACATGCTTTCATCTAAGTCCTTAGTTGCAGCCCACTCGAAAACAAGGGCAACACTGTTGAAGAACTATCTAACAGCCATCAAAGAGTCTGACCTGGTGTCTAATAGGTCCATTCATCTCCACTTGATAGGGAAAGAGGCGCATAATATGTTTCTAACCTTAATCAACACTGCTCCCAACACCGATATGCTGCTACACTAACGGCATTAAACAACTAGTTCTGCGCACAAGAAAACCCAGGCTAGAGAGTTTATACATTGTGCCCTACGGAATTCAATGACACATTGTATGCACACTTGTGCAACCTAGTCAGCATGAGTGAACTCACAAATGATAATGATGAAATTGGAGCCAAAATCATAGAGAGGTGTCACTCGTCACATCTTAGAACGAAAGTTTAAGAATTGCGAAGATTTCACTAGCTGACATGCTGAGGCTAGTGCGCTCACTAAAGCTGGCCATTGCCAGAGCCACTCACATTGAATCATACCCAGTAATCTGAGGAATTTAAATTGAATCAAGTCATCAGGAGATGAGGTATATTCAATTTAATGGTGTCTCCTCCCCCTTTGTTTTCTGGCCCGATTTCTTTTTATTACACCAAGAGAGAATAATACTATATTACTCACTCTTTTGTTTGGCAACAGTTTTTGTCTGATGGTAGCTGCAGGCACACAAAGGGCTCTGATCCAACCTTCATAGAGAGATTACCAGAGCTGGAGGAATCCGTTCCCTGGCATTGGGACCTTTAGTGTCATGAGAATATGTGTACTAGGTCCCTTGCAGTACTGGGCAGACTCATATGAGGAATTACGTAATTTGCTCGGAGGTGTTAAGGTGTGGTTATTAATAGTTATGACTTAATGCAAGTGCAGTGTGTGATCGTATAATGAGGAATAAAGACCTCTGTTACAAAGCTCCTTGTGTGGCGTATTCCTTTGAATGCTTCCAGGCTGGGAAGGACGGTACATCTGGCGATGAGTAGGTGATGCATGCCCCAAAGAAGTGAGGCTGCTCTCCCTGAGAGTTTGCAGCGGTACAGCACAACTCTCTTGCGTTCCATGTGCTCCTGAAGTCAATGCAAAGCAGTCTGAAGGTGGTGTATTTGGAAATGAAGCACTGCTCGAGTCTAGACGTGGTTGTTGAAGAATTTGAAGGCCCTACAGAAGAGCACATTTGAAAAGATCCCCAGAATCTGCTCATAAGGCTGAAAAAAAGAGATATTGCACTGTGCCATAACACAAAGACATGATCAATACAAAGCGAAACACTAAAGGCAGCCACAACCAGGTACAATGCAGACACCTAAAGGAAGGGACGCCCAAGTGCGAGAGATGAAATTATTACTTGCCTTCAAGAAAGAAGATGGCGTCTTAAGACCCCTGATTGTGTGTGACTACCCAAGTGCAAACTCATGGCCAGTGTTTGTAGAAGTGACAAGAACAGGGGAACAGTGACAGTTGTCTGAGTAGCATATGCTCTTCACTGCAGTTAAACAGAGAGTGAAATATGATTCAGCGGTGTTTCTGAAACCACCATCTTCATTCGATATTGCCAAAAAGCAGAATATTGGCGCCAGGCGGACTGCATGGACCAAGATGTTTGATGACTTCATAGATATCTTAGAAAAAGCAGATGATAAGAAAATCATTAAGTATTTAAAGACCCTTGCTGGTTATTGAGTAAAAGAAATGCTGAAGAAATTCTCATAGACTGATACAATATTGTGCCATCAGATCAGGGAAACATTGGGAACCAAGTTCAATCCGATGCTTAATGTCGACTATGAAAGGAACATTTTCAATCAAGCAAAACAGCAAGTCGACGTCTACAGAGTAAAAAAGGTTGTCTTTCCGATGTGGGTTTACATTTCCCCAGCAGGGAAAATGTCCAGCCATGAGACAGACATGCAGAGGCTGTGGGAAACAAAACCACGTTAAAATGGTCTGCAAATTGAAAGATAAATCAAATGCAATAAAGTGAGTGAAGAAAATGGGCATCAGAAGGTTTGAGAAGCATTCTCGCCAGGCCCACAGCCCAAACAGCAACATCGGTTATGACAAGTAAAAACCAGAAAAAGTCAATCGTCATCAAGTTCATCCTACAAAGAATCTTCAACATTATTATCAAGTGCCAGTGAAGAAGAAGGATGCACAATGTTGATATGCTTCCGAGCTGGGAAGGACGCTACATCTGGCGATGAGTAGGTGATGTATGCCCCAAAAAAATGAGACTGCTCTCCCTGAGAGTTTGCAGCGGCACAGCACAACTCTCTTGCGTGCCATGTGCTCCTGAAGTCAATGCAATGCAGTCTGAAGGTGGTGTATTTGGAAATGAAGCACTGCTCGAGTCCAGAAGTGGTCGTTGAAGAATTTGAAGGCCCTACAGAAGGGCACATTGGAAAATATCCCCAGAATCTGCTCATAAGGCTGAAAAAATAAATATTGCACTGTGCCATAACACAAAGACATGATCAATACAAAGAAAAACACTAAGGGCAGCCACGACCAGGTACAATGCAAAAACCTAAAGGAAGGGACGCCCAGGTGCGGGAGATGAAACTATTACTTGCCTTCAAGAAAGAAGATGGTGTCTTAAGACCACTGATTGTGTGTGACTACCCAAGTGCAAACTCATGGCCAGTGTTTGTAGAAGTGACAAGAACAGGGGAACAGTGACAGTTGTCTGAATAGCATATGCTCTTCACTGCAGTCAAACAGAGAGTGAAATATGATTCAGCTGTGTTTCTGAAACCACCATCTTTATTCGATATTGCCAAGAAGCAGAATATTGGCGCCAGGCGGACTGCATGGACCAAGATGTTTGATGACTTCATAGATATCCTAGAAAAAGCAGATGATACGAAAATCATTAAGTATTTAAAGAACCTTGCTGGTGATTGAGTAAAAGAAGTGCTGAAGGAATTCTCACAGACTGATACAATATTGTGCCATCAGATCAGGGAAGCATTGGGAACCAAGTTCAATCCGATGCTGAATGTCGACTATGAAAGGTACATTTTCAATCAAGCAAGACAGCAAGCTGGTGAAATGATGGATGAGTTTGTTGAGAGACTTGACATGCTCGTAAAACACTGCAAGTTCAGTAAATTTAATGATGAGGACCCTATGCGCCTTAGGGTCATTGATGGTTGTCTTTCAGACTCATTCAGAAGACGCATGTTGAGAGAGGCACTCAGTTTAGAGAAAGTGCTAATGGCTGCGAGGGCAGAAGAAAGTGCAGATCAACAGGCCGCAGATGTGTAAGCTGGCAAAGCGCAAGCTGAATCAGAGTTGAATATGAAAAGCAAGCACAAGCACTGGGCAGATGCTTGCAAGTCGACGTCTACAGAGTAAGAAAGGTTGTGTTTCCGATGTGGGTTTACATTTCCCCAGCAGGGAAAATGTCCAGCCATGAGACAGACATGCAGAGGCTGTGGGAAACAGAAGCACTTTAAAACGGTCTGCAAATTGAAAGATCAATCAAATGCATTAAAGCAAGTAGAGAAAATGGGCATCAGAAGGTTTGAGAAGCATTCTTGCCAGGCCCACAAGCCCAAACAGCAACATCGGGTATTACAAGTAGAAACCAGACAAAGTCAATCGTCATCAAGTTTATCCTACAAAGAATCTTCAACATTATTATCAAGTGCCAGTGAAGAAGAAGGATGCACAATGTTGATATCGACGGAGGAATGAGAACACATGTAGGATTGGCTGCTTGCAAGGAAGAGCAAAAGACAAAGGCATACCACCAACTGAAGCAACTGAACTCATTTAGACACTACCCCAAGATTACACTAAAAGTCAACGGTTGCCTCATATTCTTTATCATAGACAGTGGTGGGTCAATTAACATCATGCCAGTTGAAAAGTTAAATATTCTGTCAAACATGCAGGTATACATGTGGGCTGCTTCTAAATCGTTGCAGAGTCAAGGGTCATTCACAGTTACAATGTGCCATAAAGCAGTATCAGTGCAAGTGCCAATCGACGTTCTTTAAGGAACTCCATCCAGTGCATGTTTCCTCAGTTTTGCTACTGCTGGTGACATGGGACTAATATTTCTCAATTACAACCTCCAGACTTAATCTGAAATTGTGAGTCAGTTACAGTTGTTGTTTCATGGACTAGAAATACTTAAGTCAATGAAAGTGCAACATCATATTACCAAGAACAATCGCCCTGTTGCCCAGCGGCATTGCAGAGTCGCTTTTCACTTGCAGTAAGCTGTTGAGAAATAACTAGAAATGCTGTTGAAGTATGACATCTTTGAGCGTTCCACAGGTAATACGCCATGGGTCTTGCCCATAGTGGTGGTGGCAAAAAAGGACAGTGGTTGTGCAGTGCGCATCTGCGATGATATGTGCCAAGCCAACAAAGCAGTTGAGAGAGAAAGACATCCTGGTCCACACATAGCGGTAATGATCATGTAACTGAATGGTGCCAAAGACATCTCCTGTCGACCTGAAAAGGGATACCATCAACTAGAGTTGGACGAGAACTGTAGGTACATCACTACTTTTTCGACTCTTGTTGGTTTCTTCAGATACAAAATGTTAAGTTTTGGAGTGTTGTCATCTGCAGAAATATTTCACAATATCATAGGTCGAAGAATTTAACCTGTCATGCATGCTTTTAATTACAGTGATGATATACTGGTATTTGCGACAACACAAAAGTATCATGGCAAGGCTATTACACAAGTTTGCCTGTTACTTGCTGATGCAGGTCTCACTCTGAATGAGGCAAAGTGTGAGTATCTCAAGACCAAATTCATATTCTTTGGGCACATATTCTCTGATGGTGGAATGCCTCCTGACCTGGATAAAGTGCAAGCACTGTCAGTTACTTTCCCCCGACAAGATGTCACCATGCTGCGATTCTTCTTAGGTATGGCCAGTTATTGATCAAGGAACATTTGTTATTTTGCTACTGTCAGGGCCCCATGTAGAGTCTTCACAAAATGATGTGTCCCTTTCCAGTGGCCTGCTTATTGTGATCAAAGCTTCAAAAGAATAAAACATGTGATTGAAAATGCAACTGAGATGGCATATTTTGAACCAAATTTGCATACTGAGATCATAGTAGATGTAAACCCAGGGTTAGGGGCCATCCTTGCTCAACATAATGGCCATGCGAATACTCAAAGACACATTGTAGCCTATGCTAATCGGAGCCTGTCTGACACAGACCATGCCTATTCTCAGCCGGAGAAGGAGAGTCTGTCCGTAGTATGGTCCTGCAACCATTTTCATGGGTTTCTATTCTGAAAAAATGTTAATATCTCTACAGTCCACAAAGAGCTGTTCACCATTTTTGAAAACACAAAAGCTAAGATTCCCGCTTGCATTGATGAGTGGGGGTTGCGACTGTAAGAGTTTGACTATGCAATTGTACACAAGCAGGGAAAAATCAGAACATTGCCAATTATTTTTCACGAGTACTGCAACATCATCACAGCTCGACATTCTAAACGGCTCAGGAGTACTTTAAACTGTGAGGTCCAGCACACCAGAAGCCCTATCCATTGAACAGATTATTGCTTCTGTTGACAAGAATATGCTTATCCTGAAAGACATCATTTCAACTCAATCGTGGAGGAGAAATGCTCAACATTTGGCTTACGATATTGAATTTTAAAATTTAAAAAATATACAAGATGAACTGTCTATGACCAGGGAAGGCATTGTAGTGAGATGCTCGAGAATTGTCATACCTGTGAGCTTAAGATAGCAAGTCATTGAACTTGCCCATGAAGTACATTGTGGCATTGTAGCCACCAAAAGTGGCCTAAGAGACCTAGTATGGTTTCCAGAAGTGGGAGACAAGGGAGTTGAGAGGGAACTAAAAGAGTGCCATCTATGCAACTGTCTTTTCCCTAAAGTAATGCAGCCTCCATAGACAATGTCTGACCTTCATGCACATGCTTGGGAAAGAGTTGCAGTTGATTTCTTTGGACCCTTAGGAGACTGACATTATCTGATGGTAGTCACTGATGGGTATTCATGTTTTTCTATAGTGGAGGAGTTATCATCAACAACCCATGCAAGGTCATCAAGTGACTGGACAACATCTTTGCAGCGTGGGGTATCTCTACCATTCTCAATTCTGACAATGGTGTACTGTTCAATTGCAAAGAACTCAAGATGTTTCTAGTCAAATTAAATGTCAAGCATCAAAAGAGTACACCTATATGGCACCAATCCGATGGTGTTTTGGAACAATTCACAGGTAGCCTCAAAAGGGAAATTTAAAGAGGGTCAATGCAGGAAATTGATTTAAACCAGGCTCTGTGTCAAGCCTTTCATGCATATCATTCAACTTACTCCTTAACTTATGAGAGTCCTTCCTCCTTGCTATCTGGAAGAGCCATCGGAATCTAACTGCTACATTGGACAACAGACCAATCTTTGAAACATTATATGGTTTGTGTCACAGATACTTCTCAAAAGTGCAAGATGAAAACATATGCTGATGAGCTCAGGAAACAGTCTTCGATGAAGGAACCGGGTCTTGGTCAAGTGGAAATGAAAATGGAAAACTGACACTCATCTAATTTAGGCATCTCAATCGACGGTCAGCCGCTCCTTTAATCATGAATGAGGCGATCCTGCAGTCCAGATCAAGCACCAGAACCTGTGCCATCAGTGCACAATCCGAGTGCATCTCAACCATCTAAACCACTCAATCTAGCTGACCGGTGCGGTTGCCTCAATGACTTATTGAAAAAATATGATGTGACTGTTTGTAATTTTTATTTAACAACAAGGCAGATGTAGTGTCATGAGTCTATGTGCTCTAGAGCCAACAGACTGCTGGGGACTAAGCCCTAACAACTCACTTGGCATCATCATCCATAGAGTCTTAGTCTGACTCCCAGCAGAGATCATCAGTAGCAAGAGCCCAGCGGATATAAATAGTAGAGATGATTTGAGCATATACACCCACAAATGCATAGCCTCAGAGGGTACCTCAAGCTGCCACACCATCCCCGAATCAATCCCTAAACAGAAAAAATGTGGTCGGTGCACCGCGTGGGAGAGTGCAACCTGTCAATTTACTGGAATGGGGTGGAATGCACACAATGGATTTCGTAAATGCTGATACTATACATGTTTTATTAAGGAAGGTATTAGACCAGAGCCTGTTCAACCTGTGCTACCAATAGTCATACCGACGACGGAGAATCAGGATCTGCTCAATAAAGTCATGTTTATAAACACTGCTCGACGCACTATTTCGCGGCACAACTTGGTGAGCAGAGAGCCTGATAAAACAGAAGTGATTTTCTTCGGATACTCGTAAACCCCTGAGTGCCGCTCCTGTTGGCCTAAGGATCTGCTGCCCCCACCTGTAGAAAAGAGAAAGCCAAAAACTTAGGAGTTGTGTTAGACAATACTCTCTACATGCAATCTCAGATTCAAAATCTTACTGGAGCATGTTTTGGAATCCTACAAATGCAAAAAAAATTCCTGCCACTACTTCCGCTGGACAGCAGATAGATCGTAGTGCAAGCAATGGTGACTTCAAAGCTTGATTATGTCAATTCCTTGTACATGGGTATTCCTAAATGTTTTCGTTTACAGGTGGTCCAAAACGCGGCGGCCAGAGCCATTCTTAAACCTAAACCTAGATCTAATATAACCCCAATTCTTACATCATTACATTGGCTTTGTATAAAAGAAGGGATAGACTTTAAAGCACTAACGATCTTCCTAAAAGCATTCCGCAGCATAGGAGCTGGCTACCTAATCAAACGGGTTAACCACTACACTACCTCTAAACCATTACACTCTTCTAATGCCAATCTTGCCATAGTGTCAAGGATACGCGTGTCCCAGATGGGAGGCAGACCCTTTGCTTTCCTTGGCGCAAAACTGTGGAACAGCCTTCCGCTGGCCCTCAAGCTTAATAAAGAACTATTTTCCTTTAGGAAAAATTTGAAAACTTGGCTTTTTAATTATTAATCTAGGTCCTTTTTTTACTCTTTTCTCCCACTGTCTAGGCGCCAGGACACTCTAGCTTGAGTAGCTGTGCGCCCATACAAATATCCTATTTAATTTCAAAAAGGTCGAGACATTCTGTGCAGACCCCCTCCTCACGTTTCCCTCCCTTCACATTATTGTGATCTTATCTAGGACCCTAATTAAATATTTCTGATTTGTGCCCTTATGTGGTTATAACAAATCATACCCTTATGAAGGCATAAGAATCAAATCCATATTTAGTAATAGCCAATGCAAACCAAATACGTCAAGGCTACTTCCTTAGACTCCTAGAGAGCACAACGAGTTCTTTCAACAAACCAAACGTCCAGCAACCTGGGAATTCCCCATGCCTTTGGTTTGAATTGTCCTAGAACTCCTGTGAGCACTGAAAGAACAGCCAGTTCTTAGTGACATCTTTTATTGACCTCTTATGTCCAACCTTACCTCAAACACGGCACCTTCCAGGTATAAATATACCAGCGTTTGCCTTAAGCAACACACTGTGGTGTGGAAGAGAGCGGCTATCTACTTATCCGAAGCCCAGCTGATGTGAGTGCCGAATGAAGCCGTCCCTCCCATTTGACGCACTGAAATAGACGCTGTCTTTTTCTCCTGCCGAGAAAATCCAGCTCCAGTGTTTCCAGTCACCCTTGCGGGTTAATGTGAGATCGAGTCCTGAGAGCGAGATACAAGACCTCCTCCATTCTAAAACCAAGGTACGGAGCTGATTAGACCCTTAGAGAATTCTTGAGTTAGATTCTTGGATAAAACTAACTTAACTTAAACTGCAGCTCACTTACTCCTTCCCACGTACTAAGCTTAGGTTAGGTACATCGGGGTAGGCGTATTTAGAAGCACCAGTTGAGTACGTTTAGTCAAACTTTTATCATTGTATGTAACTGTATATATTTTATACCTTTTAAGTATCATAAGGCTCAGAAACCATATCAATGCTTTTACAGTATTATTTCATAATACTCCTTTTACTGTACACACTTTACTTTATAACAAGTATTGCAATTGTGGCAATTCATCTTTCTTGCATGAGAAAGAAGACTGCTCAATAAATAACACCTTTTACTGAAAACGCCCGTCTCTCTATTTCTCTGCACTCTGGTGAAACTAAGTATGCACAATTGACTGAGTGAAAAAGCTATCTATTGTTTTCGCACGACTCGGGAGATATACTCCTTATTCTGGGGGAGCAAAGTTGTCATGTTTATGCGGTTGTCAGAAGCTGAATCCCTTCTTGTCTAATCAGGGAAGTTCACTCCTCCCTGTTTATTCGAGAACGTTTCTAGTGACCTCTGAGCTAGCTGGCAAACCTAAATTAAGTCTAACATATTCAATAGAGACCTAGTCGACCTCATTCCTACGTCTAAACTATTGTTTATGTTATTCCAATGCGCAGAGCCTATTGGGAAAATAGGAACTACACTACATGGCGCCCAACATTTGGTAAGGTGAAAATCTAACGCAAGATACTATAGTAACTCAGCCGTGCTTTTTCACACAGACCCCTTTTCCCGTAAAAACTCCAATAGACGTCTGGAGTGGGTAAAAGGTTAATTCCCACCGAAACTTAGTAGGATGAGAATCCTATGTATTAGTTTACGGTCTAGTCAACGTTGAAGGATACAGTGTTCCAAAATATTGTGCACCTAATCTTTGTTTCCTCAAAAACTTGCTCTGCAAAAAACTTTCATTAAACAATGTCAAATCACGGCGACAACAACGAAACCGGTGAAGCAGCAGTAAATGCGAATCAACTGGGTGCAGACCTTACAGGGTTTAATGAAGACGACCATGATGCAATAATCATCCCGGTCAATAGAAGAAAAAACATAACTATAAAACTTATAGAAAATGGAGTATCATCAAGAGGTGGTACCGTCATATTTGTGGTAGAGGCACTTGAATTTCGTCAGACAGAGGTATTCTATTCCTGGATAAATTTTCCAGCAGTAAATGCTATAACACATGAGTTCCACTACTACAAAATAGCGGAATCTCCAGAGGAATACTCTCTTTTCGAGGAAGTTGAAATTCCACTAACATACCAAGAGCACCGGCTCTTGTTTAATGGCGCCCTAAAACATCAAAATCACATTACCAGGCTCGGTCCACTGGGTAGACCAGGAGCCACATAGCCGGTTCTAGCCAGCTACACACTAAACCCCGACATTGAAACAATGTCAGACGGAGAACTTTTAGTTCAACTAAAACAACTAATTAAAATACATAGACAATTGGTCCAATATGTCATGCGGACTTCAACAGTCCAACCTGCAACTAAAATTCCACAAAACACCCCTCACCAGGGGAACACAAATAAAATTACACCACAGAATATACAATCATGTCTTGGTAAAACACCCGCAAAACGGGAACACATTCCATTCTGGTTAGCTCAAAAAATCACTCAGATAGAGGCAGTATCCTCATACTACCCCTCACGAAAAACACAGAATTCTGACTATCTGTCTCCCAATGGGGATCGAACCACATGTCGAGAACTGTGACACTTGGGGCACAGTCTTTGCTTCTATCTACACAAAAACACATGGTGTTCCATCTATGGCGGTTATACCAGATGTACTAAGACAGATTCAAAATGAATACGGTCCATAACCTGCTCTAACTCTGGGTATGAAATTACTGAAAGACTTTAAGCAGGTCTCGGCTATATTATTAGCCAACATAAAAGGAGAAGCAGCATGTGTGGCAATCCGCCAAAAATTGAAGGAGACAGATATAACAGACCAACCTTTTGAGCTTGTTAAAATAATTGAAAAATCCTATGAAGAATTAGGCAGAGATAGTTTGGGTGGTAAACTAGTAAAACCCCAACTAATTGAAAATCCTGAAAAAACATTTATTAAAAATAATCTCAATTGTCAAAAGAAGAAGTGGGAGGGTAACAAACAAACCACTCCCAGAGAAAAACAGTTTCAGACCAGAGGAAGGTCTCCCCAACGAAGAGATAAATATCCAGAATGGGGGGGAAAGTCTCCCCAAAGGGAGCCCTCTGAAAAAAGATACAACCTTAGAAATAGGGACAATTTGAGAAAACCTGACAGATATCAAGATATTGATACATGTTCCTCTCGATCTTTTCAGAATTCATCAAAGAAATCGGAACGAAGAGGACGGTCAGAACACAAAGAAGAGCACGTCAAGTCCAAAGACAGGGAACCTGCTCATCAAAGTAAAAAATTACAACTTCCAAGAAGGAAGGTAGTGAGTATTAAAATTAAACATGCCGAGAATCCTGAGGATACAACTGAAAAACGGAGAGTGGGCCCAGACAATGCTAGACAGCGCAGCAGAAGTGAGCAAAGCTCGCAAGATCCTGATGAATCTTCTGGAGACAGTGGACACGAATGAATACATTCAATTGGAAACTGCAGATACCTGAGTGAGCGTGCCCCATAAACTATATGAAACAACATTACGTATAGAGGGAGATAAAACTAGGAAAATAAAAGGTCTCTTTTGGGAGAATCTATCTAAAGGTTATGATATCCTTCTAGCAGAGAAAGACTGGCCACCAGAGTTTGTCAGGTAGTGCCCTAATGGCGAAGACATGATTATGCCTGCCTTCTCAAATTACATTCCAATTCATAAAAAAAATACACATTTTCTAGAAAGTGGGCAGTGGCCCAAGCCCCTGCATTATATAAAAATCATGTAGGATGGGATGAGGATTCTCTTCACCATAAAATCCAGTTACAAAATCAACCTACTGCACAGAGGCAGTATCCTGTTAAGCAAGAAGCTAAAAAACAAGTAAAAGAAATTTTAGATCACCTTGAATATCAGGGGGTGATTGAAACAAGCACCTCACAAATGAACAATCCTTTGTTTCCTGTCTCCAAGCCAGACGATTCATATCGTCTAGTTTTGGACTACAGACATCTAAACTCCTGTTGTAAAACTTTTGCAGTGCAAAACTCACACAGTGCAGCACTAATGAATAACATTGTGCGCAAAAAATATAAAACAACATTAGATATTTCAAATGGTTTCTTCTGTCAAAACATAGCACCTGAAAGCAGATATTTGACCGCTTTCTCCAGTGTGGGGACTCAAAAACAATTTTATCGTCTCCCACAGGGATTCAAGAACAGCCCAGGATTATTTTCAGCAAGGGTAACAGAGTTACTACAAATGTATGATGATAGGCATTATCCTATGTCGATGACATCTATCTTACAGACGATGACCTGGAGGCTCACTTGAAAAGAGTGAACACCATAATACTTAGGTTCACAGCTGAAGGGTACAAATTTAACTTTCAAAAATCACGAATTGCCCATCTAACAGTCCTACTTTAAGGATATGAATTATCAAGTGAAGACAAAAGCCTAGCAGACAACTTCTTAGAGAAGTGTGCTGTACTCCAAGCTCCAAAAACGCTGAAAAACTTACAATCAATACTAGGATTCCTGAATTTCGGAAGAACATACATTCTAAATTATGCAGAGAGAGTTAAACCGCTCTACGAATTAATAAAACCTGATTTTAAACCAATTAATTGGACTCAAAAACACACAGAAATTTTAAGATCATTACAGGCAGATATGTTAACTAAAACAAAACTGCAAACACGCGCAAACGAACGTAACCTTGTAATCCGAGTCATCCCAGGAAGATGCGGATTCACATACCTGACCTCTAATGAGGGAGAAACGGTACCAATAGCTTACAAATCGCATTTGTGAAATGAAATTCAGTTCAACTGAAAAAAAATCTAACTGCAGTTCAAACTGCTGTAGCAAAAGAAAGAGCCCTCGCACAAGGTAAACAAATAGTTATTGTTACACCAATACCTGCCCTAGAAGCAGTAACAAGAGCAAGCATCCCCAATGCTAAAGCTTTACATCCGAGATGGATACAATGGGTTAACTCTCTGCTGCACAGGACGTAGTATATGAATTTGATCCCAGCATAAAAACACAAGAATTCTACAATATGAATATGAATGTCTTCTGCCAATCGAGATTCTGCCTCTAGAACATTACGGTTGTATAATATATACAGACGGCTCAGCACAACCCGCGGTTGGGGGTAAATAAGCCTACAGTGCTGCGTGCGCGATTATTAAAGGTCGTTGGCACGAAGGAAAATTTAAACCTTTGGTAACTAAAACTCAAACACTCGGAGACTGTACAGCTCAGCGAGCTGAACTACAGGCTTTTAAGATGGCACTTGAAAATAGCGAACGAGAATTGCCCACACTAATAGTGTGCGATTCCTATTACTGTGTCCAGTCTTACAATAAATATTTACAGAACTAGGCTCAAAACAACTACAAAGATGCAAAAGGTGGCACAATCAACCATAAAATGCTTTGGGAACAGGTAGTTCTTTTACAAAAAGAATTACAAATGACTCATGTGATTCATACACTGAGTCATCAATGTGATGGCGTTCACATTTCAGGGAATTCATTGGCTGACAAGGCAGCGAAAGCAGCTGTACAAACGGCTTCCGTAGCTGCCATTACTCGGTCAAGAACAAAAATAGACAGCGAGATAATGCAAGCTGTCAGTGCTTCAGTAAAAGACAGCGGTAAGAAACTCCCGAAAGGTTTTCCAGTAAAGTACTCATACAAAACTGATGCGAACAACGTTCCGTTAGCTCAAATCCCTGGAGTAGGGGATAGAGCAATTCCAAACACGGAGCACAGGTTAGGACTAATTTTAGCGGCACACGAAGGTCTCTCCTCTACACATGCCGGTGTTTCCGCCACGATTCATTATTAAAACAGAGATATTGGTGGCCACGAATGAGAAAACAGACTAAGAACTATGTTCTAGACTGTGTAATATGTCAGAAAATGAAAGTGTCAACTGTGAAACGACCAGCACAGACGCCCCTTCTAATCTCAGACAAACCAATAGCATGTGTTTATCTGGACCACTGTGGTCTCTTACAGAGGGATGCAAACTATAAATATATCATGGTCGCAGTGGACTCCTGTACGAGATTCATTTGGATGAGGCCCCAGCACTCGGCTGACGCCAGAACTGTTATAAAAGATTTGCGAGTCTTTATTGGCACATACGCAATTGGCATGCTACATTCTGACCAGGGTCCTGCGTTTAGCTCTCGGGCTTACAAGGAGGCCATGGCCAGCATGGGCATTGCATTGCGGTATTCTAGTCCATTCCATCCCGAGGGAAATGCGGTAGTGGAGGGAAAAAACGGGACATAAAGCAATCTATAACAGCGAGGGTATTAGGTTCGGGTGATGGGTGGGTCAAACATCTAATAAGTGTAACGTAGTATTAATAATATGCCAAGAAATTCTCTAGGATGTATCAGTCCGTATGAACTTTTATTTGGTACCAGAATGATCATTCAGGACTTGGATTGTCAGCCTTTGATATCAAGGATCGTTTGGCTGTTTTACAGGACTTAAATGAAACAAGAAAAGTCTGAGTAAAGAAAAGCTAAAGCCAACTACCACTGAAGAAAAACCACCTGTCCCAGCAAGACCTGTCTGGATTCCAAAGATTGGGGATCTGGTCAGAGAAAAGATCGCGGTGAAGAAGGAATTTGGGCTTTCTTACAGAAAAGCAGTACCTGTCTTAGCTGTCAGCGGAACAAGAACAGTTGTACTACCGCCCCTTGCTAGAAAAAAGGAGAACCGAGTTGTATTAATCGACCTGGTGAAACCACAATCATGTGGCCAATAATAAGTAGTAGGCCCAGTGGACTCCCAAGAAATAGCAGAAGACCAAATCTTGCTACAATCCAAGAGGTTCAAACTGAGAGATTAATCACATTTGACAAACCTGCAGTAATTAAAAAAGGACTATGCAACAAAGCCATGGAACTTGTGCCTCTTGAAACCCATATTGCAACAGTTCAACAAGAAACAACAGTCTACGATGTAGCCTCAGACTATACAAATGTAACAAAAGAAAATGCAAAGATCAATGGAAATCCGGAAGCAATCCCACCAATTGACAGAACTGTATCTTACTACTTTATCAACTTTGATGACTTTTCCGATGATCCAAGTGAACATGGAGACAAGCCAGCAACAAAAACATTCAAAGAAAAAATCACAGAACTCTTTCAACAACTCAGAGAAACATATCTAACTTCACAATGGATTAAAATATGGATTGTGTTAGGCGTACTTTTCCTCCTTCTATGGCTCATCTTGGTTTTAAATTGGGTAGATTTATTGATGGAAAATATAGTACAATGGGCACAGCAAGCCGAAACATCAACTTGGTCCTGAAACCACACAGATCATCACACATTAAAAAAAAGAGAACTGTCATCAGTGAACATCACAGCCATCCCTATACCTGGTGGTATAGCATGGGACAAAGCTGACTATGAAATTTATGGCCCGGTTGAGGTTTTGAAATATCCACACCGATTTAAGATTTCTTTAAGTGACTTTGTATCACCTAGTATTTTCTCTGATGATTGGGACTTCGAAAATATTAATAATATGATGTCAGATTTAGAAATGTCAGCAAAATTTACAGCACATGATTATTACAGGGTTCGTCGAATTATGAGGAAATGTACTGTTTCAACTACTTTGGGCATCATTATCTGCATAAATCTGCAAATCCTAGAAATACTTTCAGTTATAATTAATGGGAACATTGTCCAATCCCGCCAAAAGGCAGCTCAAAAACATTTTATGAGAAATTCCCATACTTCTCGGGGTTTAATGTCACTGATCCTGAAACATTCTATTTTACAATGTTAAATAAGACAGGAGTGAAAAACATGTTGACAAACACTACACTGATTTATTCTGAAAAATTTTATGAGAAAATGTCTACATTTGGTTTTGAATTTTGGAAAAACAACATTGAGACAAAAACCATCTGGGGTACAAAAGAATGGCAGGTAGAAGGTGTAGAAGCATTAGTCAGAGCCTGCATGATCCCAGAACAAATAATGATCCTGAATGACACAATTCAGCAAACAACCTGTCTTGGTTTAGCCAAGATTAAAGATTTAAACAACCCGTCTATACCAAAGCCAATGCCAGATAGAAACACCACTACAGATGAGGGGTTAGACGTGGCCTATATTTTAAAACAAAACAGAACACTTCCTGACTGGAACAAATGGTTGATCTGGCCCACAGACACTAATAACTGTCATGATAGATTCCTGAACAAAATACAGGGGTTCAAACAGAACAGGCCAGGCCCAAGATATTCCCAGAGACAACATCCAGGGATAGTTACAACATACAGTGTAGGAAAACTATGCCTCGAGTGGCTACAGAGAACCACACTTCCCGAAATTAAGCAACACTTAACTTTACTTAAAGAAGGTGCTAACTTGCGAGATTTTATATTGGGACCTCGCAAACAGCGTCAAAAACGTTTCATATATGCCGCAGCATACAATGAAGCTTGGAAATTAAATCGAATTGAAACTGCTGAAAAAATATGAGAAATTGATCGTATTAATTTGGAAAAAACACTTTCTGTAGTGGACAAAGGGTTAACGACTCTGTCCTCAAGAATCTATTCACTGGACAGCATTGTATGATCTGCTATTGATATAATAGAACAGGATATGATAATGTTACAACATGGTCAGTCCCAATTGCGTTCTATTGTACAGCTAGGCTGGACGTTACAAAATCTGCGTTCAGGTCACGTGCCATGGCGCCTAATCAACATAACGTCATTATTTTCTATCTTTAACCTTACTGATAGACAAATCTCATTGGCACAGAAAGGAGCAGACTATACAGTGCTAAGCATTGAAAAACTTGAGAGGTTACCATTGACAATGTCAGAAAGACCCGTCATTGAATGGATAATACATGGCACCATTACAATCCCGATAAAGACTTTCAGTTTCAATACTGCCAAGAGTATATACCAGCAGGCCTGTATGAAAGGTTGGGTAAAGGATACATCAAATCAACCTGGAATTTACCTTTTACACATAGATGTTGGAGTTGGGGCAAGAAAGAGGTATTTCTTAGTGATACTAATTGTAAAACATCACTGAGCGGTACACTCATATGCGAAGGTATAAACTTGCATGGATCTTGCAAAGGTTCATCAAACAACCTTTCATGTCATCTGCACGGTACCCCGGCTACACAGATAGAGCCATTTTTCTGACATCTTTCCAACAGTAGCTACTTTATATTAAGTGACCATAGCTGTTGTGGCATGATGCCAGGAAAACCCTATCTCGTAAGCGTTACTTCCAGGGTAATTTGTTGTATGCAAGTATTGTATCCAAACAGCAATCCAGACATGGAGGCGGCATTGTGGCCTTCTGTGAGACCCGCCATCAAGAATACCCACACCTCATGCGAATCCCAGTTTTTAATACCGCGGCAACCAAAGACGGCATTATACGCCGCCAGCACAGCTTTCTGAATTGTTTCCGACATTTATGGGAACACACAACACGTACCCTAAAGTACGTTCACAATTTTGTGAAATACCCGATCAGGACCGGGTTGGAAATATCACTGTTCCCCCGACCCAGCCCTTCATGACCACTCAACAGCCTTGAAAAGTCACGGGTTAACACCCTTCTTGACGAAACACGTGTCGACTGGTTTCATGTTCCTAATATAAGTATTCAAATAAAACAACACGAAAAGAACACATCTGTGCGACTCCATCTTTGTCACTTGTTGGTGATCATTCATATCACACTTACTTGTTGTGTGCATCGGACCTTGCTTATAATTAATTGCAGGGAAGGAATACCTCCACCCCTGGTTTTCGGAGTTTAGGGTTCTCTCTGATCCAGTTGCACCAACCACAAACTAACATTTCTTTTGACCCAACCACTACCTGTTGTGCGCCAATATATTTCTGAATACTCACAAACCCCTCGCAGAACTTCACTTCTGTGAATATCTCTTCTATTCGAATTGGTACTTTAAGCAGAATGAAGTCTATTCTTTTACAGACAACTGTGCCTTTAACCTCGTCCAAAGAGACGTATGACCTGCAAGCTGCAAGGACAGCGGCCGAGATACATACCCTATTATCGACAAACTGCCCCGTGCATTTCGTAGAAATGTTAAGCCAAATTTTAAACATGTCAGATACCAGTGGCATCGCACATGTATTTAAGACAATGTTTTCAGGACTGTTAACACCTTTTAAAACGGTTCTGGGCATCTTCCCAAATTTTGTGCACTCTCTTTTCGGTGGCCTGTCTCTTATTTTGGGACTCGTAGCAGGAATTTTATTTTTGTTCCTTCTGCTCCGATATGGCAAGCCAAGTCACAAACAAAACTCAGGCTATGATGGAAGAAACGATCCTAGCAATACGATACCGAGACCGTGTCACTAAGGTCCTCGGATTGGCCCGGCTAAGAGATCTGAATACAACTTGGTTTCTTTCATTCAGACCGATCTGGCAAAATTGCATCTTACCTGTTCTTCGAAGTCTGCTATGCGGAGAAGAATGCGTGTTAGACGTCTGTCTTACACTACCATCAACAGTACCAATGGATGTTGAATAAGCATGGGCGAATTTTGCGAATCTCGAGTTCGCGAATTTTGCGGATTTGCGAACTCGCAATCCGCAAAATCCGCGAATTCTCGCGAATTTGCGGATTTTTTTTTTTTGGTGTGTTTGCGCGGGTTTCTGCCAGTTCGCGAGGGTTTTGTACAATTTCGCAAATTGCGAACTTACCTGTCGGGTCGCAAGTTTCGCGAACTTGTTGTTTCTACGTGTCCAGCCTGTTTGGGACACTCTTCTTCATCACTGCCACTCTCTGTCACCACTGCCACTCTCTGACTACTCATGCCACCCTCTGGCCCACCCATGCCACCCTCTGTTTCATCACAGCACCCTCTGGTTGTCCAGTCAGTGTACATTATTGTGGCAACGCAAGCACACCTTCCCTGCCTCAAGTGACCTGAATTAATTTGGGGCTGATTAATGTGTCCCAGAATATTTTTTTAGCTGGCACCTACTTCCTTAGTGCTTCCTGATTAGTGATCTTTTGCACTTGCTAAGTGCTTTCAATGTTGCAAAATTAGTTACAACACCTGCCCTGCCCCAACTGACAATAATGAATTAGGGGCTGATTAATGGATTTGAACTTCCAGCCTGGCTCCTGCTTGTCTCCCTTAGCTGTAATTCAGGACCTTTGTGGCATATGTGTAACTATTCTGAGGTTCAGAGCAGGGTCACATAATAGTTTCAACTGGCAACTGAACTCTGGAGGGGCCCCTCAGGAAGCACTACAGGAAATGGCTACTAATGATGAGCCTGAACTTTTGAACCTGGTAAGTAGTTTCAGTTTTGCTAAGATCGTATTTCTGCAATTTTGCACTTATTCGCGGGGCGCGAACTCACGCGAACAGTGCGAACAGTGCGAGCAAAATCCGCTGCTCGCGGATTTGCGGATTTTGCGGGAGATTCGCAAATCTCGCGGATTGCGAATTTACCGAAAATCCGCAAAATCCGCGAGCGAAACGGATTTTCCGCCCATGCTTAATGTTGAAACTTTGCTTTGTCCGGTAGCGACTCATGCAACGTGTTGTCCCCAGCGGCTACCGATTCTGATGACGGCATTCGTTGAGACTTCACCATTACGATCAGGTGGCGGTGAAGTACGAGATGAAAGCGGCACCACACAGGTACAACCTTCTGTGAACATTGCTGATCTAGACACCGATGATGGCAATGCCTCTCATATATGCACAATTTTAACCTTTTCAGAGTTGGCCCAACTTTCACCTACTGTGGTGGGCGCGTTTTTTGCTGGTCTTTCTGAGGTAATGTTCTCTCCTAACAACGAGAATAACAACTGAAATAGTGAGCACACAGCGTTCCCTCACCTCTGAATTCGGCCTTCAATTTTTATAAACAACACTGCTGAAAACACTTGGAACTATTTATTTCCCCTTGAAAGAACAATTATTTTTCCCAAATTCCATAATATTTACCTTTTTTTTGGCACAAGGTACTCTGCTTAAAGTAGAACTATTCTTACAGAACAGAGCTTCTATTCCTAGTTACTCTAGAGACAATATTTTGAATAAGCCTCTAGCACACTTACAATCTTGTATAAATATGTGATGAAATGGTCTCGAACTTCTCTTCTGTATTAAGAGCCATTTCATAAATGTAATTTTTCCAATTCATTCAGCTGATATTTATAATTGCATTATCTGAATGAGACCACTGCTTGAATGCGTACAATATAATACTAATTTTCATGTATCCATACCATTTCAAATGCATTTGATGTACTTTGTGGTGGGGTGGAAAACACATGCATACCTATATGTTTATATATTGCTTAGTATTTAGTAATGATGAACATTATACGTGGAGTGGATGTTGTGATATTATCTAGGACCCTAATTAAATATTCCCGATGTATGCCCTTATGTGGTTATAACAAATCATACCCATATAAAGGCATAGGAATCAAATCCATATTTAGTAATAGCCAATGCAAACCAAATACGGCAAGTCTACTTCCTTAGACTCCTAGAGAGCACAACGAGTTCTTTCAACAAACCAACCCTCCAGCAACCTGGGAATTCCCCATTGTTAGAACTGGGGGTCTCTAGTTGGCAGAGGTAAGTACCTTTGTCCAAATAGGGACCCTTGCTTCTATTCAGGGTAAAGGGATACACACTGTTGATAACCCCTGCTCACCCCCTAGGTAGCTTGGCACGAGCAGACAGACTTATCCCCAAGGCAATGTGTATAATATTTGCACTGAACACACACAATGACCCCAGAATCCACCACAAACTGAGACCACAAAGGTAAGTATATATAAAAATATAACTTTATCTAGTTTATGCAGTTAAAAATCACTGTCATTGCAGGTACACAATTTCTTCACTTGTCTTAATGGTTTGCACTATTTTTCTAGGAAAGCCTGGTACTTCAGTTACAGTCTCAAGTCTTGTCTAAAAGTAAAATTTGTAGCCGGTGAAACTGTCAAAGGATAATGAATGCCGTGCCTCTAGCGCTAGTTCTACTGTAGCGCTTCTTGCATGTTTCCACAGTTAGCCTATTAGCTGACACAGACCCCCAATCGGCCTCTGCCGGTACCGCTAGCTCTCTGCCCGCTCTCGACAATCCAACGAGCGACAGAGGGCTGAAATACCTGGAAGATGTGAGGACGGCAGAGCGGGGGTTGTGGAGACGAACACGGGCTCCTTCGTTGCAGACTGGCGCTCCTCCGGCACCTTCCCTCGTAGATTCCTCCACGAACCAATGGATGCGCAGCTCCGCAGGCGAGCCCCCAGTGACGAGATCTCAGCCACTCGCAGGGCAGCTATCCCGATGACGCAGCAGCCCAGGAACCAATCCCAGTGCGGCGTTGCTGAGGGAGGCTTGGCGCTCGCAGCCAATGGGAGCGTGGCTGCTTCGATCTTTGGCTCTGCGGCCCCGGCAAGGGACGGCGAGATCGTCGGGCGATTTCAGGCCTCAGGCAGAGGTAAACTTCAGCGGGACAGTGATTTTTGAGGGCGCGAGTCACAACTAGACCGCCCTCACAGCCACAAGATCTTGTTGGGGCAGAACTCACGAAGGGAGGCACCACGGACCTCCGACCCTCGCATAATGCGTGCCGATGAGCACACCGATCTCCGCCCACGATCAGCAGTTGAAAATGAATCACGCACCAGGCAAACTGCAGCACGATCTTCACAGCCTTTCTTAGTGTCTATGGAACTTTTTGACCCTGGGTTCCTGGACAGGAGGCCAGCTCTTCTCAGGCCCTTGGAGATTCTGATAAAGACACAGCACACAGCAAAGTCTTGCAGATCAGGCAGGCAGGGGTCACAGCACACTGCAAAGTCCCCTTCTTCTCTCCTTCAGAGGAACAGCAAAACAGGTCATCCGCAGAGCACACAGCAAGGGCAGTCTTCCTTAGTTTCTTCAGCAGTCCTTCTTCTGGCAGAGGTTCCTCTTGATTGTAGAATCTAAAAATCTGTTGTCAGGGGTCCTTCTCTTATACCCCAAAAAGTCTTTGAAGTCTTTGTGCAAGTGGGCCCTGAGCCACGTCTAAACCAGTTCTGGGTGTTGCTGGAGCACTTAGGCTTCCTGGCTTCTTCCTTCCTTTCAGTGTGAGGGGCAGAGGTGACAGCCGCCCAGCAGGAGGTGGAGCCAGCACTGTGTTAGGCAGGCACAGCCCTATTCACTCCCAGGTGCTATCTCCTCCCACCACTCTAGTTGCAGAAGCAGTCATTCAACCACGGGACTGACTCAGACAACCCCCCGGAGGGCTCCCCAGCCCCTGTCACCCTCAAAACAGACAGTCAATCCACAAGCAGGACCAGGCAAACAGAAGGGTTAGACAAGAGAACTGCCACTTTCTAAAAGTACTGTTCTCAAACACAGAATTTAAAAACAACCTTTCCTAAAAGATGTGTTATTAAATTCTGAGTTCAGGGATATCAATCACTTATGTCCCATCTTGTTCCTGTGGGAAGATAGTCTGGTATCCATTGGGACCAGCCTCCCCCATGTTAGTCTATGGAGCAAGATAACCTTGCAGCAGTGAGCACACAAAATGGCTGCTGTTCACTACCAGAGCATGTTACCTGCACTAGTACATGCTCTACCTTTCCTATACACTGCACCCTGCCGAGGGGGGTACCTTGAGCCTTCCATAGGGGTGACCAATGTGTACATAAAGGGAAGGGTTAGGCCCAGCCAGTGGGGACACTGGCCAGGAGGACATGGCAGTTCACTGACTGCACACAGGCGCTGCGGTGGCAGGCCTGAGACACCATTTTAGGGCTACTCATGTGGGTAGCACAATCAGTGCTTCAGGCTCACTAGTAGCATCTGTCATCACCAGCCCTGGCACATCCAGTGCACTTTACTAAGGACTTTGTGGTGACACAAATATGCCAATAAGGTACATCCAATCAATATGATAATTTCCATAGGGAGCAATTACACTCTGGCACTGATCAGCAGTGGCAGAGTGTCCAAAGCATCTAAACCAACAAAAACAAAATCCAGCACAGCATCAAAAATACAGGAGGCAGAGGCAAAAAGATAGGGGAAAACCACGCCAAGGGTGTCAGGTCTAACACCCATGCTTTTGTTTTGATTTGTCCTAGAACTCCTGCGAGCACTGAAAGAACGGCCAGTTCTTAGTGACATCTTTTATTGACGTCTTATCTCCAACCTTAGGTCAAACACGGCACCTTCCAGGTATAAATATATCAGCGTTTGCCTTAAGCAACACACAGTGGTGTGGAGAAGAGCGGCTATCTACTTATCCTAAGCCCAGCTGATGCAAGTGCCGAAGGAAGCCGTCCCTCCCATTTGATGCACTAAAAGAGACGCTGTCTTTTTCTCCTGCCGAGAAAATCCAGCTCCAGTGTTTCCAGTCACCCTTGCGGGTTACTGGGAGATCGAGTCCTGAGAGCAAGATACAAGACCTCCTCCATTCTAAAACCAAGGTACGGAGCTGACTAGACCCTTAGAGAATTCTTGAGTCAGATTCTTAGCTAAAACTAACTTAACTTAAACTGCAGCTCACGTACTCCTTCCCACGTACTAGGCTTAGGTTAGGTACATCGGGGTAGGCGTATTTAGAAGCAACAGTTGAGTATGTTTAGTCAAACTTTTATCATTGTATGTAACTGTATATATTTTATACCTTTTAAGTATCATATGGCTCAGAAACCATATCAATGCTTTTACAGTATTATTTCCTAATACTCCTTTTACTGTACACACTTTACTTTATAACAAGTATTGCAATTGTAGCAATTCATTTCTCTTGCATGAGAAAGAAGACTGCTCAATAAATAACACATTTATTGAAGATGCCCGTCTCTCTATTTCTCTGCACTCTGGTGAAACTAAGTATGCACAATTGACTGAGTGAAATAGCTATCTATCGACATTATTACTAAGCAGTGTCCCTCCTAATATTGAGTTTACTGAGCAAACTGGATTTCATTGCTAGCACTGACAGAATTTTAATGTGTTAAAATGAACCATTTGGCATATATCTTTACAAGCATTCCAGGGGTGACAATAAAGTTGTATTTTTTAGTTTTGACCAAAACCAATCTCCTTGGCCAAAAGCACTGCTTGCTAGTCCTTTTATCAGTAAGCTACATGTGGGATATCTCTCTATAAACCAGAATTTCAATTTTTCAGCTTTCATCTATGTTTCTGGCAGGTATTTGGTGGTTTAAAACATAAGTTTTGTCACAAATTTCCTGGCAAAATCCAAAGGGAATCATATCACTTTTTTCACCAAGCACTATCCCAATGTGCATTGAAGCACACACTAGCCCTTTATTTTTTGGGATAGAATTTTAAAATTAAAAATGCAATATAATGTTGATCTATCAATAGAATACATTTGTCTAACAAACATCAGCTGGAGACTCTACTTTAACTTTCCTGCTTCAGTTTCAAACAGTGCATCAGTAGAACAAATTCTGTGGGTTCTCAATGGCTGACTTTAGAGAATGCTCCATTTGGTGAACTGGAATGACTACTATTGCCATATAGAAATGAGTCACAGGCAATTGTTTTTGAAAAATGGTTGTTTGTTTGGAATCCCCTATCACCTGCAACTTCACATCCAAAAACTCAAGGTCATGTGAGCTTCACATCACAGTCAGCTGAATATTGTATGGGTTATTGTTCAAGCTTTCTATATATTCACTCAGCGATGCCTCATTTCCATCCCACAAGATTAATAAAACATCTAAAAAGCGCACACACTTTATGAATTTGTTAATGTGGTGCACATTACAGTCAGTCCATGCTACCTCTTTCTCTCACCATCTCATATAGATATTGGCATAAGTGGGAGAAAATGCCACCCATCACTGTGCCTTGCTTTTTGAGGTACATATTCTCATCAAAGAGAAAGATGGTGTGCCTGAGATAGAAGGATGCAAAAACAAAGGATAGCATTGTACTGTTTTGTGTGAAAGACAGGGGTCTTGTTTTAAGAAGTACTAGCATTTCTCAGTGCCATAATGACGGGCAATGTATGTATATAGTGAACAGACATCCATTGTTACCAATATGTAACTACTGTGCCACAGAATATTATTCATCTTGCACAAAAAATAATTTGTGTCCTATATGTATGATGCAAGACTCGTGACATAATGGCATAAAACCAGATCTACAAATCTGGATCTTTTTTCCAATAGTGAGCCCATCATGCTGACAATTGGTCTATCCTGCGGATTCTTAAGATCTTTGTGGTCCTTGGAATGGTCAGTCTTTCGGTATTAATATTCATCAATTGATAAGTGCCCAGATTCAGCCCATCCCTTGAGCATAAGATGGTACTCTTTTTGATAATCACAAATGTGGTTGATCTTCGATTCCTGATAGTACTCTCTGATCTTCAGTTGCCTATGAATTTCTCTGACATGTTGGTTAGTTTTCATAATAACGATGTTCCCACCTTTATCAGAAATTTTCAGGATAATTGATTTGTTGTTCCTGACTGCATTCAACTCCCACCAGTCATGAACTGTAAAATGTTTATGATTCTGACGGTAGCAACCTTGAGTTTATTTTTTTTTTATATTTCTTTTTATTAAATAGTTTCGACAAAACCAAATCAATTGATTACAAACAAGCGACTTCATAATTTCTCATTACCATCATGAACATTTGAAGATAGGTCACAGTTATTATACTGATTAAATCAAGATGTTTCAAGAGTTTCAGTGTTGATCTGCCGACAAGGTGGGAGACAGATGTCACCTCTGTAGTGATTCCACACTCCCCATACCCTACTCCATTTCCCAGGGCACCCTCTGGCCATGTAGAGTGACTTTTCTCTATACATGCACCAGTCTAGGTCCTCTTCCCACCTCTTCATTTGGGGCGGTTGACTTGCTCTCCACTGCTGTGTAATTTTCCTTTTCGTTGTAATGTATGCTTACATACCCCATTGTGTTGTGTACGTGTTGAGATCTGCAGGCTCCCCGACATTTAGTATACACCTCTAAGCCTCTGGCTGCAAGTCGACCCCCAGTACTGATAGCAGTGTGTGGTGGATGTCTCCCCAATACAATTGTATTTGCTGACAGTTCCACAATATGTGGATGAGCGTACCTAATTACCCACACCCTCTTCTACACTCTCCACCACTTTGAACTTATTAATATCATCCATTATTAATTTGTTGAATATGTCTACCAAATTGCCACTGGGCAATTGCAATGTGAACCTGCTGCTAGGTTTCAGTCCACTATGAACAGTTGAGTGCATGGAAAACTCCATTCACTCAAGTTGAGAGATTTCTGCTTTGTTAAATGTCAGTGCGGGACCACTGATTTCATTTCCTGAATCCAAACTGTTGACTTTCAATATCTCAGAGATAAAACGGGTGGAAAATTGCATTGCGGTAGAATCAGGATGATTCACATTGGTCCTACTTTCAGACTTCTCATGGTGAAGTACTTACGCAATATAACTTTCCTGACAAATTTATAGGCCTAAATCCTGAGGCTGACAAAGTCAGGCTCCACTGAGGGGCAAAAGCTCAATCCATACTCCAGGATCTTCTATTGACCTGATGTAAGGGAAACATCTGAGATGTTAATGGCATTGTTGTTGACGTCTGTCTCTGACATACCTAAGGATATTTGTCCTGAGCTTGCTTCGCAACTTTGCCTTTTTCCCCTCCTTGTTTTGTATTGCCTTACCCTCAATTTCGCCCCACTGCCACACTAGGGCATCACCATCCTGAGCAACTGCATCTTCTTATGGAAATCGAGGGTCTCCCATCTGTTTCACTGATGTTTAAAGTGGTATGACCCACCGTATTCAATCTCTTCTTAGCTCTCAGGAGTTCATGTTTCTTCGCAAATGTATAAGTCCTCCCAAATTGATAGTCAAGTTGGTCCCTGTTGAATTTGTGGGTGTTATGCATCCTTGTCGCTTCCTTATGCTACCTTACACTTCTCAATGCATTCTTATATTTTTTTATAGAGAGTTTTAACATCCTCTGGTTGTTTGACCATTTCAATCTCTTTCAGGATTAGTTTCATAATCCTATCTGTTCCTTCATGAGACACTTAGCATGGGTTATGGGTGTTCCCATGAGCTTAAAGGAGCAACCTTCTGTGTTGGATCTCCTTTTCTCAAACAGAACTAAATCTATGTCCTCAAATGTAGGCATCACAAACATATGTTTGCCACAGAGTATTCTCTTGCATTCAATGTACCTGCCTACCAACATCATCTGCCACCATTTCTTGGATTCAGCAATCCGTGCCTTCTCTAGTTCATTACTGTGTAATGTGTAAATGTATGTATGTAACCACTTGCGGTGTTCTAGTGGCACCTCCCTTCTCCAGGTGCATTCCCGCTGCAGCTGTGGCACCACTACATTACTCCAATGCCACTTGATCCCGCTGTGCTCTTTGTTCCGCCATCTCATGACGTCACAATTTCAAGATTATTCAAAAAATTTATTATTAACGCACTGTTTTTGTAATTCACATTTCATTGAACTGTACTTGGAACTACAATAGTCAATTTACGCAACTTGTAGTTGTAGTCGGGTGTTGTAAAATCACATAGTCTATGGCATCCAGAGAGGTTTATGGTAAATGCAGCCCCTTCTTACACAATATCGTGCAGGTTACCGGGGGGGTCCAGACACACACACACACTACTGTGCATACAGGCAGCTGGGTTGAGGCACACTGATATCAAACAAAATCACACTGCTTTGTTGCATGGGTCCCAGTTTGCGCTCCCTCTATCTAGACCTTTTCCAGCATCCATCCAGGTGGAACTCTTACTCTGACTCCCTTTGCGACTGGCAAGGTCATCCATCCTTGCTCCTGAATTTTCAGCGGAGAATATATACACACACACAAACATATATATATATATATTCACTGAAAAAACGAAAAAACCATAGGTTTCACAACAGTTATAGTTAGGAATTAGCATTTAAAAACCTATTAAATTCACAGAAAAAACCATAGGTTTCACACCAGTTATAGTTAACTGGAAATTTTACTGACATAAAACCATTGAAATTCCCACGTTATAGTTAGTTGGACTCACTATAACTTGCGCGTGTAATGCACTGCTGATGACATCACATATTACATCACTCATGACATGGTCAATGACATCACTCATGACATCACTCCCGACACCATCCAGTGAATGTGTCCCTTTCTGAAAAATAAACATGTTTTAAATATGTATATGTAAAGGTCCATGGAAGAATAAATGTTTAAATAAGTGTCTTAATGGATGTTTTTTTTAAAAAAAACAAATGATTGGTTAACTGGCTTATTAAGTGTATCATAGTGAATACATATATTAGCGAGTATTGTTTCAATATTTAAAAGTTTGTATCAGTGTTTCACTTTGTGTATAAGTGGGTGCATGGGTTGGTGAGTAGCTACATGTGTGTTTCTATGGGTTATTAGATGTTATTTTTAGTATCAGTATAAATGTCTGTATGATTTGGTGGGGGTGTTACTTAGCACACAGATGCATCAATGACTGACTCACTGTTTGTATGTGTTTTGAAGACAGCATATGTGCCGGACTGTATAGGTGAATGAGTGTGTATATGTATATGTTAGTAAGTGAATGACTGTCTTACTAGTGTCTTTATCAGTAACTTCATATGTTTTAATCTAGTATATGTGAATATTGGTGTATATAAGTGAGTATATGTGAGAGTCAGAGTTCTTGTTTAAATAAGTATGTGTTTCTATAAGTGATTGTTTAAGAGAGTAAGTATGTGTAAGTTTCGTTAGAAGTAAGGTGGTAGTGTGTGTATAGCTGTATATGCCAAAAAATGGATGTTCAATATTTTATTTGCATGTGTGAATATGTGTGTGAGCAACTTATGGAAGACTGTCGGTGTGTTAACGGATGTATAGGTGTCTCACTACATATGATGAGTGAGTATATGTATGACTGACTATATAGAACTGTTGGTGAATGAGTGCATGTGTATATAAATGGTGGAATGACTGAATTGGTTGTTGTAACTGGTATAGGTATCTCCACTTTTTTGAAAATGTTAGTTTCTATTTTTTAATATGTGTTTCAAGGGTTACTTTACAGTGAAAGGAGGTCAGTCTCTCTGTCACAAGGATGGTGTCATCAGTGATGTCATGAGTGATGTCACTGACCATGTCATGAGTGATGTAATATGTGATGTCATCAGCAGTGCATTACACGCGCAAGTTATAGTGAGTCCAACTAACTATAACGTGGGAATTTCAATGGTTTTATGTCAGTAAAATTTCCAGGTAACTATAACTGGTGTGAAACCTATGGTTTTTTCAGTGAATTTAATAGGTTTTTTAAATGCTAATTCCTAACTATAACTGGTGTGAAACCTATGGTTTTTTCAGTGCATTTCAAAGTTTTTTTTAATGCTAATTCCTAACTAAAAGTCTCATTTTATAAGTAAGACTGTTAGCGCTCTAGTTGTTCTTTAGAACACTCTGGTATATACTATCATTGGGCTATAGTTGCGCTATATCTGGCTGATATTTGGGCTACATTTGTAATTTTTTGTCTCTGGTGGCCATCTTTGGGCTACATTGGGCTACATTGGGCTACATTTGGGCTACATTTGGGCTCTAACATATATAAAGCCCAAAGTAGGCCAATATATATTTTTTTAAAGTTAATTTTCTTAAAAACAACTGGAGCATATATCTTGAGACATAGCAAACGCACATCGGGCTACCAGTCCTTACAATTTTTCAATTTTTTTTTTGTCTTGGAGCGCTCCTGGTGCGCGCCCTGGTGAGCGCCCCGGAAAGTGTAGTAATTTGAAGTGCCCCGGTACGCGAACCGGGAAGCGTCCCGTTAGCGCCAATGTCGCGATCGAAAACAACATCGTGACGCATCGCGTAAGCGTGACGTATCGCGTAGCCGCGTGATGCGTCTTATGACGCGCTGCGTAAACGCACCTGGAAGCCCTCCGCGGCGCGGCCCGGAGCGCGTAACGTAAGCGCGCCGGAGTGTGTAACGTAAGCGCATCGGGTCATGTGACTTGAAAATAAAACTTTTCATTGGTTCTCATCATTTTTTTTCTCCAAATAATGAAAGCCCCCTCCTTTTTTCCTCATTCTTACTTTCTTCATTGAGAGAGCAAGAGCTATTTTGGAGGAAACAATGGCATCACTTGTTGCTGCAGCTGGTGCACCCCCACCAACCTGAAAAGAAGGTCCACCACCACAGTTTCTTGGAGGACAGGAAGAAGAGGAGGAAGAAGAGGAGGAGGATCAACAACGAAGGCGCTTCCTCCCAGAAGAACCAAGACAAAGGCACGTTAAAGTGCACTTTTTTTCTTTTCCAGATGACCAAAAAAAGGTGAACGCCCCCAAAGTCACCTGTCTTATTTGTGACAAAGTTCTCTCCAGGGGCAATCCCTCAAAGAAATATTCTTTTGGTAACTATACCATGATCCGCCACATGGAGAGGTGGCATCCCAATAATTTAGCCCAGGCTGAAGTCCAGGAACTTCGGAACAACCCACCCCCTGTGGCCAGCACTTCCTTTTCAGTACCCTCACTTTCTGGTCCTGAAGAACGCCAAATAGGGCCAAATATTCAGCCAAAATTTGGCAAGGTCAAATTTCTTTGCATTTTCTGTGGCAAAACATTATGCTATGGTGAACTTAGCGTCACCTTAATAAATAATGCTATAGACAACCACAAATGCAGCAAGGAAAGAAAACAGTAATTCTTTTCTTTTTTTTTGCTCCTGTTGAGCCATTTCCAATTCCCTGTTTTTTGTTTGTTCCCTTAAAAAAAAATATATATATAAAATTGTTCGTAAACACAAAAAAAAACAAAAAATGTTCAGAAAAATAATAAAAAAATATAAAACAACCAACAGAATAAAAAAAGTTCTTTTCAGAATTACCTCCCATTTACAAAATATTGCCAACATTTGTTAAACTCTGGCATTCTTTTTTCTCTGTAGTGCGCTTCCCGGTGCAACCCCCTCCACGACAATAGCCCCCACATCAAACCTAGGGTGTCAGGGGGGGTCTACCCTTCCCCCTTATGGTCATTTCCCCCTTTGTTTTGACCACCTCTTGTGTCTCGATCCTACCGAGACACAAGATGGCGGCTGCTCCAGACTGTTTCGAATGTTTACAGACACCCAGGAACCAATCAGCTTTCTGCGCGCAAGTCGCGTGGCTCCCCGGAGCGCGTACCGGGGCGCTGTCTTAGATATATATCTTTTTTAGAACCTAAATTACTCAAAATCCACTGAAGCACATATCTTGAGACATAGCAAAGGCACATCGGGCTACCAGTCCCTACAATTTTGCCAAGTTTGGTGGAAATCCATTCAGCAGTTCGGGCTAAACGGGAGGTCGACCGCCCTATGGAAATTAACATGGGGAAAACACGTTTTGGGACCCCCCTTTTATCTCAGCCCCCGCTTCACAAATCCCCCCCAAACTTTCAAGGAAGGACCAGGGCGCCACAAAGCCATTTTGAGGAAATTTTCAGGCAGATTCGTCAATCGACGCCAAAGTTATTCCCAATAGAATGTTGTGATTTCCCTATAGAAAATTATCCTAACTGTAACTACCTACTGGCGACCGCTTCTATGGATTTGTATGAGTGACATGTCCAGCTAACTATAATGCCCCTGAAACCTATGTTTTTTTCAGTGAATTTCTAAGGTTTTTAAAATGCTAATTCCTAACTATAACGTGCCTGAAACCTATAGTTTTTTCAATGAATTTCAAAGGTTCTTTAAATGCTAATTTCTAACTTTAACGTAACTGAAACCATTGTTTTTTTCAGTGAATTTCAAAGCTTTTTTAAATGCTAGTTTCTAACTTTGCCTACAGAGGTAAGACATGTGAAGAAAGAAGAAAAAACACACAGAAAGAAGAAAAAGAAATGCAGAAAGAAGCAATAGAAGTCCACAAAGACGAAGAAAAGTACAGGAAGAAGGAAGACGTGCAGAAAGAACAAACAGAGGAGCAGAAAGAGGCCTTTGTTGCAAAATCATCCTGTACCCTCAACTTTTTTAGATGGGTACTGGTGGTAACTGACTCTGACTAACCAGTCCTAGAGCCAATGCTAAGCTAAAAGACACTTATAATACAGTTAAAACACCTACATACACTAGGGAACACTATGAGTTGGGGTACCCTTGTTATTAGCATGACCTCCTCTGTAAGCCTCTAGTACATAATAGGCTAGGGGAATTAAAACTACCTCTTAAAACACGCCACAGGGAGCGTTTGCACACTAGTGAAGGGAGGGGGGAAGCTGAGCTGATGTGTGCAAACACGCCCTTTGGCCATTTTAATTTGGGGGATAAAGTCCCCTTAAATCCTGAGTGTCCCTTGGGTACAACTAGCCCATCAGGTATCTCTAGTTAGCACCACAGAGCTGTGTTGCAGAAAAAATGGGCACGGCCTGGACCACCTCTCTGCAACGCAGCACATTAGCACTTACTGGAAGCACCTGGTGGACTAGTTGGCCCCCATGGGCCTTCAATATTGAATAGGAATTATTTTTCCAAGTTAAAACGTGCCATAGGGCGTGTTTGCACACATCCCCTCAGGCCCGTCCCCTCCCTACCCTGCTGTGTGAACACGCCATGTGGCCGTTTTAAGTTGGGAGATTAACTCCCCTTGAATTCTGAGGGTCCCTCAGAGCAAATTAGCCCACTACGTACGTCTAGTAAGCACCATTGCAGAGACGTGTAAAAGGGGCACAGCCTGCACCACCTCTCTTCAGCGCAGTGGCACTTACTGGAAGCACCTGGTGGGCTAGTTGGCCCCAGGATTGAAGGGGAATTTTTTCCCCAACCTAAAACACGCCCCAAGTCGTGTTTGCACACGTCACCTCAGGCCCCGCTCGCTCCCTTTACCATTGTGTAAATACGCCCTTTGGCCGTTCTAAGTTCAGAAATTAGGTCCCCTTGAATCCTAAGGATCCTTAGGGTCAAACTAGCCTACTAGGTACCTCCAGTAAGCGCCACTGAGCCGCGTTGCAGAGAGGTGTAAAAAGGGGCGTGGCCTATGAACATCAGTCTGCAACTCAGCGCCCTGGTGCATACTGTAGATACCTGTTGGGCTAGTTGGACCTCAGGGACCCTCAGTATTGAAAGAGAGGTAATACCCCAACTTAAAGCACTCCACGTGGAATACTGCGGGTTCCTAGGGTGCAACTAGCCCACCAGCTACCTCCATTAAGTGCCACAGAGCTACGTTGCAGAGAGGTGCAAAAACAGGCCTGGCCCGAGAACACCTCTCTGCAACGCAGCCCCCTGGTGCATACTGGAGGTTCTTAGTGGGCTAGTTGGCCCCCTGTTACCCGCAGCATTCAAGGGGAATTCTTTCCTCATCTGCAAACGCCCCATCCCCTGGGGCATGGCATTTTTTTAAATGATTTTCCTTTTTTTGGAGTGGGTCTGTGTTGCCCCCCTCCTCTGGCCACTTATGGCCCCATTCCCCGGGGCCGGCCTATCAATTTTTTAATTTTTTAATTTTATTTTTGGGGAGGGGGCCGCGTGGCCCCCCTCCCGGGCCCCTTGTAACCCCAGGGGCCCATCCCCCAGGGCTGACCCTCTCTGTTGGGGACCGTGGGGGGCCCCAATCGCCCCACAGTCCAACCGTCCCCCCGCGTCCCTCAGGTGATGGCATTTCTTTTCCACATGGGGAGCTGCTAACATGCATCTTCCGTGTGGAAAAGAAATTTGGTTTTAATTTTGAAAGAGAGAGCAGGATTCCCTGCTCTCTCTTTCAAAATTCAAACCAAGTTTGCTCTGGCAGGGCGAGAGCCGTGAGGCTCCCGCACTTTCATAGCAAACTACAGTGTCCCGGGGTGGGCACTCCCGGACACTGCAGGAGCCGGCCCTGGGGGGTGGCAGTCCCCAGGGCCCTCGAGGGCTCCAAAAGGGGGGCTTTGTGGCCCCCTCCCACCTATTTTAAAGCGCATGGGGTGATGGTCCCCGGGGCTGCTGGGTCTGTCACGGACCACCCAATTTAAATATTTAGAGCCCCGATGAGGTGGCGGTCCCCAGGGCGTGTGTGGGGGGCTTGAGCCCCCATACAGGTATTTTTTTTTAAGCCCGGGGGTGGGGCCCTTCAGGGCTGTGGGGGGCAGTGCACCCCCTGCAATCTCAAATAAGATGAGCCCCAAGGGGTGGCGGTCCCCGGGGCTCGGGGGGCCTTAGAGACCCTCCAGCATTATAATATTTAGCCCTGGGGGTGGCGGTCCCCGGGGCTGCCCCCCACAATCTCAATTAAGTCGAACCCCGGGGGTGACAGTCCCGGGGCTCAGGGGGCCTTAGAGGCACCCCAACATTATACTACTAAGCCCTGGGGGTGGCAAGCCCCGGGGCTGCGGGGGGCCATGAGCCCCCGCAAATATTCATGCTTTGCCCCAGGGAGTGGCGGTCCCCGGCGCAGTGTGGGGGGGATTGGAGCTCCCCCAAACTTTATTTTGATCATGCTCCCGGGACTAACATGCTCCCGGGACTTTTCCCCCCCCAGGGGCAGATTAGCATCGAAGTGCGGGAGCCAGCTTTTAATTTTTTTTATCAGCAGGATCCACGCAACCTGCAGGGATCTTGCTGTTGTTTTGAAAAAAAACTATTTTTTGGGGGCCTTGGGGGTCCTTGTGGGATCCCCTGAGCAGGACTAGGGGGTCATGGTGTTTCTACCCTGCCCACTTTTTGCGTTTTGCACGTTTTTACTTCTGTGTTCTTGTTCCTCAGTTCTACAAGATGGCTGCCAACACTTCCTGGTTTGGAGTGTTGACAGCCAATTAGCATACAGCTCATGCTCGGCATGGTGCGCTTAAGGTGCGCAGATCCTCATCGGCCATAGATATATATGTGATTTTTAATTTTGATTTTCTCAGGAAATACTAAACGGATTTACACCATTTAACAAAAAGGCACGACTCTGAACCAAGGGCTAACTTTTTGCCAAATTTGTGTAATTCCGTTCAGCAGTTCGGGCTGTAGCTGCGGCTAAAGGTTCCTATGGGAAATTGCATGGGGAAAACACGTTTTGGCACCCCCCTTTTTCCTGGGCCTCCGCTTGACGAACACCCCAAGACTTCCATGATGAGAGCGGACCGGAGCACCCCACCAGTTTAAAAAATTTCGCAAAGATTCGTCAATCGGCGCCAAAGTTATTCCAAATAGAATGTTGCGGATTTCCTATATATATATATATATGTATATATTACCTACTGGCGAACGCCAGTAGGTAGTTATAGTTAGGATTTTTTTCAATGCAAAATCTCAAAATTCTATTTGGAATAAGTTTGGCGCCGGTTGACGAATCTGCCTGAAAATGTCCTCAAATTTGCCTCGCGGAGCTCCGCTTCTTCCTTGAAAGTTTCGGGGGGATTCGTCAAGCGGGGGGCAAGATAAAAGGCGGGTCCCAAAACGTGTTTTCCCCATGTTAATTTCCGTTGGGCGGTCGAACTCACTTTTAGACCGAACGGCTGAATGGTTTTCCACCAAACTTGGCAAAATTGTAGGGACTGGTAGCATGATGTGCCTTTGCTATGTCTCAAGATATGTGCTGCAGTGGATTTTGAGTAATTTAGGTTAAAAAAAATATATATATCTATAGGCGCGCCCCGGTACGCGCACCGGGGAGCGCACCGGGCGTGCTTATCGACTTGCGCACGGAAAGCTGATTGGCTCACGGGTGTCTGTAAACATTCAAAACAGTCCGGAGCGGCTGCCATCTTGTGTCTCGGTAGGATCGAGACACAAGAGGTGGCGAAAAAAAGGGGGGAAATGACCATAAGGGGGCAGGGTAGATCCCCCCTGACCCCCTAGATTTGATGTGGGGGCTATAATAGGGCCTGCAGGGCAAAACAAAATTTTGCGCATGGGGAGCGCCCGGTATGCGCTCCGGGGAGCGGACCGGTGAGCGTAGCATGGGGAAAACCCAGTTTATTCACTGTGTCACCTCTACGACCCTTTTTTGCGTCAATACGTCCCTTTTGCATACATTACACCTGACGGAGATATAATGTGGCGCAAGGGCTTACAAAGTGACGCATCTACCTAGATGCTTCACTTTGTAAATATGACTGAATAAGGTGCATTTTTTACAGCACTGGTGCGTCACAAAAAGTGATGCACCGGTGGCGTTACAGTGACGCATGGCCTCATAAATGAGGCCTTCAGTCTTCTAGTCATGCGTCATATTAAATATATGACATATTATGTCGGAAGTACTTACAGATACGTCAGTATTTCAGACGTATCTGTAAGCGCAAAAGTGATGCATTGCTGGAGTGTGTCACAAAAATGATGCAACTCCAGCAATGCATCCTTTCACATGGGGCCAGGCCCCATGTGAAAGGGCTTGTATCAGTCTTACACCTGCTGTGATACAGGCGTAAGATTTGGACGCAACAGCGTCATAAAAGTGACACAGTGATATCTCATAGATTTCACTGCGTCACCTCTACAACCCTTTCTTGCGTCAATACGTCCCTTTTGCGTACATTACACCTGACGTAGGTATAATGTGGCGCAGGGGCTTACAAAGTGACACATCTACCATGATGCGTCACTTTGTAAATATGACTGAATAAGGTGCACTTTTTACTGTACTGATGCGTCACAAAAAGTGATGCTCCGGTGGCGTTAAAGTGACAGATGGCCTCATAAATGAGGCCTTCAGTCTTCTAGTCATGCGTCATATTAAATTTATGACGTATTTTGTTGGAAGTTCTTACAGATACGTCAGTATTTCAGACGTATCTGTAAGTGCAAAAGTGATGCATTGCTGGAGTGTGTCTCAAAAATGATGCAACTCCAGCAATGCATCCTTTCACATGGGGCCAGTGAATATATATATATATCTATATATATATATATATATATATATATATATATATATATATATCTATATATATATATATATATATATATATATATATATATATATATATATATATATATATATATATATATATATATATATATATTCACGGAAAAAACCATAGGTTTCACACCAGTTATAGTTAGGAATTAGCATTTAAAAAACCTATTAAATTCACTGAAAAAACCATAGGTTTCACACCAGTTATAGTTACCTGGAAGTTTTACTGACATCAAACCATTGAAATTCCCACGTTATAGTTAGTTGGACTCACTATAACTTGCGCGCCTGCAATGCACTGCTGATGACATCACTCATGACATGGTCAGTGACATCACTGATGACACCATCCAGTGAATGTGTGTCTTTCAGTAAAATAAATATGTTTTACATATGTATTTGTAAAGGTCGATGGAAGAATACATTTTTTAAAAAGTATCTAAATGGATGTTTTTTTTATAAAAAAATGGATTGGTTAACTCGCTTATTAAGTGTATCTTAGTGAATACATATATTAGCGAGTGTTGTTTAAATATTTAAATATATGTATCAGTGTTTCACTTTGTGTATAAGTGGCTGCATGGGTTGGTGAGTAGCTACATGTGTGTGTGTATGGGTTATTAGATGTTTTTTTTAGTATCAGTATGAGTGTCTGTATGGTTTGGTGGGGGTATTACTTAGCACATAGATGCATTAATGACTGACTCACTGTTTGTATGTGTTTTGAAGACTGCATTTGTGTTGTAGTGTAAGGGTGGATGACTGTGTATACTGTATATGTGTGTGTTAGTGAGTGAATGACTGTCTCACTAGTGTCTTTATTAGTAACTAAATATGTTTTATTCTATTATATGTGAGTATCAATGTATATAAGTGAGTATATGTGAGAGTGAGAGATTGTAAGAGTTCCTGTTTAAATAAGTATGTGTTTCTATAAGTGATTGTTTAAGAGAGTAAGTATGTGTGAGTTTCCTTAGAAGTAAGGTGGTAGTGTGTGTATAGCTGTATATGCAAATAAATGGATGTTCAATAGTTTATTTGCATGTGTGAGTATGTGTGTGAGTGGCTTTTGGATGACTGTCGGTGTGTAACAGGATGTATAGGTGTATCACTACATATGATGAGTGAGTATATCTATGAGTGACTATATAGAACTGTTGGTGAATGGTACAGCAGCAGTGATAACGACATTTGCTCAACTCTACATGACCTGCCGAACCTCCCATGAGGTTCTATTTCCATCTCGCCCTGAAGAAGTCCCATCTGGGACGAAACACGTCAGGTCGGCTGTTCTTTCTTGCAATTGGAACAATAAAAAGGATTTTTCTTAAAACTTGGACATCATTTCCAGTGTCTTTATAATAAGCCTGTGATTTAGTTTTCACATTTCTTACTTATGGTGCACCTGTGCTTATGAATTAAATCAATTGTAAGGAACTATCACTGTGATGGTGGGTGGTTATCGGTGTGCACATAAACCCCAGTGTAGTATCTAAAGGGGAAATTACTGTTGGGGTCATTTTGGTTATGTGCATTTGTAATGAAGGTTCCACCATCTGCCTTGTTCTAGCATACATTTGAAAATGTATAAGGGCACACTTTGTGACTTGCGTAAAAAACCATTGGTTAAACAGTAGAATGAATTTCAGAGATGGTTCTCTGACTCTTTGCGTTATGTAAGAAAAGGAGAAAGAAAACGTAATCAACACAAAGCGACCTAAAACTACATGCAGTCATACAATACACGCCTATAACTTACCAGTACAACTGGACAGATTGTTGTTGGTGGCAAAATGTGATCCTTGTATGGTCCGCAGTCACATTCAGGCTTTAGATGTGAAGCGCATTTATTGTGGAGCTATTGATAGGAGAAAAACATGTTTAGATTTGGAGAATACACAGCATCACAGATGTCAGCACTATTTGTACACACAGTATGCCAATATACATGCACAAAGATAAACAATTATTATAGAGAAATTGCTGTGTAGTCCATCATTGAATATTTTTTCAACACCAAGCATTCAGCCCTCCACTGTTGAAAACAAAATTAATCAGCCAAGTTATGTGGGCAACCCTAGGACAATTTTACCTATGTTATATATTACGATAGTATCAATGGAGAACTGGTGTTTGTTGTTATTATATTGTCGCTGTCCTTGAAAGTAGCAAAGATTAATATGCCATATTTTTATAGGAAGTCAGCCAGCCTTGTTCGAAGAGTCAATCCATAAAAAAACACAGCTAAAAACTGCAGCAGGAAGAGGTAGGCGAATGTATTGCCCTTCACAACTAAAATGGCAATCACCGGCCAATGGGCTTCAATTAAATTAAAAAGGTGGCTTTTACCTTTGGTTTTCTTGGGGGAGATTATTATTGGTCACAAAATTGATCAGGAAGTACACACCCTCACCTCAAGACGTGCCCCCCAAGGGAGCTAATAAGAGCATTTCACAGATCGCAGCAAAGTCAATGATAGCTCAATACTGCTACCCATTCTCCATGTTCTTTAAAAAGTAAAAGCACTTCATCCTACAATCAGTTTAATACTACACATAAAAATATAAATGAACACGCATAAACCAAGTAGGGTGAAACAGGCTTTTTACAACGATCAATGAACTTCTAATGGCTTCAATAAATTGCATTTTGGCTCTTTGGATTTAGTTACAGGTTTACTCAATAAACCAATCTTGCCTACAATCATCAACAGAGGGTTTTTCACACGTTATAAGCTACTGTCTATTGGCTTTATCAAAGTGTTTGAGCGCGTAACTTTTAATAAATCAATCAATCCACTTTATTCGGAGGCATTATAGCGATCATAAAAGCATTTCACAGTACAAAGCAACTCCTAAATTGTATCAGGTAAAAGTACATAAAACACATAGTAAAAACAGCTAAAAATAGTAGCAGCAATATATTAAGACAACATGGACCTACGTGCTCTTACAGTAGATTTTAGGAAAGACCAGTTGTGTAAAATAGTTCCCGGTTAAATACAAGTAATAAAATCTAAAAACGGTTCTGCATTGACCAATATTCAGCAGTATTTCTTTTTAACAGTGCTGTTCAAAAAAAGTCTAGTATACTGTGCATAAAATGTACCCAAAAAGTTAAAACGAAGCATTGGTTGCCCAGTTGAATCATCACAAGGACAGGGCATGGATTCAAGATTGTGGGTAAAACCCGCAGGAAAGCAAAGCAGATATTTAACAGTATCGGATCTAAAATGAAATAGTGAAAAACTATCACGACGACTGCAGGCAAACCTAATGTAGTCGAGTGTACAATTCGATCCCCACAGATCGAGATGTCTAGTCATGGTAGACTTCCTCACCAGGGGCCAGATGTAGGTGGCCGTTTGAGGCCATTTACCGAGCGGTAACGGCCGATTTTGGCCGTTACCGATCGGTAAATGGGTGACAGGTATGTAGGGTGCATTATTTTACCGAATCGGTAAAATTACTGAATCGGTAATTTTACTGATTCGGTCAAATAAAAATTCGGTAATTTTACCGATTCGGAGGCACCCAGATGTAGGTGGGACTCTTCAGAGTCCCAGAGGCCTTACCCAATCAGTATTTTACCATTGAATCCAATTTGATGGTAAAATACGGATTCCGGTGTGCATGCACATGTGTGCATGCACACCTATGCCATGTGACAGGCAGACCTGCCCTTAGGGCATGTATGCCTGCCACATGGCACCCAAGCCTGTTTTTGGGGGTGCCAGAGGGTGTCAAAGTGACACCCCCTGCACCCTTGTGAAAATCGGTATTTACCGATTCGGTAAATACCGAATCGGTAATGCCCATTCATTCCTATGGGCTTCAAATACCGAATTCTTCCGAATCGGTATTCCAGCACATCTGGAATACCTACATATCCACCCCTTAGATTTACCGATTTTTAATTACCGAATCGGTAAAATTCGGTAATTAAAAATCGGTAAATCTATTTTACCTACATCTGGCCCCAGATCTCTTAGTCACTGTGGGGCATATTACCAAGCATTAGCGAAAATTATCGCTATTGCTTGGTTAGAGACAAAAAAGTATCGCCGACCAGCGGCGATTTTTATCACAGATAAACCTTGGTATTACCAAGGTTTATCGCAAATGCAATAAAAATCGGCCAAAATGCATGAATATTGCTGAACTGAAGATATTCAGGCATTACCGAGCTAATGCTCTTAGCCATGTTATCCACCTCCCATTGGATAACATGGCTAAGAACTGCTCAGGGCAGGTGTTAGCTTTTGGAGATATTCGCGCTTAGCGTGAATATCTCCAAAAGTTGGTAATAGGAGATAGCGATGTTAGCGACTGTTTCCAGTCGCTAAAATCTTGGCACGCCCACTTTGCATGTCATTAGTGATACATTTCTCTGACATGCAAAGTGGGGCCCAAGATGGTCGATATCTCCTACTAGCTGTCGCTAACTGGTGTTACCGACAGCTAGGTAATAGGGAGATAATTTTATCTCCGCTTTCTTGGCTTTTAAAGCCAAAAAAGCGGAGATAAACCCCCTTGATAATATGCCCCCGTGTTTACACATATGTATCCTCATTAGTAGTCCCACAACTGCGCCTGCTGGTATTGAAATTTCACGTGCCTTTTAACTTTATATATTCAAATAATGATACATTTTATACTTTTTTGGATGGGGATGGAAAATTTACATGCGGCTTATGCAGCTATAATTCTAATGTGCCCTTACTATTTGACTGTTTACATTTCTTCAGAATTAGAAGTCTGATTTTAAAACCTACCTTTCCAAAGTATAAAATCCACAACACTAGTGAGGTAATCACGCTTATTTTTTACATGGAGTTTCTTGATGAAACGTGCATTTGGAAATTTATTAAAGGCTATTTTGGCTTAGACGTTTGTTATTGTAAATGTTTATATTGTTTTTAACTCTCATGTAATGATGTTACACGTAGATTTAGAGACTACAGTTTAAATAAACTCTCTAATCTTTGCATGTGTGCTGTAAAAACAGGGTACATGAAAAATTTGAAAGGTTTGGACGTAAGAAATCATTTTAAACTTTGTATGCCTCAGCAATTCATGCTTTTTTTAACGCTAAGCCATGTCTACAAATGTTAGTAGATAGGTTTTTGCAATATTATCCATTGGGGGTTGCATGAGAAAGCACATGTACCGCCCATAGTACACCCCCTTCGCGTGAAGTAGTGCAAAGCATAGATAGCACTAGCTTGTGTTACTTTATGGCTCTTTTTTGAGTGGAAAAGTTTAAAAGTCAATCCCAATTCTATATATTGTGCACTTTTGTGAAGCAAACCCCACACAAAGTGTTAGTAAATATGGGCCATTGCTTTAATTTCTGAAGTGATTGTTATCCAAGTTCCAACATGATCAGCAAGCAAAACTGAATGCTAGTACAAATACCAAAAACCAATGAATCTTAAAAAAGCACCAACATAAAAATTATTCTTCAAGAGCCACCCAAAAAACTTAATAAGAGAATGTGTACCCTTTCGGACATGGGCTGTGTAAGTCTGCCTGTGGCTGGTTGGGAAAAGAGCTTCACCATAGACCAGTCTCTGCAACCAGACTCCAATATACACAGCCTTTGGACAAGCACATGGGAGTTGGCGCACCACAGTGGGTTAGACACATGCCTTGCGAAATGCCACGGGCAATCACCAAGCTACAGAAGGCTCTGCGCAGTGGGGGTTGGCAGCAATGATACTAAATACTCATGGAACTATTTTGGGTCTCCACCCAAAAGTCAAAAACTGTGCTCCTGGTTAGTAGATGTACCATGTAGGAGTTTGGACACATTTAGGATAGCTCCTAAAAGCAGGGTGATCAGTTAAGATCAGGAAGTGAGAGTTAGCTTTAGTATAGATTTAGCTAGATTCTCAAAACACTAGTGTTTTAACTCAAAAGAATAAGGCATGATTCTACAAGATCTAGCAAAGTGGTGGTTTGTACAGAATGACTGTAGTACTTTAAATGATATATTCTTATACCACCAGACAGGGGAATATAGTTGTAAATAAGTGTTCAATTTGCCAACAGTAAAACTGAGTGACAATTCAGGTGGTATTTTGATTAAGAAACAAGCTCTACTGGCCTAGGAGACGGATGGCAGGATAAACACAGCATGACTTGGAAATTTACTAAAGTGAACATGTGCCAGAAGAAGGCCTGGATGGATCTTGAAGCAGAGTATTCTTGAATGGCTAGCAATGCTACCGGCATTCTTTTGGCCCTGATCACCCTAATCTTTAGGTCGAGCATTTGAGACCTCTTGTATATACTTTAGTATATACTTAAATGTATATGTACTTTGTGGGCACTAGAGATCAGCCCTAGGACTTGTCTGCTTCCTCTTAGGGACTTTATTTTCTGTTTAACGGCCTCTATTCAACTGTCTTAATAGAAAACGACCAGTAGAGGTCAGTAAAATACCAGAAATGCTTTCTTCTGAGGTAATTTCTTTTTTGTATTTTTCTGGCAACTGCCTCTATTTAACTTTCATGATAGAAAATGACAAGCAGAGGTCAGTAAAATACCAGAATCACTTTTCTAGACTCCAGTCCATAGAAATTGTCTTCCATGAGCACCCGTTTACAATAAAAAAAATCAAATCTTGTATTTTTAGTGAAATGACCACCGAAGACCCTGATATTATATAAAAAACAGAGCTTTGGACTATATAACTTCCTGCTGAAAGGCAATATTTCTCTCCATGCGTTCCCATACCTTGGGTGTCACACTGTTTGGTGCTTACTTTCTCTCCATGTTAAAGAACAGTAGATGTTTCAGCACCCAGGCTAATGAGCTGCATAGTTAAATACATATATGGTCCCAAATGCGAGACCGCTTGCATTTCAAATGCCTGTTTGATTAGTACTGATAGTAACTGACTCTGATTGTGCCCTGACCTCTGCTTACCAGACCCAGAGCCAGTATTCTGCTTTAAAGATATGTGTTGGTTCGAAGTAATTACAATTGGCAATAACAGACCCCTGTAAGTACCTAGTATATAATAAGGCAAGGGGCATACCAACTACCTAGAAGTCCCTCGTACGTAATATAGTGGGAAGGATTAGTTGCCCAGTAGATTTCCTGCAATGGAGTGAGACTTAAAAGCAGCCCTGCTTTGCAGACTGTCTTTAAAATTAAATTATAAGAAATATACCTATTTAATTAAAGGTACTTCCAAAGTAGAAATAATCCTTATTTTTATTTTTACATATATGTCACCCCTAATATCTCCCCTAGGTGCCCCAGGGGTAGTTTGCCATGTAACCATAAGGAGGAACATTACAAAATGTGTTTTAAAAGCCCTGGTGAGGGAAAAAGTGCCAATTTAATGTTTACCTGTTGTGGATAATTTGTTTTGTTACCTAACATTTGAATCTTTTATTTAAGTTTAAATATTAACAGGAGCAACATGAAAGTAAAAGTATCATACATGGTTAATTATGATAAATGCAATGACTTGCCACTGTTAGATTTATAATGACTATCACAGAATTTAAGTTATTCACCTTTTTTCTTTCTGTGAGCCAAGATCCAGCCTTCCAGTTACTCTCTCCTTATTAGTTAGCCTCTTCCAGACTGAGCCAAGCTGTCTTAATGGGGTGTGAAGTAGCCTGTTAGAGAGGCAATAGATTTCCTGTGGAAGGAGAATTGCAGAAGCTACAGGCAGGAACATTGGTAGAGTGGCCAAACTGGTCTTCAAAGGGAGAATGACACTTTTGGACAGCACAGGCTCACTCCCATATCCAGCAACCCCAGTCACACAGGAGCACCTGTAATTAGATTAGAGAAGGTAATGGAAGGGCAGTGTTAGGGACTCTTAGCCATGTCAGTGGGTTGGCTTAGTCTGATTTAACCTTCAAGGACAGACTTTCTCCATTTTGGATTTTAGAAGAATAGTGCTTTCTAGGGCAAGAATTTGCCACACTTGAAACTCTGAAAGACTGCACTTGCTGCACAGTCCTAAGGACTTTGCCATGTTTCAAGAAGGATTAAGGAGAGGACTCCCTGCATGCAACAGGTTTACTGAGCCCACCAGCATCATTTCCACTAAGAAGTCCACGTCCTGGAGTGCGCTCAGTGGACTTTTAAGGATTTGGCAAGGTCCATTGTGGGAATTATAGTACCAACATCATGAGGACCATCTCAGAGATTTTAGACCCCTAGATTGGTGTTGTGGACACTTTAAACCCTCAAGGAGCCCTACTAGAAGAAGATCAAGAATTTTGGTGAAGTTTGGGAACTTTTTGGTTGAAGAGCTCCATAAGGTAACGACTCGATGTTGAGATTCAAGCCGGCGACTTTAAAATGCAACCCGGCCTGGATTTCAGGTTCATTCTTCTGAAAGCTCCGGAGCTCCCGACTTCAAGGATTTGACCAGGGCCTCTTAGAAAACCAATTTGATGGTGCTGATGCAAATTCGGCCTGAAGAATAGCCTTGCTTGATGTCGAGAGAAAAAGCTCCAGAAAAATTACTGAGTGCGAAGGTCCCATTTAGTTTATCAAACCAGGGCTCCATTGCGGTAGGCTTTAAACTTTGACTTTATCCCTTTCAAGCCTTACCAGATGTCTCAATTTGGCGTTATAGGTTTTTAAGCACTAGAAAGTGTATATTCTTTAAAAATGTATATCTCTGGTTCCCTACATTGGATTTCTGTCATTTTGGTGTCCATTTGTTCATGAAATATAACCTATTTTGGATTTCCATTATTTGTTGTGTGTTACATTTAATGTATTAGCGTTTTCAAAATCTTTATACACCAGTCTCCTAAGTTACGGCTGCCTGCTCATTGCCAGCTACCAAGGGTTGAGCAAGGGAATCATTTATTGAGAAACTGACTAACCTTTTATTGTGTTTGTGGCCCTATTACTATTAGTAAGTCACTGTTTATCACTACTAATAATCCACGTACCAAAATTTGGTGTTTAGCAGTGAGGATACGTACTTGTGTTTAAGTTACAGCATACAGTAAATTAAGTTAAGATCTTTAAAAATCCTGTAAATTGACTTAGGAAAAAACATTTGATTTTTCAAGTTTTAAAATTTGGACTAAACTGGTTTTTAATACATATTTTAGATTTTTCTAATTTTTTTCTATATCTGGCTAACCTGACCAAACTCACAGTGGCTGAGCTTTGGGTTCAATGTAGGTCTATTGGGATACCTGCTCCCAAAACGATTAGGAAGGCAGACTTTATTAGATCCCTTAAGGCCTGGGCAAAGACAGCTCCAGAGAGTGTTGGGTAGGGGGACAATGACCTGTCCAACAACCTCCAGGTGGAGGATGATGACACCTCATCCATTTCGTTTAGCACCAGTTTCTTACTTCCAGCTAATGGATGGAAGGGAGGCTTCAACACACTGGAATCAGAGCTGCCCCTTGCAGAAAGACAGCTTGAGGTTCAGTTAGTATCTGTAGCTTTAGAGAAGGAGCAGCTGGAACTAGAAAGAGAGAAGTGGGAGGAGGCGAAAGTAAGAATAAATGGTGGCAGCAAAAATGAAGAAGATGCTGAGATGCCATGGGGTGCTGGGTTTAACCCCAGTCGTTCCAAGGGAATAGTTCCCACGTATGTCTAGGGGTGACATAGATAAATGGCTGACTGCATTTGTAAGAGCCCTTCATGAGAATGGTCCACTCTAAGCATTAGGGCTCACTCCTGTGGTACCTGATTCCATTAGCTGAAAGGGATTGCCTCCTGACCCTACAAGGGGATAAGGCAGAATCCTACCCATACTTGAGGAAATGTCTAGTCAAGAACGTGAGTATGACCCCTGAGCAGTGCAGGGCAAAGTTGAGGGACTCCCAGAGAGTTAACACACAGTCCTCTGTAGATACCTCAGTGAAGACACTAGAGGGCTGGATGGCAGGTAACACAGTGAGTATTCATGAGAGGTTGTATATTTGAATTCTCATAGAGCACATCTTGACTCACTGGGTACAAGAGAAGTTATGCCAGTGCCTAGTGGGCGTTAGGCTGATTAGCCCCATAGCGCTGGGGGAGTTAGCTGATGAGTGGTTGAGAACCCAGGTTTTCAATCAGCACCAGAAGGGAGATCAGAAGAAGGGATGACAGCACCCCCCCTCTCCTCTGGTGAAAGAAGATCAGAAACAGAAAGAGTCATCATAAGACCCACCAAAATCTGAGCAAGGAGAGGGCCTGAGAAATCCAACTTCAAGGGGAGGGGGTTTCAGGTAAAGCCTAGTAGGTTCTGTGATGCCTCAAAGGGGGGGAAGTGCTCCAGGGCATAAGAGAGGAGATGCTGTCTGCACAAAGAACCCCCCACTGGTGGGCAGTCCCAGGGGATTGGTAGTGTAGGTGTCCTGCTCATCTACCACAGAGAGAAAGAACTCAGAACTAGGAGGGCAACCTGGAAACTCTTTGAGAAATAGTTTAGCAGGAAAGTTGTACTTGAAGTTTTTCGAGGAAAAGACATCTGAAGTCGAAGCATGAAAATGAGTTTATAAAACTTCAGTGAGAACTAAAAAAGCCAAAAGCAGTTAGCCAAACACAAAAAACTCACATTATATTCCTGGATAGATACCAGATAAAATAGAGAAGGTCAAGCCAGCTCAGCATCTTTGCACTGTACTATATGAGGTGAAAAAACAAGTGTGTGGTGTAGAGATCAAAATCCCAGAATTGGGAAACAAAAGATTGAATTGCTAACACATCGAGCACTAACAAAAAAGTTTCCATTTTATATGTGGCTACTTGCCAATACAGTACCATCAAAGTTCAATTAGAACAAAAAAGCTAATATAAAATCCTCACAACTATTCAAAAACAGGTTGTATTAAAACCATCCAAGAAAGTCAATAACATATCTTGTTTCTGTTTAGCACTAGGCTCTTCAAAGACACCTTGGGCACAAAATGTGACTAATAATTTGATCTTTTAATATTTTATGTTATATGAATTATTATTGCGCACAACTCATCAGTGAGGGTATCCTGGTGCTGAACCTGAAACTGTATGGGCTGTACCAGGGTCAGGCTAGGTGAAGAGGAAGGTCTTCAGTTTCCTATGTATTTTAAGAACTGAGGAGGCAACTATAATTTTCAGGGGCAATTCGTTCCAGGCTTTAGGAGTGAGGTAGAAGAAGGTATGACTGCTGGATCTGGTTCTTCATATGCAGAGTGTGTGTGTGATTCGGAGTCCAGCTAAGCGGAGGAGTCTGGTAGGTCTGTAGAAGTTCATGCGGTATGTGAGGCCAATGCTATATAAATATTTGCATGTGTTTGTGAGGAGTATGAAGAGTGCTTGTTTGTGGATTGGGAGCCAGTGTATGTCTTTCAGATGTGGGGTGGGAGGATGAGGGTGAGCCTGGCCACTAGGTTTTGTATGGTCTGGAGTCATCTGGTCAGTTGAGCATTGATTCCTCCATAGAGTGCACTGCCTTCAATACAGTAATCCTGCTTTGGAATGGCAGCATCCAATGATCTGCTCAAAAACGTTATTTATCTGCTTCTACTGAAAGGTGCCAGGAATCAATTGAAGAGATTCTTGAGGAATGCAGGATTAAATGATATGTATATCGCCTGGGATTCATTAGGCAGTAAATTAAAGCAAGACAAGATGCACACTGAATGGAGACTGCAGAACGTACAATGGTGGTGGCTGTGGCACAGAGAGACTAGCTGAGCCTTCTGGGTCAGATCAATCACAGATAAATTCAGATCAAGGATTAGAGGGGAAATGGGTGCTTCCAAAGAAACATAAGAAGTAACAGTGAAGATTTCCGGTTGCCTCCAAACTGCTTAGTTGCATGATTCCTCCAGCATTAGTTTACCCAACTTTCCCCTAAATCACACATTTGTTTTCCTTTAATGTTGTGTTTTTCTATATCCTCATTACCTTCTCTTCCTTAAGTTACCACTGTGTTTGTGCTCATCTATGCATTCTGAATTGAGCTGGTACTTTGTATACTCCTTGATGCTGCCTGAACATCTACCAGCACTACCTCCTTGGTGTTTTCCTGAATTGGAGCCCTCCACTCTATATCACAGACTTTGGCCGGCATTGAGCTGCACCAGCTTGTCACGGTCTCCACCCACGTAGCAGGACATAGCCTAGACGCTATTTTCTACCTTAAATCCATGGGTGTCATTTCAGTCTGTGCTTCCCCTTAGCTGATCACTCACATTACCTCTTCTCCATGAGACGGACACACTTGTCAACAGCAAGACCCTCAGGAGGGACTAGAAGGGGTTTCTGAAAAATCTCTTGCTATTGCATTACGTAGCAAGCCATTTGTTGCTCAGGAGGACGTGGACAAAGGGTGGAGGATTTCTCAGCCCAGTTGTGTGCGGATGTGGATAAAGTATCGCCCATAAGGGAAGTCAAGCTGAGAAGAAAATTGCCTATGACCCCATGGTTTACAGATGGACTGAGGTTGCTCAGTCAGGCATGTCGCTACCAGGAGTGTCCCTGTTGGAAAGCTATGAGATGCAGGAAAGGTCAGCTTACAAGATACTGATGAGAGAATATAAATTAGCTATTAAAGAAGAAAATGATTATTTACTGTACCAACCAGATTGAGGCAATTATGTCCTCAAAAGAAGTCTTTAAAATTGTTTTGTAGTTATCCACACCCCTGGCTACCCCAGAAACCAAAGGCCCACAAGAGCTATGCATCCAGCTAGCTGACATCTTTCAATTTGAATTTGCAAACATTTATAAAGCGCTTGAAGCGTCAAAACTAGGAGTTGCATACTTGTTGTCTTTGAGCAGACAGCTAAAGTCAGAATCTCTTAAATCATCAGACCTTAAGGAAAAAAATGCAAATATGCTTATGGTTTTTCTTTTTCTTACCCCAGATCATGGTTACCTGCACCTTCTTAATACTAAGCCAGGTTCCCGCATTGCACCATGTACACCAGAAATTTGGCATAAGGTGGTCAGCTTAGTAGCCCACACACTTGCATCTATTATGAATAAAGCCATCTCTCCTGGGTGCTAGCCATGATTGTGGAAGGAAGCAGTAGTGAAGCCACTGCTCAAGAAGCCCAACTTGGACCCCAATGACCTTAGAAACTACTTCCCTATTCCTCTATTCCCATCCCAGCTAAGATCTTGGAGAAACATCTCACTTGCCACTTGATTGAGTATGCGGAAGAGCAGTGTTGGTTAGACGTGTTAAAATTTGGGTTCCGGAAAAACCACTGCACTGAAACAGCACTGGTGTCTGCTACAGACTGTATTAGGCGGTTAATGGATGCAGGGCAGGTTTCTGCTCTGATCCTGTCTTGAAACTTTACATCTTCCCAATTGCCAGGATCCTACGTTCCTTTGGTCTACAATCAGTCGTGGTTGTCCAAAACACCCATATCGTGTTGATCTCAAAAGAAACAGCAGCTACCACAGATAACTTTAACTATTGTATGACAGCAGGGTGGATGGGAAAAAAAACTACCAGAAGCTTAACGGGGAGAAGACTGAGGTGTTGTTCATTGGAACACAAGCCTCTGTCTGGAATATGAACTGATGGCCTGATGCAGTAGGTACTTTACCAGTCCCTAAAGAGAATCTAGAGTTATTCCTGGACTGCGAACTCTCACTGGACCGGCAGACCTACTGCACCTCGTCAATTTATTTCTGGCTTATTAAAATGCTTGAGAAAATCTGTCTTTTCATCCTCCTCTCAGCAAGGAAACAAGTAGTTCTGGCCTTGGTCATGTCAAGGATATACTATTGTAATGAGCTTTATTTAGATATCAGCAACAGCCCCCAAGCAAAACTGCAGTTAGGGCAGAATGTGTTGGCTAGGATTACTTTGGATATTCGAAAATGGCATTTGGTGTTTAAGGGATTACACGATCTGCACTGGCTTTCAATAAAAAAGAGCATTTTGTTCAAAGCTCTTTTCATAGTTCACCAGGCCATTTACCAGGTCAGTCTGGTTGGAATCAAGCTGATGTGTCACTGGTATATCCCTGGGAGAAATCTTCATTCAGCTCAACTTAATTTGGTGACAGTGCCTAGAATTCATAAGAAGAGATGGAGAGGCAGAGCTTTCTCGGTTAATGCAGCAAGACTGTGAAACTTGCTTCCTAATCATCTTACTTGTATAAAAGTGCACACTCCCTTTAGAAAAGCCTTTAGAAAAGTGTTAAAGAACTTGCTTTTCACCCTATAAGGAGATCTCCCAGCTTGCTATTATGATAAACTGCTTTCTGGCTGAATTGGACTACCGAGACTACAATGGGCATTTGTTGCATCTGTTGCACTCTATAAATCCTTTTCAAAACAAACCAATTCTCAAGACCTCCAGGTTCTCCAATTTACAAGAGTGATTTCCATTCTCCTTGAGCTCATTACTGGAATTAATCTTGAGAGACCTGGTAAGTATCTTCTATGACTATTCATCCCTATTTACTCATTCTAATCATTCTCGTCTAGTCTTTAATCAAGAATTCCATTTCATAAATTGATTGTGTGAATTCAGGTCTGAGGAAACCTACCTATTCACTGACGCCTGCCTGAAATGCCATATCCAATCTATGGAGTTGTCACTGGTTTTCCTCTATCCTAGTGCCATAGCCCATTCTCCCCAATAGAGCGTACTAGCTTTCCTGTCAAATTACAACAAACCAGGCTTCGAATATCTCGTTTGGTATGAAGGCATTGAGCGATTAGTATCAAGTTTTTATACCCCATTTCCTATATTCAGCAAGGGCCTCACAGATTGCGAGTGTCAATTTACTAGTATGGATTCTGATCTTAATACCATCCAGATGTTAGTGCAAGTCATTCATAAAATAAAAGAGGATTTGGATGTATCTATACTAGAAAGGAGCTCTCCACTGAGTAAGATTACTGAATTACAAAATAGGAGATATGCTCCAAGATCTGTCATTTGTTGGCAATATCAGAAGCAGAAAATCCCATGACCCTGCCAAGTAAAGCAGTCATCGCCAGTATTGGAATGAATCCTACCATAATACGAATGATTTTGAATCTTCCTGATAAGAGTGGAGGCAATTCTCATAAGTTGGTCTTTCATGGTTCAATATAGGTTACATTTCATGCATTGACTGCAAGCATTTCCTTTAGACATACCTAAAGAGACCTTTATAATGTGTATTTAACAAGAGAAGCATTAACCCAAGGCACTCTTCTAATTCATACTAGAACTAGATGGCCAAAAATTAAACAATTTACAATTGTTGTTAGATTATTCCTCTCATGGGGCATTTTGCTTTGTGACAGAAATTTGCACAAATTGTTTTTACATACCAGTTATTTCCATCAAATATGAGCAGAAGCCAAATGACAAATGAGTGCACCTCTGCAACCTTTTAAATTAGTCTCTATGAGGACTTAACGGATGTTTTTCATTTGGTGGGTATTCACCCAGCCACAAGTGATGCTCTAACCAATCTAACCCTTCAGGCAGAAACACAACAGTAATCCAGAAGCACAGAGGGGAGATGAAGATGAAAACTGAATCCCACATACATTGTAGAAAACCCTTGATTTGAGAAATCTAGAGAGGAATCCTTGCAGATTGGCTGTGTCAGGAAATCTCTTTCTAAAGGGGAAAGACAAAAACAGCAGAGGAGATCTATGTTTGTACGGCAGCATGGAAGACTACTCTGTACGCAAGTGTTCTTTGTTGGACATGATATCCTTGGCTTAGTTTCCCCCCAACTTTTTGCCTTCAATCCTCCTGTGTTTGTTGACTTCCCTTTTGCTGGCCGTAGAACTGTGCCCTTTACCACTTCCTACCAGTGTTAAAGTGCATGTGCTCTCTGTCTAAAATGTAACAATGACTTCCACCCAATAGACACATTTAATTTACTTGTAAGTCCCTAGTAAAGTGGTACTGCATGTACCCAGGACATGGACAATAAATGTTACTAGTGGGCCTGCAGCACTCATTGTCCCATCCCCTTAAGTAGCCTTTTAAGCTTGTTTTAGGCTTGCCATTGCAGCCTGTGTGTACAGTATTACGCTGCCATTTCGACCTGGCAAAATAAACCTTTTGCCAGCCCTAAATTTCACTTTTTAAAACACATAAGCCACCCCTATCACTAGGCCATAAACAGCCCATAGGGAAGGGCAAAGTGTACTTAAAAAATTGGACATGCACTTTTAAGTTTTAAATGCCCTGGTAGTGAAAACATTTTAAATTCGTTTTTCATTACTCTAAGGTTTTCTAGGACAACTAGCTGTATTCACTAGTGTAAGGTCTACATGACCCATATTACATTACTCATAACATGGCCAGTGATATCACTGATGACAACATGGATGACATCATCCAAAGAAGCACTCACATACCCACCCACACCCCAATACAACCTCTCATATACCACCTCCCTCTCACACAACTGCTCATATACACATTCACAGTAGTGGTGGGCAGTAAACGCTCCCCCGGCGAAGTTTGAGGAGTTTTGTCAATTCGCCTGCTTTGCTAAAAAGGAGCATTATATTTGTTTTATTGTACTTTCTAAGCATATCTGCATCTTAACTTTGCTCCAGTACACAAGTTCAGTTCGATTTGTTAAGTTTTTGCTTTCGCACACACGTGAGTACCGTTGCCCAGATGCGATTGAAACTACAGACACTTTAACACTGATATCATTTAATAGCTAAAAATAATCAACAGCTCTGGCACTTTCAGCAATTAGAACTTATAAGCATTTATTTTTAGGTTGCCTAAAGGACCCATAAAAGAAATGCCAGCTGGAGATCCTTCTTAGCTTTGCACAGGATTTAGGCGAGGTACTTGCAAAAAGTTTTTTTGCAGTAGTTGCACACTGCAGTTATTTATTATTTTTGAACATCAGACTTTGTTTTACTTTAGAAGCCTGCAGTGAGAATCGATTTGGGATGTGTGCATGTTGAACTGAACGTCGGGACACAGTCAGCAACACGCCTCACCCCCTACCCCCTTCTTCCCTACTCCCTTACCATCCTGATGTCTCTGGGCCTAGGAGCAGCTGCATACCCCTTAGCTGAGCGAGCCCCCGGTCTGACTGTGAATGGAACTGTGCTGAGCAGTTGGCCCTTCTCTGGTTGTTGTGGAGACTGGAATGCCACAGCTTTGACCAGGAGAAGGCTCTGATGCAGGGATGCAGCTGCTGCGCAGTAAACGAGAGCTGTAGGGGAAGAGGGAAACCCCCTCAATGTATCACGCACTTCTGAACACCTATTCACGCCAGCACCAAATGACTGGGTTAACTAAATGAAGGCAACTCAATTCACATGTGCAGGGATGCTGCAGGAAAGCATTGCGGGCAGGCAGTCCAAATGCTTAGCATTTGGACTGCCTGCCCGCACACATTTAATTATAGTTAATCCACTTGTCTGCGGAACTCCACAGATTTTGTCAGATTTTGTCAGTAACTCTGCATAATTCTGTCAAGTGCAGCAGCTCCTTGGCCCGGAGACTTGAAGATGGTGGGGGAGTAGGCTAGCAGGGGGGTAATGCCTGCTGCTGATGGAGTGTTCTGGCCCAGCTTGGACAACCATATCCGGCTGGGCTAACACCCTGAGTGGCCATCCTAGGAGAAAAGGTAACACCTCGCTCTGCGGCAACAGCTTTTGTTCCTGGGCCTGGTAGTCATTCACACATTTCCCCAGGCAGTCAGAAATCTGCCTATGTGCTCTGACCTTTGTGAGTCCACTGTACTAGATGGAGTGCAGGGTAGCAACTTTTTAAAGTTGCTTAACTTTAATATTGACCTTAAATCTGACCTGGCTATCAGGTGGGGTTTAATGTCCCAATTAGTTTGATACCTTACTTGACTTTGTTGGCTTGCCCCATTAAGGAGTTAGACAGGTTGGAGTGCAAACCCTTTAACCCTGTGTTGGCCAATGGGGCTCCTAAACTTCCCCAGCAAAATTGCAATTTAGAAGTGCTGCAGGTAAAGTATATTAAAAGATATGTCTTATTTAATAGTATATAGGTCTCTACCATAGGACTTCTTTAACCCCTTGGCTGCGGCGGTAATTCCTCTGCAGCGCTGGGGGGGGGCGGCGCTCCCATGCTTGTAACGGAACCGCTCCGTCACGAGCCTCGGGCGTGCTGTGCTTGTGACGGAGTGGTTCCGTCAGGGCCCCGCCCGCTCAATACAACGCTCAGCGCAGGCGCGAAACCGCAATCCGTCATTAGTACAGCTCGTCCGTGGCTGGAGACGGACTGGTTCCATCACCAGCATAGAAGGGGTTAAGGGAGACTTACATATATTGCTAAAGAGCAGTTGTCCATTTGCCATTAGGTGTAATGGCATAGTCGAGTTAGCAGAGTGACATACTGCCCTGTCAGTCTGCAGTGGCAGGCTGGGGTCCATTTTATCTGTGTCACACGCAGGATGACACAAACAGTGCTGCAGTCCTGTGTGAGCACTCTGCCTTATATGCCGTGTGTATCTTGGCACCATATACTGGGGACTTAAAAGTAAGTCCTTCCTTGTCAGTTGGGTGTATCCAATTAAGCATAACTTTTGTATAGGGCTAAACACTGGCACTGAGGTCCGGTTGGCATGCCTCAGTGCCGAAACACCAGCAGCATCAATCCAAAAGCTGGGGATGAATATGCAAAAAGGTGCATTTCCTTACAATATTGATACATGTATCCCATATAACCTGTAATGTGTCTGCCTTCTAGGCTGGGCCAAAATTGCACTATGCCAATACTGTACTCATTTCTTTGTACCACTAGAACAATTTTATTTTCAGTTGCATACACCACACGTGCAAACATTATTCTGGCACCCTGGCTGCATTACTATACTATGCAGAAATGTTTGTAAGTCAGAGCATTAGTAGAAAAATTTAATGTGTGACAGAAGTACATTTATAAAACCATCTGCTCAATGGGTGTAGATTGTTTATTATTAACGTCAAATAGCACAACTTTTGAAAATTAGTGGCCACATCAACCTATTTAGGAAGTGCAAATGGTGCGACTCGGTAAATTCGGCCGTTTGCGATTCCTAAATAAGTTTTTGGGATGCATCATACATTTTTGTGAAATTCGCTATTTTTAGCGATTTCCAAAAATGCGATTGCTTTTAAGGAATCACAAATTTGCGATTCCTTAAAAGCAATGCATGATTGTTTTTGAAATTGCGAATTAGCAATTAGGGGGTGCAAATTACCACGAGGTTGAACCTCGTGGTAATTTGCGAAAAGTTATGTAAATGCTCAAAAATGCAATTTTTAAACTTCATGTTACAGACACACATGTCCATAGGACATGTGTGTGTGAAACATGCACTTTAAAATACATTTCTGGGGTGCGGGGGGGGGGTCCTTTGGACCCCCCTCTGCACCCTTGGAATGCATTAACAAATTGCGAATCGCATTTTCAAATTCGCAATTTGTAAATGCCTTCCCATTGACTCCTATGGGCCTTCTGGCCCAAAGGAATCAATGGGATTTGCGAAATCGCAATTAGGAATTCGCATATTATTTGCGATTCGGTAAAAATTGCGATTTTTACCGAATTGCAAATATTATGCGAATAAAATCATGCATACCATTTTGCGATTCCTTATTTGCGATTCCCTAAAAATCACAAATAAGGAATCGCAAAACCTTACAATGATGCATGTGGCCCTATATTCGGGAGATCATATTTACCGCAGGTGATATTTTGGTTATGATACTCTGTTATTAGACTACAGAAATGTTGATGTGATTAAACTAAGGGCCAGTCTCTCTTCTTCGTTGCTCCTCAGTATTCAGTAGCCTATGTTGTACCGTTTCTCAGGGATGTCTGCAACCAATGTGTCTAAGGCAAGATGGTACATGATGCACAAGAGGACTCAATCATAGCAGCATATCTCCAACTATTTTAAAATAACCCATAAGCGCTGAATCCCTGCTCCCTAAGGTATTTTTGAAGATCTTAGTGCCAATGGCAAAGAAGACCTCTATCTCAGTCTCCACCTATGAAGTGTCCCTGATAAATGATTTGGCAAGATTTAAAACACGGTCAGATACACAGCCTCTTGAGCACCTTGCTTTTTCTCAGTAGCCCATTCGGTGAACAGAGCAATTTGTATCCTGACATATTTCCTAGTTGTTATACTATTACGTTTACAAAAATGGGGTCCAAAATAATACTTTTTTAAAATTATTTTTGAATGTACATCGTGAATCAATAATCAATAATTTTCAGAAATTCAGGTACACCATAAGGAGCACGCTTTCACAATGACATTTCTCAGATGTACAGTCAAAAAAAGACACCTAGGATGTAATTGACACACAATTCCATGCTGAGCCTACATTCCCCCTGATATCTTATTTCTGTGGATTGCAGCAAATTTACATTAGAGAAATGTTGCTACACTTTCACTGCGACTGTTCTTTCCAGCGTCCTCTTTGCCTGCTGGAGTGCTTAGGGGGATAATGTTTTTCTCTTCTTTACTTCAATTGAAACATACCCAGCTCAAGCTAGCAAGTAAACTAACATGTCAGCGACTCTATGAACGTTCAAAGTTGATCGCAATGCAATTGGGTGTATTTTAGCTGATTTTGCTGCCCTAAACTATTTATATTTGCATATTCAGTCATGACTGTTACTTCTGTAAAAGCTGTGCTGTTCCTTTATTTTTCTACTGTAGACCAAAGTTAAATGTCAATATTTTGCAAACTGTTTTCTTCCGTAGATACATTTGTTCCTCTATGCTTTTCCAAACAAAGTTTATTTTCAGACATGTATTTCCTTGCCAGTACTTTTTCGTACCACTAGTATATCTTTTTTGGCGGTCAGTGATGATTATAACTAAATCTGTAACAGGAAGTCTTTCCAGCACAACAGTTCACATAACATTATTCATCATCTAACAAAGTCAGGGAAGTCTAAGGGGAATTATTTTTCTTCTTCACGACGGATCATTCTTTCCGAGAAGACATACAGAGAACACCCTCTGGGGAGGTGGGAATGAATACGGGTATTTTTAACAGAAAGCCAAAATGAGATCCTGTTGTCCATTTAATGGGCATTTTTGGATTGAAAGCTCAAAACACTCTCACATATCATGAACTTCCTATTTAGCTGGAGCTTCCACATTGGCTGTATTCAGTCAGCGTGAGCACACAACATGTGGACAATGAACTTGAAGTCGAATCCACAGATTATTTTCAATATCAAGCAAACTGGTATTGAGTAAGGGAGTTAAGACAAAAACTATGAACGCAGGCTACAAAATATTCTGAACGTAAGCACATGCAGAGACAACTGGGGTAGATGACAATGTGGGGCATTTTAAAAGGGTGTTAAGACATCTAAGCTTCCTTGTATATTTGTTTGTGCAATACATTTGTACATTGCTTGTGTTTATTTCAAAACAAAGTAGCATTTGTGGATGTAATATTAGTGATATTTAAGTTACATTCTCATTTCTAATGTTTACTTCTTTTGGACCTTTACATTACATTGGATTGTGTACTTTGTTCAAAGAGGTTCAACTAAATACCAAGGTTATCAAACAAAAATCATCAATGCTTTCACATACAGACAGTTATTTGAGAATTGAGTTGAATTCTTAATGGTTGCCATGATGCCATTACTATTGGTTTGTGAATACTTTAGAAGATTGTGGTTAACATTGGCTAATGTAACCCAAGAGGTAAAAGTGAATGATGTATCTTGTTCCCATCATGCACTGGGACAGGAACAGACTAATTTGCATGTAGCCAGGTTCTGAGCTGGGATGGTGCAGTGAGCTAAAAAACGGTGATGGATCAAGCCCTGATCTTTGGACTGGGTAAGAGTGGTCTGCTTAATTCAGCCACTCTGTTCATCACCACCCCCTCTTCTGCACCATTAAAAAGCAGCATCCCAAAAATGCAATTCAAATTGTTAGGTCGGTGTCCTTCCAAAACGGATATTTCTGAAACAAAGGGCACGTCCTCTTCCAGGCACAAACAGCCATCTCTACAAAGGCACAGTGCTTACAGTCCATAAACCAACATCCTTTATCCACCATGACAATTATTGTGCATTTTTTACTTACAGTGATCTGGCACCAAACACAATGAAGACCAGTGAGGCCCTGGTAACATTTTATGGTTTTCCGGCACTTGTCGCATTTTGTTGTACAGTTTCCTTCTACCCAAAAGTGATGCATTATCTATGGGGGTACAAATAAGAGAAAGGGAAGAACTGTAAGTATGTATTGATGCATGCCAACATAAGTTGAGCTTTATAGCAACTTACATTTGTGTTCTTCTTTGACTTGACATAGGTTTTGATACAAGAGGGGGGTGCTCTAGCTACGCAGCGTTCATGGACTGTGTACTTGCAGACTGAAAAGATGAGAAATGGACAACATTGAATTAAGACCTGGTTCAGCGTAGATGTTAATTCAAGTAAGTCATTAACGCAATCATGCTTCATCTGTCATATAGTCTACTCAATCAGCTGCATCAATGAAAGCTCAAAGTAGACTGTTTTTTCATCCAATACAAAAAGCTAATTAGCACAGGAAGCATTATGAATATAAAAACAAGAATACTTTATCATGGCATAGCAGGAAATGCTTAATTAAATCACACTGAAGTCAAATTTTCAACAATAATTCCCAAATGACGAAAATATTAAATAGAAGTTGATGACTGCCAAATGGGTTGGTGTCTTTTAGGAATGACAAATATCTATATTTTACAAAACATAGACATTAGAGCAGCTGGCAGGCCTGAAAATAGGGCCACATGACTTTTATGCTATTTTGTCTATTGACTTATCCAAACCCTAAATGGCTGATTAGGTCGTTTCCAGATATGCACTGTTTTCATGGTTTCCATGTCACAAGTAGAGGTCCAACAGTCACATCATAACCACATTTTGGAGACAATCTGTGTTTCAAGCAATTTGTATTATCATTATGCATACAACTGTAGAGAAATATATCAGAGCAAACATGTGCAATACCAAAGTGCATGTTTTTGATACTTGTTCAGGTGGTTGTAGATTAATAAATGACAGACTATCCTAATAGAATATGAATGTTGACAGAGCTTCTCATTTAGTTAAAGTTTCTTTTTAGAAAAAAATGACCCTATATTTTGAAATATGAACAGTAATGCAGCTCCTATGAAAAAAAAATGCATTTCTGAATTTCAAGGCATGTCCATTTTCATAGCACTGCAGAGTCTATTTCCAGTAAGATGAGCAGAGGGCTATCATCAACTTCAGTATCCTTCAAAGGGAAGTTAGTTTTATATCTTACACAATCATCCAAAACATATTTTGGGATTTCAGTGGAATGGCGCCTGACAGCTATCTTTTATGAATCGATAACATATATATTTCCAATTAATAGAACAATAATGAAGCTACTAATTCACATTTTTTGAAACAAACACATTTTAGAAGAGACAGCATAGCAGCCCAGAATTACTAAAGGATGCACTATTAGTGTGTAGCATCACTTATATCGATGTACAATCTTTTGCATTTCGACTTTCAAATTATCCAGATTGCATACTTAAATATTGAAAAGCAATCAGTCTACCCTAATTCTCTTTATCTTCTTGATTCTTCATGCAAATGATTAAACAGAACCAATGCAATATAGTGGCTTTACTAGATAGCTGAAATACATGTTTCTCCTTGGACTGTCCGAGGAATCCTTCCCAAATGAAGTAAGGTCCCAACAGCCTCAGATTGTGAAAGGTGCTTCAAGTATAACGCAAAACACGTAGGTATTTGTCATCATGTTGGTGCATTCACTGATACCATTACTATATTAAGAACTTATAACGAAATTAAATGCAGTAAATAAATCTCCTTATACATATTTAGTAATGAATGACAGCTGCCCTCAAAAACGAGTGAAAGAATCTTGCTCATACCTTATGCAGGCATCAAATACACTTTATGCATTTTTCACCTTTGGGACTGATTGGTTACAAAATAGTTCTCACCTCATCCTTTAGCACTGTTAGAAATGCTTTGCCTCTTCATCCTACACTACTATGAGAAAATAGTATATCCCCTCATTAAAGAGCAGTGGGGAAAAAAACTGAAAATGTTTAGCATGTGCCTGCGTCAGTGTGAGACACTGTTCCTATTCCTCCCTAGAAGTGTTACTCAGAAGAGCCCACATAAATATAGTATGTCGCAGTCCCACCAAATACCATAAGACTCTTGCAATCTGAAACACTGTTACCTCCTACAAAATATACTGTGTTTATGGTGGAATGGAGCAACATAAAAAGCGTCTGAAATTGATGTGACACGGAAAAAAACAATCCATTTAACTGAAAAGTGAACATTATTTTCGTATGTTACATTATTATTTGAAAAAAAGTACAAATTCAGAGAACCACAACCTTTAAAGTCAAATAATCCGGAAGTTAATAACTAGTACTTACAGGAACAGGAAAGGCCTTGCTTGCCCACACCTATCAACATGTTCAAACAAAGATTACAGTAGGAAGGCTTGTTGAAATGCTTCAATCTCCAAACATGGTGCCCATCATCTTTCACATTCTTTGCAAAAGATAGAAACAAACACAATTAATTTGACCAAATATGTAGTATTTTTACACCTTCTAAAGAAATATCTGCCTCAGAAAACAGACGCTTTCTGGCTGGTTTTTCATTCACAACTTCCTTTGTGACAGATACGTACTCTTTAACACACACACATGTGCATGCATGCACGCACACACACACACACACACATTTTACACATTCGATACAAGTTAATTTCTATTTATTTATTGTGCAGTTTGTATACTTCCGTTACATTAGAAAATGCAATAATAAGAAATAGAAAACTTGATTAACAACATTAAGGACATTTTAGAAGTTACAAAGTGCTTCACGTGAACAACAACATAGTTTACATTACTTTAACAGCGTCTTCAAATTTTCTCTTAAAGATAAATTTAGGCTTCTGGATATTTGGGCTACTATAATTTTGCTGTCGATAAACAATGCATGAAAATGCCCTTCTTAATTAATTTGTGTTTGATTTTTCGAGTCTTTTTTTCTGGCAGTTTTATGGTTGTAGAACATCAAGCTTAATTTGGTGACTTTTGGACATCTTCTTAAGAAATGGCCTTATGCCAGCAACTTCCATTTCAAAGCAAATAAAAAAAACAAGATTTAATAATATATTTCATTAGGCACATAGTGGGACTGGCATACAACTTAATAGACTAATCATGTTGTTGCTAACAAAAGTGGTGCAAGACAGCTCCAGTGAATATCAAAAGTCACTTAAGCAGTTCACCACTTAATCCGAATGTGTGGAGTAGCCCTGTGAGGTGGCCAGCGATGTGGACTTTACAAAACTCTACTGAAAAGATTACCCTTATTGACTAGTGGGTGAGTTAGTGCCGTGACAGGCTTTTTTCAGGCCATTCACCTCTTAAGCGCCATTAGTTGCCTAATTGAAGAAAGCATGTTTGACAGCTGTCTATGAACACTTAACGTATGATAGGCTATGGCACTTGATTCCACCCAACAAAGTCAGGCCCATATGTGCCCAATTTACATCTGCATCTGCACCATGACCCTGATTCACACACTCTGAGCTTACAATACAGGTACACAAGAGATGATAAAATACACATTCCAAACTTTGTAAATATTAGAGTACACTTCAGAATTCCATGCAGTGATAATTTGGATTACTATATCGGTTAATGTACCCCAAATGTATTATATATTATAATATAATATAACATAATATAATATAATATAATATAATATAAGATAATATAATGTAATGTAATATAATATAATATAATATAATATAATATAATATAATATATTATAATATAATATAATATAATATAATATAATATAATATAATATAATATAATATAATATAATATAATATAATATAAAGGGGTGAAAACACATATGAACATGTGGAGCTCCAATGAGAGTTAACATATCATTATATTGCACACTGTGTACATTCTCCTACATAATATCACCTTCATTAAGTGCTGGCCTGCAAGAGGAGTCTGCACTGCCCTACATGACTACAGTATTTGTTTCCATTGTGTGTACCGTCACCCTTTATTAATATGGGGATGTATTTTGCTAATTGCCTTCACAAGGCGAAATGCACACACGCTTTGGGAAACGGTAATGCACTCATGTATATTCACCATCAGTAAGTTGTGGAGTTTTATATTTCTGGGTCTTGGGAGTGTACGCACTGAATAACTTCAGTTGTTTTTTTATTACAGCTACAAGAAGGAATCTGTAGTCTTTGATGAAAAGAAGCTGCCTTTTGGGGTAGAATCTAAGAGAATGCAAGTCATCTAGCCTAAAATGTAAAAATATAGGTATCGATGTGCTCATGTGGATACAAAGAGAACAATATTTGTGAGTTAACACCATAAATTTAGACTCAAGTCTAAATGGTGAAATGACAGTAAAACAAGGGAAAATTGTATTGTGAAATGCTTATTGGATGCAGAATGGAGCCATGGGAAATTCCAAATTGAACAGGAAAATAAGCAGGAAAGAAACATTTCCTCTAATATCACACTAAAGAAAGAGACATATGATCTTATACTGCAGCACACCCTCCACACATAACTCACAATCAGAAAAAGATACAGCAGCTTAATCCATTAAGAACCTAAACACAAAGAAGAAGACTTTAACGATGGGAATACAAAATCAGAATATTCTGGATAGAAAGGCCTCAACCACTTTTTTGTGGCATGCTTCATCATTGGCAAGTCTGTCTCACCATGTTAAGATAGTACCAACATGGTGGTCTCAACGTTTCCTATAATCATAGGTATTTACTTAAAGTCCGAACTGGCTACCTTTAGCAATGAGCACTGACAATCCATCCTGGTATTCCACCATGTTCTACCCTAAGTATGCCTCAAGCCAGAAAGACATACTTATCCAATCAACTCATGCCAAGTCTTGTAAACTGTTAATGCAAGATTTAATTAGGAGCCCAAACTGCTTGTTCACCATTTCATTATTTTATTTTAGCTTAAATATTGAATCTTTTATCATCCATTATAGGCTACAATTGGAAAGTTCTAAAAATGAGCATCACTTACGTTTGCTAGATTATTTAAGAATAATATCTGAATTAGCAAATTACTTGGATTGTAATAAAAAGATGAGTCGGTGATCAGTATCAAAAATATGAGAGTGTATCGAACTTGTAGGTCATTGGTTGACCTAAGAATTCAATATTTACAAGCTGCAAACTGCCTCTATTCTTATTCATAGAAATCAAGGATTTGTGTTCCTGAACAATTTGTGTGTGACTTATCTTCCATGTCAACCAACAAATGTAACAAAACTTACAACAATATTTGATAGTTCAAAGGGTTGGTAAGTGCAGACAGGAGATGCTAAAATGTATTGGTTGTTAACTTGATCGAGAGTACTGATCAGCCAGCAAGTTGTTAATTAAAAATTAAAAAGAAAAACTATCACTAGTGTTAACATTTTAAGAAACAATACTAAGTTCAGGTTTTGTACTTCTTAACTGAAGTTTTGTGGGAGAAAAGTATAGGGAAATCTTAGAACATCATATTGATTGTCCATCATTCAAGACAAACTGGGGTTCAGTATTTTAGCAAATTTGTTTCACAAGTTTTGTTCACCACGAGTTTTCACTTCCGACTAGCTGTTTTTTGGATCTTTACTATAGATGAGCCCCACAACCTAAGTTTCACTCACTGATACTTTGCATGTCGTGCAGTACCTGGGCTGGAATAGCTAATGCCACTGAGCGAAGGAGGAAGGCCAGAAATGTGGAACCAACACAGCAGGGGCTCATCTTTGAAGGTTAGGAGAAGGAGTGGAGCACTATGACCCAGGCGTGGGAGAAGACTGTTGAAGGGAGGCAGAAAATGCAGCTTCCTGTAAAGTGCCCCCCTTCAGAGGCCTGATGAGGAGTTCACCACCAGGAGCAAACAGAGTCAACGAGGAAGAAATTTGGCCCCACTGGAACAGAGTTATACCACCTTGAAATTTTGAAATTTGTCGCCTGAAAAATAAAACCTCCAAGCATGTGGCACACAATCTGATCCTCTTTAACGACTCCTGGGGCAGGATTGGGGCACCACAAATTTAAAAATGGTGTCAGAAAAGGACTGCGGCAAAGCTGCTTTACTCACCGCCCTGAGCCAGTTACTCTAATATTCATGGATAGTGGGCTTGGAACACCCCAGAATGCCCTGTTAGAGGGCTATTTTGAGTACTTGCCTTTTCTTGTGGTTCCCCTCGAAATACAGGGATCAATCTAACATGTCTGGGGGGCTTCTAGGAGCATACAACTCCCACAGAAGCTGCTTCTCAAAAAGCTTTACCTGTCTTTTTCAGCAAGAAGCATACATGCATACATAGCGGCTCCTGGAGGGATGGCTGCGTGGTCGTGAGGCGGGGCGGCGGAGGGGCAGGGTGGGGGGGTAGTAAACTCTGGCATACGGCTGATCTGAGTTAGGTTAAGAAATAAATAAATAGAACAAATTAAATTGCGCGCACTGCAACACATTTGGCGCAGCAGTGCGCGCAATTTAATTTGTTTTATTGATTTATTTACCTAACTCCGATCGGCTGTATGCAGGAGTATACTACCCCCCACCATGCCCCTCCCTGCCCCGCAGCACTCCCTCCAGGAGCCGCTACTGATCAGCTCCAGAGTACAGGAACGGCTTTTGGTTAGCCATATGACTGATGTACATGGCCTGAAACAAGTGAATAAAGGATGGGACACACATTTTGGAGGAATTGAGATGATTTACTTTAAATTCTTTATTGACAATGAACATTGCAGTGCCTATAAACATAATAATTTAATATGAGCATGATTATTGCTAGCATTAATTTAAACAATGCTATCAAGGTAATGTATTGCTTAAGTATAAAATGTTGTTATTGCTAAAAATGTTTACCGTGTCAAAGCCAATAGCCTATCTTTGTATTTTGCCATGGTGAGCCCTTTGACAAAGCCAAGTGGCCTGAATCTTAAATAGTGTATATATTGATATGAGTACCCGTGATAAAGTCAGTAGACCTAAAGTATTTAAAATTACAACTGCTTTTGTAGTGGTGTTGCATATTTTATAGGTGGTCAATCCCAACCCCATCCTCTTGAGCACCCCACTCTATCCGCTTTGCTGTGGCATCATTACCTGTTACCCCTTCCCTCTCAATCTAGCTCAGAAGTAACACTTTTCCCTTTCACTTTCCTCCCTCTCAACCCATGAAATCACACTTAAGGTTTCAGGACCCTTTTAGACCTGTCATCCTTAGGGTTGTCTTCCTCAAACTGTCTGCCTGCTTACTTGGACCTTAGGATTCTGAGCACTTTACCACTGCTGACCACTGCTAAAGTGCATGTGCTTCTCCCCTTAACATGGTGACATTGGTGTAGACATGATTGGCATATTTAGTTTGCTTATTTGTCCCTGGTAAAGCAGTAAAACATATACCCAGTGCCTGTAATCTAAATGCTACTAGTAGGCCTGCAGTACTGCTGTGCCACCCAACCTAGTAGCCTTTCAAACCTGTCTCTGACCTGCCATTGCAGTGCCTGGGTGTGCAGTTTTACTGCCACTCTGACTTGCTATTTAAATCTACTTGACAAGCCTTAAACACCCCTTCTAATACACATAAGTAACCCCTAAGGTAAGCCCTGGGTAGCCTTAAGGGCAGGGTGGTATATAAGTGAAAGGTAGGGTATGTAATTGTAAGTTTTACACGTCCTGGTAGTGACAAACAGCTAAATTCTTTTTTCATTACTGTGAGGCCTACTCCTCTCATATGCTAGCATTGGGAGTACCTTAAAACATTTTACGCTGTAATTCCTGATTAGAAATGAGTAGCTAAATCATGTTTTATATATTTTGCATGGAAATGATAAATTCTCTTTACTAATAAAGTTGTATATTACATTACTGCTTTAGAAATGCCATTTTTAGAAAGTGGACAGTTTTCTGCTCTTACTGCTCTCTGTGCCTTGCAGCCTGTCTCCAATACATGCCTGGGATGGGTGACAGCTACCCTTTGTGCATTCCCTCTCTATAGCCACAAACACAGGAAGGGTGAGTCTGACAGAGAACTCATCTGCATTCATATATTTTTTGATAGCTCTTCCTGGACAGGAAGAGGAGGAGCTGACACTTGAATAGGCTGTGTCCGGTGTCTCACACAAAGGTCTAATTACCCCCTACAGATAGCCTGAAAGGTAGGGATGGGATGGAAGGGTACACATGTACTTCAGGAGCTTGCTTTAAAGTCACACCCACTTCAAAAGCACAACTGGGTAAAAGCACTGGGGCTCTGACCTTAACAAGACAGTAAACTAATGGACCTGCGAAGAACTCTACTATAAGTAAAGACAGCTGTTCTATAACGACTGCCACATGAAGGAACTGCTTTCTGCTTTGCCGAGCTTCACTGCTGCCTGCTGATCTCTGCCCTGCTGAGGAAAAGGACTGGCCGCATCTCACTTGAACCCAGAGTGACTCCATTGGCTTGCTGGCTTTTTCCTCTTCCTGGAATCTCGTGGCCATCAAACACTTCCTACAACCCTGCTGCTGGACTTTCCCATCTGTGAGTCCTACACTGCCAAGGTGCCAATCTAGTCCTGGACCTTAGAAATAGGTTCGGTAGCTGTTTTGTTTCAAACTCGACACAGTGATGACTTTGAGCCAATCAGCACTGACGCAGTGCACTGCGTCACCAGTGTGGTACCGATCCGACACTAACTCTCTGCACCTACTTTGAAACTGTACCAAGTCCCACCACTGTGAATAGTCCCACCTCATCCCTCAGTTCTAATTTTGTCTCAGCCACATGTTTTCTGCCAAACTTCACCATTGATCTTCACTCCACTTCAATGCACAACTAGCCATCTTCCATACACCATCAAGTGGTTCAACTATAACAATGGCGACCTATGACACACTGATCATACTAATGCTGTAAAATGATTCAGATGTGGTCCTTGGTGCTCCAGATCAAATTTCCAAGCAGTGGACCACTGAAATCGGATTTCCTGTTGTAAGGCATAACTCAAGCATGAGTGTGTCACCTGCCTGTCTAACCTAAAAACAGGACTGATTTTACTTGAACATATACTTACAACTACTGCCGAAGCAGAATGATCAGGTATGGATTGGCCACTACCTGACCATCCCTAATTTGTGAATATCTCACTTTGCAGTGCTTCGGTCTCCATATGGGAGTTAGCTAAGGTCAGAATCTATCTCACAGGAAGAATATGCTACGCTACTTTTCTTGGACCTCAGGGCTGCCTTTGACATGATTTACCATGATACTCTATTACAAAGACTCTATGAAGTCAGCATAGAGGGGACTGCTCTGGTCTGGATCACATCCTACATTCAAAACATACCAAATGTCATCCATTTCCCACCTTTCTCATTCAAACCGTACTTCACATAAGCAGGATCCCTCAAGGCTCCATTATCTTACCCATGCTTTTCAACATCTGCATAAAGTCATTACCGGTAATGATCAATGAATTTCAGCTTACATGCTTTAACTATGCAGATGATACAACAATACTCCTTAAACTGGAAAGGCCGAAAGAGATTAGAAATTCACAATTTGTCAGATGCCTCAAAGCTGTTCATCAGTGGATGACATGGAGTCCTCTCAAATTGAATGCTTCCAAAATGGAAATACTCAAATGTGGCAATTGGAAAAAATATGAACCACTCGCCGCGTGGCCTGACACTCTGGGACCACATGTTAAGATTTCTAAGGAAGTAAGAAACCTTAGAATTGCCATGGACTCCAGGCTATCAGTGAATGCCCATATGGTCAAAGTAGCAAGATCAAGCTTCATTACTATGAAAACTCTGCAATGCATCTTCCCCCACCTGGGATGTCCACACAAGGTCCAAGCTACTATCTCTATTCTGCTGTCTAAACTTGATTATGCCAATGGCCCCCGCCAAGAACCATCTTTATCAACTATGAAAAGACTATAACAGATTCAGAACTCTGCTGCCCAACTACTCCTACATGTAAAGTGTGAGAAGTTGGCCTGCTATATGATGTCCACTAATTAAAGTGGGCCCCTTGTACCAGTCCAAACAACCCTTAAGGCGATTTAAGAGGTCAAAGATAACCTTAGAAAGATATCCAAGTGGTAGCTGGGGAAAGCAGCCTTCAGGCTTAGTCTTGAAGTAATTTTAAGCAGCTTGTTTCATCAGAATGCAACCATAATGTATTTGTTAAATGAAAGGGGAACCACACAGCAGTTATAAAAATATGTATTTATTATTACACCTTAAATACCTCACAGTATCTGCTACATGCAGATAAACACATAGCACACAATACTGTAGCACAGAAACAAATGTAATTACACTAATAAGTCATAAGTCATAAGTCATAAATTCTTATATAGCGCACATATCACCAAAAAGGTCTCAAAGCGCTAGCAGGGAGAGACACCAGCCATGAATTAAAGGAAGTGGCACAGGTTAATTAGGGAAAAGCCATGTTTTCAGAGCCTTCCGAAATGCCGAATGATTGGATATGGATGACAGATGGAGGGGCAGTTTGTTCCAAAGTAGGGGGGCTATATAGGAAAAAGCCCGACAGCCGTTTCTCGTGGTTCTGGCCCTTGGCTGAACCAGGAGGCATTTAGAACTGGATCTTAATAGTCTTGGAGGATTATACCAAACCAATTTATTTGCTAGGTTGGAAGGGACAATTCCCATAAGAAGCTTAAGCACGATACTGAGTATCTTAAAGTGACCTCTTTGGCGCACCGGGAGCCAGTGCAGTTCCCTGAGACTAGGCAGGGCTGATGACCTGGGGGCCAGGCCAAGCACCAAACGAGCTGCGGCATTCTGAACCGTTTGTAGTTTGGTCAACAGGCATTCATTTATGGAGGCAAACAAAGCATTACCATAGTCTAAACGACTGATAATGAGCCCCTGAATCAGAGGTTTCCTAGACTCAAGGGGAAGCCACTTAAATATTTTACGCAGCCTGTGTAGGATGCCATAGCAGGTACGGGACACAAGATTGATGTGGGACTTCATAGAAAGGGTAGATTCAATCATGATTCCCAGATCACGTACCACCTCCTTAGGGTCTGGGCAGAGTCCCATTTCTGGCGGCCACCAATCTTGTGACCATATCTGCATGGCTTTACCAAACAGCACTATTTCTGTCTTGCCGTAGTTCAGTTGGAGTTTATTGGCACTCATCCAGTCCTTAATCGCGATCATGCATTTCTGGAACGGGTATCAAGAAAGTCCAAACTGCAGGTAATCAACACCTGAGTGCCATCTGCGTAAGACACTGTTGAAAACCCAAAAGATTTTATTATGTTGGCTAGGGGGGTAAGATAAAGATTAAAAAGCAGGGGACTTATGATAGATCCGTGAGGGACTCCTACAGAGAGGGGGATCCTACTGAATTCGAGGGTGCCAACCTTTACATAGGTGAGCCGGTCTGCAAGATAACTCCCAAACCAAGCACGGGCTTTGCCTCTGACACCAATCTCCTACAGTTGTTGAAAGAGTACGCTGTGGGAGACGGTGTCCAAGGCTGCTGATAAATCCAATAGGATAAGCACAGCAGACTCACCCCTGTCTAGAGTGAGACGAATGTTGTCCACTACCTCCATCACAGCCGTCTCGGTCCCGTGGGCAGGACGGAACCCTGACTGCGAGGGATCAAAGAGACCCTGTTCCTCTATAAAAGTTGAAACTCGCTTATTAACAAGGTGTTCCAGTACCTTCCCGAAGTAAGGCAGAAGCGGGATCGGCCTATAATTGGACAGAGTGGTAGGGTCACTATTGTTTTTTTTTAGAATAGGCTTAATCTGGGCCACCATCCAGCAACTGGGAAACGAGGCTCAGAGTGGTACAGAGTGGGCTCCAGTGGGAGACCAAAGCATATACTAAAATAGTGGTATAAGAACTACGACTGGAGTCAAGGCAGTGTCTAGAGGTTGAAGAATCACTGGAACCCCAAGGAACCACCCAAGGTAGGGATCCCACGGAGGACGGGTGCAGTGTGAGAACATGACGGCGTGCTACGTACAATTCAATGGGAGAGTCGCAGTTTCAGTTTTAGTGTTTAAGGACCGTTCCCAGTGGGTTACGTAGAAACCCTTTAGAACATAGAAGGTTGGTGAGCCACCCCACCAGTGGATACCAAAGTACCAGAGTTACCTATCGCAGGGAAGCCGGGTGCATAGGGTCGAATTGGCGTCAGAAACTGATGTCGTTCTCAATGGGAGTCGTCAAAGAAATTCCACTGTTGGAAATAAGAAAAGTGTCACAGGTGGATTTTTGAAGGAAGGAACCTGAAAGCAGAGGGGACAGAGTCTGGCTCACTCAGGAGTGACCAGGGTATCAGTAGACGAATGCCCACTGATGTCAGGTGCTTGAGGTGTGAAGATGTTGACCTTGACTCTGCAGCCATGGGGACCAGGAGATGTTGAGGTCAACCAGGAGCCGGATACGAGCATCTCTGAGGTTTATCTGCTCTCTCAGAAATCCTGAGACCAGTATCCCTTGTGTGTGGAGCAGCATATGCTTTTTGGTAATCCCTGAGAATGTGCTTTGGGCTACCTGTAGTCGTGACTCAGAGGAGTATTTTCACCAAAGATTTCTGGCCTCCACTAATGCTCCGTGGGCCGGTACTTCATGATTCAGCTAGAGGTCCCTTCGCGATCCCTGGTCCGTTGACCTGTGGGTCCCTGTGTAGGTAACTTTGATTTCTCTTGGGCTTTCCTGGTTGCTACATATATGCCCTGACTGCCCATAGCTTGGAGCGTCTCCAGGACCTTGCTGGTCCTCACCATGGCTTGTTTTCTCTGCAAGTGTGGGTTGCATTTGACAAGGCGTGTTGGTGTTCAATCTGGACACTGACCCCTCAGCACTTAACATCCTTTATAGGACAGCTCACCTCTGGACTTTGGTCAACGTCAACGTCTCCTGGTCCCCGTGGCTGCAGAGTCAAGCATCCAGTCTTCTCACCTGAAGCACTAAAATCTGTGGGCATTCGCCTACCGAACCCCTGGTCACCCTGAAGTGACCCAGACTATGTCCCATCTGCTTTCAGGTTCTTCTTACCTCAGATCCAGGCATGAATTCCACTGGACACTTTTCATCTCCCCGGCAGCAGCACTTCTTTGAGTCACGCCATTGAAAACGATGAAGGTTTCTGACACCAGTTGACCCCTATGCACTGGCTCCCCTGGGATAGGTAACAGGGGTACCTCAGTACTCACAAGGGTGCTTACCTTAGAACAGTCTGTGTTCCAAAGGGTTTGCTTAAAGTCCTCTCCTAAGTGTCCTTAAACGTTAGTTTTCCAACTGTGACTTTCCCATAGAGTTGTACGGAACTCGCGTCTGTGTTCACACACTGCACCCGTCCTCCGTGGGCTCCCTGTGTCCCTGCTTTGGGTGGTTCCTTCGGGTCCTAGCAATTCTACGTGCTCTAGGCACTGTGTCTAGTGAAGTTTTTGTTGTTATACCATTTTTTTAGTAGATGTTTTGTCTCCCCTTGGAGCCCGCTATGTATTGTGCTATTTAGTGTCGTTCTATTGATTAAGTATTGGTTGCCTTGTGCTCTAATCTCGTATAGATGTTAGTAGAGAGTGTTTAGTAATAAATACATATATTTTATATATCTCTTGTGTGGTTTTCCTTTCATTTGGTTATTCAGGAGGTTCTGAGCTGGTAAAACAAGCTGCTGTACATTCCTTCGAGACTTAGCCTGAAGGCTGCTCTCCACAGCTACCACTAGGATAGCTTTCTATAAAGCTTGTCTTTAACCTAATCATTATTAAGGGTTGATTGGACTGATACAAGGTGCCCACTTTAATTAGTGGACAGCATATACCAGGCCAACTTCTCACAAACTCCAACAAGCATATGCAATTGCAAAAGAATGCGTGCCCAAGGGTTCGGGTTATGTGTTCCCCGCGAGGGATACTGGCCTCAAACTCAGTGAGAGGGCAGCTCATCCTCAAAGAACACCTCCTGTGTTGCTGGAGTTTTCGGAGTCCACAGGAGCTCAGGATCAGCAGACCGGTCAGTTGCATTACAGTTCCTGCAAATGAGTGACTCCTTCACCCTAAGGAGATACTTCAGATGTCTTTAATGCTCAACAGGTCCTGCACAGAGCCTGTATGACGCAGAGGCACAGACAATGCTTTGAACAGAGAGGGAGACGAAGTTGAGCCCAATCGAGTTCAGAGTGTCCAGATGGTCGAAGTTCAGTGGTTTCTTGATCAGAATCTTGTCCACGTCAAAACTAGGGTCCTATAGCCAGGTAAGCCATTTTGTACCCAAGGGGGAGTGTTGGCCAGATTCATTGGACCCTCCCAGGGGAGGGTCAGGACAGTGGGGAAGATAGTACCATGTACTTTGTCGAGTTTTGCGCAAAAGCAGGAGCCAACGGCTCCCAGGACAGGTTTGAACTGGACTATGCACAGGGACACCAAGTGTGCCCCAGATGCAGACTTTCAGGCACTTTGGAAGTGCTCCCACCCAGCCCCAAAGCACAAAATCCTGTCTGGGAGGTGGTCATCTCTCCATGTGACAGGATGCCTATTGTCCTGCCTTCCCCTGCTCCAGACTGGCACAGCAGCAAGAGGGCAGAAATGTCTCTGGTCGACAGCAACCTTTTTTTGTGGCCCGGGTCGAGAAGGCAGGTACTGGAAAGGCCGGAGACCCCACAAAGCTTGCTTCAGAAGGGTGGAATCATACCTCCCACACCAGTTACAGGTGCAGAGGTATGATTCCAAGGTGTTGGATAAAAAACACAGCGGTACAAAAGGGGGTGGTGATGGACGGAGCATCTGAACCAATCAAACACTCACTCCCAGTCAACAGATCTGGGTTTAATCCATCACCGTTCTTTAGCCCTCTCTGCCACCTCAGTTCAAACATGGCCATATGCAAATCAGTCTGACCCTGTGCCTCATGGGAACAGTCCAGCCCGAACTGCCAAGCCATGCCTTCTCTGGACTGGAAACAAGCTTCCGAGGACCGGTTTCTGGCATTTCAACCGACTTCAGCTCGGCTTGCTTGAATCCAGTGGCAAAGTGAGCAAGGAATTCACGTCAGAGCATACCCTGCCAACTTATGGCAAACAAAGCGGTACAAAAGGGCGTGGTGATGAACAGAGCATCTGAACCAATCAAACACTCACACCCAGTCAACAGATCTGGGTTTAATCCATCACTGTTCTTTAGCCCACTCTGCCAACCCAGTTCAAACATGGCCGTATGCAAATCAGTCTGACCCTGTGCCTCATGGGAACAGTCCAGCCCGAACTGCAAAGCCATGCCTTCCCTGGACCGGAAACAAGGTTCCGAGGACCGGTTTCTGGCATTTCAGCCATCTTCACCTCCGCTTGCTTGAATCCAGTGGCAAAGTGAGCAAGGGACTCACGTCAGAGCATACCCTGCCAACTTATGGCGAACAAAGCGGTACAAGAGGGGGTGGTGATGGACGGACCATCTGAACCAATCAAACACTCACACCCAGTCAACAGATCTGGGTTTAATCCATCACCGTTCTGTAGCCCACTCTGCCACCCCAGTTCAAACATGGCCATATGCAAATCAGTCTGACCCTGTGCCTCATGGGAACTGTCCAGCCCGAACTGACAAGCCATGCCTTCCCTGGACCGGAAACAAGCTTCCGAGGACCGGTTTCTGGCATTTCAGCCGTCTTCAGCTCGGCTTGCTTGAATCCAGTGGCAAAGTGAGCAAGGGACTCACGTCAGAGCCTACCCTGCCAACTTATGGAGAACAAAGCGGTACAAAAGGGGTTGGTGATAGACGGAGCATCTGAACCAATCAAACACTCACACCCAGTCAACAGATCTGGGTTTAATCCATCACCGTTCTTTAGCCCACTCTGCTACCCCAGTTCAAACATGGCCATATGCAAATCAGTCTGACCCTGTGCCTCATGGGAACAGTCGAGTCCGAACTGCCAAGCCATGCCTTCCCTGGACCAGAAACAAGCTTCTGAGGACCGGTTTCTGGCATTTCAGCCGTCTTCAGCTCGGCTTGCTTGAATCCAGTGGCAAAGTGAGCAAGGGACTCACGTCAGAGCATACCCTGCCAACTTATGGCGAACAAAGCGGTACAAAATGGGGTGGTGATGGACGGAGCATCTGAACCAATAAAACACTCACACCCGGTCAAAAGATCTGGGCTTAATCCATCACAGTTCTTTAGCCCGCTCTGCCACCCCAGTTCAAACATGCCCATATGCAAATCAGTCTGACTCTGTACCTCATGGGAACCGTCCAGCCCGAACTGCAAAGCCATGCCTTCCCTGGACCGGAAACAAGCTTCCGAGGACCAGTTTCTGGCATTTCAGCCGTCTTCAGCTCGGCTTGCTTGAATCCAGTGGCAAAGTGAGCAAGAGACCCACGTCAGAGCATACCCTGCCAACTTATGGCGAACAAAGCGGTACAAAAGGGGGTGGTGATGGACATAGCAACTGAACCAATCAAACACTCACACCCAGTCAACAGATCTGGAGTTAATCCATCACCGTTCTTAAGCACACTCTGCCACCCCAGTTCAGACATGGCTATATACAAATGACCCTGTGCCTCATGGGAACAGTCCAGTCCGAACTGCCAAGCCATGCCTTCCCTGGACCGGAAACAAGATTCCGAGGACCGGTTTCTGGCATTTCAGCCGTCTTCACCTCGGCTTGCTTGAATCCAGTGGCAAAGTGAGCAAGGGACTCACGTCAGAGCATACCCTGCCAACTTATGGCAAACAAAGCGGTACAAAAGGGGGTGGAGATAGATGGAGCATCTGAACCAATCAAACACTCACACCCAGTCAACAGATCTGGGTTTAATCCATCACCGTTCTTTAGCCCACACTGCCACCACAGTTCAAACATGGCCATATGCAAATCAGTCTGACCCTGTGCTTCATGGGAACAGTCCTGCCCGAACTGCCAAGCCATGCCTTCCCTGGACCGGAAACAAGCTTCCGAGGACCGGTTTCTGGCATTTCAGCCGTCTTCAGCTCGGCTTGCTTGAATCCAGTGGCAAAGTGAGCAAGGGACTCACGTCAGAGCATACCCTGCCAACTTATGGCGAACAAAGCGGTACAAAAGGGGGTGGTGATGGACGGAGCATCTGAACCAATCAAACACTCACACCCAGTCAACAGATCTGGGTTTAATCCATCACCATTCTTTAGCCCACTCTGCCACCCCAGTTCAAACATGGCCATGTGCAAATCAGTCTGACCCTGTGCCTCATGGGAACAGTCCAGCCCGAACTGCCAAGCGATGCCTTCCCTGGACCGGAAACAAGCTTCCAAAGACCGGTTTCTGGCATTTCAGCCGTCTTCAGCTCGGCTTGCTTGAATCCAGTGACAAAGTGAGCAAGAGACTCACGTCAGAGCATACCCTGCCAACTTAAAGCGAACAAAGCGGTACAAAAGGGGGTGGTGATGGAAGGAGCATCTGAACCAATCAAACACTCACACCCAGTCAACAGATCTGGGTTTAATCCATCACCGTTCTGTAGCCCACTCTGCCACCCCAGTTCAAACATGGCCATATGCAAATCAGTCTGACCCTGTGCCTCATGGGAACAGTCCAGCCCGAACTGCCAAGCCATGCCTTCCCTGGACCGGAAACAAGCTTCTGAGGACCGGTTTCAGGCATTTCAGCCGTCTTCAGCTCAGCTTGCTTGAATCCAGTGGCAAAGTGAGCAAGGGACTCACGTCAGAACATACCCTGCCAACTTATGGCGAACAAAGCGGTACAAAAGGGGGTGGTGATGGACGGATCATCTGAACCAATCAAACACTCACACCCAGTCAACAGGTCTGGGTTTAATCCATCACCGTTATTTAGCCCACTCTGCCACCCCAGTTCAAACATGGCCATATGCAAATCAGTCTAACCCTGTGCCTCATGGGAACAGTCCAGCCCGAACTGCCAAGCCATGCCTTCCCTGGACCGGAAACAAGCTTCCGAGGACCGGTTTCTGGCATTTCAGCCGTCTTCAGCTCGGCTTGCTTGAATCCAGTGGCAAAGTGAGCAAGGGACTCACGTCAGAGCATACCCTGCCAACTTATGGCGAACAAAGCGGTACAAAATGGGGTGGTGATGGACGGAGCATCTGAAACAATCAAACACTCACACCCAGTCAACAGATCTGGGTTTAATCCATCATCGTTCTTTAGCCCACTCTGCCACCCCAGTTCAAACATGGCCATATGCAAATCATTCTGACCCTGTACCTCATGGGAACCGTCCAGCCCGAACTGCCAAGCCATGCCTTCCCTTGACCGGAAACAAGCTTCCGAGGACCGGTTTCTGGCATTTCAGCCGTCTTCGGCTCGGCTTGCTTGAATACAGTGGCAAAGTGAGCAAGGGACTCATGTCAGAGCATACCCTGCCAACTTATGGCGAACAAAGTGGTACAAAAGGGGGTGGTGATGGACGGAGCATCTGAACCAATCAAACACTCACACCCAGTCAACAGATCAGGGTTTAATCCATCACCGTTCTTTAGCCCACTCTGCCACCCCAGTTCAAACATAGCTATATACAAATCAGTCTGACCCTGTGCCTCATGGGAACAGTCCAGCCCGAACTCCAAAACCATGCCTTCCCTGGACCGTAAACAAGCTTCCGAGGACCGGTTTCTGGCATTTCAGCAGTCTTCAGCTCGGCTTGCTTGAATACAGTGGCAAAGTGAGCAAGGGACTCACGTCAGAGCATACCCTGCCAACATATGGCGAACAAAGCGGTACAAAAGGGGGTGGTGATGGACGGTCATCTGAACCAATCAAACACTCACACCCAGTCAACAGATCTGGGTTTAATCCATCACCGTTCTTTAGCCCACTCTGCCACCCCAGTTCAAACATGGCCATATGCAATTCAGTCTGACCCTGTGCCTCATGGGAACGGTCCAGCCCGAACTGCCAAGCCATGCCTTCCCTGGACGGGAAACAAGCTTCTGAGGACCGGTTTCTGACATTTCAGCCGTCTTCAGCTCGGCTTGCTTGAATCCAGTGGCAAAGTGAGCAAGGGACTCACGTCAGAGCATACCCTGCCAACATATGGCGAACAAAGCGGTACAAAAGGGGGTTGTGATGGACGGAGCATCTGAACCAATGAAATACTCACACCCAGTCAACAGATCTGGGTTTAATCCATCACCGTTCTTTAGCCCACTCTGCCACCCCAGTTCAAACATGGCCATATGCAAATCAGTCTGACCCTGTGCCTCATGGAAACAGTCCAGCCCGAACTGCCAAGCCATGTCTTCCCTGGACTGGAAACAAGCTTCCGAGGACTGGTTTCTGGTTTTTCAGCCATCTTCAGCTCGGCTTGCTTGAATCCAGTGGCAAAGTGAGCAAGGGCCTCACGTCAGAGCATACCCTGCCACACTTATGGTGGCCAAAAGCGGTACAAAAGGGGGTGGTGATGGACGGAGCATCTGAATCAATCAAACACTCACACCCAGTCAAAAGATCTGTGTTTAATCCATCACCGTTCTTTAGCCCACTCTGCCACCCCAGTTGAGACATGGCCATATGCAAATCAGTCTGACCCTGTGCCTCATGGGAACATTCCAGCCCGAACTGCCAAGCCATGCCTTCCCTGGACCGGAAACAAGCTTCCGAGGACCGGTTTCTGGCATTTCAGCCGTCTTCAGTTCGGCTTGCTTGAATCCAGTGGCAAAGTGAGCAAGTGACTCACGTCAGAGCATACCCTCCCACACTTATGGCGGCCAAACGTGGTACAAAAGGGGGTGGTGATGGACGGAGCATCTGAATCAATCAAACACTCACACCCAGTCAACAGATCTGGGTTTAATCCATCACCGTTCGGGCTGGACTGTTCCCATTAGGCACAGGGTCAGACTGATTTGCATATAGCCATGTCTGAACTGGGCTGGCAGAGTGGGCTGCAGAACGGTGATGGATTAAACCCAGGTCTTTTGACTGGGTGTTAGTGTTTGATTGATTCAGATGCTCCGTCCATCACCACCCCCCTTTGATACCAAACACGACATGTTTTGCTGCCTATTTCGAGATATATTTTACGCTGGCATATAATGCACCCCTACCTATATGTCTGGCTGCGTCACCGGACAACATGGGATAATGGTATCCAAAGGCTGCAGAGGGGCTCTTCTCATGCAGGGGCTCCCCCTCACGTAAAGCCCAGCACCCTGCCTTCAGGATTGTCAATGCCTGCTATAGGGGTGAATTGTAGGTTTTAAGTGTAGTGACCTATAGATATAGTAGACCTATTTCTAATGTAAGTGGTGTAAGCACCAGCTTACAAAGGCTGCAATGGCAGGCCTGTAGTTCCATTTTGCATGGCCTCTCATGGGTGGCAAAATGCAGGCTTGAGCCCATGGGAGGGCTCTGGGGTACCTAAGCCCTGGGTACATGTGTGCAATATGCTAGGGATTGACTAGGGTATCCCAGTATCCAATCTGGAGTGTACCTAAGTACCTGCATAACATTTTAAGGAGAAAGCAGATAGGCTGGGGTCCTGATTAGCAGGATCCTAGTCAGACTAGTGAAAAACCGTGTATCATCAAGCAAAAAGTGGGGATAACCATAAGAAGCAGATCCTGCTTTCCTACACAAAGCCACAATCCCATATCTTCCATGTCTTGAGGGCACTACATTGGTACCGGTTGCCAGAAGATACACCTTCAAGCTGCTTTGTATAACCCACAAAGCAATATACGGAACAGGCCAGCTTTTCATCAGGAAAAAAATCACCAAATACATTCAACAAAAGAGCCTTCACTCCAGGTTGGCACCTCGTCTCAAAACCCGCCATACAAGAAAAAAAGCATAGGTGGCAAATCCTCTTCTATTCAAGCAGCCAAACTAGTGACCTCACTATCGCCAAACAAAAGATCCACGGATAACTAACTTATCTTCAGAAGTCTACTCTATAGGTGGCTTCTTCCTTACATAAGCACTATACAGAAGCACACATATACAGGTTATCCCTGTGTATATGAGCATTTAATTTAATTATATGTATGTGTCGAAATATGTTTATTTATTTGTATAAATATGTATAATAATTATGTTTGTAAACATATAGATATTATTTGGGTCTGTTTAACAAATGCACACACATATTACATATAGTTATAATATTCCATGCTTAATATGTATAGAGACCACTGCATAGTTTTCATTAAACCATTCTATAGTAATGGGGTAACCCAAAAGATCAGAGCGGACCTGGGCACAGTGCGGGAATGAAAAAATGGTCCGTGACCATGTGTTTATAATTAACTCAATTCAATACTAAACAATAGGTGCTGTGTAGGGGATCTACAGCACTATTAATGGATAATTACACACAACAAAAAGTTCTTATTTTATGCATATATTAGTTTCCTTTTATGCTTGCTGATGCCAGAAAGACCACCCATGAAGAAAGCGCCACAATGTGTCATGAGATATCAAAACGCAAAACCAGCAATTGATGGACAGAATGCAGAAAAATGTCATACATTCACCCCAGTGCAGAGATCTGGGCCTAAATCCATTGTTTTTTTGCATTCCACACCACCCCAATTCAGACATGGCCATATGCAAATCAGCCTTGACCCTGTGTCTCATGGGAACAGTCCAGCCCGAACTGCCAAGCCATGTCTTTCCTGGACCGGAATCAAGCATACTAAGACCGGTTTCTGGCTATCAGCCATCCTCAGCCAGGATAGGTTAACTCCAGTGGTGTGGAGAGCATGGGACTCCCGTCTGAGCATACCCATCCCACTCGGGGTGACAAATGCAAAAACAACAATTGATGGACAGAATGGAAAACAATGTCATACATTCACCCCAGTACAGAGATCTGGGCCTAAATCCATCGTTTCTTTGCACTCCATGCCACCCCAGTTCAGACATGGCCATATGCAAATCAGCCTTGACCTGGGAACAGTCCAGCCCGAACTGCCAAGCCATGTCTTTCCTGGACCGGAATCAAGCATCCTAGGACCGGTTTCTGGCTATCAGCCGTCTGCAGCCAGGATAGCTTGACACCAGTGGTGTGGAGAGCATGGGACTCACGTCTGAGATATCAAAACAACATATTTATTTTAGATTAGTCAAGAATCGATTTTTCAAATTTCAATAGTCATAGTTTGCGTGCGAAAAAAGGGGGGTATAGTAGGGTAGTGGTGGTGGGTAGTGGAAAGTGCAAATCAGAAAGATAAGGAACATATTGAGGTATTCAAAACAACACTGGTAACTGAGACCAGAATAGGAAGACCTGTCCACGTTATCACTTTACATTTACATGTATTCTGTAAACTGTGGTATACATTCAATGCATTTTTACATGATAAAGTAAGGGGGTGTTGGTACAGGTTGTATTAAGGGCAGGCAAAGTCGACGTTTCGACGCAGCTGATGCAACGCGGCAACTTTTGGGCCTCAGCTGCGAGTCTCATCAGGACAAAGTGTTGCAACCTAAACCTGGTACCAAGCCTGGCTACACAGGTGGGAGATCCCAAAAATGTTTCTGGGCCCAGAGTCGCCAAGAGAAACAACGTTCTGCGTCAATTAATTAGACACCCATCACTGAATCTGTGATTCATCCGTGAGGTAACAACTTCCTGTAGTGAAGTCATGATTCATCCTGCTCGGCCGCATTGTTTGCCGAGCAGGATGAATCACGACCCATTGATTACTATTACAACCTCCAGTCAACATCACAAACCTTGCTGGATGGCACTTGAGATAACACCTTTCAACATATATAAAATATCTTTGGACAAGCAATGAAATTACAAACTACTTTAATAATGCCAACTGTCAATTATTGCTACAGAATCTATAAGGGCCATGGGCAGAAAGACTAAAAGACTTGTCAGAAATGTGTTTTTTGTATTTACTCATTTTACTGAGTGGTACAGAAACAAAACAACAATGGTCACCATACACTGGTGGCCTAAAAGTACCAGTGGATACAAGTGAGCACCTGTATACTGACCATGACACAACACATAGGCATTGTCGCTTGAACCGTGGCTTCGGTACCATGAGTTCAAATAGGATATAAGGGAAGATGGCATAGGGGGGCTTGACCCTGGAGACCAGGGGTGTGTGGGCATGGGAGGGAAACCGAAATAGAGACACTGAGAGGTGGAAGTAGGGAAAGGGGATGGTGGGATGGCAGGAGGGGACCCAACATGGGCCTTGTAGTGTCTGCGAGATATAGGGGGACGTCAAAGATGGGGTGGCTGGGTGGCAGTGCCAACCCTCAAGATGCCCTGCAAGGCTAGAGCTGAAGCCCGGGGCAAGTTACAAGCCCAGGATCATGGCTAGCCAGCCTAACATTGACCCTGGAAGTGATCAGCAGCCATCGCCTTGCAAGAAGGACTACCATGTGTGAAGGAAGGTCTCCACCTTATCTTGCAGATTATAAATGAGTCACTTGTCCGAGGCTGTTTTATACATTTTGGTGATCCACTCCTCATGGGTGGGTGGGAGTGGGCAGCCCTAGTGCTAGGGAACACACATTTTTGCTGTCCTGATCGCCATGTGAAGCAGCACACATTCAGGAAGGTATAGAGAGGGGGAGTCTCCTGTGACAAGAAGCATGATCAGAGATTATTTGAGCAGCTCAGGGATCTCTATTGTCTTGCGCCACATGGAGCTGACAGCCCCCTCGAAGGAATGGAGTACCAGATAATCACACAGGATATGCACCATGTCACAGTGTGTGTTTTGCAACACAAACAGTTGAAGTGGGGTAGAAACCCTGCTGCTCGAAGTTTTGTCAGGCTACAGTGGCAAATGTTAATTGTCTGAAAGAGGCATAACTTTATTCTGGCCTCCCTGGCTAATGTCTTAGACTTCACAGCAGCTCTGTCCAATCCTCTACCTCTTACAGCACCTGGAGCCAAGCCTGATACCTATCCCGCAGGCTCTTCAACAGAGGTAGGGATTACAGATGCTGGATCAAGAAGTTGTAAAAACCTGATATTACCCTTCTAAATGGTCCCCATGTGTTAAGATAGGACGCCATCGAGGAGGTTGGGAAGAACCACAGCTGGGGACCCGAGGCAGTGGTTCAGCAGCATGTATTTTCACTGCTGATGAACTGGTAGATGGAATTCCTTGAGGAGCATTTGAAAGGATTTAAGAGCCCCCTGGGCAAGTACACGATGTAGGGATAGAATCCCTGCTTCAGGCCATTGGCACCAAATTAGTATATTACCTCCAATGCGGATGCAGGTATTGCCCCATGGAGGTGCATGATCATGGAGGTGGGCATCCACTGAGAGGAGCCTATGGGCTTGCATCCAGGTCATGGCCATAGCCTGAATCATGGATTTCCCTGAAGCAAGCGCAGAGACGTTGTATTTGTAAAGCGAGTGCATCTCCCTCAGAGAACTCAAAATGTTGTGCTCAATCGCAATCCACAACAGAGGGTCCTGAGACTGTGGGTGCATGTAGGAAAGCTGCGCCAGATGCAGAGCCATATAGTGGTGCTTGACTGCGGATGAGGCCCATGTCAACACAAGATCAGTGGCTAAAGGCCTGCCTATGGCCACACAGGGTTAACCTTCACCCAAATCAAGGACTTGATGTCCCTGTCCACCGACCTCAAGAGCTTGAGAGGTATGAGCAAAGGGTTAATTCCCAGGATGTTGGTAAACCTTGGAAGGATTGAAAAACTGCATCCTACCCCACAAGGAGAGCTGGAGTTGGGAACACTTGTAGTAGTCAAGTCTTGCACATTCAATAGCAGGTCAATATTGTCTGCCACTATGCAGACCAGACCCTGATGTAAATCCCCAAGTATTTAAGGTGTGAGGGCTTCCATTGAAATGGTTAGCTGGACACAGCTGCCCTTGAGGTCACCCACGAGATCAGCAGAACTGATTTTGTATCCAAAGAGTTCTGCACAAGCAGAGAAGAGGTCTAGGAGAGTCAGGAGTTAGGTGGAGAGGGCAGAAAGCATGAACAAAATGTCATTCGCTTGGAAATAGAGCGTTGACAGCCAGCCCAGGATAGGGGATACCCACAATCTGCAGTGATGGTCATATGGACTCGGCCAGGGGTTCCATTGAGAGAAGGAAGGGTAGGGGCAAGAAAGGGTACCCCTGGCATGTACCTCTGCAGACCAGAACAGGTACACCACCACAATTGACCAGCACTGAGGGAGAGTAGAGTCATTGGAAGTTGGCGATTACATCCTCTCCGAGGCCAAATTTGTTGATTGCCGCAAAGAGGTAGCTCCACTCAATTCTGTCAAAGGCTATCTCAGTATTGAGTGAAAGAACCAAGGTATCCTCTGGTAGGTCCTTGGCTATCCACAAGGCATGAGCTAGAGTCCAACGGTGGTACCATGACGAACGCCCTAGGACAAACCACACATAGGTGTGGAGGATCAGAGATTGAATAGTTGTCAGAAGACTAGCCGCCAAAACACTGTCTATTATCATAATATCTCTGCTGAGTAGGGAAACTAGTCTATAGCTACCACTAAGAATGGGTTCTTTCTCTGGCTTGGGGAGGACCTTGATCGAGGTAATGTTCGAGATGGAACCAAGGGAACATGTGTTCTCAGCCTCCTGGAAGGCCTTCTCCATTGTCCACATATAGAAGAGGGGCCTTGTGGTACAGGAGTTTGGCTATGGCTTTTGCTATAATACTTTGGTAATTTCCCTCCAAAGAAAGTCTCTGCCAGACTTGCTGAGGCAGGGCAGATGGACGACGTCGAAGACAGTATTTAGCCAGATGGGTTCCGGAGTCACTAATGGGATGTAGAGGTCCTGGTAGAAGGTAGCAAACTCATTTACAATGTCCTGTGGCCTACTGAGGATGCAACCAGTACCAGTTTTAATGGCCAGGTTAGTGATCGCAACCTCTCTTGCCTCAATTGTGCTGCGAGTAGTCTATCCGCCTTCACCTCCTGCTCATATTGATAGCCCTTCAGTCTCTTCAGCGCATATTCCACCTTGGAGGCATAAAGTTTGTTAAGGTCCATACAAGCATTTGCCAACCAGTACCTGAGGGGGCGGAGGGGCCCTCAATGTACAAGTGAGTTAGGATTGCTATGGTGCCCTCCATGATCCTCTGCTGCTCCACCTTCTGCTTATTGAAGAGAGCAGTGCCTATCACTTGTCTGCTAATGGTCACCTTGGCTGCCATCCACAGTGTTCATGCTGATGTTATGAACCCCTGGATGTGGTTCAAGTAGGTGGTGACATGTGACCAAAGCTGTAACTTGCCTTAGAAAAGCCTGTAAAAGGAAATTTAAGATGCCAAAAAGAGGATTGGAGAGTGGTCTGATATTGTGCCCTTGAAGATACAAGCATCCTGTGACAGGGCAACCATCACCTGGGAGACAAGGAAGTAGCCCAAGTCAGTGGGTGCATCAGTCCAGCACCACTCCAGACTTCAGTGGGATTTGTTGCACCTTCTATACTGCTTGAGCTCAACCACTTCTCTAATAGTGTTGTCCTTCACAGTGTGACCTGGTCAATATGCCCTGACCTTGGGAGAAACAGTCTTCGACAGCAGAAAAAGACATTTCCATAGGCAGAACAGCAAAAGCCGACTCAACATGGGCCCTGTCCTTTACCTGGTATTGGAGGCTTTCCAAGAAAGACCACAGCTCCTCTGGATAGTGACCTCCTTTGTGAGCCACGCCTGTCCTGGTTTGAAAAGGCCAAAGTTTATGTCACATTGCGCAGATGAGGCCTGAGGGTTAAAAAGACCTCTGTTCATTCATCTCCCTTGAGAAATCCACCAAAACGCAGATGTTATGGCTATCATAGTTATACAGCCCATGGAAGCGGGCCACAGTCAAGAGTTGTCATACCTGTCCAATTCTGTTAGCCCTCTGTATCTTTAGGGGTGGGGAAGAGGCAAGCCACTTGAGGGTGGGAGGAGGTCCCTGAGGAAGCAGCAGTCATTGATTCCTTCCATCCATTCTGGAAAGCTGAAGAAGCCGACATTATAATTATCCCTGTGATGCCTATCTTCCAGGTCAACAATTTTGTTAGAAAGATACTAGAGTTCTGAGTTTCTATCCAGGGCATGGTTGAGTTTCTCCACCACCACCGACAGGGACCACTCTACCCTTTCCACTTTGTCATGGAAACTGGTGATGTCTGCCCAAATCGATTGAAAATGAAACATCTTAGCATCCATGACTTTCATGCTGCAACCCATGATGGTGAATTCCTGTGGGATCCGGTCCGTCATGGCATCAAGAAGTGCCACAGACGGGGCAGACACAGTCCTGCTCCAAGAAACAGCCACTGTAAAGAGCAGCTGACAGGATGCCTTCCCGAAAGCCATCATGGCCTCCTGTAGTATAGATGAGTATAGTGCCTCCCTGCGGGATCAGGAAGTATACCCAACATTCAGCGTGGTGGCCCTGTCTCGGTAGTAAGCTGATGGGAGCAGTCCAGGGAATCAGATTAAAGTTAGAATAGATAGAGATGTGTGCGCCGCTCACTTCTGCTCCCAACTCAGAGTCCTCTCAGCAGTGACCAGTGTCTGTGGCTGAAGAGTGGAGAGTAGGCTGAAGGAAAGTAAAGGGCAGGGAGCCACTGCTAATCAGGGACAGTCTGAGGTGGCATGCATGCAGTGGGTGACACTCTAGGAGGCCGACCACCCCTCCTGAAGTGCATGTGGTGTCTGTAGCAGGTACATGAAGGAAGGGGGGGCACCACATTCGCCCCAATCAAGTCCACACAATCGTCTATCCCCAGTGGATGGTGGTGGAGGACGCATTCCAGGTGGGGAGAAAATGACTGTAGTCAGGCAGACCAAATATGGGGGAGATGCTCACCATGACAGGGCCGGTGCAACTCCAACTGCACAGCGGGGCACCTTGACAGGTGTCAAGGAGCATTGTGGTCGGGCCAGCCGGTCAGAGCATGGCCCCTGTTCTGCTCACAGGGATCGCAGTCCGGGGCCCTCTCTGATGCTCCTGAAGAGATGCAAAAGGCACCATGTGTTAGGTAGCACTCTGATGAGCAGGGTCCAGACTAGAAGAATTGTGGGGGACCCCAGGAGAGACCAACCACCTCCCTGGGTCAGACGAGGCTGAATACAGGCCCCCTGATTGCAGGTAAGGGTGCATTCAACAAGTCCATGAGCTCTCCAGCTGGGGCTGGGTCACGCCTCCCCTCAGTGCCGCACCGGCACACTGTGGCAGTTCCCCAGTCCTCCTCAATTCAGGTCCAAGCAGGGTGAGAGGGCAACAGGATGCTTCCCTGGTGCTTTGGCCACTGGACCTTTTGGGCCTCTCTGGTTACCTCTTGGCGTGGTCCTGACCGCACCTCAAGACGGTGCACCACCAGACTCCACCATAGGCTGGCGTCATCCCCTGCGCTTATGGTCCGGGCCATTGAACCACAAGGGGCCCTTAATCAGGGCCCTGGTGAATCCAGGGAGCTGTGCTGACCCCTCCACTTGCAAAGGATGACAGGTGTGGCAACCAGATCCCAGGGCTAAAGGGCAGCATCCACTCCTAAACATTTAAGGTAAGTACACTTCTTAAAACCACACAGCGCTACTGGCGGTTATCTGGTCATGTGAGACTAGGTGAAAGTCACAAGTTCAGACTGACCGTGATGGAGCGTAAGCTGGATACAGGAACCAGGTTAGTCCAGCTGAAAAAGTTACCTTCTAAAGTCCGAGGCGAAGAGTTCTGTTCTTGGTGTGTAGGAGGCCACGAGGAGCAATGAAAGTGGTGTTGATGGTCGTTGCTGTAGCTCGAAGAGCAGGCCGGGCATCACGGACAGTCGTCATTGTATCACGACGATCCTGTTCAGTGTCACAGATGGTCATTGTTGGAGCTTCACGTTGGTCGTCACTTTGGGTTGTCAATGCTGTGGGGCAAAATTCAGATCTCATGTTTCCCATCATCACTAGCGGTTGCTGTAGTGTGAAGATTGCAGTTCATGGGAGCTTCGCGTTGGCGGCCGGTGCAGGTGGCAAGGTCTAGGGGGGAAGATTGCAAAACTTCTGGATTTTTCCTTTTCTTCAAGAAGGAGCTACACTGATGCAACACCTAAGGTCCAGGACTAGGGAGGGACCTCTTGGGAATCAGGAACTCACACCGGCAAAGTCCAGCAGGGCTCAAGAAAGTTGAGTTGCAGGCCCAGGCCGGTCAGTAGGGCAGTTGCAGAGAGGACTCTAGAGCTTGTTGTTTCCTTGTAGCTCAGAACAGGAGGTCAGTCAGCTGACCCTGATGTCATGTCCTTTAGGCTAGCCAATCTACATGACAATAGCGATTCCAAACAGGTGACCTTTTCTCTAGTAGCCTGTTTCTGTCTCTTCAACACCAGGCTGTAGCATTCTATTGTAATCCCTGTACCTGCCTTACATAAACATGTCCCCAGGCATGGCAGAATTATTCTGTATAAGGGACACCACTTTTTTTCATTCTTGGTCAACAACCAGCTGTACATGATCGCATTTGTTTGGAAAAACGTTGGTGATTGTTCTAAAAACATATTGATTCTAAAAAAAAACTGAAGTGACCACTTTAGTATAAAATACCCTCACTCCCCCCATCAAATCTGAGGAGAATTCCTTCCAGGCTGAGACAGGGGTCCAGCAGTGTATTTTCTGAGAGAAAGTAAGCACGAGTCTCTGAGCAAAATGTACTGTACTGTTTGCCACGATCCCTGAGAATTCAGGGTTGTCATGTTCAGTGGTTGCCAGAGACTACATACACCACTAAGGAATACAGGGTCGGTGGTAGTGGCACTGTAGCGCTAGCTGGTCTAATGTCTGACATATCCTGTGAGGCTGTTGGGACACTATGCCCTCAGTTTAGGTCATCCAAAATGCTCAAGACCTGGAGGACTCCTAGGAACTACACAACACTGGTAGTCACTTCAGCCTAGGATGAAGGTTGCAGGTCCAGTCTTCCTTTTCAAATAGCAGTGCAGGCCTCAAGCAGCAGGGTAGTCTTCTGACAGCAGGGCAGTCCTTCTTCTGTAACATAATGTGTACTTGGAAAGACGACGTTCACCCTGAAGGGTATCATGGCACTGATTAACAGATGTTTACTGTATATGTAGTATCCACATGTCCAGGAGTGTACTGAACAGTGGGTCTGAGTGTCCCGTGCTTATACCTGGTATCCACTTTGAAGTGGGAGAAGCTTCTGGAGCTTCCCCTACAGAGATAGAATATCCTGTTTCACCATCTTGGCACCATAGGCTAGTGTGAGTGAGTTGGGCCAGTGCCTTTGAAGTGCAAGTGTGATAGGTGACAGCGTTGCCTCCATCCTGCCAGAGATGGCCCATTCTATCAACATCAGGACCTTCTATTGTGATATTGTCTGGGAGAAGTACACAAAGGCCAACTTCCAATTACACCTAGTCGTGTGACCCAGGAACACGCTGCAGGCACCAAATGATTCAGGTAAGACATTGCAGACTTTTTTAAAGTGACATTTTCAAAGTTGTGACTTAAAATCCAACTTTTCCATTAAAAAGGGTTTTAAACTACAATTTCTCAGAGACTAAACATAACTTTCCTACCTGCTCCCATTCATAAGTTATCACTTTCCAAATGTAATAAGGTAGCCCAATGTTATCATGTGGAAGTGATAGGCCTTGTAGTAGAACATGTAAAACTTAAGAGTACATGTCTATCTTTTTAAATGCAATGCACTCAGCAATATGGGCAGTTTGCTGCCTACCGCAGGGGTGACATGAATAACAAAGAAAGGTTTAGACCTGGAAAAAGGTTTATTTTGTCAGGCAAAAATGGCCAATTAAAACTGCGCACACAAGCTGCAATAGCAAGGCTGGGACATGCTTTAAAAGGCTCCATAAAAGGATGGCACAATCAGTGTTGCAGGCTTACTAGTTGCATTTAATCTACAGCCCCTGGGTACCGGTAGTACCACTTTACTGAGGGCTTAAAAGTAAACGAAACATGCCAATTGGGTGTACGCCAGTTTTACCAAGTGCAAAGGAGAGAGATCAAGACCTTTAGCACTGGTTAACAGTGGTGAAGTGCACAAAGTCCTAAAAGCAAACAAAAATGGGTTCAGTAACAGGAGGGTTGATGAAAAAAGTTTGGGGATGGCCCTACTGAGAAAGCCAATGTCCAACATCTTCATTATTCACTGGGCATCTCTGAAGGTACTTGTCTAACTAAGGGATGTCACCAGATAAATGTTCGAGTTATAAAAATCACACGCTCTCAAGAACTATGTGACTCCCTAGAAAAACACTTAATCTCCAAACTTAAAGATCAGAAAAAAATATTTTAAGACAGAAACCAAGGAGGACTTCTAACTAAATTCAAATATTACTTTGACCTCTTATGCACAAAAGAGGGAATTCTACACCAACTATACACTAGTGATGTTGCTAACTTTACAAATCACATTAGGATCTGAAGAACACTAGCAAAAATATTCAAGGAAATACTCATTAGCAGCCATCCCATCCAGAGGTGTCTACCACAAATCCCTGTGTTAGACTTGGCACCTTGGGCGTGGTTTTCCCTGACTTTTTGCCTCTATCTCCTTTGATGCTCTGCTGGATTTCATTTGTGCTGGCTTGGATGCTTTGGGCATTTTGCCACTGCTGATCAGTGCCAAAGTGAAAGTGCTCCCTGTGTAAATTGTTGTTACAATTGGTTCTCCCTGATTAGCGTATTTACCTTACTGGTAAGTCCCTAGTTAAGTGCACTGAAGTGTGCCAGGACCTGTAATTCAAATGCTACTAGTGGGCCTGCAGCACTGATTGTGCCACCCGTAAGAGTACCCTGAAAAGTTATGTCAGACCTGTCACTGCAGTGTCTGCGCGCAGGTTTGAACTGTCATGTCCAATTGGCAAGTGTACCCACTTGCCAGGCCTTCACCTTCTCTTTTCTTACATGTAAGGCACGCCTATGGTAGGCCCAAGGTACTCCCCTGGGCAGTGTGCAGTGTATACTGAAGGTAGTACATGCACTGGTGTGTGTGGCATGTCCTAATAGTGAAATACTGCCAATTTAGTTTTTCACTATTGAACGGCAATCTGCCCCATAGGCTAGTATGGGAAATGCTTTGTAACAACTTACAAGTATAACTACCCTTTGGGGCAAGATCGAGGAACAAAGTTTATGCTCTCTGAACTCAGAATTTAATATCACATATTTTAGTAAACATGTTCTTTAAATTGTTTGTTTGAAAATGCCACTTTTAGAAAGTAGACATTTTCTTGTTTAACCATTCTGTGTGCCTCTGCCTGTTTGTGTATTGACTGTCTGGTTTTGGAGTGGCAGAGGCTGGGAAAGTGCATTTACTGTAGACAGCCACTGGGGTGGCGGTAAGGTGTGCCTGGCCCTTCCTGGAGTTCCCAGAGCTGAGCTGAATAGACCTTGGCTGAATTTGGAGTAGTGGGAGGAGATTTCCTAGCAACTGATTAGGGCATGTCTCCCTTGCACAATGCTCTATCCATCCCCTGTGGGCATTCTGAACCAGTGAGGACAGAACTGGTTTGGACTGGGCTCACAGGCCCCTGCACAAAGCCAACAAAGACATTTTGGGATATAAGTATTAGACCTAAAACTCCAGAACTTTAGATTACTTCTGGACTCAAGAGGAACCACTGCCAAGGAGAAAAGCTGAAGAGCTGTGAGGAGGATGTCCCTTTTATGTGTGCTGTGTGGGGTTGGCATGCAGTTGCTGTTTCTGTCAAGGAGAGGACAAAGACTGGAACTTTGCTTTGAACCTGCTTGTGTGTGCTGGCCTCCTGTTCTGAAGTCTCAGGGCCACAAAGACTTCGACCCAGCTCTCCAAAACTCTTGCTGAGAGTTCTGGCCTGCCAGGAGGTGCTTATTCCAGTGCTAGGCCTCTGGAGGCTGTTCCTTCTGTTGGGAGGTGGATGCAACTTGAAAGAAGTAAGAATATCTGTCTCAGACGCTGTCAGCAATGCCTCTTTGATGCCGTGACCTGCACTGAGGCCCAGGGCACCGCGTGTGAAGTGATTGACGCACCACTTGGCCTGCACCATAGCTCTGACACCCTTTGACGTCCTTCAACGCCTACAGTTCTTGGCTGTGCCCAACACAGGCGCTTGCACCAACTCCGTCATCACTAGTGCCTGCATCATGTTATCTTAGCACCGATACCTTCGAGGGTGACTCCATGAACTTGCCATCTTTGCATTGTCACCAGAACTGATGCCTCACCACTGATGCCACCGCATTCCCCTCTCCTGGGCATGATATGTCGCCTCCTCGCATATATGGCGCCTCGCCTCTCCATGGCAGCCAGGGAGCCGGTCTCGACCTCGCCACTGCGCCTCACCTCCACAATGTCATACATAATCATAGACTTCAATTCCAAGGTAGTGTTTGTTTGGGGGTCCGTGTGACTCCGTGCCCGACACCTGCTCTCAGTGCCGTAGTTTGGATTTATTGCAGTCACAACATTACATTAGCCCCACGTTGAGCTATTTGTTTTCTACAACCTTTATTTTTGCAACAACTGTTTTAAAATCATATCTATATATCTGCATGTTGGATTTTTGTTGTTTTGTTCTTGTTGAGTTTAGATAAAGATACTGTATTTTTCTAAACTGGTGTGGTGTCCCTTTGTGGTGTTATCACTGTATTACTATGTTTGAGTATAAATACTTTACACATTGCTTTTGGGATAAGCCTTTCTGCTCTTGCAAAGCTACCCAGGGGGTGAGCAGGAGTTATCTCAAGTGTGTATCCCCCTTACCCTGACTATAAGCAAGGGTCCCTATTTGGACAAGGGCACCTACCTCTGCCAACTAGAGACCCCCATTTCTAACTCCCTTGAATTTGGTATTGTAAGAATTTGTGTTATTAGTTGAGGGGGTTGGAAGCCCCATCCAGGCAACAACCACAATCCTTGCCAGGTTGAACCACAAAATTCACTATTTTAACCTGTGCTTAAACCTCTGGTAGCTATTCACAAAGCAATCTGGCTTGATTTGGAAGCAATGTGTAAAGCATTTAAGCAGCACACAAAGAGTAATAAAGCAAAAATACAACACAAGTAAAATCCCAAGCCAATTTGGGCCAAGAGATTACATTTTAATAAATAAAATATCCAATCAGTAGAACTGGAGATATTAAATGTTAAAGTTTTAAGTGAAAATAGCACCAATATGCACAAAGTTCCAACTATTGATATCTGGCCACGCTGATTTGGGACAAAGTCACAAGTTCAATCTGACCATGATGCAGCATGGGCAGGATACAGGGACTTGGTTAGTCCCATGAGAGTTGGTCTGTATATCTTTAATGTGAGGCCTCAAGTTGCTCGGCATCTGTTCCAATTAGGAGATACGCACTGCTTTGATGTAAAGTCTCGCATAGAGTTGAATTATGCTGCGTCAGCTACAATCATAAGCTGAGAGGCCAGTGATGTGGAGTACTGCTTCAAATTGCATTGTGCTGCATTGGTTCCCAGCAGAAGCTTCAAGGGCAGGGATGAGAGCTCCTGTGTTGAGTTTTCTCACAATGCATTTGCTCTGATAAAGCCATCAATCAGGAGCTGCGAAGCAAGGTCGTGCGTTGGGTTGCATGGCGCTGCATCAGATTTGATGGATGCCATAGCTCGGTAGGGATGAGTACACTCTGGTGCTAGCAAAGGGTACAGGACTTGAGGGCCACCTAAGGGGGATCGGGATTCACTTAAGGTCTGGGCCAGCAGCAGGGCTCTGGCAGGTCCAGTTGCAGGTTCAGGCAGGTCTAGTTGCAGCAGGTAAGCTGGGCAGTTCAATCAATCAATCAATCAATCAATCAATCAATCAATCAATCAATCAATCAATCAATCAGTGATTTATATAGCATGCTACTCACCTGTGAGGGTCTCAAGGCGCTGGGGGGAGAGAAACAGCTCTGGGTCAGACGAAGAGCCAGGTCTTGAGGTCCTTACTGAACACGTGGAGGGTTGGGTAGCGTCTGATGTGGATCCGGAGTTCATTACAAATTTTTGTTGCAATGTAGGAGAAAGCGCTCCCGCCAGCTCTACTTCTGCAGATGCGGAGGACCTCTGCCAGGGCAAAGTCGGTGGAGATGAGGTTTCTCTTGGGAACGTGTAGACATACTCGGTCGTTAAGGTATTTGGGTCCGATGTTGTTGAGGGATTTGTAAGCGTGGGTGAAGAGCTTGAAAGTGACCCACTTACAGTTGAATGGAGTCCTATAGAGCTTTATCACAGGAGGTCGGCCAACTGACCCTTGGGGTTACTCTGGGTTAGACGGGGATGAAGGTAAGCAGGTCCAATCTTCCTTCTCAGTTAGCAAGGCAGTCCTCAAGCAGCAAGGCAGTCTTTTGCAGCAGGGCAGTCCTTCTACTGTGATTTTCCGGGGTCCAGAAGTGTTTGGAAGAGTGGTTCTGAGGGTCCAATATTTATACCTGGTGCCAGCCTGTGTGTGTTGGGGACAAACTGTCATACCCCCACATTTGGTTCTGGAAAATTCTTCCCTTCCCCTGTCAAGAATCCATCTTGTCTGAGGTGACAAAAGGTTGGTGTCAAGTTAATGTCTGTGTGCTGGAGGCAAGTGCTTGAGGTGTACGTGGGGCAGGGCACAGCTCCTCCCCTAAAAATCTTGACAGAATGTCCCAATTGGCCCGCATTTTCTCCCCATTATGTCACAGTCAGGGAGAAATATGCAAAATTCAATAGCAGAACCATTCACAGTCATGCGACCAAGGACACTGGCAAGAGGCACAAACGGTTAGGACAAGAAAATACCAACTTTCTAAAAATCGGACTTTAGCTATTGAAGAGGATTTTAAATTGTAATTTGTTTGAGTCTAAACACTATATCCCTATCTGCTCTCACTCTAAATATAGCACTTGTTAAGTGTAATAAGGTAACCCATTGTTAGCCAATGGGAGAGCTAGGCGTTACGGGTGGTGAAAAACAACTTTAGGAATTTTTTATCACCAGGATATGAAAAACTTAACCCACATGTCCTCATTTTTAAACATCATGCATTATCCCCTATGAGCCTTTAGGGCCTAACTAAGGGGTGACTTATAAGTATTAAAAACTAAAAAGGAAAGTTTAAGTCGGGCAAAAGGTTTATTTTGCCCGGTCAAAATAGCAGTTTAAAACTGCAAGACTGGCTGAAACGGCAGGGCTACTATATATTTGTAAGTGCTACCTTAGTGGGTGACACAAACAGTGCCTCAGGACCACTTGTAGCATTTAATTTACAGGCCCTGTCTACATGTATTACCATATACCAGGGATATATAGGTAAATTAAATGTGCCAGTCAGGTGTAGGCCAATTTGACCATGTTTTCAGGAGCAAGCACAAGCACTTTAGCACTGGCTAGCAGTGGCAAAGTGCACAGATTCCTAATGCAAACTAAAATGGGTTCAGCAACAGAAGACAAAAAATATGGGGGGCCTGCAAAATGGGTGTTAGAAATGGGATTTCTGGTTGGCTAGGGCTTGCGCCTGAGCCAGGCAGAAACCACCACTCTAGTCAGTGCAAGGGAGTTACATGTTGAAGATGACCCCTGCTCACCCCCTTGGTAGCTTGGCACAAGCAGTCAGGCTTATCCCAGAGGCAATGTGTAAAGCGTTTGTGCAACACACACAGCAGGAACACACTAGGCACACCGAAAAAGAGTGATATCTAGACATATGATTTTTAGTAAAAGCAGGAAGATTGGCGCTCAGACTAGTACACATTATGTATACTATGCTTGGAGTATGCACTGTGCTGCCAGGTTGGGATAAATACCCTATAACCCCCGTGAGTGCGTGATTTGGCCAACTCACACCAGTTATGATAACACAGTCCTGGGCACATGTATTGAGGATATAACAATGGTATGAATGTATTGTATAGTTCAAATTGCTGCGGTCGACACCAGTGTATTGTTCAAACTTATTTAATGAAGTAACAACAAAAGAAAAACAACCAGCCCACATGTGCTTCGTCACAACAGGGAATTATCCCTTGCCTCTTCAGGGCTGGGAAGTATACAAAACATGGGTTGAGGAGAATGGAAATAATAGAGTCGGTTGTTGCTGAACAGTTAAAACACTACATGGGAAGTGTGGAAAGGGATCACCCTAAATGCGTGGAAACCCTACGTACCAAAACGAGATTGACAAGGTAAGTGACTTGAGTGCATGTGCCGCTGTCATGATGATGTCATCATAACTCACTTAAGGAGAAAACACAGTACATTAGCAATATGACATGGTACAGTAACGTGGTGATGTTTTAAGTGGGAAGTGTTACAAAACTATGTTAATTAGTCATTCAAACACTGAGATCGGGCGCCTAAGTCGGGTCACAGTTCGCCCACTATACGATGGCAAGAAAGTGTGTACTTGGCTAGGTCGCCTTCCGAATGGTAGTATCATGAGAGACCCTGGAATATAACAGAGTGGGACCGTCAGTAGGAAGATCGGCTGTCTGTGTAGTGAACCGCACACTTGTTGCAGGAGTGATTCCATAGGCTTTGATAGGCATTTTACGCACCATCCACCCGGTTGGAATTCTGTTATAATCCAGGGTCTCTCGTGATACTACAGTTTGGAGGACGACCTAGCCAAGTACACACTTTCTTGCCATCATAGAGTGGGCGAACTGTGACCCGACTTAGGCGCCCGATCACAGGCCTACTAAAGCCTAGGGAACCTTTCCCGCAAAGACTCTGCGGATTACTACAAGGACCTTGTCACTGTCTGTACTACTTTGTAATACTCCAGGAACTCTCATGGTATATTCTCATCTGGAGCACTATCAAGCCAAGTGTATCACCCAAGCTATTGTACCGTGGGCGATAGAACTTCTGTTCCCATTTGGACTGCGATCGAACGGAGGCGCCTGACTACTTTTGTGGTCCTAACTCAACAACCACGAATTGGGAAGCTGGTCATGATCGACTGATCCAGGACCGTTGATGCATTCTTTTTCTAGTAGTAAGAAGATACAGATACCTTCAGGCTTCGTACTGAATGGTGCCATAGGAACACTAAGCCCTGATGAAATTCTCTAATGGAGAACGAAACGCGTTGGCTGGAACTTAAAGCTTTTTTGGATATTGAAAATAAAGAAATTGAAGCAAAATCACTTTGTGACTCTTTGGACTTCATTGCTCCACGCACGCCCACTCAATTGCAGAACACAAAATGGCCCCAGACCAACTGGCCTTCCCTGGGGCTCAAATGCTCACTGGGGCGAGGGGGGCAATCCACCCTGGTCTATCTAGAGACCCAAACAATGCCCCTCACGTTGCAGCTGTCCAAGCTCTTGCGGTGCAGCTGTGAAAATTAGCAAGCACTGGCACCAACTCTGGCTGGTCAGCCCCCTTCACTGGGACCCTTCCGGTGCCGCTCACAGCACCACAATGAGGCCAAACAAAATTACCACTGGCACCAACTGTTCCTTGGAAACCCCACTCCGGGACTTCTAACTACCACATTGCCTCCAAAAGGAAATCAGCACATGGGAGTTCCGTTCACTGGGCTCCTCCCATTGCACTTGTCTCTGCACCAACCGTGCTGCCCAGTTCAGCCCCACTCACCGGGGCTGCTTGTGAAATCCTCCGGTCTCCTCTAGGCCGGGGTAAAGGCACCAACAATGTGCCTCGGCCAGCCCATCTCCTGGGCCTCTTGGGACCCGTCTCTCTCTCTCTTCCATGAGATAGGTGGCGGAGATGGAGCCTGCCAGACTCCTGACTCTTCTGGGCATGCAGGAATTTCCTCACCAGTATGGGAACCCCGCATTACATCAGGCACCGTGTTGCCTGACTTCCTCTCCAGTCATGCTGCAATTGGCTGCCTCGGCAGTTTCCTCTTCCCGGCCTGCTTAAATTAGTTGGCCGTAACTTAGACCTGCCCACAACCAGGCACAGGCTTCTGCCTGTCTTCTTGCCCGCCCATGTCGGCGGCGACTTCACTTCTCGGCTAGAAAGTGCGCGGTAGTCTCCTGCCGTTAAATACACACATGGGGGTGGGCTCCCGCTCATCACAAATGTTCGGTGGGCTACCACTCTTCACTGCAGGCATTTGCGGGGTGGGCTCCCGCTAAGAGGAGCACAAAATTGCGGGGTGGGCTCCCGCTCCTCCTGGAAGCACAGGGGAATCCCCGTGCCAGCATACCCTCCAACAAGTCGTAGCCTCGCTCTGCAGGATATCAGTACTCTACCTGTCCTGGGAGGGATATATAGCACTCAAAAGGCGTTCAGGCAAAGGTTTCAGGGGCACAAGACTGGGCCCAGGCAGGCCAGCTCACAGGGCCCTCCAGCACGGAGGCAGTCCCTCATGGCATTTCCTCCTGGGGCCCAGCAGCAAGCAAGTCCCCAAGAAGCACAAGGAACCACACCTACATGGGGTTAGAGCCCCAATACTTATACCACAATTCTTCTTTGTTCAGCCCTGGCACAGGGCTTGGGGTAGGACCAGTCTCAACTGGTTTTGGGGGTTATTGAAGCACTCTGTTTACCATGCTCCTCTTCCCCTTTGTCAGGTGGGGGCTCGGTCATCAGACACACCACAGGGGTAGACTACTCCTCCCACTACTCCAAATGCAGATCTCCTATTCAGCCTAGCTCTGACTCACCCTGCCCTCCCTGGAGCCACACACACCTTACCAGCCCCTTTCACTCCATAGCCAGACATGCAATACACATCAGGCAGGCAGACACATAGCACATAGAAATGCCAACTTCTAAAAGTGGCATTTCTAAAATAGTGATAATAAATCTGAGCACAGCATTGTGCAGCATTTATTATTACTATTCCAACCATAACAAATTTGACCATGCTGCTCCTCTCATATCAGGAATTACCACTGAAACACTTATCAGGGAATCCCCAATACATTCCTATGAGAGGGCAGCCTCACAGCAGTGAGACACCAAAATGGCTGTTTGTCACGACCAGGAAATGTCAGGCACTTATGGTACATGTCCTACCTTTCCCCTACAATGCACCCTGCCCATATGGCTAGCTAGGGCCTACCTTAGGGGTGACTGACATGCAGTAAAAGGGTGATCACAGATGTGGTATACACTTTAGTTGTCACGTCAGAGCGTCAGTAACACTGCGCACACAGGCCCTGCTATGGCAGAGACCTGAGACAGGTTTGAAAGGCTACTTTGTTGGGTGGCGCAATCACCGCTGCAAGTCCACCAGTAGCATTTAATTTACTGGCCCTGGGTATCTGAGTCACCACTTTACAAGGGACTGACAAGTAAATTAAATAGGCCAAACAGGTGTAGACCAATCTTACCATGTTTACCACAGAGAGCACACGCATTTTTCTCTAGACAGCAGTGCTAAAGAGTCCAGAGTCACAAAACCACAAACACCATGTCAAAAAAAAGGCTAGGGGGAAGGCAAAAGGTTCAGGGATGATCCTGCAAAAAGGTCAACAATGGGCCAGGTCCAAAAGGTCTTCTACGGTGAATCCAAAACTGCCTGCATCAAATTCATTCTGAAAAAACAAACCCTTAATGACTAATATGCAATGATCCTCCCTAAGTAAACTAGTTGAAATTGCTGCCTACCTATAATTAACTGCCTTCATAGACTGAAACATTTTTGACTCTGATATCCAAAGAGGATTCCAACTTTTTTTGCACAGTACAAGCACTCATTGTCACATGAAACGACTTCAAGACTAAAATACCACTTCTGCTATTGGACATTTCAATTGCCTAATGTTTAACACGATACATCATCGTACCCTGTTCTAGAGATGCAAGACTATAGAAATAATACAAGCACTATTCCTGGCTTCATTGTCTGGTTCTTCTAAGAGAGCCCTTATAGCAGTAATCCAACTCTTCTGCTCTGCATCTTTTCACGGATCGCCATCAGTATCCTTTTCAATAATGCCTCCATTTAGCCCTCTAAAGGTTCATCTCCTCCTGCAATCTTAACTGGTACCACTGACCACCAAGGACACACTCACAGTAACTGCATGAGCTTGAAACCCCATCTGATAGCGATTCCTGCATCAATTGCAAATGCTTCAGAGCATGTGGATGCGAACTCTCGGTGGTAAATTGATACTTTTCCCAACATCCGACCAAAAGAGTTTGTCTCACTTCCAGACCCCGGCCTCGTTAACACTGTTCAGGAATTAGAATACCTTTCATTTGCCTCAAGTGGTGCAAGTCGCAAATACTTCCTTTTAGGCGTTGAGATGCTTAGTCGAAAGTCTCCTTATCTAGATGTCCTTCAAAGGACACAAATCACCATCAACCTAGTACTCGTCCATTTATACCTTGCCAATGCTTTGTACCTCACTGCATCCATGCACGTTATTTGGAAGGTTGTTGTATCCAGAAAGTGGGCGAATTCTTACTCGTAATAGCTGGACTTATACTTCTCATGACTTTGGATGTCCAGAAATATCTCTTTGAAAGTAATGTCTCCAAGAGGAAGTGGCGAAGCGTCCAGAGAGGCCGACTCAGGAGCTGGGGATTAGTGTTCGACCCTCGGCGCTGGCTCAACATCCTGTGATTCTCGGCTAATCAAATCTTTCCGTACCCATGGATAGTGCCTGGATACATTCACGAGTGATATAGCCGCGCTATATAAATCTACCAATACAAATCTAACTCATTGACCTCTCTTCCCTCCCGCTATCTCCGTTTCCACCACCAAACTAGCTCTCTTCGGTCTTGTTGGCATCACTTTTGACCTTCACTTTCTTCAAAACATTTCACAAAGGTGAAAACATCATTTTAGTTCAAGTGGCTAAGATATGGAGCTCACTCCCGGAGAAAAAACGAATAATTCGCCCCCATCTTTAACTCCGAAGAGTATTACATACACATTTGGGCTATTCCCAGGTACACATAACCAGTATAGTAACCTGCTTCGTACTTAGATGATACAATACAGTACAATTGTTGAGTGAAAATCACACTTATTTAATCATAAGCGAAGTACTGAAAATGCTGCAGATTCACCAAAACAAAAATTATGCACGAGGGAATCATTTAAAAATGAACAAAGATTGTGTACATCGTGGGAAAGCGCAAAAGGTTGCGCTGACCTATATATCATGCTCATCTTTCGCATCTTAATAATAGGATGAACATGACCAAAGTCAAGTCGCATGAAACGCAGTGCAAGCCTCCCATCTAGTGGAGATGCACTGGTGCAGCAGTGCAATAACTATGTGGAAAAGAAAAGAGTGCTAGCTTTTTACAATCTGAGGCCCAGATTCTCTCCTGTCAGGCAAGACAGTGCAGCCCCCAAAGAGGCCGTGCTGCGTTGCGTGACAGGGAGAGACAGGAGTGCACCATATTCACTGAGGTATGACATTCCTCCCTCCGTAGCGAGTGCGCAGATTTCAGCTGCTGTATGCCAGGCACACACCTCACCGCCATGAGTGCGAGGTAGAGTGTGTGCCTCAGTCTAGCATAGATAGGTTTTACCCCTTCTGTACAAAATATTGGGGCATATTACCAAGCAATATCAAGCAATAGCGATAATTATCGCTATTGCTTGGTTAGAGACAAAAAATTACAGCTGAGCTGCGGCGATTTTTATCGCAAATAAACCTTGGTATTACCAAGGTTTATCGCAAATGCGATAAAAATCGGCCACAATGCATGAATATCGCTGAAAAGTCAGCGATATTCAGGCATTACCGAGCTAATGCTCTTAGCCATGTTATCCACCTCCCATTGGATAACATGGCTAAGAACTGCTCAGGGCAGGTGTTAGCTTTTGGAGATATTCGCGCTTAGCGCGAATATCTCCTAAAGTTGGTAATAGGAGATAGTGATGTTAGCGACTGTTTCCAGTCGCTAACATCTTGGCACGCCCACTTTGCATGTCATTAGTGATAAATATCACTGACATGCAAAGCAGGGCCCAAGATGGTCGCTATCTCCTACTAGCTGTCGCTAACTGGTGTTAGCGTCAGCTAGGTAATAGGGAGATAATTTTATCTCCTCTTTCTTGGATTTTAAAGCCAAAAAAGCGGAGATAAACCCCCTTGATATTATGCCCCATTATGCCTTGACAAGTTTAAAAGCTGCTCCTACTTTGTATTTGTGCTGTACAGTGCAGCAAACATACAAAGTCAGAAAAGTACAGAGAAATGAAAATATTTCTCTGTTTAACGCCTGCTTTTTGGCATTGTCAATTTTTGGCACTAAATCCTTACTACCAATGTTAGTGAATAGGGTTTAGCATCAAAAAGCATGGGGGGTTGCATTGGAATGCCCATGTACCACCCCCTTGATGCTCAGTAATACAGAGCAGCGTTTTGCGTTGCTTTGCATTACATTCCCCTACAAACCACTGCTAATACCATTGGTTTGTGATTCCCTTAGAGTCAGGTTTGCATTGAAAAAATAGCTATGACAGATTGAGCTTAAGTTTCAAATATTGATACATTTACTGGATCTAACAAGAATAGAGCCATTGTTATTTCTGGTGGACTCCCGCCCAATCCAAATAAAAATCCACTTTCTCCATTGGTGCACTTAATAAGTTTTCTAGAACGCTGATGCTTTGCACTTTTTGTATATATGCACTTGTCACTGTGTATGTTTCGCAATTCTACTACTCTTTTATCAATATGCAGGCAACTGACTAACATGAAGAAAGCCTGCACATCAGGATATGATGTAATATTGCACTCTACGTAATGTTGCATTCTTTGACTGCATGATGTTCCCTTGCACACAAATGAATGATCTGTGTGAACCGCCATTGTAGTAAGAAAACTGAGCAGGGTCTTATCATTAGTACCGGTCCAGGATACAGCTCCATTACATTACATGGCGCCGACAAGTTCACCAAACGTGTCGTGTACGGACTAGAGCGTCTATGGAGGTTGCCTAGCAACCAAGTCAGCACTTCACTGCTACACCAGAAAGTGTGACGTCCACGCGCACGTCCATTACGCGGTTCTGATCCGTATTAGCAACTCTGCAGACCTACCAGGCTGTCAATCGTAACCAGGAAACCAGGACTCACGCCTGGTATCGTCCAAGTTGACTGGACCCCTTTTGCCTAACCACGAAGGTAAGAGAAACAAGTGGGTACTTAGACATGGCCACTGCGCTTTCATTACCTGAGCCTATGTTTAGGTTTTGACAATATTACCATCCCCGCAGAAGCCAACGACAGCAAACCAATCCTGAGACGCAAAGTCCCGCGCTCGTGAGTGGCAATCTGGTGAGTTAGACCTCGTCGCTACTACCACCTTGTTTGTTAAAGCAACTGGCTTGGGCACTATAAGATTTTAAACCTCCCCATCCCCCTTTCCTAACAGAATCTGCAGGCACAATTGAAGACCAGTAACACGAGTTCCTGCGCCAGCAAGTACCTATAGGGTGAGTCATGGGGAGTTACACACTGCCGGATGCTGGCAATCATACTGAAGGCTGAGTCATGATTAGATCCACACTGCCATATTGGGAATCGCACAGAGGGTCAAGTGCTGATCTTTGATGCTCTCTCCTTACCCCTAGTCAGAGGTGAACGGCCTTCTGATTGGCTGCAGGAACAAGGCTGCGCCATTGCCTAGACGATCCTTCTGCCTCAAGGGGCGGCTGTAGGTGAGTTAACCACCTCTGCTTGAGAAAGCAATTAGTTAATTGTGAGTACATACTAACTTAGAAGACACCTGACCAATGTACCTTCATATTCACAGGCTGTCATCCTCCACCGCCTATGTCCTGATGGAGACCCGCACTGACTCACTAGTAGTGCAGACCCTGGGTTGAAACGTCAACAAATTCCCATGGACCAGCCCTAAGGCTCTGCTGCGAAAAAGTCCTATTAATTTAACTCACAGAAGCACTATTTTCCCAATAACTGTTCCCTGGCCAACAAACTTTTTGTACATATTTTAATCACCTTGTACATATTGTGCACCATTATTGTATCACCGAGCACTGGATGTCACTCTTGTCACATGTCACAATATATTTTAACTCATGTGTTGACAGCCTTACAGAAAATGTTGGGGTATTTACAAAATATAAACGATGTAATTTATAAAAAAAAAGTGATGAAATACCCTATATGGATAGCATGTGTCTCTTTCACATAAGGCAGAAGAGCAATTTTGGTTGCTATGCTGCATTGCATGAAAATGTTAGTGAAGCTGTCTCTTGATGTTTTCTCAGTATTTCACAGAGCATCAGCAATTTTACAATTCTGAGTGAATAGAAAATTCCACAGTATTTTCTTATAGGTTTTTTAAATTTCACTTTTGTTAATGCCACCACGGTCAAATATAATTTGATATCACTTCCTGAGATGCCATCAGGGTTAAAGGACATTTGATGACTTATGCTACACCTGGCATTTTAGTGCACCAACATCTATAGAGTAACACATACACTCTATATTTAAAACTGCAGTTTATGGCACTCAGATGGGGGGAATGGCACTTTTTGAAACATTCACCACTTTGGCATCGCCCATCAGATGAGCTTTTGTGTAGGGGTTGTGGGGCCTCGGTGGAGTCTTTGGAGCCTGTTGTATGCCTCTGCCCAGGATTGCTGGCTTTGCGCAGACTAAAACTGAGGCCAGTGTGAAATACATTGGGAGTCCAGCAGGCTATCATTGCGGTATTGAACCCAGAGAAAACTGCTTTAAACATAAGCTGCACACCATTTATCCACCTTGCATATCGCTAGCTTAACCAGCAAATTCCAGTCCCTGTGTTAAAGCCAAGGAACGTGCATAGGTGGCTAAAATAATGGTATATCTTCAAAGCGGCTCCCTAACAAAATCGGTGTATTCTGCTCCAGCCACAATACGGAATGCAAACTCAGTGACCTGTCAGTGACTATTCCTTATTGACTGTTGTCACTCTGAACTGTACTTTAACTTTGGGACACTTGTTTACAAGTTGGTGCTTTATCTGTAGCTTTTAGAAGTAACCTCTATTTTATTATTAATTGTTTTCAACTGAAACTATGCTGCCACGTAGTTTTACATAAGTGATGGTTACCTTGTATGAGAAGAAACTTTATATCAACAATTGTGTTTTATTTCTATTGAGAATGACAGGTGGAGCTTAGTGAAAACATTCTTTGATCGTTTTTCTACTTTTCGATTTTCTGCATGTGGATTGTAATGATTTAATTAATCAAACGAAAAAATATATATATACCTATGGAGTAACAAATGTGAGATTGTCCCAAACAGTGTTAAAATTACAGAAGTAGTGTATTAATCACTTAGCACAACATTATCAAGTCACTGTAACATGTGACAAACTTTACTTAGCTTGTTTTATCTTGTACAATTTTAAAGTATGACATATTTTGACATCACTAATTACATTTTGGATTAAATGCTTTAATAAAATCACTCAGTTTTCCTTGTTGATTAGTTTATAATACTTCTCAAGCACAATGAAGACCCTGTGACACCTCAAAAAAGCAAATCAAATGTACAACAACAAAAGATGATGCAAGAGGAAACAAGCTCAAAGGTCTGACTTTAGGTACTACTGTATGTTCACAAAGACATACACAAATGTGCAAAAATTATTTGTTCCATTACTTTGTGCAACCGCTGTGTGGGAGTTTTTGTTTGGAAGAGTGCTGAATTTCAAGGTAGCATATATGGGATGCTATTTTGACCCCTTTATGAGCGACCAGATGGATGCTCTTATCCTGATTCGGGGCTGGAAGAATTGTTTATTCCGCCAGGGGGATTGGACATTTTTTGTAATTCCGTGTTACTCAAGTAACACGGAATTACTAATACATTCCGAAATTCTGCTGGCAGAATTAATCAACACTGTAATTAGTTTGTAAACAGGGCTGGAAGAGGGAGTGTGAGAAAGTCATCCTTTTAGCACTGTTCACCCCCATTTTATGACAGATACTGGTGTTGTAAATCAACGGCGATTAGGTTAAGCATTAGCAGAAGACATGCTGTATTTGACCATTATCGTAGCAAATGAACTGACTCCATTTTGTATTTGTAGCGGCCATTTTGTATGCTGTACATTGCCATATGCTCATCATGTGCTTTGTCCTACCTCCTTGCTAACTGCGTCTGAAATCTGCCCAGCAACAGGCTATATTTAGCATCCCCCACTTCCAGCATGCCCAGACATGCCCAGTAGGGTCTGCGGCTGTTACTATATAGTTCCAGATAGGAATGTGTTTACTAGTTTCTGAAGACTGTTAACTCCGCCCACTTATCGATTGTGCTTTCCAATATGTCCTTATATGGTCATAAAACTGCTCTTGTATTTTGTACCACCTTCTTTTGAGCCCCCTCATTGTGTATAAAAGGGGCCATGTGGTTTAGTTTGGTGTGCTACTCTATGCAATACTGAAGGGTGCTGTGTGGACTGTAGTACCACCTTTAAAGGTTTAATAAACTATGCTTTTGTATTTTCCAGTTTCTGTGCCAACTTCTTCCTATGGTCTGAGGACTCTGTGCAGAGAAGGGCGAACCCGTTGCACTGGTAGGCCTAGCTGAGGCTTGCTTACTTCACTGGTGGTTCATGATTCTGACTGTGCCCTGGGCTCTGCTAACCAGGCCCAGGGTCAGTGCTCTGGTAAAAAATGTATATGGTAATTAGGTATAGTAGGAATTGGCAATGATGGACCTCTCTAAGTCCCTAGTATATAATATATAAATTTCTTTATTCGGCTTTTCGCATTGGAAAACCATAAAAGGAACATTTTTTAAAAATACATTTATACAGTATTTACACAAACATACAATTTTCAATTCATTGTTCCAGGAAAATTCATACATAAACATTCATAGTGATCTATTCAATCTATTGTGTTAAAACTAAGCCTATATGATTTTTTTTAAAGATTTCTTCTGTGTTTCCTAATACATTTCAGGAAGTTTAAGACAATGTAACAAACAAATTCAGAGTCAAGCATTTGGAGGCGAAGCATTGCGGGGCGGTATTGCTTACAACCCCATCGCCTCAAAGTTGGTAAAATCCAGGTTCTCCTATGTGGGTGATAAAATTTACAGAACATAATAGCGTGTATGTTTGATTGTTTTGATTCCCCATCGCATGGACATAAAGGAAGAGTCTGGTCCCATCTATTAATTTCGGGGAATGTCACCAATCTGAAGAAAGTGTCCAATCTGAATCTTGTTAGTAACATCCTCTCATATGTAGAGAGCTGGAGAGTTAAATACGGTTGAATAAAATATGTTATTTGGACCATATTTGCGTGCAAAACCGAAGGTTTGGATACCTCAGACATCAGTCTCAATGACTCTAAATGACTGAGTGCTAGCTTCTTTAGAGACCTCCTAGAGAGGTTGATCAATGTCTCTGGGTGGAGGTAATAATTCTCCAAACCAAGATCTCTTAGGAAGCTTCTAACGTAGCTAAGCCATTTTACTTTTTGTGACTGATCAAGCGCCATAGTATCTGCCTCAATTGTTTTGGTAAATACGTTTTTGTCCGAGGTCCAAACGCGTCTCCACAACATCAATGGTTGGATCTTTACCAGATCTTCTAGGTATGCTATTCCTAGTTCCAGGTGCAAAGCGTAAATTGCTGTTTTATGTTCCTCTCGGGGTCGCTAAAAGAAATCTTAAAAAAGTGTTTTCCACTACCTGCAGTGGGCTGATATCTGTGTTTCCCCATACTCCCGCTCCGTACAAAGCAATGGCCTGACACTTCGCGCTATATATTTTCAGGAGCTCTACTGGTTCTCTCTTGCCTAGTCTCTGAGAGAAACTCATTAAAGCCGCTGTGGATCTTCTGAACAAATGGGATCTTGCCTCCACTGCTGACTTCCATGACAATTTTTTGTCTACCATGATTCCAAGGTATGGATACTGAGAGGTAACCTCAAGTGTTTGATTATCAAGGTAGATGTCTTTTACACGCTTTTTTCTAGGGGCGGTGGTCATGACAAACGTTTTTTTAACGTTGACTTTCAGGTCAAGTCCGCCCATAAAGGCCGTGTACCTGTTCAGAGCGCGCTGTAATTCTCGCGGTGTGCGTGCGAGGATGACGGCGTCGTCGGCATAGAGCAACGCGGGGATCAGGCGTTGTTTTACTCGTGGGAGGTCCTTGGCCCCCCTCAACATCTCCACCTCCAGTCCGTTGGTATACAACGAGAAGAGGAAGGGGGCCAAGACACAACCCTGCCTGACTCCACGCTCTACTCCGAAAGACGCCGTCAGCTCTCCATTCAGACCGAAGCGCACTCTGGCCGAGGCTCTGGAATAGAGTTCCCTCAGGAAATCTAAGAGGGAGGGATCCACACCCATTTGCCCTAAAACCGTCCACAGTTTCGTGTGCGAAACGCAGTCGAAAGCTGCGGACAGGTCTACATAAACCATATATACCACACTATTCTTTGCCTGCATGTATTTCCCTAATATCAGGCTAAGATTTAGGGCCTGCTCCACCGTTCCGAACCCCTCTCGAAAACCGAACTGGAGGTCCGAGATGATGGCACTATCGTCCGCCCATTGCTGGAGTCGCTCGAGTATTACTCTCCCTACAACCTTTCCTAGCGAGTCCAGCAATGAGATGGGACGGTAGCATTTCACATTCTGGCGGTCCCCTTTTTTAAAAATGGGGACCATGATGGACTTAGTCCAGGAGTTTAGGAGGCCTACATTAGCAACTGCTGTGCATACTCTAGTGAGGATGGGGGCCCAGAGCTCTACGTTGTATTTAAAGAGGTCTACTGGGACCCCGTCTGGGCCAGGGGCTTTTCCACTCTTACTTGAATCTAGGGCCACCATTATATCAGGAATGTCAAAATATAGTGGAATTGGGTATTCTACTGTTGGGAGGATATTAACAGGATCAGTGGTAATAGAGGGATTTTTGAAGATGTTTGTGAAATGAGCGACCCATGTATCTTCATCAATGGCCACTTCAATGTTTGGGCTGGTGTTATCGGTTAAGTACGGAGCTCTAACCGTTCGCCAGAAAACCTCACTGTTTTTTTCAAGTGCACTCGTATGGAGGTCTTCCCATAGTTTTTTTTTAAGTTCCTGTATTCTTAATTTGCGTGCCTTTACGTATTGTGACCTAAGAAGTTGAATTTGGCCCGCGTCTCTAGGTTTAGTATGTAGTGCCAGTTTTAAATTAGTGAGGGCGACGGTACAAGTGTGGTTGAACCATCCACTCTTTGTATGGGTCTTAGATTTAGAATTTACTGTTAGTAATCCCTTGATCTTCTCAAGAGAAGATCAAGGGATTACTAACAGTAAATAGTATATAATAAGTCAAGGGGGAGGAACAGTACCAATAAGTCCTTAGCATATAATACAGCAGGGAGATTTAGAGGCCAAGTAGGTAGACTGCACTGAAGCGTGCACTGCTGTGTTGCCTGCTCAAATCAAATCAAATCAAATCAATCAAACCAAATACAATTTGCAAAGCACCAGGTTACACCACAGGTGTGTCCCCATGCTAGAATCATAGCCTCAGAGGAGAAAAAATAGAGGCACTGTCATTTCAGACTAGTGACAGAATCTAAGGAGAGAGCTTCACTAGATAACAAACAGAACCAAGTTAGGAAGCAAATAGCCAAGTTTTCAGTTGTTTCAATTTTTTTTGCTGCATGGTAGCTAAATGAATGACCACCCATTCTGACTTTTTTAATTTTAGGAACCTTGGCCAGGTGGGTTCCTCTTGATCTGAGATTCCAAATGGGAGTGTAGGGAGTGATCAAGAATCGGGGATAGCTAGGACTCTTATTCCACCAGATTCTGTCTCGACGTGCAGCTGCATTCTGAATACGATAAAGTTTAATATTACTGCCTATGGATACTCCTGAATATAGGATATTGCGTAGTCTAATTTAGATGTAACCAAGGCATGAACAATTGTTTTCCCGTTCGCTATGGGTAGAAGATCAATACGTTTCCTTAGGACTTTAAGAATTCCAAAGCACATGCCAGCAACTTTCTAAATTTGATCATCAAAGCTTTGCAGACTGTTTTTAACTGTAAATGATATACAAATTCCACTTTAGAATTAAAGATACTTCCAAAGTGGTAATATACCTTACTTTTACATACCTTAATTTTACATATAAGTCATCCCTGTGGTCTCCCTTAGGTGCCCCAGGGAAGGGGCACCATGTAACTATATGCGGGGACATTATAAAAGATGGTTTATATGCCCTGGTGAGGAAATACTGCAAAATTCGTTTTTCTTCATTGTAGCATTTTAGCTCCATAGGCTAAAATGGGAATACTTCAATAAAGTCTAACTATTGCTAGGAGTGAGCTCAAATAGGATTACAAGGACTTAAAAGATTGCTAATGATAAAGCCAACAACTTGCCACTTTTTAATTTATGATAACTAATACAGAAAATAAGTTATTAGGACTTCTTGTCTGTGAGACAACATCCAGCCTTCTAGCAGCCTCTCCTGATTGATCAGCCTTAACAGGTTTAGCAAAACTTATTTGATACGGTAATGAGTGGCCTGCATAGAGACAGAGATGATCTGGTGTGGGAGCTCTGCAGCTGCAGAGAACAGGTCAGGAAAGGGAATGGCTAAATAGAACTGTGCTTCAAAGAGAGCACAACATTACGGAATGCAATCCAAGCCTACACTCTCTTCCTTTACTCCCCAGCCAGATGGCAATCTCAAAAATGGAAGGTGCAGTAGGTCTGGAAGGATAATGTTAATGAAAATGAGCCACACCAGTAGGTTGGTTTAGCCAGGTCTTAGTCCGAAGGAGAGGAATTCTCCATCTTAAAATTGGAAGTACAGTGCTTTGTGGGACAAACATATGCCACACTTTGGAGGAAGCTGTCATGCTTTTGGGTTGCACCCTGCACCTCACTGAACAGGGGTGTGCCCCTGCTTGTCACCCAAGATCATTGAATAAATATGTGAAAGCTGCATAGCAACTCCAAAGGATTGCTCTCTGAAGGACTGCTTCTGCTGCACACTGAGAAGTAAGCCCAGAGAACTTTGCCTTCCTTCAAAAAGGATTAAGGAGTGACTCCATGAAAGCAACAGGTTAATAGAGCTTCCTTGCACTAGTCATGTCTCTGGAATGCGTCCAGTGGACTTTTAAGAATTTGGCAAGGTGCATTGTGGGAATTGTAGTCCCAAGCTTCCACGAGTCATCTCAGAGATTCTAGACCCTTGGACTTGTGTTTTGGATGCTCTGAGCCCGCAAGAGGAACTTTAGGATGAAGTTCCAGACGTTTGGAGGAACTTTTGAAAAAAGGTCTCTAAGTGGACCGACCCAATGTCGAGAGTCAAGCCACCTACATCCAACCGCGACCCGGCCTGGATTTCAGATTCAGCTGGTACCAGACCGGCATTATCCCTACCCCTTCTAATGAGTTGCCAGAATCGACACCAGTTTTTCCCAGAACTTGCCTCAAATAGGTCCCTCCATCTACTTTCGTTAAAAGCCTTCTTTCCCTGATATTGAGTACCCTTATATTCACCCCTCAGTATCCTTACCTCCTGAGTTAAACCTACCCTTATTGCTTTTGATAATGCCCTGTAGGCGTTCCTGCATTCCCCATCATACCATTCTGCTGATTAGGCACAAAAGGCCTATTGGCTCTTATTTTTGGCTTCATTAAAAAGAATCTCAACTTGGCAAACAGGGCATCGCGAACTGCTAAAAAGGCTGTAAAGTATCCTCACAAGGCTTGATTAGCGAGAGGGCAAAAAGGGAATCTACAAGCACTGCCTTAATTTGACTCACAGTTCCCTCATCCACAGACATCTGTGCCCACTTTATCCTGAGGCAGCCATTGGACTTAATGACATCAGCTGTTACCATGTCCATGCTGCCGGTCAGCAATTCACATCTAATGTCAATGACAATGGTTCATGGATACTCTCTGTCCTTTTCATGACCTCCATGCCCCTCACCCTTTGCCAAAATTCTAAATTAACAAGAAAATAATCGATCCTACTACTTTTTAGCCCACTTAAGCAAGTGGGGTTAGCTTTGTTGTCCGAGATAGTTCTTCCTTTAACAGCACGGAGCCCTCTCTCCAGAGTTAGGCTTTTTAACTGAAGGGCATCTTCAGTCCATCTTCAGTCCAGTTCTTAATTGGTGCCTACTTTAGGGACGGGACACCCCAAAAAGCATCCTCATCACTAGTTAGGTTCCTGTCTTCCATATCGAGTGGCTCGAACGTGCAGTTAAAATCCCCCACAATAATTTGGTTACAAGTCCCTTCCAATGTTTTAATAAATATATCCAAACTAAAGATGGTCATAGATGCCTTTCCACCTACTAGCCGCCTGGCATAGACATTTATCAATATAAATTCAGGGCCACACTCCGAGGTTATTTTAATGGCCTGAATATCCAGGGTGTCTATAGCAAAGTCTTCATTCAGGAAACCCATCCGTTGTTTAACACAACAATGTCGTAAGGCTCAATAAAATTAGACCAAGCTGAGGAACTAGTCTTTGAAAGCAACCCCGCAATATTCCAAGAGAGAATGCTTAGTGATCTAATGGGAAGAGTCAACACCCTGTTCTTCCTGTTGCAAATCCTCAGAACTCAGTAGCCCACGACCCATTGCCGACCGACAGGGTGAATTCGCCCCATGGACAGTATCAAGGTGAATAACAATGCTATCTAACCCAGATGGTACTGCAGATGGCAGTCAATCACAACCATCTAATCCTGAAAGTGGGGCAAATCGGTTGGCTACATTTAAAGCGAAGGGATGGTCTGTTACTCTTCGGAGAGCACCCTAGATTGGAACACCCTGATTATCCCTGTATAACCTCCCACCGACCAGGGAAGTGTGGGCTATAGAAAAACCCTAAGGGAAGGATAGATATTTTTTCAGGGCAATACCCCACATTCCTAGTTCCCAAGCATTCCAGTAGGAGTCTAACCACATGCTTGGTATTAAAGTTGGCAACTACGCAGTCGACCTCATCCTTGATAGAATATCCAACCCAATTCAAACATCTTGATATTATCATTTGGTTACAAATATCCCAACCCCATACCCCCTTTCCCTCAATTGGGAGTTAAACCAATGCGTTGTTTTTGCCATCAATTGATCTGTAGATTTGATCTGACCAGCATGTAGGGTTGGTACGTTCCTCACAACCACCACCAATGGTGCAGCGGCTGGAGGAAGATGAAATACACTGGAATCATTCCTAGACAGATCGTTACCTAATCCAGAGTGCATAGCTGCTAACTCACAACCTGTACCCCCCGGGGCAGTGCTTGAGTGGTTAACTAAGCCTGATGAAAAGTTATTTTGAGGGGTATCATTAGTTAACCTAACACAAGCTCTCTCACATCTGTCTCCATGGGGGTGTTCGGGATAACCTGGGCAAATTCACTCAAGGTATTTCCCACCTCGCACACACCACCACTCTGAACAAATTCACCAATGCCTGAGTTTTCAACCGCCCCTCTATTCCTACAAAGTAACAAAGGCAAAGGGTCAGATATTAAAGGGATAACTGATGGAAAACTAGCAACTATGAGGTTAGAAGACACTTCAGGTACCGTTTCAGATGGCGGAATAATTTCCCTCAAAGAGGTCATAATGGAACCATAATTAGTCACCGCAAGAAGTTCCGGATTCATTAGTTTCTCTTCTATTAGAGTCAGTCTCTCAGATAACGGAGATAAAGAAACCAAAATAAGGTCCCTCATTTTAGCCCATAATCCTTTTTCAAAGTCAAGCACAGACACACCAACTTGGTCTGTATTTTGAGCTCCAAAAGGAGGAGTAATAGGCTGAGCAGACATATGTGGAATAAGGTTTGCCAGCCCTCCATTCTTATTCATTTTAGGCATCTTAGCATTCTTTTGTCTTTGAGGACCCCCTCTTCGTTTCCTCTTTACTGCTGGCTCCGGTAATATTTCCAAAACTTGTGACTTGGATTTAGGCACAGACCTTGTAGTGACACGTTCATTCAAAGTGCTCACTGAACCCTCATGTGCTAATACAGGAAAGGCAAGGCTAACTGATAGCTCATTTACTGCAAGAGTATCCAATGGAGAAGGAGGATCAGTCTCCTCCTTCTCCATTGGAAATCCTTATGGGACCTTCCTAATTGGGGGAAACTGGACCCATGGGCAAACATCGTTCGGGCGAGCGTACAGACATCAAACCGCCCAGTGACGAGCGTTTTGTTTGCATTGGATCAAGGGATAGATGACGCTCGGTCAGGGCAATTTCATGGGCCAAAACAGAGCTAGCTCCTATTAGAAATTGATCAAGTGTCCCTACCACTCTTCAGCCCATGACGGCATTCCTCCCCCGCCCCTCCTGGATATTCATCCTTGTTTCTACACAATAGCAGCGTAGCGTCCTATAATTCCAGACTAGCAATAGCCACAACAGAAGGTAAACACTGACATTCAAGTTTTGAAATTTTGAAGTTTAAGAGATGGGACCCAGCCAAGCCTCAAACAACCTCGAACGGGCTCAAACGGGCCTGCCCTTGGCCCGGGCTTTTGCGAGGTGCTAAGTAAATAGGCAGGCAGGCAGGCAGGCAGTGATTGTGCTCAGGTACGGGCATGTCCTCAGGCACCCCGGAACTTGAAGTCTCTTAGACAGCAACGTCCGTAACTTCCCAAATCAAGCTGCACACAGGACTCCACTCACGGCCGCCGCTTTCGGGAAGGCTTCGCAGCTTAGGCCACACACAGGACTCCACTCGCGGCACCCGCCGCATTCAGGAGCCCATCCGTGGCTCTGGCTGCACACAGGACTCCATTCGCTGCTCCCGCCGTGTTCAGGAGACCACCCGCGGCTCTGGTCGCACACAGGACTCTATTCACAGCCCCCACTGCATTTCGGGAAACCCTTGCGGCTCCGGCCGCAGACATGACTCAATTAGCGGCCCCCACTTCCTGCTTCCAATTCACGCAAGTGAATCCGTTCACTCAGATCCTCCAGTGATACAACTGCGGCGCTGTAAGTATAGTTCCATCAAAAAACTCGCTGTATCTATTGCACAGGAATCTATTCGCGGCGCCTGCTGTGTTCGGATGACCACCCGCGGCTTCGGCCACACACAGGAGTCAGTTTGCGGCCCCCACTGCGCTCGGGAAATCCTCACGGCTCCGGCCGCACACAGGACCCAATTCGTGTCCCCGGGAAAACCTTGCGGGTCCGGCTGGAAGCAGGACTCCGCCTCCTCAGTAGCTTCTTCCTGGCACACAGGACTCAGTTTGCGGCCTCTGCCTCATTCAGGAAATCCTCACAGCTCCGGCCGCACACAGGACTCAGTTCGCGGCCTACCCACGTTCGGGAAATCCTCGTGGCTCTGGCCGCACACAAGACTCAATTTGCGGCCCCCGGGAAATCCTCGCGGCTCCAGCATGCAGGATTCCACCTACTCACCGCCAGACTCGTAATCAGCCCCATAGACCTTCGCCACTGTAGAGGCAATTACTACTGGGGTTTCAGAGCTTTTTTACTCCATGGTAGAATTTTTTATTGAGTATAATAATTAGCAACTATGCTTATAATAAGTCTAATTTTGAAGATCAGTTGGAAAGAAGTGCTGCACTATATTATAAAAATGAATACTATAGAAACGAACCACAGTAATCTATTGCAAATGTGTACTTTGCTGTACTTACATTTTCTAAACCAAGGAGCACCAGAAGTGGGATTGTTGTCATTCCTCCTTGTATCCATTCTTCCAAGGAGACTATCCCATCATGATTGTAGTCAATTTCTTCCATCATTTCATGAAGAATCTAAATTATACAAACAAGAAATACATTTACAAATGCATTCATAGAAATATGAAATAGAAAACCAAAATAGTCATCTTTTAACACCTTGGCTGCTACTTGAATTTTTCCCCTGTGCTGGACATTCCAGAACAGGGTGTGGTCATGACGGAACCATTCCGTCATCAGCACAGCTCAGCCATGACTGATGACGGAATGGTTCCGTCACAAGCATCAAAGGGGTTAATATTGTGGCCGAATGTTCAATACTAGAGTATTCAAATGAGTAAAAATCTATTGGGTGTTAACTCAGGAGCCAAACATCTAGATAAGAGGTTTATACTTCATTCAGTATCAGATATTTGTGTGAAATTTAAAATACCTTTCACTATGTTAAGTAGATTGATACATATTACATTTAGTTCAGTGCATATCATGCATACCAGTAAGCACTAAACTAACATAGCTACCTCTGCTAACAGTATTTCCAAGCACCCCCGAACCAACATGTTAATCTCTGATGATGAAGGCCAAAAATTCCGAACGATTCTGAAAAGGGGGTGGTGATGAACAGAGTGTCTGAATTAAGCAGACCACTCTTACCCAGTCCAAAGATCAGGGCTTGATCCATCACCATTATTTAGCTCACTGCACCATCCCAGCTCAGAACCTGGCTATATGCAAATCAGTCTGTCCCTGGCCCAGTGCATCATGGGAACAGGGCAGACTAAACTACCAAGCCAATTCTTCACCAGAAAGGAGACAAGCTTCCGGGGACCGGTTTCTGGCATTTCAGCCGTCGTCGGCCCGGCTTGCTTGAATCCTGATGGTGCAGTGAGCAAGGGACTCATGTCTGAGTATACCCTGCCACACCTATAGTGGCCAAAAACGATTCAGAAAAGGGGGTGGTGATGAACAGAGTGTCTGAATTAAGCAGACCACTCTTACCCAGTCCAAAGATCAGGGCTTGATCCATCACAGTTATTTAGCTCACTGCACCATCCCAGCTCAGAACCTGGCTATATGCAAATCAGTCTGTCCCTGGCCCAGTGCATCATGGGAACAGGGCAGACTAAACTACCAAGCCAATTCTTCACCAGAAAGGAGACAAGCTTCCGGGGACCGGTTTCTGGCATTTCAGCCGTCGTCGGCCTGGCTTGCTTGAATCCTGATGGTGCAGTGAGCAAGGGACTCATGTCTGAGTATACCCTGCCACACCTATAGTGGCCAAAACCTATTCAGAAAAGGGGGTGGTGATGAACAGAGTGTCTGAATTAAGCAGACCACTCTTACCCTGTCCAAAGATCAGGGCTTGATCCATCACCGTTATTTAGCTCACTGCACCATCCCAGCTCAGAACCTGGCTATATGCAAATCAGTCTGTCCCTGGCCCAGTACATCATGGGAACAGGGCAGACTAAACTACCAAGCCAATTCTTCACCAGAAAGGAGACAAGCTTCCGGGGACCGGTTTCTGGCATTTCAGCCGTCGTCGGCCCGGCTTGCTTGAATCCTGATGGTGCAGTGAGCAAGGGACTCATGTCTGAGTATACCCTGCCACACCTATAGTGGCCAAAAACGATTCAGAAAAGGGGGTGGTGATGAACAGAGTGTCTGAATTAAGCAGACCACTCTTACCCAGTCCAAAGATCAGGGCTTGATCCATCACCGTTATTTAGGTCACTGCACCATCCCAGCTCAGAACCTGGCTATATGCAAATCAGTCTGTCCCTGGCCCAGTGCATCATGGGAACAGGGCAGACTAAACTACCAAGCCAATTCTTCACCAGAAAGGAGACAAGCTTCCGGGGACCGGTTTCTGGCATTTCAGCCGTCGTCGGCCCGGCTTGCTTGAATCCTGATGGTGCAGTGAGCAAGGGACTCATGTCTGAGTATACCCTGCCACACCTATAGTGGCCAAAAACGATTCCGAAAAGGGGGTGGTGATGAACAGAGTGTCTGAATTAAGCTGACCACTCTTACCCAGTCCAAAGATCAGGGCTTGATCCATCACCGTTATTTAGCTCACTGCACCATCCCAGCTCAGAACCTGGCTATATGCAAATCAGTCTGTCCCTGGCCCAGTGCATCATGGGAACAGGGCAGACTAAACTACCAAGCCAATTCTTCACCAGAAAGGAAACAAGCTTCCGGGGACCAGTTTCTGGCATTTCAGCCGTCGTCGGCCCGGCTTGCTTGAATCCTGATGGTGCAGTGAGCAAGGGACTCATGTCTGAGTATACCCTGCCACACCTATAGTGGCCAAAAACGATTCAGAAAAGGGGGTGGTGATGAACAGAGTGTCTGAATTAAGCAGACCACTCTTACCCAGTCCAAAGATCAGGGCTTGATCCATCACCGTTATTTAGCTCACTGCACCATCCCAGCTCAGAACCTGGCTATATGCAAATCAGTCTGTCCCTGGCCCAGTGCATCATGGGAACAGGGCAGACTAAACTACCAAGCCAATTCTTCACCAGAAAGGAGACAAGCTTCCGGGGACCAGTTTCTGGCATTTCAGCCGTCGTCGGCCCGGCTTGCTTGAATCCTGATGGTTCAGTGAGCAAGGGACTAATGTCTGAGTATACCCTGCCACACCTATAGTGGCCAAAAACGATTCAGAAAAGGGGGTGGTGATGAACAGAGTGTCTGAATTATGCAGACCACTCTTACCCAGTCCAAAGATCAGGGCTTGATCCATCACCGTTATTTAGCTTACTGCACCATCCCAGCTCAGATCCTGGCTATATGCAAATCAGTCTGTCCCTGGCCCAGTGCATCATGGGAACAGGGCAGACTAAACTACCAAGCCAATTCTTCACCAGAAAGGAGACAAGCTTCCGGGGACCGGTTTCTGGCATTTCAGCCGTCGTCGGCCCGGCTTGCTTGAATCCTGATGGTGCAGTGAGCAAGGGACTCATGTTTGAGTATACCCTGCCACACCTATAGTGGCCAAAAACGATTCAGAAAAGGGGGTGGTGATGAACAGAGTGTCTGAATTAAGCAGACCACTCTTATCCAGTCCAAAGATCAGGGCTTGATCCATCACCGTTATTTAGTTCACTGCACCATCCCAGCTCAGAACCTGGCTATATGCAAACCAGTCTGTCCCTGGCCCAGTGCATCATGGGAACAGGGCAGACTAAACTACCAAGCCAATTCTTCACCAGAAAGGAGACAAGCTTCCGGGGACCGGTTTCAGGCATTTCAGCCGTCGTCGGCCCGGCTTGCTTGAATCCTGATGGTGCAGTGAGCAAGGGACTCATGTCTGAGTATACCCTGCCACACATATAGTGGCCAAAAACGATTAAAAAAAGGGGGTGGTGATAAACAGAGTGTCTGAATTAAGCAGACCACTCTTACCCAGTCCAAAGATCAGGGCTTGATCCATCACCGTTATTTAGCTCACTGCACCATCCCAGCTCAGAACCTGGCTATATGCAAATCAGTCTGTCCCTGGCCCAGTGCATCATGGGAACAGGGCAGACTAAACTACCAAGCCAATTCTTCACCAGAAAGGAGACAAGCTTCAGGGGACCGGTTTCTGGCATTTCAGCCGTCGTCGGCCCGGCTTGCTTGAATCCTGATGGTGCAGTGAGCAAGGGACTCATGTCTGAGTATACCCTGCCACACCTATAGTGGCCAAAAACGATTCAGAAAAGGGGGTGGTGATGAACAGAGTGTCTGAATTAAGCAGACCACTCTTACCCAGTCCAAAGATCAGGGCTTGATCCATCACCGTTATTTAGCTCACGCCACCATCCCAGCTCAGAACCTGGCTATATGCAAATCAGTCTGTCCCTGGCCCAGTGCATCATGGGAACAGGGCAGACTAAACTACCAAGCCAATTCTTCACCAGAAAGGAGACAAGCTTCCGGGGACCGGTTTCTGGCATTTCAGCCGTCGTCGGCCCGGCTTGCTTGAATCCTGATGGTGCAGAGAGCAAGGGACTCATGTCTGAGTATACCCTGCCACACCTATAGTGGCCAAAAACGATTCAGAAAAGGGGGTGGTGATGAACAGAGTATCTGAATTAAGCAGACCACTCTTACCCAGTCCAAAGATCAGGGCTTGATCCATCACCGTTATTTAGCTCACTGCACCATCCCAGCTCAGAACCTGGCTATATGCATATCAGTCTGTCCCTGGCCCAGTGCATCATGGGAACAGGGCAGACTAAACTACCAAGCCAATTCTTCACCAGAAAGGAGACAAGCTTCCGGGGACCAGTTTCTGGCATTTCAGCCGTCGTCGGCCCGGCTTGCTTGAATCCTGATGGTGCAGTGAGCAAGAGACTCATGTCTGAGTATACCCTGCCACACCTATAGAGGCAAAAAACGATTCAGAAAAGGGGGTGGTGATGAACAGAGTGTCTGAATTAAGCAGACCACTCTTACCCAGTCCAAAGATCAGGGCTTGATCCATCACCATTATTTAGCTCACTGCACCATCCCAGCTCTGAACCTGGCTATATGCAAATCAGTCTGTCCCTGGCCCAGTGCATCATGGGAACAGGGCAGACTAAACTACCAACCAATTCTTCACCAGAAAGGAGACAAGCTTCCGGGGACCAGTTTCTGGCATTTCAGCCGTCGTCGGCCCGGCTTGCTTGAATCCTGATGGTGCAGTGAGCAAGGGACTCATGTTTGAGTATACCCTGCCACACCTATAGTGGCCAAAAACGACTCAGAGAAGGGGGTGGTGATGAACAGAGTGTCTGAATTAAGCAGACCACTCTTACCCAGTCCAAAGATCAGGGCTTGATCCATCACCGTTATTTAGCTCACTGCACCATCCCAGCTCAGAACCTGGCTATATGCAATTCAGTCTGTCCCTGGCCCAGTGCATCATGGGAACAGGGCAGACTAAACTATCAAGCCAATTCTTCACCAGAAAGGAGACAAGCTTCCGGGGACCAGTTTCTGGCATTTCAGCCGTCGTCGGCCCGGCTTGCTTGAATCCTGATGGTGGAGTGAGCAAGGGACTCATGTCTGAGTATACCCTGCCACACCTATAGTGGCCAAAAACGATTCAGAAAAGGGGGTGGTGATGAACAGAGTGTCTGAATTAAGCAGACCACTCTTACCCAGTCCAAAGATCAGGGCTTGATCCATCACCATCCCAGCTCAGAACCTGGCTATATGCAAATCAGTCTGTCCCTGGCCCAGTGCATCATGGGAACAGGGCAGACTAAACTACCAAGCTAATTCTTCACCAGAAAGGAGACAAGCTTCCGTGGAACGGTTTCTGGCATTTCAGCCGTCGTTGGCCCGGCTTGCTTGAATCCTGATGGTGAAGTGAGCAAGGGACTCATGTCTGAGTATACCCTGCCACACCTATAGTGGCCAAAAACGATTCAGAAAAGGGGGTGGTGATGAACAGAGTGTCTGAATTAAGCAGGCCAATCTTACCCAGTCCAAAGATCTGGGCTTGATCCATCACCGTTATTTAGCTCACTGCACCATCCCAGCTCAGAACCTGGCTATATGCAAATCAGTCTGTCCCTGGCCCAGTGCATCATGGGAACAGGGCAGACTAAACTACCAAGCCAATTCTTCACCAGAAAGAAAACACACTAGTTAGACTTGTCAGCCTTTGTATGGTATTCCCCCAAAGTGTTTGCCTTACTCCTCCATATTTTTCTGATCTTCTTTTTGATGTTCTTAGCTACCATTGCTAAAGTATTAGTGCCAACTCCTTAAAACATGGTAATATTGGTTTATCCTCGGTTACCATATTTAATGTACTTAAAACTTCCGAGTAAAGTAATATTATATGTACCTAGGGCCTGTAAATGGAAAACTACTAGTGGACCTGCAACATTGCAGCCTGTGTGCAATCTTTAACTGCCTTGTCGGCCAGGCAAAATAAACCTTTTGGCAGGCCCACCACTGTTTTTTTCATACATACAATGCACCCCTAGGACAGGCTGTAAATGCCCCACAAGGCAGGGTTCAATTTATTTAAAAAGTAGGTCCTGTAGTTTAAGTTTTACATGTCCTGGCAGTGAAATACTCTTAAATTTGTTTTTTATTACTGCATGGCCTGCATCCCTTGCAGGATAACATTGTAGTTACCTTGTTACATTTGTTACGCTCTAACTTCCAAATGAACAGTTCTAACTGGGTGTAGTTGGCAGTTGGTCTTTGTGTATTCCTCCTGGACATACACACACAAAAGAGAGTGTAGCTGTGTCAGATGGGCCATCACTGGCAGGATGGGATGGCCGAGTTAGGTACAGCCCCACTAACACCTTATTATTGCCCAAGATGGCCACCGGAGCAGGAGCCTGCTAAGAGCTCCTGGTGCTTGGGATTCCCCTAGAGGGTTTTATCCCGGTCAGCACCCTCCACTCCGCGGAACCGAATTCGTAAAAGTAACAGGAGTAACCAGCAACTTTTATTTCCTCTTACCTGTCCGGTGGAAGGCTGGAGCAGCCCGTCGCAGCCTGGGTCAGCTGGAGACATCACCTCTCCCAACGAACGTCTGCTGAACACGGGAACCGGATGCCCCGAGCCTCGATGCCCTGAGCCTGCGGAGAGTCGGCACCCTGATGCGTCGCTGTGAGGCTCCCCCAGCACGATTGTGATCACGAAAAGGGCTCCTGCCAGCGTCGAGTCCTGTGCCCGGTTGTGGAGCGACCTGAAGCTGACCCCCTCCCCCACCCCTGTATCGGAGCAGTGGATATACCGATAAACCGATGGGCTCCGGCGTCGGTCGAGCCTTTGAGCCTCTGGAGGATCGTTGCCCAGAAGCCCTTGGACTTTGTAATTGTTGACCAGTGCAGGATACTTAGCAAATAAAGAAGCACAGCATCATAACCGGCGTGCGTTCCACCGAATGGCGCAATACCGAAAATGGCCGCCGCAGTGGAACGCATAACTACAACTCCGACTCTGAAGCCGGGAAACCACTATCTCGGATGCCCCCGCGAGGAGTTCTCACTATTGCCGTGTTCGAGGATCTGATTCTGCTGGCACAACTACCGCCGAGTACGATCGGCTGCACCGGAGAGTGGCCCCCCTCCCACCCGCTCCAAGCGCAGGCTGCGGATTGCGGCAAATGTGAGTCAGACCTCGGTAATGCATTTGAGGAACTGATTCTGCTTTCTCGACTACCGCAGGGCACGATCGGCTGCACCGGAGAGTGACCCCCCCTCCCACCCGCTCCAAGGCGCAAGCGACTGATTACGGTGCCTGAATGTCGACGGACCCCCCCTCCCGCCCGCATCACAGCATAGGAGGTTGGATGCAGAACCAGGAAGGACGCCGAGTCGGTGGATCCAGCTCCCTGAAGCACTGGGAAACGGAGGGGAAGTCACAGTGGCGCTTGGGATCTGCTGATCTGTTGATCTGGGCTCGGGGACCAAACAAGAGCTGAAGGTCCGACATGAGCCGCCCCCACCCGGGACCGGATATGTGTCATTGAGCCCCCCACCTCCCAGGGACATACAGGTTTGGAGCATCGATTGGAGGCATAAGGTATTTATCCCACCCCACCCACCTGTGCACATTTTTAGTCCACCTCCTTTGTACAAAATGGCTGGGGCCATTAAACTGCTCGCATTCGTAAGCTCCCTCCTTTGAGCAACATGGGGCCATAAATCTGTAGAAATAAATCCTCGCTAGTACCTTTGATGTCCACGAGGCTCCACAGCTCTAACTCCCCCACTTTTCCTCACCGGCAAGCTATGAGCATGCCTGCCTGAATAGAAAGTGAAATGGTCCTGCTCTGAGCCCAAAGTAACAACAACAGACAAAGGACCAATATTTCCATCTCCCCCATCGGTTCGGCCATCTTACCATGTCTATCTGGGGGAGACCATCATGGCCTAGTCATCTCTACCATCGACCTTAAAGACCTAAGACCTCTTTGACTTTCAGACTACTTCTTATTAGCGGTTGCACAAGTTACACAGCTGGACGTTTTTCACGGCGGATTTAGATAGTTTGCTTCTTCACAGTGATATGTATTATTTTATTCCTGATTGTATTCAGCACACTTCACTTTTTTCTGCACCAATTGCAATTGCTACCCATATATTAATGCCTCGTACAGTAGCATTATATTCTATATATTCCTAACTGTATCTTGCACGTCCCACTTTATAGTCACCGGTAATGCACCGTTTGCTACCTCATATATTCTTCTTCTTCTTGTGCTGCTCGCTAATGCCACTTGCTGTGCCATTTAATCTGTGTCTTAATCTATGTGTGCAACTGTATTCCATCACTGTACCTTACATATTTGTGACTACTCACTATTAGCACCTTTGATCTAGATACTTGTGTGGTCTGCACAGTTATTTTATTTTAGCTTATTCAAGTTTTTCTTTCTCAGGGCTATATTCCACATGTTATACCTCATATATATTCCATATGTTATACCTCATATATATTTCATATGCTATACCTCATATATTTTTCGTGGCCGTCCACTAATGTCACTTGTTGATTCATATAAGTTATGTGTGCAATGGTATTCTGACACAGACTCCGTATCCTACATATTTACATAGATATTATTACGGCTTGCTCAGGGTTTATTCCAGTATTTGTCAGTATTATACTGTTACTTGTTTCAGCACTTGTTTATAACCTACATCGAACTCACCCCTATTCCTAATTGTACTGTCCCTTCCCTTATACGCTGATTACTATCGCATATATGTTAACTGCTCACTTTATTCTGCTCCCTCATATCCTTAGTGCGCACCCTATACTTGTGCAACTCGCACTCATATCAAGTGTCAATCTCGTATGCACCGAGTACTACCTCAATTACCATGGCAACTCACTAGTGTCAGTTGTTCTTGCACGCACCATCTACTACCTCTCCCAATTATCTCACTATTTTCGTCTGCTGTACTCTGCACATAGCATTACTGTGAACGCACTAGTATCACTTTAGGCCCTCGCAACTGTCTAGGACAGTGCACCCTTCCCTACTACACCCTCCTTCCTACACCCCCCCTACACCTATCTAGACTGTTCTCCCATTATGGAACCCGTCGGCAAACACACATATAAAATCAACTACCCACCAGCACTCACTAAAAAAGCCGCTAAACTCTTTAAACACAACTTCCTGAGGTCCCACCCTGAAACTCCGTGTGCAGACACCTACTTCTCACCAGTCAATGGTTCACTGAACATTGATATTATCTTCTACACCACACGCAGAGCCCAATGGAGAAACACGTTCCGCACTCTACTCTCCGTCTCCACCTCCAGGAACTTCGCGCATGGCCTAAAACTTACCATCACTCCGTCACAACTCTTCCCTGGCAGAACAACCATCACTATATACAATAACGGGATTATCCTAATTCAATCCACAGACAAGAACCTGGAACTACTAGACAATCTGTTCCCCACGTTCAAACAGCACCTCACCAGTCATCGGACACCCACTCATAGCATCCGCAGGCCCATCACTCCTGAACTCACAGCCCCCAACCACAACCCTCCTAACCTAGCTCATACAGACATAGATCCCTCACCCACACATTCCAGCGATACCCCCTCCCCCCCCTACAACCTCACCCTGTCACCCTCCCATACCACACCCATTCCCGTCACCCCTGACACCGCAGCCTCAAACCACACCCATTCTAATCCACCCCAACCCCTAAACTACATGCACCTCTCCTTTACTCCCGACACCCCAGTCACTCATCCACCTACCATACCTACCTCACTCCCGTCGAGCACAGACATAGACTACTTACCCTCTTACACCAACCCCACCACTTCCCCCCACACACCAGCCCTCATCCACTTACCCACCCCTAATACCACAGCTCCCACCCAAAAAGACATGCACCACCCCTCTACTCCCGGCACCTTAGTTATTCCCCCACCTACCATAGCTATCCCACATCCCGCAAGCACTGACATAGATCTTTCTCCCTCTTACAACAACAACCCCACTCCTTCCACCTACACACCAGCCCTCATCCCCGTTCCTCTCACCCCTAATACCACAGCTCCCACCCGCATCCAGACTATCCTAGATCAACATCAGACCGACACACACAAAGGCAAACCCCACCCTTTATCCCCACCCATTCTCAGCCCCCACTTCCTCCCACTAACTGATCACACAGAACACTCCACCTCCATCAGCCCAACTCGACCCTCTCTAAACAGAACCATCTACATTCCCACTACCCCCCCCAGTCTTACCCCCCATCACCCAACCTCCACCCACTTCACCACTAATAAACGCCCATCCTCCACCATGCAGTCTACGCCCACAACCAATACTCACATCCACACCACCAACCTCCCCCCTATGTCATCCACGCCTGACCCTCCCACCCCCACCTCCAACACATGTCCCTCAGTGGACCACATTACGGCCTCCCTCCTCCAACTCAAAGAAGACATGTACAGCATCAAACAACAACTACTCTGTCTATCACACTCCAGCCACCCCCCACCCAACACTCTTCAACAGATCAAACAAGACATTCACATCATCAAACATTTACTCAGCACACACCCCCGACACCACTCACGCGTCTCCACCATCACCTCCCCTCCCAACTGGTCCTCCACCCGGGCGGCGAACTCACGCACTCGACTTCCACCACACTGGACCTCAATCCCTGTTCACAATCGTGAAAACCGCCCCCTTCGCTCCTGCAACCCTCTTTCGGACCTAGACACAATCACCCTCCTCCGCTCCTATGACCCAGCTCCCCTCAGCAACACACCCGACACACTCACTGCCATACCTACGATTCACTCCAATCCCCTTAGACCCCCCACACTGAACAACAGAGTCGCTATCCATAGTAACCTGAGTAAAGTCCCCCTCGCCCTAGAGCACCCTTCCACCCTCGACACACCCCGTCTCAAATGCACTCTCCTAAACTGCAGATCCGCCGCTATCGCCGATCTCATCCAAAAATTGGATCTGGACTTAATCATCATGACGGAAACATGGCTAACAGAGTCTTCTACACCTATAATGGACATTCTGGTTCCCCCCAACTACCTCATCACTAGACTTGACAGGTCTGGCAATAAAAAAGGTGGCGGAATCGCATGTATATACAGGAGCAACCTCTCTGTACTGAAAGTATCTTCACCTTCCCCGCCCTCCCCATCGTCCTGTGAATACATCAGCCTAGATATTATCAGTGAGGGCAAACCGATCTGCACTCTTCACGGCGTTTACCACCCACCCGGTGACAACCTCACCTTCTCCCAACAAATCATGGACATGATCTCAACCAACGCCGGGCGGCAACTCACACAAATATACCTTGGGGATTTCAACCTCCACTGGAATGATCATAATGATGCTGTGGTAAAGGGTCTGAAGAATTTCCTCAACGCCCTTGACCTTACACAAATTTGCAACAGTCCAACACACAAGAAAGGCTCTATCCTCGACCTCATCATCTCCAAAGAGGCCGCTATCCAACTCGAATCTATCCAACCCTGTGACTGGTCGGACCATCATATCATCACGTTCTTCATCAATGAAAAAGTTAAATTTAACCCTATCCAATCCGCCAGGCCCAAAGTCTGGAAAAGAGACATGAAAAAACTAAACTCAAACTCTCTGCCCTCCAACAGCTACAACTTACTACTTCCTCCGGCTGGCGTGAAGGACGTCCAATCCTTGACTGATCACTATCTTAACAATATAACCGCAATAATTAATGAAGTCGCGCCCTTGCAGCTAAAAAAAGACACCACAAAAATCTCCAATCCCTGGTATGACGGGAGTCTCAATGACGATAGACGTGCCATGAGATTGTCTGAGCGCTCCTGGAGATCAGCCCCCTCTGCACTGAACCTAAAAAACCTGAAGAAAAAGAGAAATGCCTACTTCAGGAAAATAAAACGATCTAAATCAGACTTCTTCAGCCGTCAGCTAGACCAAGCCAAAAACCGTCCGAGAAAGCTGTTTGAGCTTATCCGATCACAAACCAAAGAACAACCCCAACCACTCAACACTATGTGCAATGCCCCTTCCTGCGAAGACTTCGCCGCTTTCTTTAACCTAAAAACGGATAACATAAAGAATGATCTCCTCATGGACGCAAGCCTCTATCCCAAACCACACGGCATAACACCCACTAAACCAAAAAACAATGCAACCTGGTCAACCTTTGTCACCTACACGGAAGAAGAAATTGGCAAACTGCTCAGCACTCTGAAACCATCCAATCACCTCACGGACCCCCTTCCTGCTAACGCTGTAAAAGCTCTTACCCCGTCGCTCCTTCCACTCTGGACCAAAATCATTAACAGCTCACTTCAACAAGGAATCTTTCCCGACTCCCTCAAAGTTGGACAAGTAACACCTTTGCTAAAGAAACCTACAGCCGACCCTTCTGACCTAAACAACTACCGTCCCATTACCAACATTCCAACTCTTGCCAAACTGCTGGAAAAACGCGCACAAATACAATTGAATAATCATATTAATCAATTTGATCTCCTCAACTCTCACCAATCAGGCTTCCGAGCCAATCACAGTACGGAAACTGCCATGATTCACATAATCGATGACGCCCTCCAAATCCTAGATCATAACGATACCTGCCTCCTCATCCTCCTTGATCTCTCCTCCGCATTTGACACCGTCAAACATGAGAACCTACTCGAACTATTAAACACAAGAATGGGCCTATCTGGAACTGTGCTCAAATGGTTCACTTCTTTTCTGCATAACAGATCGCAGAAATTCAAGAGCAACAACTTGATGTCCGCACCAAGACCTGTATCGCTAGGCGTACCACAAGGATCCTCCTTATCCCCAACTTTGTTCAACCTAGTTATGGAACCTCTCACCACCTTGCTGCAAGAATCCAATGTACATTTCCACATGTATGCTGATGACACCCAACTCTATCTCAAACTACAATCACCCAAAGACATCACGCTTTTGAACTCAACAATCAGAAGCACCCAATCCTGGTTGGCCGCTAATCATCTCAAACTCAATGCCCTTAAAACAGAGTTCCTCCTGATCGCCCCTCCCGCGAAGATCACTACCGCGCAAATGTGGCTTAAAGACCTAACGGCACTCAATGTCCAACCCACCATCGTGGACTCAGCGAAATCCTTGGGCATAACACTTGACACCAATCTCAGCATGCAGGAACACATCAACAAAGCAACTAAGGGAGCAAACTACCAAATCAACACCCTGAGGAAACTGAAACCTTTCCTTCCAGCCAAAGACTTCCAAACTGCGGTACAATCACTAGTCATACCTCGAATAGAATATGGCAGCACCGCCCTTTGCGGTCTCCCCCTAGCCACTACGGCACCCATAAGAGCCTCTCTAAACGCCGCAGCGAGACTTATCACTGGATCAAAAAAACACTCTCACATTTCCCCTGACTTCAAATCCCTGAACTGGCTGCCGTTTGAAGCCAGAATACACCTGAAAATCGCTTGTTTGACCCACAAGGCTGTGCACCTGAGCTCACCTAGATACCTCGCTCAGAAGCTGACGATTTCTGGAGGCTCCAGGAACACTAGAGGCACAAACAATCTTTTGCTAAAGCCTAAAAGATTCCGCAAGGAAAAAACCTATAAACGCTCTTTCTCAGGAATGGCCCCCAGGATTTGGAACTCTCTCCCCCCTGAAACAAGGCTCATCACCTCTACCATACTGTTCAAGAGAGAAGTAAAAGCAATCCTCATGGCTAAATACACTTGAACGACTATTGGGGAAAAACTACAAAGACTCGATACTCATCTGTACTACTTGTTCGAACCCTTGTATCTTATGTATCTTATATCCAACATATCTTATGTTGACTCTGAAATTGATTTACTTGATTGTGTTATGATATCACTTCAATGTACTTCTAACATGATTGATGTATCTGCGTATACATGCTCCCCTCCTCTGTAAAGCGCTCTGATATCTGCGAAGATCTTGTTCGCGCTATATAAAACTTTCAAAATAAATAAATAAATAAAAATTAGGCTGTGTCCTGTCTTCACACAGGATTGCATACCCCTTGAAGTTAGTCTGGAGCCAGGGAGGCAGGAAAACTCTGCACTTCCAAAAGGAACTTATAGAAGGGTTTCCACTTCAAAGGTGGCACCTGGCATAAAGATTGGACCTCCGACACCAACTCTTCAGTATACATCTGGACCTGTAGAAGACTCTGCTAGGATGAGGGACAGCTTTGCTACTAAAAGGACTGCTACTCTGCTGACCTGCTACACTGAAGGACTGCAGCCTGCTGTGCTGAACTGCTATCTGCTGCCCTCTTGCCTGGATGTAAAGGACTGGGCCTGTAACCTGTCTCCAGGAACACCAGAGTGATACCAAGGGCTAGTCTCTTGTATATCAGCACCTAGACTCTGCAACTGTGAGTTCTACCCTAACAATTGGAGCTACCCCAATCCTGGACCCTTAGAAGGGGGCCTGAAGGTGCTCTGCCAGGCCAATTGTGGACCCCGTGGAATCGACACATCTCCTCTTCTGCACAGCACAATCGTGCTTCACCTCTGCTGAGTGAACTTTCTTTTGCAAGAACTCTGCATCACTACAGCAGCCTCACAGTTTAAATATTCAACATTGCATATATCCAGTTCCACTGATTAGATTTTTGTTGTTCTGGACTTGTTTTATTTATTAAAACCTACTTGATTTTCCAATCTGGTATGGGATCGTTCTTAGGTTTCGCCTGAGCCAGAGCATGCGGTGCTCTGGCGTGACTTAGTAAGGGCTCCGAAAATGCTACCACTGTGGTGATGTGCGAGCTGTTATGCATGCGGGCTCTCGCTTACAAGCAGATGCTGCATCTGCTTTCACTTTTCTGTTTTTACTTTCGGCGCTGCGCACGCGATGCTGCATATGCTTTCCCTTTTGGTGCTGTGTGTGCGATGCTGCAAATCACAAAGGTATCTTCTATTTGTGGATGTCTATGTTGCATCTGCTTTCACTTTTCTGCTTTCACTTTCGGCACCGCGCGTGAGACGCTGCATATGCTTTCACTTTTGGCGCCGCACGCGCGACGCTGCATATGCTTTCACTTTTGGTGCTGCGCGTGCGACGCTGCAACTCACAAAGGTATCTTCTATTTGTGAATGTCTTAGCGCAGAAAACAATGACCAATATCTGGTGTTTTTCTTTAGAAAACTGTCTTCAGATCGTTTCTATACCCTTTCATAAGTTCACTTGCATCACTGTTTATGTATTTTTAATCCCTGGTTACAACCCTTCCTTGCCAGCTGGCATGACTTCAGACAGCACAGCCTAACGTATTTCAGTGGTATCTGGGGATTTGTACTTGCTTTCTTTCCCACTCTACACTTGCTTTATTTATTTAGTATTGTATCTCACAGGTACGTTCAAGAGCTCCTCAGCTGCTGTTTTGATCATGGAAATGTCATGTTTCCTGCTTTGAAAAGTGGTTTGCAGTTAAACAACAAACACTTTAATTTACTTGGACATCATTTTCCTGTGGCGCTGATCACTTCTAAAGTGGAGAGCCATGTTACTTCAGCTGAGCTAAGCCCCTATCTTCTTTATCGGTGGCTAAACCTGTACACACCTGTAAACTTTTAGTGAGTGCACTCAACTCTGTAGACCTTAAACTTCTCTTTACCACTCCCACCCATCAACAGGGACATCTATTAGACCCTATCTTTGCAAATTGGGAAGGTATTAAAACTTCTCCCCCAATTCCACTAATTTGGTCTGACCACAGCATGGTGCCGTTTGAGATAACTAGAAAATGTATTAAAAATATACATACTAAACATCCGCCTTACAAACGCCGGAATTTTAAAAAATTCACCCCTGAATTTTTTAAAAATATGCTAGCCGAACAATCCCCTTTAACAGGGAATTCCCTGCAAGAGGTATGGGACAATTATGAACTCTGGTTAGCTAAAGCTTTAGACAAAATTGCGCCATGGACTACCAAACCTCCAGCCAGACAGTCCAAAACCGCCCCTTGGTTTTCAGAGAAACTTAAAACTGCTAAAGCCCTATGCAAATCCATAGAGCGTAAATGGAGGAAAAAGTATACTCCGGAACTCAAAGAAAGCTACAGAACCGAATTGAAAAAATATCAGAAATTGGTAAGAACAGAAAAAAGTCATTATTACAAAAGCAGAATTGAGGAAGCCAAAAACCCCACGAAAGAGTTATTCTGCATCTATAGAGAAATCACCATTCCTACACGTCTGGATACTAAAGATACTTACTCCACAGAGATATGCGATCGGATAGCTGATTTCTTTGTGGAGAAAGTAGAAAAAATCCATGCCACTTTTTCAAGCAGCACTAACATAGCTAATGACAATGCAGATAACCAAAGCTCCCTTACTCACAAATCCCTATTCACCAGGTTCAGAACACCGAATAAACAGGACCTAATGAAAATTATCAATGGAATATGCTCTAGCTCCCCCACTGATGCCTGTCCCCCGGAACAATGTAAGGCTGTCATGGAAAATACATTAATAGATCACATTAGTAACATGATAACCTTATCGTTCCAGGAAGGCCACGTCCTGAAAAGCTGGAAATCTGCTCAAGTAATACCTTTAAAAAAGAAACCGAACATCCCTATGTCCCAATTTCAAAACTTAAGACCTATCTCACTTCTTCCCTTCTGTGCCAAAATTATAGAAAAGGTGGCAAATAAACAACTTATGGAGTTTCTGGAGAAAGAAGCCCTCCTCCATCCCTCCCAGTCAGGATTTAGATCAGGACACTCAACCGAATCGGCAGTCCTGTACTTGACTGAACGTATTCGGAAGATGGTGGACGAGGGAGAGACAGCAGCGTTGGTCCTACTGGACCTAAGTGCAGCGTTTGACACCGTGCTGCACTCAACGCTGCTGTCTCGCCTCTCGGACATGGGAGTAAAAGGCTCAGCACTCACCTGGTTCCAGTCCTTCCTGACTGACAGAACATTCCAATTTCATTGCCCACCCTTCAAATCATCGCCCCGCAGTGTGAGCCATGGGGTTCCACAGGGCTCTAGTTTGAGCCCAACGTTATTCAACATCTATATGGAGCCCCTGGCACACATTGCGGAGGAGTTTAGGGTGGGCATTGTCAGCTACGCTGATGACACCCAGTTGGTGTTTAAATTAACCCCAGAGAGTAGAGAACTTGCCACCAATTTCTCAAACCGCATGTCAGCGATAGCTACCTGGATGAATAACAACTGTCTCCGTTTAAATGGAGACAAGACAGAGGTTCTGGTAGTTGGAAGAGATGTCTCAGTATGGTCTCATGCATGGTGGCCCAGCAAACTAAGTGAGTTGCCTACTCCTGTGGAGACGGTAAAAAATCTAGGCGTTATGCTGGACGCTGACCTCTCTGGTAAATCACATGTAAATAAAGTGACAGGCAAATGCTTCGGCATATTAAAAGTGCTTCGCAAGGTACTCGACCTCCTGCCCACCGAAGCCAGGAAAACCATAGTCCACGCTTTAATAACACCTCATCTGGACTATGGTAATGCTCTCCTGTTAGGCCTTAATCAGAAGGGACTGCACCAATTACAATGTGTTCAGAACTCAGCTGCGCGGCTGGTGCTTGGTCTCCCAAGAAAAACTTCCACCAAAACTGCGCTATTCAAACTCCATTGGCTCCCAATTAAAGAGAGAATCATATTTAAAACTCTCTGCTATGCCCACCGTATTGCCCAGAACAGAGGTCCCGACTACCTGAAAAGTCTCATCACCATCTATCGCCCGACGAGAGATTTAAGATCGTCAGGCACGATGCTATTTAAAACCCCTCGCATCACAAGAGCCAAAATGGGAGGAAGATCTTTCCGCTTTTTGGCCACTAAACACTGGAACGCACGTCCGCTCCACTTGCGGATGGAGCCTTCCGAAATGAGATTCAGGGCAAAATTAAAAACTCACCTGTTCCCCAAACAGTAACGCCTCTGCTGAGTTTCCTGACTCCTTTCCTCTGGATTGTTTTGCACTAGCAGTTAGCGCGGGGATACACAGTTTTGTGCAGCCAGGCGCTCAATAAATGTTTTTATTATTATTTATTATTATTATTACACACAGTACGGGCCTCCTGTTGGTGTCCAACAGGGGTCAGTACCTTTGGTGCTGTTGGAGCTGACTAGTCTATGGCCCATTTAGTTAACAGACTCACTTGAAGAAATTTAACTTTGTTGACTCATTGTTGAGGGTCTCAGAGCCCTCTCTCTCCTTTCTAAGGAATTAACTTTGCATATTTTAATTGCCAGCTCTGGTTTAAAATAAGTTTCTTAAAGCAATGTGTCAATTAAAACATCAAAGCACACAATAACTTATCAGTCACTTAAAATAATGAGACAAAGCTCAATGCTGCAATTAATGTAAATACACAAACGTCACTACATGTTCACATCACTTCAGGCTACCCTTACCCTTTAAAAGCACATTTCTCACAAAAAAAGTTTGATATTCACGCCCTAAAGCGCAAACCAATGTAGACAGGTACCAGGCCGAAGCAAGGGAGAGAAGCTGCATGCCCAACGGGTACCTCCCAAAAGCGTGGTTAAAAGGGCAGCTCTGTGCGTTCCTTTAGACTCCACATAAACCTCTGTCACTTATGACCCGTGCGCCTGCCAGCCCAAAGCCCCAGTTCACCGAGGCCCTCTGAGGGAGATTCTTTATTTCTGTTTGCAGCCTTAGCCTCTGAGGCATCTGGCTGAACCGTACTCGCACTGCCACACCGCCTGTGAATGATGGCTGGCGCATTCCTTGGTGGCAGATGTTGTGTCCTAGCCGATGGGGTTAATCAGCTGGAGACGTTCTAGTCACGTGACCTTGTTATAATAAAAAGAGTCTACGCACGCACGTACGCCAGTGAGGCGACGGCGAGCAAGACAAGCAGAACAAACCAAGCCGGCCTCAGTGTCCCTTAATTGTCTGCACTAAGTGTAGGCCCCTGTGCCCCCAACAGTCCCTGACACATGTGTTGTGCAGTCCCGCACAACATAACAGCAGGTTCGCTGCTGAGGCATAAACCCCGGGGCAGTGCAGACACAGGAATGTGGTGGCAGAGCCCAGGCCTGCGTTAGGCCCAGACTGGCAGCCTTGAATGATGCACCTGCAGCGGTGGGGGACTGACATTAGGTGTCTGCAGCCCTCCTGGAACCAGTAACGTGCAACCCATGTGTGGGCACTGTGGTAAAGCCTCAGAGTCGGTTAATGTAAATCTGTTTTATGGAAATTTACAAAATTAACATGTATGCATTGATTGTCACAAGATCACACCAATATTTCAGCAAACATTTAGACGTTCATTCGTGGTTAACTCTATTGCTATGTGGTGCTTACTGAATCGCATTTCTTCTTTGAAGGATGAACATATTTGACGCTTTTGCCCTAAAAGAGATTTGTACGTCACCGTAACTTGCATTGAATCCCCAGCTGGGATTTTTACAGATCCTTGTTTCAAATCTAGAGTCTTGAGATGGCCCAATGCAGAGCTGAGCACCTTTTGGTGAGTTTACAAAGTCTCACGCGCATATATATTACGGGATTTCGCGAGGCAGTAATAATCCAGTTGTAGTTTGTAAAGCACGTACGATGTTGGAATGGTGTTGATAAAATTTGAACACGTTTTCTATTTGGGGCAAACCCACCTTATCCACCCTACGGACCATGATAAGGAGCTGTATCCCAGACCATCTCCTCTCCTCTTTAAGGCACACACACCTCTATAAAATAAGATCGAACCAGTAACCCTCAAAGAAGAAAGCTGTAATGGAAGCAGCCCTCTGGTTGAATTTGTTCTATATCCATTAAAGGTGTGGGACCTGAGTAATTGCGATGGAGCGCTGTCACTGTATACATCTCAGCACTCACTGATGTGTTGAGATTGTGGCATTCACACTTGTGCCACATGAATGAACACCTTGCACAATAAATTCAGCTGGGCTCCTTTACTAGGAGTGAGACTCTCTGGTTCCCCATAGTAGCCACTGTAGGCACTTTGGTGGTAGGGAGTCATACAGTACATAAGCCTATGTGGGGTCTGGATTCACTTTTAAATATGTTTGTTAATATTGTTCTCAGCAGTGACAGATGGTTTGTCTGTCCCCAGCTCCCAGAACATGAATGCACATAATTGCACGGTTAGATTTGTACACATAGCATAAAGTCTCTTATTCCCATTCATCGAGCAATCCATCAAGCCACCCGGGAATTAAATAAAAGTCCATTCGGTAGATCTATGTTTGATCTTCAGAAGGCCTTTGTCTGTTTCTCCTAAATAATACATCTGATTTTAAACTGCCCGCTTAGATCAAGCCTTGATTTCTGAATTCTTCTTTCTCTTTTTGCTTTCTTTTGCCCTCCTCGTCAGATGAAAACTGTGCCCGGGCGCCCACTCATATGTACATAGTTCTGTTGGATGCTGCTTAGCAGGCTACTCCCTTACTGTAGCTGTACCTGCTTCACTGGGTTAATCATTAGACTGATGTTCTCTCCATTTTAAATATTCAGATCACTGAAAATTAACTCTTTCACTTCGACGACTTTCTCTGTCCAGCTTGGAAAGTTTATCTACGAAGGCCACACATTCCTTGTAGAAGGTGGAGTTCATGATAACCACTTGATACGTTTTCTCTCCTAGTGACAAACATAAAAAAACTAGCTGTTTCAAGTTGGCTAATATTGACTTCTTTAATTGGCTGTCGATGCCATAGAGAACCATAAGCAAGCTTACTTCCACTTTCTGCTGAAGAATATGCAGTATTACAACACTTACCTCCTTCCAGTAGTTTTGGAGTGTTGTGCAGCTCACAAACATATGAATTTCACAGACCCCCAGCATTTTGAGTCCTTTTTCTTTGTGATTCGTGACAGCTTGTCCGGTGTCCTGTCACAGCACAACTCAGCACCACCACAACATCACTCCTGAACACCACAGCATCACTCAGGGCCACCACAGCATCACTCAGGGACAGCACAGCATCACTCAACGCCACCACTGCATAACTCAGGGCCAGCACAGCATCACTCAACAACACAACAGCATCACTCAGTGCTTCTTACACTTTTTAATTACAACTTCTCAGCATGCTGCACACTTCTCTACAGCACAGTTTAGAAATATTGGCAAAGTGAATTACTCTACCTAAACACTTATAAGACCCCACAATGCATAGCCAATAGGTCTCACCTTTGGAACATCATAAGTGTTTAGTTACCCAGCACAATAGCCTTCATTAAACAACATCAAGTGTTGCATGGCTAATCACGTATAAGGTCCCAAAAGTGAGACCTATTGGCTATGCCAATGCTTGTTGTGTCATGTTTTCACATTATAACTGTTTGAAGTGTTGCACAAATACTTCACTACTAACCAAAATGTGCGCCCATTCCAGACTCTCATCCACTTGTTGAAGGAGATTATCGGAAGGAGACCTAAGGTTAGCAATCATAGGATTCTGGAGCCCTCACATACCAAAGTGTCATGCTTCATCATTGGTTCTGCACCTCATTGGGCGGGCACTGCAATGCCCGATGGGCAACCAAAAGGGGGCTCTTTTTCTGAGATCTTTTTCCTATGTGAGTACGCTAAGGTGTGTCTAATCCTATAGTGAAAGGTAGTAGTGTGTGATGTGGTACAGGGTGTTGTAAAACAATATGAATTAAAATAGGCTCTAATTCCCTGGATACTTTTAATTAGATTCAGGGGAGGTAGGTCTGATTAAAAACAAAGTGAAAACTGAATAAGACATAATGTGTCACAAGTTTGCGTTATCAAGATAGGGTCAACATATTTCATGCCACTGTTGGTCCCTGAGGTGATCCACAGCATTTCATCAGGATCATAAACAAAGTACCTCAAGGCACTCTCATCAACGCACCCAGATCGCTAGAGGCAATATTACTACCAGTGTTAAGTACAAACACAGGCAAACATTATTATCGCCTTGGTGAACGGGATCCTAGTACCTCTCAGAAGGATAAACCACAGATAACACATTTATGAAACGAGAGATGCATATTACTGCCATAAATAGGGCAATTCACACATGCATGGGACAATTCTCATTGCTAGTTGCTAATAAGTATGTCACAATGAAGTGTTCAGCATGTATCATAGCAGTATTTTATTTGTGCACACCAACAAGATGCTGTATTACCCATTCAGCAACCAAAAAAATGAGTGTATACAACCAGAGATCGTGGTCACTAAAATGAGCATTAGCGCATCAGGTACCAATACCAAGCAATACAGGAAATTGGGCAAGATTTTCTATCCGGGCACCTGTAAACTGGTGCCAAATGAACTGCACCCAACACTATGCTTAGGATTGTATCTATTAGGGTAAAAAGATAAACAGAGTCGGAATGAGGCCTGTCCAACATAAAACGAGATGAAACGGCATTGACTTTGTTGGTCCCTTGAACCCCAAGAAAGCTTTAGGCAAAAGGTTTATCCTAGTCTAGGTGGACCATGCCAACCGCTACCCAGAGGCCATCCATCAGTGTTCGATGACTGCACCTGTGCTGGCCCGGGCCCTAAAACATGACATTAAGGGTTTTTCACTTCCAGGACATGTTGAAGTACTTAAATGCACATGAGCTAAAAATACCATGCACCCTGCACTATGAGCCTTTAGGGCCTACATCAGGGGTGATGTAGAAGTCTTAAAAAGGGAGATTTAGGCCTGGCAAAAGGTTTATTTTGTAATTTCGAAATGGAAGTTTAAAACTGCACTAGAGACTGCAGTGGCAGGCCTATGACACGTTTTATAAAGCACAATGAAGGCTGCAGCCCACTAAAGTATTTAATTTACACGCCCAGGGTACATATAGTATACTTTACTAGGGACCTATAAGCAAATAAAATATACCAATACACCAGTATACAAATATACCAGTATAGGCCAATTTTACAATTTTTACGGGAGACAGCACAAGCACTTTAGCACTGGTAGCAAGGGTAAAGTCCACAGAGTCCTAATACCAACACAAATAAATTTAGCAAAACAGGGGAGTGAAAGCAAAGTGATTAGGGGGAATACCACACAAAGGATGTCAGGTCTGACAAGCATGTGCCCACATCTGTCAATAGATACACAGCCCTAGCTGTGCCAAGGATCTAGATGATGGGTGTCTGTGATGGGTGTGGGGCAGTTCACACATGTCCAGCCTGTTGTGATCTCTAAGGAAATGTTAAAGAGGTTTAACATAAATTACAACATCTGCAGAAGGAGAAGTGGGAAATTACCCTGCTATATCTCCTGCTCAGTCATAGTGTTGTGCCAAAGATAAGGGTGCCTTATGTGGGACTATGCTACCAAAGATCTTCAGTGCATGGTGAAGGTGAATTGGTAAAATAACCTTAGAAAACTCCATTGCCTCCACAGATAATCTGCGGTTGAGCCTTTATATAAGTTCTGGGTGCTATCCAGGTCATGAGGTCTGCATTGTCACATCTCTGAAAATCAAAACTCCTGCAGAGGCACATACACAGTTCTCAAAATCATCATACAGAACAAATATTAGATTGATCGGGGTATTCAAATTAGCCTTTCGTGAATATCCACTTACATGAAATAAACGACCAATGACACTAAAGAGAAAATCCAGTTAACAGTCCATTAGGCAGCGCAGGCTGCGACTTCAAACCCACAATTCACTATTGATTACTAAGAAGACATCAACATTTTTTTGTGTATCAATGTAAGATTGTCTTTTGAAAAAATAAAAATGTGCTCTGCCCTACAGTTTAAAATATTGCATCTCAAACTTCTGGCTCTCGTGTAACCCTGAGTAAAGGCCGTGCTCTATATCTCAGGATATTCACAGGAAAAGGAGGTGGGAGGTTAATGAAATATTTCTGAGAAGTTTATTTACTACTAATATCAAATGTGTTGGAAGGATTAGCTGAATCAATAATAGGTAGTCCAATACTGAATATTGGAATGCTCATATAATGGCCACCAAGCTCACATCTCAAGGTCTAAATCCTGCCTGATGTGCAGTAAGAAGATATTTTAGTCTCCCATTCCATTTGCATTGTTCTAAGGATTTCACAAAACAGTATACAGAGAGAGCAATTTAGTAGTAATATAATGTGTAATTCAGAGTTTCCTGATAAAAGGGCCCTGGTCGAACAACACTGATATGTAAAATGTATTTCTATGTATCTTAAATGAAATGGAAATGGGTTTCAAAATCACCGAATATATAAACTATAACTTTCAATATTCATACCGTCAAAAATTATTACAATGATGTTTTCATAATATTTACCGGGCTGAGTTCTGTAACGTCCCACTCAAGATACTCTGCAACATGCATCATTTGACAGATTATGTTTTCCAGCTCCTAAATGGGAAAATTGAAGACTCTATTTATTTAATTTATTATTGCATGATTTACATTTAGGTAATTTCAAATAATTATATTTAAGAAATATTGCTTACATTTCATTTCAGCATAAATTTTGAAATACAAGAATTTATAAATATATTGATTGACTAAATTAAAGCAGATCTGGACTGCCCTAAAATTCCTAATTTTTTAAAAGAGATTTGTCATAAGATATTTGTGGTCAAACTATTCCCTTTTCCTCCTGTAAAATACCTCTAGACAGGTGCCATGATTTAGATCAGCATCAAAATCTTCTATCAAGTTTAATTGATATGTTTCTTACTAATGCCTTTCAGCTCATTAGCTCTCATTTGAACACTTCGGAAAATGTTTCTTACAAGGCTTGGTGTAATTTGATTTGCGAAAATCGTAGGCTGGACATTCAGAACATAAAAGCTAATAAGCTAGCCATTAAAAGGGTTCAAATTTGGCAACCTTTACAAAACTACTTGACTTTACTGCCCTTGATAGTCACACCTAACAAACGGAAACAGGCAAGAAATCTGACAACCTTGTAGGGGTCTTTGATAAAGAATGTTATATATGTTTATAGCAACTGATTTTTTGGAGGTGTTCAATGTGTTCTTGCTTAATTATACAAATCCTATTATATACCTTATTTTTCTAGAAATCTTCCCTTGCATTTATAGATTTTTTTAATTTGTTATGTATGTCTTATTGTGTTTTTGTTATTTTGTTTGATGTTGATGTGCTAATCATTTTATTCCTTTTATTTTGGTTTGGTTTAGTTTTTTGAAAAAATTATTTTTGTATATGTTTATGATGATAAATGTTGTTTTCTAATGTTATTCCTTTGTTTTGCAAACAATAAACTGCACTGAACTAAAATCAGATCGGGGCAAAGTGCAAAATGTTGCTTCCCCCTAAAATCTCTTTTCCTATCTTATTTGCAAGCACAATTTCTGCAATTTGAGTTTTGCCAACACTTTTACATTTTTATTGTAGAATATTCATTTTTTTTGGCCAGAATACTCATGAAAATGTTGATATTTTTAATGGAAGTGAACTCATTTCTTCCCAACAAAATATGAATTTTCTTCTAAAATTGAGGCAAAGCAATATACGCTGTTACTCTGCAGTACTCCATAAATTGTGTGATTACAAAATTAGCCAAAGTTCGAAAATTTGGAAATATTAACCAGGTATCGTATGAAGTTGGCTTGGGTATAGCTCTGAAGTAGAGGTACACATATTGAAAATGTGAGGCCAGACTATTCGTTGGAAGGTTTAGGTAACAAACAAAGCTAATATCTCAAATTCTTAACTAGTTTTTCGGGCTCATAGCATTATTTAACATTTGTAGCAATGTAGCTTTCTCTATAAATGGAAACTTCTTTTTAGGAAATATTAATACGTTTTCTGTGTTGATAGACATGATGGTGCAGTCTAACATAGAAGATTGCTATGAGTTTTTCAGGGTGTGTTGGAAGTGTGAATATCATTGGCACAATTTGAATCAGAGCTTGTAGCCTTCAGAATAGAATGGTCAATCTGTTTTCGTGTGGGGGGGGGTTGCTTGATGAGAACATATTTAGTACATGATACATATGGCAACAGTATACAATGTATTCCTTCCCATAGAAGTAAGAAATTCACGAGCACTAGAGTGACTGCTTCTCAAAGGAACTACAATGCATGTAGCACAGGTTTATTACATTTTGCACAAGATTTGCAGTGTAAAAGTGACACTAACAGGTGCAACATCCTTATTATTGATTTTACTTTCCAGTGCTGGAAAGTAGCCGTAACTTAATTTAATGTATCTTCTATTGTTACTTTATGTTGCTTTGGTGAAGGTTCTCAGATGAACTACTAAGACTCTGTTCCATTGTTCATGCATTGTACATTAAATAAACTATTATTTTTGTTATACATTTTAGGGATGTGTAAATTAAAAAGTCTTACAGATCTTGGTTTGTCCTAAATTATGTATATTTACACATTACCAATATGTTAAAAAAAACTGAGAAGCTGGTGCCCCCTTAGATGCAGTCCAGCCAGTCCCCTGCTATGAGCCGCACCCCTCCATATGGCAATTTGCATCAGAGAAATCACCCACCTAACTAAACCCATCCAACAGCTTCCATAATCAGCCACGTCCTCTCTGAAGGCTCACCGACCTGCACCTGTTGTTGCATACTCTTGGCACATACTGGTATACATAGGAGGGTGTCCCTCCAATATTCACTAGTACATAGGAGGGACACCCGACTATATACACAAGTATATACGAGGCACATGCTCCTATATACACCAGTAAGTAGGAGGGTGTACATTGGATGGTGTCCCTCCTCTATACTGGTATGTCCTTTGTTGGACCTGGCCCTTTTTGCAGGATCATCCCAGACCGTTTTGCCTGGCTCTTGTATTTTTACTGACCTGTTGTTGGTGGTTTTATGACTCTGGGCACTTTATCACTGCTGATCAGTGCTAAAGTGCATGTGCTCTCTATTGTAAACTCGGTAAGACTGCTCTACACCTGTTTGGCACATTTAATTTACCTGTAATCCCATAGCACAGTGGTATCCCATATAAGCAGGTCCTGTAAATTAAATGCCACTGGTGGGATTGCAGGGCTGCTTGCCCCACCCACCGAAGTAGCCTTTCAAACCTGTCTTAGGCCTCTGCCGCTGCAGGGCCTACGTGCACAGTTTACTGCCTCCAGGGCGCGGCATATAAAGTGGTTGCCACACCTGCAACTCCTTTTTTACTACATATAAGTCACCCCTAAGGTAGGGCCAAGCTAGCCCTATGGGCAGGGTGCATGTAGGAAGAAGGTAGGACATGTGCCTTAACTGTGTGATATCTTGGTAGAGACAAACAGTCTATTTTGGTTTCTCACTGCTGTGAGGCAGACCTCTCATAGGGTTGAATTGGGTATTCCCTGATATGACCAAAACACATATTTACAAAATAGAGTCCTAGGGAAATATTATTTAATGACCCAATAGTCCCCAATCCCCAACTGATACTGAAACAACAAAAGAGGAGACTACCGGTCAACGAACATCGAGACAAAAGAGATTGGATAGAAAGTCTTGGGACACAAAGCAATTCACGTTCAGCCTCACTGTGTTGAGATGAATCCCATCAGCCCACCTCACTGGCGTAGCATCGTCATCTGGAAATGAACATGGTTATACGAATAAGTGCAGCCCACACCTCTCAAGGGGGAGCCACGCTGCACTTAACCCTTTCGCTGCGGCGGCTATTCCGCCGCAGCGCTAAAGGGGCGGCGCGGCCGCCGCATGCTGGTGACAGAACCGCTCCGTCACCAGCTACAGTTGAGCTGTGCTGGTGACGGAGCGGTTCCGTCATGACCCGCCCCGCTCATTAAGACTGCTGCGCAGGCGTGAAATCAGCGCCGCGCAGGCGCGGCGGCCGGGCCATGACGGAATCGCTCCGTCATCAGCACAGCTCAACTGTAGCTGATGACGGAGCGGTTCCGTCATCAGCAGGGGAGGGGTTAATTCACAACCAGTGATCGGTTCAGCCAAGATGAAATCTGAGACAGTGGTGCTAACGATTTGCAGTGCAAAGAAAAAGTAAATGTGAAAAGTTAAAAATGAATACTGGGACACACAAATGAATTTAATAGAAGATATGCTAGTGTCAAGATTAAAAACACGAGCTGATAGTTTGAAAAAATAACTATTTATAGCGATAGGACAAGGGTCGACATGTTTCAGCCTTATAGGTAGTACTAACCTGGCTTTCCTCAGGACCAAAAGAAGTTAACACTACTGCAAAAATTGTTACAAAATGTGAAAGAACATAAATATATTAGGAAAAAGTTGTTGCGCTACACTCTACCAGAACCTGTTTTTCACAGATACATTTTGGTATTCTTTTTCACTGGAGCTGCATTTCTTTTTCTAAAAAAACAAAATAAAAATGATTTAGTATTGTGCTCTGGTGCACACTTATTATACCAATCACTGTCTCTTATCACATACTGTCTGGGATAAAATTCACAACAGTAGTTAGCCCAGTCTGTGGCTAAAAGCGATGCAATTCAAACCACTAACAGCTAGATTCATCAAAGAGCCGTTTTGCGAGTCCTTAATAGCGATTATTAAGGAATCGCTATTAAGGACTTGCAAAACGGGATTCATGTAGGAATCGCTAAATAAATTGCGATTCCTACTCATTCCTTATTTGCGATTAGCAAATTGCTAATCGCAAATAAGGAATAACTCCCCATTCATTCCTATGGGCCTAAAGGCCTAAAGGCCCATAGGAATGAATGGGGAGTATTCCTTATTTGCGATTAGCAATTTGCTAATCGCAAATAAGATAGCGATTTCAAGGGTGCCAGGGGTGTCCAAAGGACACCCTGTAGCACCCCTGAAATGCCAATTTACACAGGTGTTGCGCACACACATGTCCAAAGGACATGTGTGTGTGTAACATGCAACAGAGAAAAATGGACTAAAGTGCATATTTCTATTTTTTCGTATTTACCACGAAGTCAGACTTCGTGGTAAATAGCAGCAACATTTTGCGAGTTTGCAATTTAAAATTGGTTAATGAATTGCATTTAAGGAATCTCTAATAGAGATTCCTTAAATGCAATTCCTCACAAATATGCGAATTCGCAAATAGCGATTTTTGCATTTGTGATGATGAATCCCAAATGCAAAAATTGCGCTCGCAAAGGGCCAGATTCTCAGAATCTGGCCCTTTGCGAGCGCAATTGACTTTCATAAATCTAGCTGTATGTACACATTATTTAATTTATTAATTTACTGAGTACTCACCCAGCTTTATGTGGGAGTACGCTTCACCTCACCCAGCAACTACTCGGTGAATGAGGCCCCGCTCTGTATATTTATAAAAAAGAGCACACAGGGATGGAAAAACTCATGTGCCCCCTTCTCATTTCATACACATTTATAACCTTATTGTTGATACAAACATGAACTAACCATGAACCCCCAGCAGAGGCCCAACATTGATAAAAAGGGGGGGGGGGGGACCCAGTAGCATATAAGGAAAAACCAAAAACAATTGAGGATGTACAGAGGTAGTGGTGATAGAATCACCCTCCAGACAGGTATGCAAAAACAAAAAGATTCTATCAGTATGAAAAAATGGGGGGGAAAATTCTTTTTTGTGTTTTTTCAACTTTGCAGTGAAAAGATGGTGAGAAAGACTCCCTTTGCAAGTGGCAAATGGAGAGCACTATGTGTTTTTAAAATACCCCTCACACACTAAGAATCCCTTATCAATCAGGAATTTGTATAGCGTGCTACTCACCCAGAGGGTCTCAAGGCGCTTGGGAAGGGGGTTCCGCTACTGCTCGAATAGCCAGGTCTTGAGTTGCTTCCTGAAGGTGAGGTGGTCTTGGGTCAGGTGGAGGTGGATGGGGAGGGAATTCCAAGTCTTGGCCGCCAGGTAGGAGAAGGATCTTCCTGCCATGGTGGATCTTCGAATGCGTGGCACGGCGGCGAGGGCATGGCTGGTCGATCGTAGCTGGCGGGTGGGCGTGTAGAAGGTCAGGCGGTTGTTGAGGTATCTGGGGCCCAGGTCATGGAGGGCCTTGTGTGCGTGGGTGAGGAGTCGGAACGTGATTCTCTTGCTGACGGGGAGCCAGTGGAGGTCTCTCAGGTGTCCGGAGATGTGGCTGTGTCGGGGGATGTTCAAGATGAGTCGTGCAGAGACGTTCTGGATGCGTTGGAGTCTTTTCTGGAGTTTGGCTGTGGTTCCGGTGTAGAGGGTGTTTCCGTAGTCCAGGCGGCTGGTGACGAGTGCCTGTGTGACCGTCTTCCTGGTTTCGGTGGGGAGTCATCGGAAGATCTTTTGGAGCATGCGTAGGATGTTGAAGCATGATGATAAGACGGCGTTGACTTGTCTGGACATCGAGAGGGAGGAGTCCAGGATGAAGCCCAGTTTGCGTGCGTGGTCCGTTGGTTTGGGTGCGCTGCCCAGTGCGGGGGGCCACCAGGAGTCGTCCCAGGCAGAAGGTGATGATCCAAGGATGAGGTCTTCCGTCTTGTCTGAGTTCAGTTTCAGGCGGCTGTTCATCATCCACTCGGCTACTTCTTTCATCCCTTCGTGTAGGTTGGTTCTGGTGGTGGCTGGGTCGTTGGTGAGGGAGAGGATCAGCTGGGTGTCGTCGGCGTAGGAGATGGTGTTAAGGTTGTGTTGGCGTGCAGATGGCTGCGAGGGGGCTCAAGTAGACGTTGAAGAGGGTGGGGCTGAGTGATGATCCTTGTGGTACGCCGCAGATGACTTCGGAGGCTTTGGATCTGTACGGGGGAGGCGGACTCTCTGGGTTCTTCTGGTGAGGAACGAGATGATCCACTCCAGTGCCTTCTCTTGGATTCCGATGTTTCTGAGGCGCTGCACTAGGGTGCAGTGGCAGACCGTATCGAACACTGCGGAGAGGTCCAGGAGGATGAGGGCCGCTGTTTCGTCGTTGTCGAGCAGGGCTCTGATGTCATCGGTGGCTGCAATGAGGACGGTCTCGGTGCTAAGGTTGGCGCGGAAGCCGGACCGTGAGTGGTCGAGGGATCCGTTCGTCTCGAGGAAGGCGGCAAGCTGTCTGTTGACGGTCTTCTCGATGACTTTGGCAGGGAAGGGGAGGAGCGAGATGGGGCGGTAGTTCTTGAGGTCGGCGGGGTCCGCTGATGGTTTCTTCAGGAGGACGCTGAGTTCGGCATGCTTCCAGCTCTCTGGGAAGGAGGCGGTGCTGAAGGAGCAATTGATGATGTCCCGGAGTTGGGGTGCGATGACGGAGTCGGCCCTGTTGAAGATGTGGTGGGGGCATGGGTCGGTTGGAGATCCGGAGTGGATGGTGTTCATCGTGTGGATGGTGTCTTCGGTGCTGACCGGGGTCCAGTCGTGGAGGGTGGTCGTGGGGGGGTCGGTTCGGTGGTTGGGTGTGTGGTCTATGCGCCGAAGCTGTTGTGTATGTCAGCGATCTTGCTGTGGAAGAATGAGGCGTGTGAGTCGCAGAGGTCTTGCGAGGGAGTGATGTCGTTGTTTCAGGCGCTGGGGTTGAGAGCTCTTTGACGGTGCTGAAGAGTTCCTTGCTGTTGTGTGCGTTGTTGTCGAGTCGTTCCTTGAATGCCGTCTTCTTGGTGGTGCGGATCAGCTGGTGGTGTTTGCGGGTGGCGTGCTTTAAGGCGGTCAGGTTGTCTGTAGTCAGGTTTTTTCGCCAGGCTTTCTCGAGGGTGCGGCAGTTCTTCTTGGAGTTCTTGAGGTCGTCGTTGAACCAAGAGGCTATCTTGCTGCCGGGCCTGCTGGGGTGGTTTTTCAGAGGTGCGAGGTTGTCAGCGCAGTTGGAGATCCACTGAGTGAAGTTGCTGGCTGCCTGGTTGGGGTCCGTTGAGCTTGCGGGAGGGTTCTGGCTCAGTGAAGTGGTGAGCTGGTCGGTGGTGATCTGTTGTGGGTGGTGGTGAGTCGTGGTTTTTCTGAAGCTGAAGTGGACGCAGCTGTAGTCTGTCCAGTGGAGTCCGGTGGCGTGGCTGAAGGAGATGTACTTGCTGGAGGAGAAGACTGGGTCAAGCGTGTGTCCGGCGTAGTGGGTGGGGGTGTTCACCAGTTGCTTGAGTCCGAGGTTGGCGAGGTTGTCCAGCAGGGTGGTGGTGTTGTTGTCGTTGTTGTTCTCCAGGTGGAAGTTGAGGTCCCCTAGGAGGATGTAGTCAGCGGAGGCGAGGGCGTGCGGGCTGATGAAGTCTGCGATGTCTTCGCTGAATTGAGTGCGAGGTCCTGGGGGTCTGTAGATGAGGGTGCCTCTGAGTGTGGTCTTGGGGTTGGTGTATATCTGGAGTTGGAGATGTTCGGCGGCTGTGAGGGTGTCGTCCGAGTTGGTAGTGATGCGGATGGTGTTCTTGTGGACGATGGCGATGCCTCCTCCTGTCTGGTTGGCGCGGTCCCTCCGGGTGATCTTGTATCCGTCCGGGATGGCGATGACGATGTCGGGCGCTGAGGAGGCATTCATCCATGTCTCTGTGAGGAATGCGGCGTCTGGGGATGTGGTGTCGAGCAGGTTCCAGAGTTCCACGGCGTGTCTGTGGATGTAGCAGGTGTTAAGCAGGATGCACTTCAGGTGGTTGCTGCTGGAGCTCGGCCTGGCTGGTGCGGTGCGGTTCCAGGCGCAGGAGAACTTGCAGGATTGGCAGGTGAAGGGTCCGTGGGTGCGTCTCGGTGTGGCTCGGCAGCAGCCGGGGGTCCGGCCGGTGTTGAGGGCGATGAGGGTGGCGGCGTCATAGGTCCGTCGGGCGGGCTGGCAGCTGCGGGGGCCAGGGGATCTAGCGCTGGGCGCGGTCCAGGCGCAGACAGGATTGTCTTTTGCGCGCCTTAGTGTCATGCTTCATCATGAGGGTCTTCCGGACCCTCTACGGGGCGGGCGTGCTGCGACCTACGAGCTACGTGGGAGCACTTGTATTATGATGGTAGGCTATGTGTGGTGTAAGGGTAGTGTAGAAGTGATAAGTGATAGGGGTGTAGGGACCTAAATAAGTGGATGCAAATTATCAAAAAATAAAAATTCCCTTGCTAGTGGAAATAATTATTTAATGGATTCTCTAGCTGGGAACAGTAAAAAAAGGGGGCGTTCATGTGGTGGAACAGAATATGTTAAACCACCTGGTCGACATGACATGTTTCGTAAGCAGTCCCCTACTCCTCAGGACCTCAAATGATCCCTACTGAAAAATACTAAATTCTAAATAAGAGAGAAATGCCTACGATCCTAAAACCTAATAGCAAAATTCGGCTAATAGGTTCTGCTTACGGGCTTGAGTGGGCCCCAATTAAGCAAAAAAATGGGGTGACCTGTTGCGGTCCAGTTTTTTTAAAAGTTGTGTGCCCCATGAGACTGTATCCTGGGGATCAATATCTTGCGGTCTAGTGGGCGCTTTTGATATTACAGCGTTAATCCTACACCTCGGCAGGGAGCTGCAGAGGGGTAGGATTAACGCGTGTAGATTGTCTGCTGTATCTTATAGTGCTCTTATGTTCGCTGATCCTCAGCTTGATCTTCCGTGTGGTGAAACCAATGTACCTTAGCGAACAAGGACAAGTGATCATGTAAATGACTCTGTCTGAATTACAATTAGTGTGTGTAAAGGAAAACTATTAGATGCAGCAAACAATAAGATCCCCAGACAACCGCTTAAATTACTACAAACCCTTAGGAGTCATTCCGAAACATCTAGTCAAGTAATAGTCATTCAGTTAAGCAGACAATTTTGTATATCTGGCTGTTGTTGACGAAGGAGATTCTCCATTTTTATTATCACTAGATCGTTATGACACCGGCTTACCCTTTTCTGTAGTGTACTGATTGCCGATATACTACATTTCCCATCAGGCTGACACAGCGTCTGGAAACAGAGCATGAGCACTGACTATGAGTAGTGTTGTGCCTGCTTGCACATGCGCGAACGTCCATACGTTCTTTCCAGTAGATAGCGCTCACACTACCGCGCAAGCGCGGAGTAGAGTTAACGCTATCTCTGTGTTTGAGCGTGATGGCGAAAGAATCAGCTGTTCTAAATTATCCAATAAACGGGCCTATTTAAGAAGGCTCTGCATGCCGTCTGGTGACGTTCCCTTTGGCTTGGTTCCTGCCAGGGGTACCGACGGACAGATCAGTCCTTCAGAGCCATTTTTTGTCTGTGTGTTTGTCTGTCTTACATTCCTGGGGTACTGATTACTTTTGGTCCCCGATTGATACCATTAACCTCGCATATCTTAGAAAGCACTGGAAAAAGGGCCTTAGTGTTCTCTTTCCTTTTTAACAATATAAGTGCCTCATGTAATATGTATGGTTGTGGAGGAGTGCATACCTGTATATGTTGTGATTCAGTAGAGAGGTTTTCCACTCAGGAGTTTCTAGGAGGTTTTTCCCCTTATGCTACTGGGTTCCCCCCCCCCCTGTTTATCAATTTTGAGCCTCTGCTGTGGGTTCATGGTCAGTTCATGTTTGTATCAACAATAAGGTTATGATTGTGTATGAAATAAGAAGGGGGCATCCCTCTGTGCTCTTTTTTATTCATATACAGAGCGGCGCCTCATTTACCGAGCAGTTGCTAGGTGAGGTGAGGCGTACTCCCACATAAAGCTGGGTGAGTACACACTAAAATAATAAATTAAATAATGTGTGCATAGTGCTTTGAATTGCATCACTTTTAGCCACAGACTGGGCTAACTACTGTTGTGAATTTTATCTCAGACAGTATGTGATAAGCAACATAGATTGGTAGGATAAGTGTGCACCAGAGCACATACTAAATCATTTTTATTTTGTTTTTTTAGGAAAATAAATGCACCTCCAGTGAAAAAGAATACCACTATGTATCTGTGAAAATCAGGTTCTGGTAGAGAGTAGCGCAACAACTTTTTCCTAATATATGTATGTTGTTTCACATTTTGTAACAATTTCTGCAGTAGCGTTAACTTTTTTTGGTCCTGACGAAAGCAAGGTTAGTACTACCTATAAGGCTGAAACATTTCGACCCTTGTCCTATTGCTATAGATAGTTATTTTTTCAAACTATCAGCTTGTGTTCTTAATCTTGACACTAGGATAGCTTCTATTAAATTCATTTGTGTGTCCCAGTAGTAATTTTTAACTTTTCACATTTACTTTTTCTTTGCACTGCAAATCATTAGCACCACTGTCTGAGATTTCATCTTGGCCGGACTGATCACTGGTTGTGAATTAAGTGCAGCGTGGTTCCCCCTTGAGAGGTGTGGGCTGCACTTATTCGTATAACCATGTTCATTTCCAGATGACGATGCTCCGCCAGTGAGATGGGCTGATGGGATTCATCTCAACACAGTGAGGCTGAGCGTGAATTGCTTTGTGTCCCACAACTTTCTATCCAATCTCTTTTGTCTTGATGTTAGTTGACCGGTAGTCCCCTCTTTTGTTGTTTCAGTTTTTTATTCCTTGATATGTCCTTCAGTGGTAATTCCTGACATTAGAGGGGTAGCGTGACCATGTTTGGTATGTTTGGAATAGTAGTGATACATCCTGCTTATTGGAGAAAGCAGATTTATTATTAGTATTTTATAATTGCCACGTTTAGAAGTGGGTGTATCTGTGTGCTGATGTGTGTTTGTGCCCTGCCTGGATCTGTATTGACCATGTGGTTCTGATTGACCGGGGAGAAGGGATGTGCATTCACTCCAGCCAGTCACAAGGGGGGTTGAGGTGTGTCCTGCCTTTCCTGAGTTTCTCAGCTCTAGGTTGAATAGACCTTGGCTGAATTTAAAGTAGCGGGAGGCGTTGTCCCTTGAACCAAAATAAGCCTGGTCTGCATTTGAAGTGGTGGGAGAAGTTGCACCTGCACCTGAATAGGGCTGTGCCTGCCTTCAACAATGCTGGGTCTGCCCTCCTGTGGTGTGACTGGGGCCTGGGCTGGAAATGTGAATGGGGGTGTTGGGCACTTCAACAGTGTTTGAAGCGTCCCCCAGAACAAAGACATTGGGACTCGAAGTATTGGGGCTGTGGCCCCATGAAAAGAGAGAAGACATCACTTGTGACTAGAGGATAGCTGTGCTGACAGGGAACCGCCACAATAACTTTTTCTTGTGGGCTGATCTGCTAGAGGGACTGCATCTATGCCCAAGGACCCTGTGTGCTGACCTGCTGGCTGTTTTCCTAAAACGGAGTGCCCTATTGCTCTCAAAAGAGCCCAGCACAAAAAGAGCGCTGTGGACTGCTCCTAGGGGCTGCTCTGGGTGGGAGGGAACGTAGTGCTGGTGAGGGCTCCAAGTTCCCTGTTATGTTTCTCCATGGTGGGGACAGGCTGAGCGATTTCTCTTTTTTCCCAAGAGCGCATATTGAGCGCTAAATTTCCTCACGTGGAGAAAGGGGAAGCAGCCCGGTTTTTCCTGAAAGCACCTGGTGAGTTATGTGCTGGGCAAAACCCCTCTGCTCAATGGGGTTTAGGGTGAGGAAGCGTTGAGAAGTTGCTGAGTGGCTGCTCCTAATGCTGCTGTGGCACAAGGCATTGCCTAGCAACCTGCCTGAACAGCTGAGGAGCTCAGTTAGTAACGTGGTAGAAGGCGGACCGATGAGGAAGGCCCGATCCCTTATGCAGTAGTATAGGTGGAAAACTCCTGAAGCCGTGCTATTTGACCCCGCAGGGGTCAGGAGACTACGGCTCCCACAGACTACGGGTGAGCCAGATTGTCAGTGCGACCGAGCTACCTGTCAGCCACTGCCCATCCTTGCATTTCAAGGGTGGCACCTGAGTACGTCTCCAGTCCCTACGGTGCAGGGGGGCATTGTCAATTTGGAATCGGTGCGGAGGAGGGTAAGCATGGTGCAGGCGTCCCTCCTAAGTTGACCACACAAGACCGGGGACGGTTTCCTATGTGCTGAGCCTGCTTGGGCCCACTTTTGGTCTCCACCACTATTGGACCACAACATTTGTTGTTAGCAGCTACACTGCATGCCTATGGGGCTGCCGGTGGCAATTTCTCTGGGGGAGGGGGACTGAGTTAGGTCTTTCTGCCTTCAGGGCTTTACTTTGGGATAAAGTCCCATGTTTCTAAATAGAGGCACATGAGTGAGGTGCCCTTTTAGCTAGGGGAGGAAAATAAACAACAATATCTCAACTGGTGTTATTTAAAAGGCAATTCGAATAGGAATACTGAAAGTATTACGTGCACAGAGACAAGGGGACTCAATTGTTTTTTGAAATGTGCTCATGGCATCGTATAATTAAAGGAAAGAGAAAACATGGGATATACAGTTGTGACAGCACTGTACGTCAATAAATAACAAAACAACCCGAATTGGACTTGGTGCTAAACATGTGAAGGGGACACAGGAAGAGGCGACGCAAGTGACAATTGTTATCAGCAGGAACGGCGCATGGTGTCAAGGTGCTTAAATACATACAGTGAACCAAATGATAATTGTGGCATGAAAAAAAATTGCAAAGCAAAAATCTTGGTAAAATTGAAGAGTCATTTGGATCTAGCCACACTGGGGACTGCGCCATCGATTGCGCTGAACGGTCGACGATGTTTCAATCCTCTTTCGTCAGGATCATCTTCCGGACTGGGTTGTAATTTGAAAATGATACTGAGAAGAGCTGTAAGGGTCAGAGCGGCTCAACAAGAGTGTGGTGAATCACATCTGTGGAGAACCTGGCTGTGGAATAGTATCTAGAGGTAGGTGCCCGTATTTAGAGGGGAGCGTAATGACCCATGCACGAGACCTATGAAGGTTCCGTCAGAGGCTCCTGGATTAAAGGAACCATACGCTGAGTGGAGCAGCGGGAACCGGTGATTTGTCAGATGTTGGAGGCCACGGGAGGTACAGTGGACTGTGCCTGTATTAAAGGACCCTCTTACTGATTCAATCAGCGGGGAGCGGCATGGACTCGCCACAACTGTGTGCAGAGTACCAGAAGGCGAAGACAGACAGCTAGAGGAGGCATGGTAATTAATATGCCTTCAGGGTATATTGTGATTATGTAATTTCTGTATACTGCTGATTATGTTCAGTGCTGGTGTGTACGCAGAAGGTTTCAATGCTATTTTTGTAATGTGTAAGTCTACTACTATAGTGCACTACTGATGTTGTTTATGTATAGTGTTTTATGCTAAAGGTAATCCTACCAGTAGTCACTGGTAACCCTAACTGTGAGGTTCATGACCGTGGCCCAATCCGCCAAGTGATTTAAGTAATCCCTGTGAAGTCATGACAAGTGCCTAGTGGCACAGTAATATATGTGATTGTGATTTAATGTATTTTTATGGATAATACAAAGGATATTTATATATAACCTTGTATGGACTCTTGTGGTGTGCCTAGTGTGTCAATGTCATTTGAGTGTGCCTTTGGGATAGTTCTGACTGCTCTGCCAAGCTACCAAGGGGTTGAGCAGGGGTTATCTTCAGGGTGTAACTTCCTTGCTCTGACTAAGGTGGTGGGTTCTGCCTGCTTAAGTGCATACCCTAGACAACCAGAAACGCCATTTCGAACATCCTGTATTATACTACATCATTTGTCATGGGAAGCAGAACTATTGCACTCAAGGAAAATTGGGAACCTTAGCTACTATTGGTAGGGGAGATATATTTGATTTTTGTTGACTTTGAATGAGTACAAACAATCCAGCATAGTATTCATATATATTATGGGATTATTGCAAACAGACTGATATACTTATGCTGTCCCAGGTTCTGATATCTGCAGTTTCTATGTATCTTTCACTGCGTATTTATTTTCCAGTTAACCACATATTTTGAATAAGTAGAACATTGATAGGTATTAGACAATAGATACAAAGTTAACATTTCTCTAGCCTGTAATGCCATTACCTTTAAGATTTCCAGTATTGAATATATGTTTAGATTACATTGCTCAAGCACAATAATGCCTTGAAGGCTTTGCTACGAACTGGTCACTTGTACAATAACTTGTTGCATGTTATGAAGAAAATAATCATTGAATTAGTATTGCTTTTTTTTAACTGAAAGATGGCTACAATCTCTCTCTACATTGTTTCTGTTTCGGGTTTTTCTCCTTCATGGAGCTTATTACAAGTAAAATTGTATTACACAGGTACAATGTAGAACCTTTTCTTAAAAAACATTAACTGAATTGCGTGTTCTTTCTCAAAAGGATAATAGTTTGTTCCAGGTTTATGGAAGAAGTTTATGAAAGAGATGTTTACCGAGCTATCGAGATACCCATTTCCATCAGTGTCATAGAGTCGAAACATAACTGGGAAGAGAGAAAATTGAAAATATTAGAAAGGTAAACAAAGCAGAATTCATGGACACAATTACAAAAATAAATCTTTACAAACCATAGGATAACAGTCCTTTCTTTGACAAGCATTATGTCAGTGTGCTCATTAATGAATGTAGAAAACTTTCAGTTGGATGAAAGCAACACACCCAAGGCCAGCTCCCAGTTATAGTAATTGAATCTCAAGTTTAAACTACACTCATATCCAGATAATGCGAACAAATGCACAATTGACACACATACTGTTCAAAAGGACACATATATCATCAACCCTTCAACATGTATTTGTTAACAAATAGTTTAAAATCAGCCAGAACCCTGACACAGTTGCTATCAATACACAGAACAAGCTAGATGCTTTCTTCATTATGGAAAAGGGATTCACACCCTTCGCCACACACAGCGTTGATGTCCTTTTCCCACTGGCTTCAGTATCTGACACATATACCACAAACACTAGATAGTTGGAACTGTCCGTCATCCAACTTTGTCCTAGACCTCCTTTCTCATCTTCTCATCCGGCCTCCTTCAATTTTATCGACAGAACCTCCACAACCAATAAGAACTTTGAAGAAGAAATCTCGGATAACCTCCTCTATTTAGCATATCCACGCTTAATTTCTTGGTACTTCAATATACCCATGTAGACCAACATAAAACATAGAATAAATCCCTCAGCACACTCAACACTCTGGACATCAAACAGCACATCACTAAACAAGCTTACACAAAGTCAGCATGATCAACCTCATTCTGTCAGTTTCATCAAAATCCATTGCAAGCCCAACAGACCCATTAACTCCAGGAACCACTTCGGCATCCGTATCTCCTTCTTTTGCTCATCATTCATCAAGGTAAAGAAAATAGACAAAAAATAATCTGTTACTTCAAAGGATTCCTGATGGATGTACTCCAAGGAGAACACATCTAGCCGACCAACTTCCTCCATCAGATGTTAACCTACTTCTTGAAATCTACCAAAAAAATCTTAAACACAACGTAGAACTCAACTCTCTTTTAGAATCACAACTTTCAAAACTGAAACTTAAGCACCATGGAACACCCAAGTAGTCTCAGACTGTTGCAAATGAATCTCGGACCCTAGTATAAATTTCCCGATTCATGCCCTTATATAGGTATACTTTATTATTTCCTTATATAGGCATATAAATCATTACCATATTTGGCCTAAACCATACAGCCCAAATACGGCATGGATACTTCCAGTAAGCTCCAAGAATTAACAACGTTTTCTTGGAAAAACCTGCCTTCAGCAGCCCGGGACTTCCCCCTGCTTGAATATTAAGTTCTCCTAGAACTCCCGGCGTTTTCCAAGAAATTAGCCTTTGAGTGACGTTATTAAGTCCAAACATGCGTCAAACTCGGCACCTTCAAAGTATAAATGTGCCTTGATTTGCCTAAACAAACACACAGTGATTTGGAGCAGATCGACTATCTACTTGCCCGACGCCCTGCAGCAGCAAGTGCCGAAGGAAGTCGACCCTCCATTCTCTGTAATTTCTGTCATTTCTCCTGCAGAGAAATCCAGCTCCAGTGTTTACAGGCTACCCTTGCGGGTATCTGGGAAATCAAGTCCCGAGAACGAGATACAAGACCTCCTTCTTTCTAGAACAAAGGTACGAAGCTGATTAGACCTCTTAGAGAAATATTGGAATCAGATTTCTGGCAGAGAACTCCTAGACTTAAACTCCTCCTCTTATACTCCCTAACTCTTACCAGACGTAGGTTAGGTACACCGGGGTAGGCGTATTCTAGAAGCACCAGTTGAGTATTTTAGTCATTCTTTTATCACTGTATGTATTTTATGTATTTTATACATTTTAAGCACTTTATGGCTTGGAAACCATATCATGCTTTTACAGTACTACTTTATAATACTGTTCGTATTATATGCATTGTACTTCATACTAAGCTTTACTATTGTAGCAGTTCATTTTCAATGCTTGAGAAAGAAGACTGTTCTGAGAGGCACCCCCCGCGTCTAGGGGAGGGGTGCCTTTAGTGGGATTTTAGTGCCGAGGGAACAGTTTTGTTTCCCTGAAAGGGGGCAAGGGGAGGGACGCCGGAAATGCGATTAAAGAAGGAGGTGCATTGGCGGTCCCTCTCCTTATGTGATAAAATAGCCGGAATCAAGGGAGTAGCCCTCTTTGTCCTCTCGCCTCGTGGAGTAGCCGGAAAGGCGCAGCAGGAACAGTTGGCTTTTGGGTGGCTACCTGGGCCCTGCGGCGTTGGCGACTCGCAAAGGTGAGGGGGTCTCACGCGTAGTTTAGGAAACGTACGAAGCATCATTAGGATGTAATTGGCTCAATAATAATGGCACATTGTCGAAAGTGCTTTTTCTTAACGGGAAGCCCGGCTGGGTGTTACTAAGTTGGAAACTCTTTGAAGGTTTAACGGTGGGATGTTTTGGCACCCACCGCCACTTTATCTCGCGATGCAGTGTTTGCTACCTGTTACATTTCGTTTGCTTGTGAGGCTTGCACGGGTGCCACCATTGCCTGTGTGACGTTTGTTCTTGTGCCTCAGGGTCTTCTTGCAAAGTATTGCAGTGCGTTACCTTTAATTGTACTTTGTTTTCTCTTGTGGCCGGCACACTTCGCTAAAACGGACGCACAATCTTAAGGCAGAGGGGGGGGCTTATTTGCAACCCCCATGCGCCACTTGTAAATCTAGCCCCCTGTTGTAAACCGGCACGTTATGACCGTACGAACTCCTGTGTCGTTACTGACATCATGGGTTGCCCCTCCCTGCAACACTTCTGATTTTTCTGCTTTTGCCACGCAACTCTCTCCTCTCATGTAAGGGACTTGAACTAGCAACCCTCCGATTCCAAGAACAGTGGTCGGTGGCTGGTTTGCGAGAGGCACCTGTGCATTTCGCTTTGGTCTGTATTTATTGCTGCACGCGGATAATACCATAACGATGTTATGCACATAATCCGCATTCCTTTGCGAAGCGTTTGCGTGTTGTTCCGGAATGCTGGAAGGGGTTTGGCATTTAATATTGTTTCTGCCCTTGCTGACAAACGGGGAGGAACGGATTGTTTTGCAAGATGATGTCTGGTGTGTCCGGAGGAAGTCGGGCGGCTTCTTGGAGGTGGAAACTGAAGCTGGGAGTAATGTGTGCCTGGGGACAAGCCTTAAATTGGGCTCGAGTTCGCGCTATATAAAATATGCACAAAAAAAATGGTTGTTTGAAGCATTGGTGCTGATGTAATCTATTCACAAGATTACCCCTGCGATGTAACTGTCCATCTGCAGTGGCAGAGCCCGGTCCGTGCATCCGGTTGGGGTTGCGGGACCTACAGAGTCAATGAACACGTTTATTAACACGGCGGATATGTGCAGAGGCAGCGCTGTAATTAAAGCAGTACATTTTACCGGCGCTATGCTTGCAGTGGAGTCGTTTCGTCCCAGGAGCCGGGGGTGAGTAGGCTAGGGATTCTGGCCAATTTAAGGTCAAATTATTGCTGATTGTCCCTGCTGTTGGCTGTCTTGACTCCACACCGTGCCTTTACAGGGTGCAGGGGCTATTTACAAGATTGCACCCGGCAAGGAGCCGAGGGCCTGAAATTGAGCCATTTTGAACAGGGAAGTGTACCGGGTTCGCTGTGCCATGAATGCCGGCACAAGGCTGACACCATTCCACAAATGGATGATCCTGAATAATAAAAGGGGGCGGCAATGTCACTAACAGTGTCATTAAATGTGGATTGTTCTGCAGTGCATGGTTTGGGCGTCCTGCCTTGAGGAATATGACGTTTTATTAGAAGTGCCTACTGTGGTGGCTATCAAAAAGGCCCAAACCTGTCGTGCCTGCCAGCACATTTATAAGCAGCGAGGTGAAGAAAACAATGAGGCGATTGATGGTTTCACACAGGTTGCGCGCAGTGCCTACATTGCCAGCTATCATAGAGCTGCTGGGCTTACAGCAGACAGTTTTTAAAATATGCTTTACCGAGGATGATTGAAAAAGAAGGGTGCTGTGATATTTAACAGATGAAAAGATCGCGAAAGCAGGACGACCTTTTCTGGATTAAGCAATAAGCATCACCTGTGCCGAGTATTTAATTGTGGAAAAGGGTGCTCTGGAGAACGAGTGCTGCCAGTAAATAACAGGGTAATTCCCATAGTTTTCAAATGCAGAGTGCTATAAAAAAAAGAAAAAAAACCCTTATACGAACTGATGGGAAAACATGTGATATTGGTCCAAACGGTAGCAAATACACGTTGTGATATGTTGGTTGCTATTGGCAAAGTCAATAGCCTGGGCTTAATGTACTAATGTGGCATTAGCAAATTAGAGTGCAACAAGTATTAAGGAGGGCTTTACTTTGGCCGGGCCATTAAGTGGAAGCTTTTTCAATATTAGATTCAAGCCGTAGTTGACGCTGAATTTATTTTCCGCAACTACCTACCATTGACAAAGCCAAGAGTCTTAACTTATCGTAGGTATGATGTTACTTGCTGTATCATATTTTTGGATGCATTGACAGAAACAGAAAATACCAGTAGGAGGCACACTATATTAAGCACAGATTTTAGCTTATGTTATTAAGCCAAGATTCGGCTACATAACATCTGAGAGGGGTCGCCTGCCGGTTAAGGTATGAGTGGTCTGTGAGGAGTGGACAGTAAGAAACTCTCTACAGTAAGAACTCTGGCAGTTTCAAGGGAACATTTTCAACTTTCTGTTTTCAGCTGTGTCAGTCCAATCCATAGTACACCAGTAATAGGCGAAACAAAATGTTTTACATAATTGCGTTCTCGGGCTTGGGTGAGCTATTCGTTTATTTCTAATTTTATAAAGTGCCAGGTACAGCCCTGTAAATGCTTCTATTACAACGGTTAAAAATAAATAAATAAATAAATAAAAAATAAATTATATATATATATATATACATATATACTAGCAGCCCGCCCCAGCGTTGCCTGGGGGTAATGAGGCTTTAGGGCCAACCGCCCGCCTTGGCCCCCGGCTGCCCCGACCCCCTAACGCTCCTACATTGCCCTGAGTGGAGTGTGTTATCTTTCAGCCTCGTCGTCCTTCACCCACCAGCAGAGCGGCTCAGACCATGTCCCTATTTGAAATGCCTGACAACCAGGATGTGACAGTTCATGAACGCAGAGACTGATGCTGTCTGGTTTTGTTCCATCGTTCCTGTTTGCACACAAGTGAAGTGTGCCAATTACTTTCTCATATCTGTGTGTACAACTCCCTCCCCGCTTGCACACTTGTGATGTGTTCCAGTTACTGTCACCTACATTTGAAATGTGCGAGGTTCCGCCTGTGTGCCCTGCTGTTCATCTGTGCTGCGAATGTTTTGTCTGGCCGTTTTACTGCCTTGCGTCACACATTTCAGAAAAGCAGTACCGTCAACTGAGTCAGTGAATTATGATTTGGAACATTGCTACCAGCATGATTGGATACTTACTGCCACCTACTGGAGGAATGTTAAACTTTGATTTCGCCTGCACCTTCGTTACTAATGATTTCTCACATGGCATCCAAAGCAGGATACCACAGGGGGGGGGTGACGAAGAACTTACCTTTCCTTCTTCCTGCGAGACTGCATCACGCGCTGCCTGAGCCCCAGCTTGCTCCGGAGTCCTACTGCGTTGTAGGCAGCCTCGCTCCTCCTGCATTCTCCAGCGCCGCTCTTCCTGTTGCTTCCACGCCGCTCCTCCCCGCGCTCCCGATGTCATGACGCAGACATCGCGGCCGGCGCTAGTTGCAAGGGACTACTTTTATTTATTTAAACATTTTTAAAACAATGTATATTTTTTATTTTTAAATAGCCTATGTCCTTCTGCTTGCCCTGCGGTTTTCAATGATGTCTTTGTTGTTCGGATTGGTGGTGTACTTTTCGAGTTTACCATGCCAAAAGGTGCAAGTTCTCTCTTTATATTAGTAGTATAGATATCGAGGTGCTTGGACTCAAATGTCGGCACAGTAGAGGACGGGTGCGCAAGGGAAATGGTAATTGGGGCATGAGTCTGATGGCTAGGAATACGCACTGTACTAGGGTGTTACCATAGTGCTGGAATGTCCCCACTTAACAATACTGTTTCTTTTTCTCTTGCCGGTATCTGGTCCTCGCTGAGATGGTGGCAGCAAGGTTCATGCAGCGTTCAGGACGTTCATCAGCAGCAGCACGCCTGGTATCTGGCGCATATTGGCATTGGTTGGTATCAAGCCGGCATGTTGCGCAGTTCTCCTTTATGCGCTGTACCATCCGTGGGTGGTGGTACCCAGTTGTTAAGTAGTGCAAGGGTGCTAGGGGTTTCTGGTGCTTCAGGTATTATGGTGCACAGGTATATAACATTTAAATAGAAATTAGTCGCCTCTCCACGTCCTGGGCGGTTGTCTTCGAAGCCATTGAGAACGAAGCACTAGGCTGGGGCTTCAATGTTCAGGGATTCGGGGAAAACACACTGGGGGCCCTTCACAGGTATTGCAAACGCTTTATGAGCTGTCTGCATTTGGTGGTGACCGCATTAACCCCGGTGGTTATTGGTAGAGTTAGAAGGAGATAACTCACAGACTCAGACAGGACGCAGCGGGGTCATACAGGATCCTGGATTGCAGCCATGGGAGTCCGGTATAGGTTTGCTCAGCCTTTCATCCTTCCAGGGTGGATCTAATGCCTACTGCTGGGGTAGTAACTCCAGGAATTACTGGGGTGTTTTAAAGCCCTAGGACTAAGGAGTAGCTTGCTTCTTCCGTTTGAATAACTATAACATTATTTACGAAGTATTCCAGTTTGCTTCACAAGTTACACAAGTTCTACCAAAAGAAACGCTATAGGGACACAGGATCTGGGTGCAGTATCGTCGTCTCTAAACAAAAACTCAAAGCCTTTACACAAATGTAAAGCCTTTACTTAAAGGTTCATAAACAGGGGTCTGTCAAACACTCAGCGCGTTAAATCCTTATAGTATGTAAAAGATTGCAAAGTCTGAGCGAGGGCACCCGGTAGATGGGACACCTGGTCATAGAGAGAATTTTGGGGTGTTTCAATGGTTCGGGGATTGGGCAACACCCAGCACAGGCGAACGGTGAGTTAGAGGGTTACACAGATGCGGCAGGCAGTGTGGGGTTTGGTGCCACGTGGGTACTTCGCTTGCTTCAAGAGATGGTGCGGGGTTGCCTCAGGCATAATGTGTATTTTACTGCCAAACATGTACCGGGTGTGGATAATGCAGTGGCTGAGGCTCTGTCTCTTTTAAGTTGACAGAATTCAGAGTGCGATGGCCGCAGGTGGGCGTTCAGATAACGGTCTTCCCGGAAAGCCTATGGAGGTTTGGGGCCCCATTGCTCCCGAACTCATAGCGGCGTCGATGGCGCGCAAGACTAAGTGGATGTATGAGTAGGCATGGCAGGTATACATAGAAGTGGTGTGGAAAGATGGGAGCACAGTGGAATTCACAACACAGGGGGTGCTATGGGTCATAGTTCATCAGAAAGAGAAGGGGCGGTCATTGACCATTGTTAGGAGGCAGTTGTCGGAAATTGCCTTCTTTGCTGGATTAAAAGAGGTAGCGGATTCTACCAAGTATGTTACAGTTAGTCGGGCTCTAAAATGTTGGGAAAGGCTGACTCCAAAAGGTTGGGAAAGGCTGGCTCCAAGTGTGAAGGATAACAGGAGACCCTGGTAAATATCCTGAGCGTGTTACCTCAGGTGTGTTGGCCATCAGACGTAGTACATCTGCTGAGATTTGCGTATTCCTTCGCCTTTTTAGGAGCATTCAGGATATCGGAGCGCGCAGGTCAGAGTAAGGAGGTCAAAAACGGACCCGTTAGGGAAAGCCGCTTGGGTCCAGCTAAGATCAAGCGCTATGTCAGACTAGAGCTGGTGTTGGTGGGAACCAGGGGTTTTTGGCGGTTTGATAATTATGCCCTCTTCTGTCTTTTGTCTGCGGGCTTATATGCAGTTGTGTCAAGTAAGGAGTCGCAGGTATGCTGGTGTGGTGATTCGGTTATACACAGAGCCTGGAGAATTGGGAATGCAAAGGGCCATGGGAGTAAAGCCATAATTGGTTAGGTATTGATGGGCATCGTGTGGAGGACGTTGCAGGCCATTTGCAGAGTGCGCTGGACAATGGTATGCCCATTCCAGATGTGTTGGTTATTCACTCGGGGGGTGAAAATATGGTTGCGTGTGGCAGGAGAAGATGAAAAAGGCCCTGTTCTGTACCTTCTCATGGGTCAAGAGAGTATTGCCAGACACCATTATCTTATGGTCAGAGGTTTTCGCTAGTAGAGTCTGGGGTGATGGAGTGTCTTTAGATGCGGCGAACACATTTGTGAGAACTGAATCGAGAGGTAGTGAAACTATAGCGGGGTTTCCAAATTCATCCCAGTAGGCATATTATGCTGCAGGCATTAAACTCGAAGGTATATTGGGCAGAGGGATTGCAGCTGTCCAGGGCAGTATTGGAGCTGTTTGTCCAAACTATACTGGGGGGGGCTATGGAGTTGCATTCAAAGGTATAGCCCAGAGCATCACAAATGGAAGGTGGAGCAGCTTGGGGGGGAGGGCAAGAGCGCCAGTGGGCTACTTGCCCTGTGGCGGGGTCCCGGAGAAGAGGAAAAGGCCCGGGGACTTCTTTATGCAGAAACTGCCTGACCTTGCAACAGGGAGGCAGTCATTGGGGCTCTGGGCTGGCGGGAGAGGGGGCCGTCCTGCTGGTGGTCCTGGACTCTCCGGCCCTACCCTAGTAGCCGGTGATTGGATGAAGCAACATGGTATCTCATATGGATGAAGTGGTAAGGGGTTGGGTTGTGTCCTGCTGGTACAACATGCCTCGAGTGGATCTAGAGCTGACGAATTGTAAATACATGGTAACCTGTGGCGCAGATGGATACTGCGCCTCCTTATGTTTAGTAATGGTATTAAGTGGTAAGGGGTTGGGTTGTGTCCTGCTGGTACAACACGCCTCGATTGGATCTAGAGCTGACGAATTGTAAATACATGGTAACCTGTGGCGCAGATGGATACTGCGCCTCCTAATGTTCAGTAATGGTATTTTGATGGTTAATAAATTGGTCAAAGGTTGGTGGTTTAATAACAACTAAAGATGGTTATTGACAAGTAATAAAAGCTACGCAGTGAACACCAAGTTCGTGTAAAGTGTCTTTGTGGGGGGGGGGGGGGGACGAATGTCTCGGATATCCCCACTAAATAAATACCCTTTTATTGAAAATGCCCTTCTCTCTATTTCTCTTGCACCTCTGGTGAAACTAAGCATGCACGATTGACTGAGTGAAACAGTTATCTATTGTTTCCGCAACTCTAGAGACTTGATTTCTTAATCTTGGGAAACAAAGTTGTCATGTTTTATGCGGTTGTCAGAAACTAATCCCGTCTTGTTTATTCGAGAAAGTTTCTAGTGACCTCTGAGCTAGCTGGCACTTACAATTAAGTCTAACATAGCGGGTAGAGACCTCATAGACCTCAGTCCTACGTCTAAGCTACAGGATATATCATTCCAATGCGCAGAGCCTATTGGGAATATAGGAACTACACTACAAGATAAAAATCACACCATTTGCAAACAAAATCAGATTACACATCAACAGTGTTAAGCAGACATCTAATCTACTACCTAGCCATCATTTCTTCCCACTAAAATCGGCTGCTTTCAATGTCTTCTCACATACTAAACTTCACAAAACCTAAGCTCTGTCATGACAAGTTTCCATAAAGACAGCCATTTACCTACATTGATCATTAAATCTCTTGGAAGAGATGCGCTCATTCTGCCTTACACATCTCACTCAAGCAAGGAACTTTTATGGGTGTGCTCAAAAGAGGACATATCCTGCCCTTCTGAAAGAAATCCCTTGTACCCAGATATTCTGGACAGGTTCTGACCTTTCACTCACTATGATTGAGAAGAAAAAACAGCAGTCTCCACCCAAGTAAAAGGAACAGATCAACAAGAACACATCAACAAGATGATACAACTAGCTATTAGAAAATTAGGCACATGTCTAAGAGATGCATTTGAGTGTTCTGCTGAACTATATGATGGAAGCAGAGTCAATAATGAGAAGAAGATTGATGAGCATCTGTGTTCAACACAAGTGAAGACACTTGATTATACGCACAAATCAGAGAATCAATATGTTATTGCATAACGTCTAAATGGTAAAACATTGATGGTTAGGGCAGCACATGTTACTAGAACTTCTCTACTGATCTCTCCCTCTTCCTTTTGGCAGTTGTTCATACAGTTATACAAACATTCAGACATTCTGGTTACTAACCAATATTTGTATCTATTTAATGAAAGTTAAACATTCATCAGTATCAAAATCTATTCTAAAATATTAGTCAGATATTTAACTCCTCTATTAATATAAACAGTTTCTACCACTTGGTCTGAGTTAATTCCCAGAACTCACAACAGCCCTTATGAAAATGGTTACATGTGTTCTGAATGAGGCAGAAGATAAATCCTCTCCTTTAAACGTTGCTTTTCTCACTGCATGCAGGGCATTGGATCAAGTTACCTGGTCATTTCTTTACCATCCTCTTCATGAAGGAGGAAGAGGAAGGTTTTTTCACTTAGACTGAATCCTAATTTTAGCTTTTTTTCAATACATCAATATTGATTTGTTTTAAATGTATATCCTAAAGAAACAATTTTTTTTTCAAAATAATGACATGGATATTTATAATAACAGCATTCAGATTGAAAAAATATATTTGGGACATTGTGTTTTAAGGGCAATAGATATTGCAATTATCAACAAATGTTCCTCAGAAAAAATAGATATTATGAAAGAACTAGCTATCTAACACACATTCCGTCAATTGATATTCTTCCAAGGGTATTATCAAAACTGAAACAGAGAGGTGAAGCAGATGTCAATCTGGAAATTAATAATCTAAAAGCTAGATTGGAGTTAGAAATGATACCGCAGTTAAAACTTAGGGCCCCATTAAGATGGCAAGCGGATCACCCCTGCCGGGCCGGCGGTACTCACAGGCGGGGGCCATCTGCCTGCCATCCTTGCAGCAACGACCACCCGCCATATTACAATGGCTGGGGGGGTCCGTGGCGGAATGTAAAGATTGTCTGCCGCTTTTCCACACGGTAGACAAGTCGACCAGGGGGAAAGGGGTTCAATATGGTGGCGGTGTCTGTTAGACACCGCCAGCCATATTAGAATGTGAGCGGGAACATTCCTTTCTATGGGAAAGGCATGCAAAGTCCGCTTGCGGGGGCTCGTTCCTGGCCCCCAGGGACTCAGGGGGTATAGGGGGTGCACATGGAGGGTACCTATGGTACCCCCCTGCCTTTCAATGAACAACGTGGCAGGCACTGCGCAGTGCCTGTCACGTTGTGCATTGAAACGCACAACCTGCCTATGTGGCATTGCGGCGGGCGGTGCTCTCTGCACTGCCCACCGCAATGTTGCAGATGCTCCATGCGCCCGCCAGTGTGGCGGGCGCATACTAATCGGGAGTGTGGGACCGCCGCACCCTCAGCGAGCGGTTCCGTTTCCAATGTCTGCCCGCCATACTAATGGGGCCCTTAGAATATAATTAGTCTTTGAATGCAATATACCCTTGGTCTTAAAAAAAATATTTTATAATACTACTGTAGCTACATGCTGAAAAATGTGTGCCTCGAAGAATCCCTGAGGTAGCGATAAGACCACACAAACTGATGGAAGAGAACAACAAATAAACAGAAAGTGGGACATTAACCCCTTGGTAATTCCGCAGCAGTGCTGTGGGGAGGGGGGGGCCATGCGGCCCCGCCGTGCTCCTGATGGAACCACTCCGTCATGAGCCACGGGCGCCCTGTGCTTGTGACAGAGTGGTTCCATCAGGGCCCCCCCCGCTCATTAGAAGAGCCGCGCAGACACAGAATTCCTACTCCGTCACCAGCACAGCGCGTCCGTGGCTCGTGATGGATTGGTTACGTCACGAGCACAGAAGGGGTTAAGGACTAAGCACAAGCAGGCTCATGTTTTGTGGTAATGGTGATTTTGAGGACAATGAGATCCATACAAACTGATTGGTGTTAGCAAACCCGCAATGTAATTACAGATGATTGACAGTCACTGGCAAATCCTTTAAAAAATATGCGTTCCTTAGTTCAGGATATAAAAAGAGTAACAGGATCAGAAATCATCATTCCAGCTATATAGGTTTCTAAAATGAAGAAGACTCTGGAATCCAGTCGTATAGGCAGATGCCATGGCACATAAGGTCCTTGTGTGATATAGATATATTTTGGGCCTATTCAGCTTCTCAAGACTGAACCTTTGGTGGAGGATGACAGAATCCTAATATTCTCAGAGATTATGTGTCCCACTGCAGTGCTATGGTTATGAACAGTAGGTACTCCAGAATTCACATAACAAGCTTTTCAGGGAGTAATATTTTTGTTTTGCAGAAATCTCAGTTTTAGAAAGAACTTTACTGACATCCTCAAGGAGCCATATGTCCTGATATCCTGGAAAAAGTGTTGTATGTATGCATGTACCTGGGGTCTTATTTTTGAAGGACTTGCGCCGCCGGTGCGTCACTTTTAACATGGGAAAAAGTGACGCACCGGCTGCGCAAGTCCTTCATAAATAACGCCCCTGGTGTGTATCTAGCATGAACCTAGCAAAAGGTCAGTGGAGGATCAAAGGCAAAGACACTTTAATGTGTGATAGTAGGGGTAGCTGGTTTGGGGTCAGTTACTGTATGATGATGAATGTTCTTTAAAGATGTAACTGTTCAGCTCTTTACTAAATTGGACCATTGGCACAGGCAGGTTTTTGTCCTACAGGAGTGAAAGGCTGTAAACGGATCACCATAGTAAATAGTGGCTCTCGAATGACCCCCAAAAAACGTGTAAAATTTTCATTATGTAAATTATGCGAAATGCCCCAAAATTGATTGGGAGACATTACACGTTATTATGGAAAATACTGCTCTAGAATTTTGATCAATTTGTTTTAGCAAAAAATGCTTCCTCATTATGTAGTTTTTTAAAGCAAAGGTGCATTTCTTCCTAGGACAAGTTTCTTTGACAGGGTTAGAGAAGGTTTTCACCCCAGGAAAAAAGTTTGTAAAATTCAATCCAAATGGTTTATTTTAAATCATATCTTTTAACATTAATTAGTTATGAGGCCAGAGGTTCTGAAAGTGCACTCATAAAACAGTTTACCTATTTTATTGTATGCCAAAAAGTATGTTAAGCACAATTTCACTAAAAAGTGCTCCAAAAGGCTTGCATAGTGGCATTTTTTTTAATAAAAATCTAGGTGTATAATTTTACATGTTGTATCACTTTTAGGTCTTGCTGTCTGGTTGAAAAAGACCTACGGTAAGCTTTCAGTGCATATAGAGTCGCATATTTCTTACCATTAGCTGGCTTTTCTGTCATTCTCATTTGCTTCCTTTTTGGTCATTGGTGTGTCTTCCTCTCTTGTTTTTTGTCCCCCCTCAGCTCACAACCTTTTTTACCAGACTCTTGAATGGCTCACATATATCCTATTATTTACTTTTACAGAACTACTATTTTCTTTTTGGTTAAGCATTCCATGTGCTACTCTCCTGCCCAAGTTGATCTCTTCCTTGTGTGCTGTTTTCTCCCTCTCTCAAATGCTCTCCCCAGCGGTCCATGTTGTTTTCTCCATTGTGTGCTTCTTTCCGCCTCCATTTTCTCTATCCCTCATGTGCCGCTTTTTCCCTCCATCACACTCATTCCCTAAACCATTCCTAGGTTGCCACCGACAGTCCATTTTTGCTTTTTATAAACATTTGGGTATATATACAAAGAATTGGTGCAGCACAGTGCGGTGTTGCAAGCCGTTTAGCTGTGCCATGCTGCGTCATTTAAAAAATGCAGGCACATACGGTATTTAGAAGAATAGGGTGCACTCTTGTGTTTTCCATTGGGCTGGGGCTAAACATAGCTGTCTAGCGCCAACACAGACACGCTGGTGCCATAGTGCAAGGGTGCCTGCATTGCAGGGATGATTCCTTGCAATGCAGGCACCATTGCACTATGCCGCCAGGGTGTCTATGTTGCAGGGAATGATTGTTTATGTGTACGAAGAGACACCTTCCTGCAAATAAACAATCTTTAAAGGCGTTTTGCTTCTTCTATGTGTTCTGCAGAATGTAAACACATTGAAAGAACAAAAACGAGGAGAAATTAAAATACTTCTCCCGTTGAACCAATCTAACATCTGCTTTTCAATGGCATTAGGTTTTGGTGCTGCCTCAGATTTAAACATCCTTGTAAATCTGGGGAAACGTCAAAAAGCAATGGACGTTACAGTGGCATTCCCACAGCAACACCCATTGCATGCCCCTTTTAGCAGATTCTGCGTGAAAGGGTATCATACATATAAAACCGCATTTAGCCACTGAAAGTGTCTTAATGTCACTTTACAAATATGAAGCAGAGCATTGTCAATAAAAGTGAAGTTCCAGTGAAGCAATCCCCTTTTAAATATTCCCTTTGTTTTTATTTATTTATACTGGGAGCATTTGTAATTTTGGATCAGTAAATACAAAAAGGGACTTTCCGTCTGTGTCATTCTGCAGGAGTGCACGTGTAGTGAGGTCTATGCGTGCCTATAGAATGACACATCTGTCAACAGCAGTCGCACCATTGCAACTTTTTCCTGTTTGGTCCAAATGTGCTACCTATTAGCTTTGCCAATGCTTGTTTTAAACAGATTTAAAAATTGTCTTCAGTTCTGCAGTCCTTTTCCTTTAATTTGTCATCCAGCTCTTTACAAATGGATGTATGACATTATGACGCGTACTTTGACAACGCGTACCGTTACAACGCTACTTTTACAATGCAATTCGTTACAACGACTTGCGTTGGGGGGCGCTGGATAGTAAATATTTACTATTCCAACTCTAGTCCCCGTGCACTCTAGGGAAGGAGTTGGATAGTAAGTTAAACTATTTACTATCCTGGAGCGCCCCCCAGCGCAAGTCGTTGTAACGAGTTGCGTTGTAAAAGTAGCGTGGTAACAGTAACGCGTTGTATAAAGTTTTGTTGTAAAGGATGTTCCCCTTTATAAATGCATTGTAAATCATATGTTATCACTGATAATCTACTTGGAAGAGGCAGAGTAGAAAAAAGACATATTACACAGAGCTCACAATCATGGGCCATAAATAGCAGAATCATGCAGGGTTAATCAACACACATAAAACTCACGTTAGAGGGACCTTACAGCCATATATGGCTGACAGTTTACATCACTGTTACAGACTCAGGTCTGAAACAGCAGTGCCGATAAGGCCACATATTTTTAGAATTTTGGAAACATTTTGATATCACAGACATCTTCCCCTCAGCCGTTCTCCTTCTCTTGCTCTATTATTAATTTCTAGATTCATTGTCAAAGATGTTGACAAACACGAAGTAGACGTCTAACTGCGACAAACTTGTAATGGCTATATTAAACAGGTCTGCATACATTCCAGTTTGTCCTCCGGCCTCCCTCTTTCAAGAAGCGACAAGTAGCAGACAATGTCTTTTAACTGGATGACCTCAGGTGGGCGTATCGTGGACACGGATGATGATCGCGAAGACATACTAGTCCCCTTGCTTATTTTCAGTCCTACAAAAACAATAAAACATTCCACATTAATACTTGTACCCATTTTTAAGCAGTGATAAATACAGATATGCAAAGCTAAATTTGAACGCTGTGCAATGTAACCAGCTTTATTGCACATTTTGAATGCTACAGCATCTTTGTTTTATTTTTAGATTTGCCTTTAATGATGCTTGAGAGGACATCACAACCAAGCGATTATCAAGAAAAACAAAATATGATGGGTACTCTGGATTATGACAGGACTGCAGTTGCTTTTCGTTTCTAAATTAAACCCGACCAGCACCCTGTGTTTCAAAACAAATCTGTATTTTGGGGGGATATTTGAAGCAGAGTGGAACTTGCACAATAGTTGCTCAAGCTGCTTAGAAGTAGCATGGGAGGAATTGGAGATGACAAATATCTCTTTCAGTAAAAACTCATAATATTATGACAAAAAGTCAACCTGAGGTCATTTGATAAAAGTTCAGGACTGAAAAAGTGTGATATTTCCCTTTAGGACACTTGACTGCTATGAATATTCACACAACAGCAACACCTCCATAATGTAGTCAGGCAAAGTGTGTAGTACCCCAATGGCAAGCATGCTTAAGGCATCCAGTTTACCTACGAACACAGGGCTACACATTATTCTGGTGTAATTCAGAATGTTAAAGGTCGTACAAGGTACTGTGCTGTTGACTGGATTAACGAAAGTGCACTGTTAACTTAATAACACTGTTCCCAACTGGCACTACTTGGAGGCGTAGTCTCAGGGTAATTCACAATTTAAATCCAATTGTTAAAATGAAAACAGTAAGAATTTTTATATCTTGTTCCAATTCAACTGTTCATCATTTATTGCATCGATTTCATTGTTGCTTCACAATGTTTGCAATTGATTCATATCTTTGTTTCTTTGCTCAGGTTACATTTCATTCATGTACACTGTTCACATTCTGAAGTTTAAATCCCTATGCATTTCGGGACTAAGCCCTTCTTCAGGGGGGTATGTTCAATCTAAAAATAAAGAAAAGGGATGCTAAACTAGTACCAGGTATGTTTAGTCTCCCACAATCTAGCACAAAAATGGTGGGGGGGGGGGTACCAGACCTTCAATCCAGTAATGACTTGTGAAAACTGCGGGCATGCATCGCAGTGCGAAAATAGAAATAGTGGTGAACCCAGTGCTGCTGAATAAACTTGCCGGTTTGTGCTCCTGCTTGCTAAAAAAGTGAAATGTATTTTAAAAGAGTATTCATTAGGACTGTAGTTTAACTGGTGTTCACAGAGGTGTTATAATAAAGTTATTCGACCGATTAGGAAGGTGCTGGTGTGAGCGCGGCACGGAAAAATAAGGTAAACAACGTTCATTGAAAAGTTATTTGGGGAGCCGTTTTTAGTAATGCGGTAAAGGTGACAGTGTGCGCCGTAAAACAATACCAAACAACACTTCCGGGTGGCATAAACATGCATAGACAACGTGGGTTCTAAGACCCTTGGTTCCGTGGTTTTACCGCGTGTGAAGAAAGTCTCTCTCGAATACTATCCGTGTGGCAGTGTTTGGTGTCATCGGTGTACGTTTCGAAGTAACGGCGTGTTAAGTCCTAGTTTCCTGACTAATGGAAAATGAAGATGGACAGAAAAACGTCGGCCATCTCTGAGTGGCTGTTATGTGAACTTCTAGTGTGCACTAAACCATGGGTGTCTGTATATGAAAATGTGAGGACCATTACTGCGATATGAATGTTGAACAGGGTAGTTTACCTGTGTACGGTAAATACTCATAATTAAAAAAAGTGCTGAAAAAACGCAAACTGCTGATGATAATGTCATTGTGGACATTTGTGTAAATGAAAACATAACTCTAGGAGTCTGAGTGAAGTGGAACAACAAATTCAGCTAGCTGAGTTATTACAGTAATTAACTTAATAGGAAACAACTGTTTTCCATCCGATCATTAAGTCCCTTTGGATGATAAGCATCCAGTTTCTTTATACAAAACATTTCACATTGTCTGTACCCTGTTTGACAGGGACAACCTCCAAAATCAAAAATCTTAGCTGGCTTATGTTATGTTCATGACCTGTAAAATGTGCAGCCACTGGTGCTTTCATAACTTTGTTTCTGATGGTGCTCTTGTGTTCTGTCAAACAAACATTTATTTTTCTCTCTGTCGGCACCACGTATGGGAGGCCACATGGGCATTTGAGTAGATAAACAAGATTCTTGGAATCACAAGTTGCGTTGGTGAATAATTTGATTTGTTTCCCTGATATGGGATGGTTAAGAATGTTTCCTTGGATAACATTGTTGCAATGACTGCAATTCAAACATGGTTTAGTCCCAGTGTGTACGACTCCTTTCTATCGAGGTGTTGCCTCTAGTAAATCTTTGATGTTCTTCGATCATTGATATGCAAATAATGGAGTGTGGTTGAAAATCCCATTAAAATCCGGTTCATTTTGTATCTTTGGCCAGTTTTTCAAAATCATTCTTTTAACTTGTTGGCTTTTGGTTGAAAACTTTGACACAAATACTGGTCTATTGTTGGTCTTTTCCTTTTCATTAGAGGATAGCAAGTTGTTCCAGTTTGTGGCTTCCGCCCTTTCTTTCACTATGTTTAAAACCATGTTTGGATATTTCCTGTCCTTGAATCTCGCCAACATTCTGTCTTGATTCTTTATGTATTCGCTTGGTTTTGAGGAGATCCTTTTCATCCTAAGTAATTGCGAATATGATAAGTGTTTTTTCAAAGACTTTGGATGACAGCTGTCAAAATGTAAGGAATTGTTCCTGTTGGTTGTTTTGGTGCACATGTCTGTTTCAATCTAGTTGTTATAGCAGGTAACTAACACGTCAAGGAATGGAAAGCTCTCCATACTAACAGAGTGTGTAAACTGGATGTGATCATCTATGTTGTTGATGAAAGAGATGAATTCCTTTATCTCCTCTGGTGGACCCATCCATATTAGAAAAATGTCCTCTATGTAACACCATCATTTCAATATTTTGTTGTTCCATCTTGGGTTGGTTAAAATGTTATCCAGTTCTAGTCAATGCATGAATACATTTGCATACCTGGTGGCTGCACAATTGCCCATCGATGTACCGTCTAGTTGTAAAAAGAATTCTTTGTCCCATGTAAAATAAATGTGATACAAAGTATATTGAAGTAGTTCCAGTAAAAAGGTTTTCAACTCCTGTTTGATGTGGTGATTAATTAAGAATGATTCTATTGCTTCAATGCCTCTGTTATGGGGAATAGATGTGTAAAGTGCACATACGTCAATAGGACACAGGGTGATCATCATGTCTGGATCAAGTGTTGTATCCTTTAATTTGTTTAAGAAATCTGGTGTGTCGCGTATATAGGTTGTCATAGATTTCACTAATGGTTGAAGATGTTTGTCTATACTCTTTCCAGTTGGCTTGTGAATAGATCGTTTGGTTGACACGATTGTGCGAAATGGTCGTTTAGTCTAGTTCTTGTGTATTTTCGGGAGCATATGTAAACTGGGGCTTTTTGGATGCTCCTGTATCGGATATTTCTTGTCCTTCTCTGTGATTGCACCCATAGTGCATGCCTTGTCTAGAATGATTTTCAGAAGTTTTGCAAACTCGCCCGTTGGATCTTGTGGTAATTTCATGTATAATTCTGTGTTGTGTACGTGATCATTAACACTTTTGTGATAGAATTCAGAGTCCATTATCACAAGTGCCCCTCCTTTGTCAGCTTTACAACATTTGATGTCTTTATTGTCAATGATTTGGTTTATAGCTTGTTTTTCTTTGATGCTAAAGTTGGTACTCGAGGAGTTGGGTCTTTTGAACAATTCTTTATTTCATTCATCGTGATGGTTTTATAAGAGTCAACAATTTTGTGACTTGTGGGTGCTGTGAATCCACTTTTACTTCTTAGACCAATACACGTGTCTTCTGTATTGAAAACCGTTTGGGGAACTATGTTGGGAAGCAAGTGTTTTAGTCTTAGGTTCCTCGTGAATTTTTATAAGCTGACCTCAGTTTAGAGTTTATTAGAATGGTAGGTGGGCACAAAAGATGTGCCTTGTTGTAACATGCCAATTTGTGTGTTGGATAGTGAGCTATTGGAGATGTTGATGATCAGGTTCTTTTGCTCCGTGTCGATTGGGCTATCGATGAGCTTGCATCTTTGGTGGCCTCTGCTCCTCCTGGTTCGACATTTATGGTTGGGCCTTTCTCTAAAAAAGGATGTTTATGCCACCCGGAACTATTATTTGGTACTGTTTTACGGCGCACGCTGTCACCTTTACCACATTACTAAAACGGCTCACCGACCGACGGTTTTTCCATCCATTCGTTTACACACGAGCATGTGTTTTCACATGCACTGTTCAATGAACGTTGTTTACCTTATTCTTCCATTACCGCGCTCACAAACCAGCACCTTCCTAATCGGTCGAATAACTTCATTATACCACCTCTGTGAACAACAGTTAAACTACAGTCCTAAGCATGAGCACAAACCGGCAAGTTTATTCAGCAGCACTGAGTTCACCACTATTTCTATTTTTGCACTGCGATGCATGCCCGCAGTTTGCACGAGTCATCACTGGATTGAAGGTCTGGCACCCCAAAGTTTGTGATTGTGGGAGACTAAACATACCTGGTTACAGTTTAGCCTCCCCTTTCTTTATTTTCAAATTGCACATATCTCCTCTGAAGGGAGGGCTTAGTCCCGAAATGCATAGGGATTTAAACTTCAGAATGTGAACAGTGTACATGAATGAAATGTAAACTGAGCAAAGAAACAAAAATATGAACCAATTGCAAACATTGTGAAGCAACAATGAAATTGATGCAATAAATGATGAAGAGTTGAATTGGAACAAGATATAAAATGTTTTCATTTTAACAAGTGGATTTAAATTGTGAATTACCCTGAGACTACGTCTCCAAGGAGTGTCAGTTGGGAACAGTGTTATTGAGTTAACAGTGCACTTTAGTTAATTTCAAGTTCAACCCCCCAGGGTCAGAGGGATCTACCCAGGAGAACCGAAAACGCATGAAACTAGAGCAACACGTCTACATGGAGTAAACTACAGTGGAATACAGTGTGCCACTCACCACAAATAGCATTTTCCAATCTGTTGACTGGATTAACCATCCCTACATTCTCTCATAATATTCAGTAAAGAGTAGGTGAATGTGTGGCAAGGAATTTGTTTATTAAAACATTTGTATACAGCACTCTTCCTTTTTAAATCCATTAATACAACTGTATACCAGGCTGAGTCCTGATAGAGTGAGAGGTAATGAAGTGTGAGGGAGGGTAAAGAGATGTGAGTGACAGTGTAATGCACAGAATCCAATGATGAAATCAGTGTAAAATAAGTTCATTGGACAAACTGCCAATGGAAAGGCATGACATAGTATAAATTACTTCTCCTTTTAATTAAATATGCACTTCATAACAATCCCTGCAAAAAAACTACATGCTTTGTAAACACTAGAAAACCATAGTTTTTGTCTCTTTTGGGGGATTAGGCAGCTGAATAAACACTGATAATCACTGATTTTGAAAGGTTTGGGAAATATTGAGAAAATGCTACTGGAATCCACCAAAAATAAAAACTGAAAATAGGACAACATATATATATATATAGATGGCTCGCTTCATAACCTATAAATAAATGGTACTTTCAATTCCTTTGTTTATCCCACCCTTCTTTGACAGAACACGTTTGATTGATGCCAGTCCCTGAGATCTATATGTATGCCTACATTTCACTTGATTAGAGGGTAGACAGCTACTAACCTCTCGCTGCAAAAAGAAATCCTAAAATTGATATAAAAATCAGTCAATCTTTAACATCACCATTAAACAACTACATACGGTCAATTAATTTTGCAGTGCCAAATATCTTTAAAAGAGAAAAATATTTAAAAGGACAGGTATCCCCTTGTGAAAATATCACTGAAATATATGGTGCTAATTTGTCCAGAGATTCTTTAAACAACTAGTCAAGTCAAGGATATTTGTATCGCGCACAAATCACATCCGAGGAGTCTCATGGGGCTTGCAGACGGCTCTGACTAGAGGTACAGATGGTCTAATATGCAAATAGCCAGGTTTTTAGCTTTTTGTGAAAGCTGCTGTGGTCAGGGATAGTGCGGAGATTGAGAGGCATTTTATTCCATGAGGCAGGAGCGAGGAAAGAGAATGCTCGCCCTCCGTTTCTGGAGGTCGATATTCTCTGTGGCACCAGTCGAGACTCATTACTAGATCTCAAATCTCTTTGAGGCAAATACCATCTTAGCTTTTGAGACCAGTATTTAGTCCCATTTCCATACATGTATTTATGGACCAAGCATAAGGGTTTAAAGAGAATTTACTTTTTCACCTGCAGCCAAAGAACTAGTGAGCAACAGTGAGAGTGTCAGATAATACTAATTTGGGGATGACATCTGCTTCAGTCATCATCAACTTTGAATGGCTCACAAAGTTTCATTATATTCATACGCATATTGACAATATGGTGATTTACTTGTGTTAGTTTATTTAAAGAGGTAGACATTTGAAAAACAAGGTTCTTCACACATTGTAAATTTAGCCTTAAACAAGGGAAGCTATTTAGTGCTTAAAAGTGTAGCTTTCAGGAGGTATATTAGTATTACCATCAGTCTACATGTTTTGAAGCATGCTACAGTAATGGCTGCTCTTTACTAATACATGCTTACGAGTTTACATGATGCTATACACAGTGCATACACTAGATTATGCAAAATGATAAAAAACATAACACTGTAATCATACTTTTTTATCACTTTGTCACATGAACATATTGTGCTGTCCTACATTTGTTTTCAACACTACTGTACAGGCATATAGGGTTCAATCACAACTGTGAAGTGCACTACAACAAAAAACTTCCAAAGTAATTTAGTCCCTCCAATTGGTATGAATCCAAAATGTTCTTTAATCTTCACATGAATATTGTATAAACCTCCAACGCGTTTCGTCCGACTCCTGTGGACTTCTTCATTGGTTAGTCGTTTCCTTCTGTGACTTGGATCATGAATATCAGCACTGTAATATACACAGGGGTTTGTTCCTCCATTGGTGTAACTTATCCCTCTTGGATCCAAGGTAGGCTTGATATCTCTTTATTTGGTAATTCTATAACAGTGCCTTGTTAAGCTCCTGTTACTAGTGTGGTAGTCGATGTCTCACACAGAAGCTGGATGAAACGCATTGGCTGTTTTTACAATATTCATTTGAAGATGAAAGAACATTTTGGATTCATAATCATTGGATGGACTAAATTACTTTGGAACTTATTTATTGTGGTGTACTTCACAGTTGTGATTGAATCAATTTTGGTCCTTGGGATCACTCCCTGGAAAACGCAGGAGTAGTGAATGTGCACACTATATAGCATCACATTTGGATCACTGGACTAATTGTGGGGGATAATTGGGGAGGTGAATTTTCTCTTAGGCTTGCTGTTTCGCTCTGGTTTGTATATACAGGCATTTAGGGTGTTTATTAGCAAAAATGGTAAGGTTAACTGTATGGTCACTACATACCTCCCGTGAGGAGCTGGCTCTTTGTTTGCAGTGATGGGCTGGCATGTGGAAATTTGTTAGTAAATGACATGAAGAGATGTTGGCAGAAATCAATTGGCAAATCAGCTTCTAGGAAGGTTTTCATGAATAACTGGAATCCTTCAAAATCAATTGCCTAAAAATAAACAGAACAAGAAGAGCTGTGTGTATAATGTAATTGAAATGCATACTGATCTTTTATGATGAAGTAACATTAAGGTAACAAAGAAAAATCATGCAAGGTGGTCAAATGTTAGTGATGGTAGTTTTTTGTAATAAATCTGTCAATCTCGATTAGTGACTTCCTTAAATTTTCAATAAAACCGTTTTCAGTTATTGACCTTTACTAGTTAATACATAAATACAACATCTTTGGACATAGTAGAAGGAGCTGAGCAAACCTTTTGATTTCTAGCTTTCTAAAATGAAAAAGGAGGAGCCGCAGAGCTGCGATTTAATCCTGTTCTGAAAATATGCTGCACTCCAACACCTGTATCATGGCAGAGAGCCATTCACTAACCACTCTCCCTGTGAGGGAGGGGGGGAGTCAGTTCTTCAGAGTTTTCATTGATTACAGTTTCTACGTTTTAATATTTATTCTGTTTTATTTATAAGAATAAACATTATTAGAACTGCTGTTATGGTTGGCAGAGGTATGCACCTTGTCCAAGCAGCAACCACCACTCAAGTCAGGGTAAGCTCGATGCACACTAAAAGATTACCTTTGACTATCCTCTGTTAGCTTAGCACAGAGCAGTCAGGGTTATTTAAGGAACCAATGTGTAAGTAAGTGTGCCACACAAACACACAGTAACACTATGAAAACACCACAAAAATACTGCACACAAGGTTAGAACATAGATTATGTTTTTATGAGTAAAACAAGAGCAGCATTACAACAATCCCACAAGTAACATTCATAGTTATGAATCTTTAAAGATTAAATCAAAAAGTAGTGCTTAGAGGTTAATAGTGCTAAGTGTTACTTGAGGTCACACTGGACCACAATGGAATGCAGGCTGGATACAGGACTCATACAGGTCCTGCTGAGAAAGTAGCTTTGATGGAGCAAAGCATCAACATCAAAGTCTCGATGCGTAGGATCCAATCCACATTTTTGTTTGGATGCTTCAAAGTATACCCTTGCAGCCCGGTCCCGTGTCGAACCCCTTATGATGCAAGCAGTGTGTATCATCAAACCTCTTAGTTAAGTCCCTTGTCATCCTTGAGCCATGCAGAGAAAGCCCCTGATAGGCACTGCTTTGGAGTCGAAGGTCACTGTGTCAGTTCTGATCGGCTCAAATTTGTCACTGTGTTGATTTTGGCTCAAAAACAGCTACAAAACCCACTTCTGAAGTGTAGGGCTGGATTGGCACCTCAGGCAATGGAGAACTCACTGATGACAAAGTCCAGCAGCAGCTGGGATCTAGGTAGTCTTTGATGACCCTGAGACTTCAGAAAAGTGGGTGAGATAGGAAGCCTTTGGAATTACTCTGAGTTCAAGTGAGATGGGTCCAGTCTTTGTCCTCAGCAGGGCAGGGGTCAGCAGGCAGCAGAGCAGCTCAGCAAAGCAAAGATGCAGTTCCTTTAGAACAGTCAGTCAAACAGAGTGGCAATCTTTGTAGTGCAGCAGCCTTTACTCCTCGTAGAGTTCTTCAAAGGTCCAGCTGTGTACTGTCTTGTGAGGGTTAGAGTCCCAGTACCTATACGCAAATATACCTTTGAAGTGAGGGTGACTTCAAAGCAGGCCCCTAAAGTGCACATGTCCCCTTTTATCCCAACCCTGTTTGCCTGGGGAGGGGGTAATCAGCCATTTGTGTGGAAAACAGGACAATGCCTATTCAGATGTATGTGTCAGCTCTCCCTTCCTCTTCCTGCCCAGGAAGAGCTATCAGAATGTAAATGAATGCAGTGGAGTACTCTGACATACTCACGCTATGTGTGTTTGTGAAGGTTGAGGGGGAATGCACAAAGTGTAGCTGTCACCCACCCCAGACATGTATTGGAGACAGGCCTCAACCACACAGAGCTAAGTTAGAAGCAGAGAAATGTCCTCTTTCTAAAAGTACCAATTCTAAAATAGTAACATTAAATCCATATCTACCACTAAAGAGGATTTATTATTACCATTCCAAAGATATGAAACATGATGCAGCTACTCCTTTCTAATCAGGAATTACAGCTTAAAGTTGCTCTAAAGAATTGCCAATGCTAGCCTATGAGAGGAGCAGGCCTCACAGTAGTGAAAAGGCCTACCTTAGCTGGAATGTATGTGTGATAAAAGGGGAGTTTAAGGCTTGACAGGTGGTTTTAAATGCCAAGTTGAAGTGGTTGTAAACAGCCCACACAAGTCTTGCATTGGCAGGCCTGAGACAGGTTTGATAGGCTACTTTTTTGGGTGGCACAACGAGCGCTAAAGGCCCACTAGTAGCATTTAGATAACAGGCCCTGGGTATATGGTATACTGCTTTACAAGGGACTTATAAGTAAACTAAATATGACAATCATGTATACACAAATTTCACCATGTTTAGGAGAGAAGCACATGCACTTTAGCACTGGCCAGCAGTGGTAGAGTGCTCAGAGTCCTGAGGCCAACAAAAAGATAGAGCAAATGGAGAAGGTAAGCTGGCAACACATTTGGGAGCAGGTCACCCTAAGGATGACAGGTCTAACACACACATTTACATTATTATTCCTAAAAACAGATACATATAGGTAGCCAAATCTCATTAAATTAAAAAGTGAAATGTATCAAGAAATATAAACGTCGTTCAGCAATTTAAGAAGGTAGATCAACATTGTTCTATATAGCCAAGACAAGTTGTGTAGATAATAAGAGCAAATAGTTGATATAATATGCAATATAATCTTCCAAACTATTTACAATATAATAATAGAAATTAAAGGTGCATTATTACATTTCCTAAGCTAATATTCCCCCTTTGACTAGGCCATATTTGAAAATTGTCAGTCTTTAATATATTCAACCTATTTACAGCAACTCCATAAGTGACAAAGAGAGTCAAATGTAGTATCTAAGTTGCATAAAGTTCTAAATAGGCATCCCTTGTCTCCTTATGCTTACATTCTTTTTTTCTAAGCTTGTAAATGGCCCTTTCTATAGGGGCCAGTTTACTTATCTCAGTAGTAGTCTTATATTATTACACTTTCTGACCACTTTTATTGTTACATGATTAATGTTTTACCTACTGTTACAGCTTTCATCCTTTGTTTATTTGGATGATTTGGTCTTCTTTTTTTACAGTTGGTTATAGATAAAAAATGCTTTAACCAATGGAGTCTTGATTAACTGACTAGGACAACATGTTCAACAAGACAATTGTCACATTTTCAAGATTTTTTCTTCAAGCATGGTTGCTTCCTTCAGTCGTTTTCAGACGAGAAAATATCCCTCCAAAAGCATGACACTAATCTGTGTTCCACTAGGCCTTCTGAGAGGTGGTTATCAGACATACAGCCTGATTCATCATACTCCCGTTTTGCGAGGCCCTAATAGCGATTCATAGCGAATCGCTATTAAGGACTCGCAAAACGGGATTCATGTAGAAATTGCATGAAGAAATGCGATTCCTACATATTCCTTATTTGCGATTAGCAAATTGCTAATCGCAAATAAGGAATAACTCACCATTCATTCCTATGGGCCAAAAGGCCCATAGGAATGAATGGGGAGTATTCCTTATTTGCGATTAGCAATTTGCTAATCGCAAATAAGATAGCGATTTGAAGGGTGCCAGGGGTGTCCAAAGGACACCCTGTAGCACCCCTCAAATGAAATTTTACACAGGTGTTGCACACACACAAGTCCAAAGGACATGTGTGTATGTAACATGCAACTCAGAAAAATGCATTTTTCGGAGTTTTCGCAATTTACCACGAGGTCTGACCTCGCGGTAAATTGCGGCAAGAAATTGCGAATTCGCAAAAATAAATTGGATGTTGAATTGCATTTAAGGAATCTCAAATAGAGATTCCTTAAATGTCATTCCTCGCAAAATAGCGAGATCGCAATTAGCGATTTTTACATTTGGGATGCTGAATCCCAAATGCAAAAATCGCTCTCGCAAAGGGCCAGATTCTCAAAATCTGGCCCTTTGCGAGCGCTATTTTCTTTGATGAATCGGGCGGATAGTTGTCTTTTATATGGTTTTGAGCTGTGATCCATACACTTGACACCAGGGAGGGGTTTTGATGTGAGATATCTGCATTATTTGAGTGCAGGACCAACCTTCACTCCCAACAGACACCTAGAGGAACTTACCAACTCCAGAAATTTCTATAAACTTGGGATCTTGGGTAATCCTAGGTGATATGGCATGCATGAATCCCAACAATTTCTATTATCCAGAATCACCTACAAAAATAAGTGTGGATACAAAAAAACACAATTCAGGGTGTGGCAAAATTGGTGGAGTAGCTGGGCGGGTCTGTGTTATTGCGTACCTGAGAGGCTGGCTTCGGGACATGGGATGTGACGTAGAGTGACTATGGCTGCTGTAGGGGATGCACTTGTGGAGTAAGTGTGGGGTGCTATGGCCTAGAGTTGAAGGCTGCTGGGGCCTGGCTTCCTGCACTAAGGGTGGACTCTGCACAACTGTATAATGTCTAAGAGAGGAATGGGGACCCTCTGACCATCAATAGGATGCAACTGCGGAAGGACGAGACACTGCAGCATAGAGAGGAAGGCTGCTGGGGCATAGTAGAGGCTTGAGTAGCGGGTGGACTCTGTGCTGTGGCATGAATTTGAAGAGATGACTTGAGTGCCCTGGGACAGTGGTAAGAGGCAACATGAGGGAGCCATCCTGAAGCACATGAGATTAGCTGTACATAGCAGCCTTGTGGCATAGGTCCCTTGAGTTCTGAGGGGACAGGTTGGTGGTTGCCTGCTCTTCAGGAGAGCCAAGCTTGGCCCTGCAATCACTGGAGATACCTTAGAGTATTGGAATAGCAGCGGGTGTCATCTGCGCCTCCGGAATGGGTGCTGTGGCCAGGGTCTGACTGGCATGTAGGGTCATTTGGCAGTGACCGAAGAGCTGGTCTGAAATAATAATGTGAGGACTCGTTTTTGGCTGTTTGTAGGGTGGTTTAGTGATACAGTTCTTACTGTTAATTCCTCTGCTATTACCCCAAACATTACCTTCAGCAACCATAAATGAATATAATCTCCCATATATTGCAGTGCACCTATACAACCTGTCTTTACACGTTTAACACTGCCCTGCTATTTAAATGTGTGATGCCTTTTTAGTTACCTGATTAGCTAATGGGGACATATTTAATTTAGTGCCCAGGCTTATTTTCTGTCCCAGTCTTACCCTGGCTGTGGCGGTGTTATTCTTAGGCAGACTTAGGGACCCCCTCTAACTTCATGCAACCAAGAGCTAGGACAGAGCCAGTGAAAGAAAGGCCTGGGTGGCCCCATGTGTAATGTGAAGTTCTTCTGGGTGAGAAACTGTTGAGTGCCTTCTCCTGTGTTGAGGTGAGCGTAAAAAAGATCCAGAAAAAAGACCCCCAATCAAGATATACTTGCTTCTCTGATCCCCCTAAGGTTATATTAAACCTATGGTGGCCAGACCACTGGATGACTCTAGAAATGAGGCAACAATCTCTGAACATGGTAGGAAAGAATGAAAGAAAGGCCAAATTCAGGTTTAAGTGGGAGGACTGTTCTGAGTGTCTGGGGGGTCTAAATAGACCCCCACAATCCCCCCAAAGAAGAAGATCGAATGAGGTGGACTCTTGGCCAATTTGAGCAAATCAAGGCTGACACTAGAACTATTGGAATCATATGGCCAAGAACTAGATGCTCGTGCCGTGCCTTCCGCATGTCGTTGACAAAGTGTGATCTTTTGGACAGCTTTCACACTTTCAAAATGGATCTAAAACATGAATTGAGGCGGGCATAGAGAAGATCTTGGCTGACTTGAGGACCAACCTCGATGCTAAGGTCCAGAAGCTTAGATCCAATGCTGAATCAGTGCTTTTGAATTGACTTTAATTTTATATTTATAAATCATGAACTAATGTCCAAAGACATCTAGGCACTACACCTGATAGGAAAATAGTTTGACAGAGGAGAATAACAGATTAGTTCTTAACCCATTGTGGACAGTAACTAAACAGTAAAAAGCCAGGTCTTAAGGGCCTTCCTGAATGAAACAGCTCTGAGGATTTCTTAAATGTGTGGGAAGGCTGTTCCACACTTTGGAAGTAGTGGCAACAAAACTTCTGCCTCCCCAATTAGACAGCCGGAATGTAGGAACCTCAACCAGATTGGAAGTGGGGGAGCAGAGAGTTCTTGATGGGACATACCGATGGAACCGGTGTGTTAAGTATTCCGGTCCAGAATTGAGTAAGACCCTGTAGCCAATACATAAGTCATTAAAGTCTATCCTTTTCTTCATGGGGAGCCAATGAAGGAAGATGAGAGCTTGTTTGGCAGACTGATGCATGCAAATCCGGAAGTCAGCCGCTGCATTCTGAAAAACCTGTAACTTGCCAAGAAGCCCTTTCTGTAGACTAGCAAAGAGGGTGTTAAGGTAGTCTAATCTAGAAAGGATAAAGGCAGAGGCAGCTGTTTTTATGAGATTGGGATGTATAAATGGAAAAGAAATTCTGAGCATTTTTAAGGTATAGAATATTGAGGAGGTAATAGAATTATCCTGGTATTTAAAAGATAAAGCTGTATCAAAAATTGTTCCTATATTTTCTTGCTTTTGTTACAGGTGTAGGGAGACAGCCAGGTTCCTTAGGCCACCAGTTAGGTGACCAGAAGGTTTGATCCTAAGAGAAGGATCTTGGTCTTGCCTGAATTCAATTTCAGGCACTTCTCCAACATCCAGTTACTAACATGTTGCATGCAGTTTTGAAACCTGGCAGCTGTGTCCAGAATATTGCTAGTAACTGAGATGACAATCTGAGCATGATAGGCATAGGGCACCACAGCAAAGCCAAAGGGTTTGATAAGACCTGCCACGGAAGTGACATATAGATTAAAAAGGGAAGGGCTGAGCAGAGAGCCCTGTGGAACACCGCAGTGTAGTCAGATTGCTCTCGCTCAGATAGAAAAAGGTTTCAGAAGAGAAGGAGCTGAGCTACCAATACCTAGCCTCTGGAGATGACTTATCAATGGGCTCTGGTCAACATTGTCGAACACCGCAGAGATGTCTCAAAGAATTAATGCAAAGAAAAACCAAAGGTGATGATGGACGGAGCGTTGACAATGCAAACACTCACCCCCAGTCAACTGATCTGGGTTTAATCCATCACCGTTCTTTAGCTCACTCCGCCACCCCAGTTCAGACATGGCCATATGCAAATCAGTGTGACCCTGTGCCTCATGGGAACAGTCCAGACTGAATTGCCAAGCCATGTCTTCCCTGGACCGGAATCAAGCTTCCCAGGACCGGTTTCTGGATGTTTCTGGAAGAGATGTCTTAAAGAATTAATGCAGCATTCACTCCTTTGTACACCTCACATCTGATCTCAGTGGCAGTGATCACGGCCTGCTCCATGCAGTGCTTGAGCCTGAACCTGTACTGTGTCCAAGAGATGGTTATTATTAATAAAAATGATAAGTTCTTGTTTTATCAATTTTTCAATTATTTTTTCCAGATAGGGAGAGATGGGAAAAAGGACGATCGTTACTGGGATCCAGTGTATGTAGGTGGGTTTTTTCAGAAGGGGAAGGATAGATGCCTCTTTCCCTTGCTTATGAAATACTTTAGTCTTGAAAATAGGATTAAACAAGTAGGTGAGATATTGTGCTGTGACCTCTGGAGCCAGTTGTATTAATCTTGGTGATCTAGAGTTTAAGGGCTTGATCATATGTAGTGGGCGAAAAGGCAGATACATTGGCTGAGTTTGCTTGAGGCAAGCCATGGGGGGTGGCTGGAGACTAGCAGTGAAATTGCCACTGGTGGAGGAGCTGTAAGTATTAGCAGACCAAACTCTAGTGTTTTGATTCGTAGAGAAGCTTTGTGAATGTTGCATACTTTTTCTCGAAAGAAAGATGCTAAAGAATTGCAGAAAGTTTGGTCAATTGACAAGGGGTCATAGATTGTGGGTCATTGAAACCCAAATTGATATGCTAGAAACAATGTAAGTAAACAACTCCCTCAGTAGAGCAGCAATTGCATGACAAACTGGAGGATCTTGAGAACCGCTTCCACTGGGAAAATCTGATAATACATGGATAGTGAATGGACATTGAGATCTCTTATCTAGAAGCCATTGTAGTGGGCATGGAAGGGCATGCCTGGAAGGCAAATACAAATAAAAGAAGCCTCTTCTCAATGCTGAACTTCAAAATCATGCAAAGTGACACTGATAGGGCAGGTGGGGGCTCTTTTCTTTCGGTGCCTCTCTATGTCTTTTGTTCTAGTCCTCATACTCCTCTGGCTGCTGGTTGGAGGTTTTGTCTTGGGGGAAGCAGGATGGCTGTTATGTGGGATGATGGGATGTGCAAGCAATTGTTCTTGTCTTGGTGGGAGCCAGACGTTCTTAAGTCTATAGCTAAGCATGAGTGGCATATGGTATGCAGTGCCAGGGGGCAGCAAATTTGACCTTAGCGTACAATTGGATATATTATCAAAAGTGGTTCCATAGAATATGTTCCATCCTAGAACTCTAACAGCTGCCAGTAACATGAACGGGTCACATCTATTTTTCAAGGCTAAATGGAAGTCAATATACAATGTAATTTGTTTAGGCCTTCCAAAACCTTGCTTCCATCACTCTGGAGAGCACTGGAACGTTTTGACTGAATGTGCTAGTATGATATTTTATTGTGTGGAGACTGACAAAACAGTTCTAAGAAATTGAATGCACTAGGATATCAGCTAAGAAAAAAATGTTAAGCTTAAATTTTTCAATTTAATTTTATGAGCAGAGCTGTTTTTCCCTGCAGATTTGGTTGGGCGGAGGGTTTGTTATTGTTGGGAAGGATAATGTTGGGTCACATGTTATTTTGCTATTATGTTGATCCTCAGAGTGTCCTTCCCCCAAAATATAAGGGGAATGTTTGTTTGTTCTTGAAAATCATATGGCAGAATGGATTTTAATAAAGTGTACTGCCAAAAAAATGTTAAGCATTTCAGCAAATGGCCAACATCTCATCATATAGTGTTCCCCTTCTTCTTCCGATAAAAACGGTACCCTACTTCTATTGGTGGGCCAATTACATGGAACAGGAACAACCCAAAATTGTAAAGATGGAAAGACCACATTGACACTATATTAATTTCACACAGCCATATATTTGGCCAGTTCCTTTTAACTACACCATGGCCTCTATCATATGTGAAGTAATATTTTTTATGGTAGAAGTATGGGAGCACTGAATGGGAACACTGGATGGTGGCAGGTTTGGTGCTCTCAAAACATTCCAGAACTTTCCATCGGAATATTGCGAGAATATTCCTTTTTTAACCAATATTTTACTAGTGTAGGTTTCTTTGTAATAGTTGTGGCATTCTTACAAGCCACATCACCCAAGTACTGGATAACACCAGGCTCAGACATGGGTTTCTGTGCCCCAGGGAATAGCAGGGGACTGTTAGGAGTTTTATTTCGAGAAAAACTTTAAACACCATCTCAACTTGGGCACAGCTGTGTGTGTCTGTTTTTCATCAAGGACCTGAGCACTGTTTAGATGTTTTTCTGGAAGCAGGGCCAAAGGGGCAGGGAAAGGGGTAACAAGCTCACCATGCTGGGCAGTTGGAAGGGGTGCAGTGGCATTGCAATGGACCATGCAGGGCAGGCAGGATGGACAAAGGCAGCACAAGAGACCATGTAAAGCAGGAAGGAAGGGATAGGGGCATAGACTCAGATGATGGAAGCAGCAGGGGGGTAGGGACAAGGGTAGCAAGCTGAACATGCAGCCAGATAAGAGGGGGCGTGGCAGCTCAATGAACCATGAATGACGGGAAGAAGGGGTAGGGGCTTACACACCACAAAATAAGGCATTTGGGATCAATACAGATGCAGCAAGCTACCCATTTAGGCCAGAGAGAAGGGGTATTAGCAACACACCTGATCTCACTGGGCAGGGACATAGACTTAGACAACAGAGAGCAGGAAGAAGGAGCCATGGTATGGACAACAAGTTAACCACAGAGGGTAAGTGGGAGCGGTAGTGGAAGCACATGAGACCATACAAGACAAGAAGGAGAAAGCAGGGGTATGGACTCTCCCAAGAGAGGACAGGGATGAAGTAGGTAAGGGCAGCAAGCTAAGCATGAAGGGCAAGCATGGGGGCAGTGGCAGCACAAAAATGCATGCAGGGATGAGGGGAAGGGCACAGACTAGAACAACAGAGTACAGGTTTGAGGGGGCAGTGGTAAACAAGCTAACCATGGAAGGCAGAAGGTGGGATCAAGCCCACAGATGGAAAACAGAGGCAAGAAGGAGGCCTGTGGCAACACTCTGTTTCTAATGGCTAAAGGCTGCACAAAATGGAGGTGGCAACTGAATATGTTCAAAGTACCCTAGAAATTCATGAACAAATATAAAGATTAAACAGAGGTTATAGTCAGGTTTGGTAATATGACCTTCGCACGACATTAAATACCCGCTAGAAATTCACTGAAAAAAGCAATGGTTAAAGTAACCTCATAGGTAGAAATGGTAATAAGATCTTAGCTTGTGATTTAAAAACCCTAGAAAATTGTTGAAATAAACAGAGGTTAAAGTAACGTTGTAGTTAGATATTGAAATTAGTTAATACCTAATGCTTTAAAAAGAAAAGGCAGGGGCGTGGCTAGCAGCCAACGAAGATGGCTGCAGCCTGAGCGAGCTCCGGGACCGGCGGCACAAAACCCACAAAATCCTGACACTGATTCGGCGGCTACAAGCAAGAAGACAGAAGTCGAGAGTCCCGACACCTCTGATTAGTGTCGAGTCCAAATACTGAGCCCACAGGTGCCACCAATTAACTGAGGCAACGTGAAACGAAGCTGCGGCCTAAGTGCCAAAAGTAAGCCGCGGGCTGAAGTTACAACTCTCCCGAATACAGCTCCGGGTGAAGTCAGCCTGGATTTATGGCCCAAGAAGGGAGGAGGCAGAGATTCTGGCAGATCGGACTGTAATCACCCTTCCTGAGGCACAACAAAGACATGCGGTGTGCCAAGACTGAGGAGGCAGACGCCGCTAGCGCACACCAGAGGCTACGCCACTGGATAGGAAGCAGCGTAGACACCCCAGGTGCAATTTCTTGCAACAGTGAAGGTTGGGTCCCAAACTGTCACTGGCGACGGATTACACAATCGCTGCAGCACTGAACTAAGGACAGAGCTGAATGGTGACGCTACACGCATGGTCCCGGAGACATTGGAAACACCTGCTACCAGTAATACGGGAGAGGTCTCCCTTCATCACGCCGCCATTGTGCACGTGGGGCTCAGAAGCCTGTTTCCTTGAACAAGATGAGCGTGGACCGGGTTGTGTGCTGTCTTGAGATTGAAACACGGTAAAACTCATCTCACTGGCATATCCAGCCACAACTAAAGGTAACAACTACAATACTTTGCCAGAACAGTGCACCCTTCCGTGTGGCCCACGCTACCCCACTGGCAGACAAAGTTCCTTTGTAATCGCCTGAAAGACTCCATGGCTGACCAGGGACACAAGTGATACCAATGACCCACACTACATCAGGGGGAGGTGGAACACAGGAAAACTGGAAGTCCTAGCGTGGAAAGTACTCCTGTGGTCAAGTGACAGCGCCTACTATAATCTCCCCCCAGAGATCCATTGTGATGGCCACTGAGGGTACGGCAGCATGTGGGGACGTGGCCAACGCACAATCCAGACGAATAAGCTGGACAAATATGCCTTCAATAAGGAGCAAATGGGTCAGCCGGACCCCCCTCAGGAACCGCAGATGACCCATTAAAAGAGAAATCGAAAGAGATTACATTACAGGACATAATGCTACTCTACATCAGGTGCAAACATCGATGGAACACCCAGACCAGGAGCCCCCCAGAACCATACTGGCCCGCATCTTCAACTACCGCGACAGGGACACGATTCTCCAGGCAGCACGTGTTGCTCCTCTGCTATGAATAGACAATAGTACAGTGTCCATATACCCAGACTACACTGCAACGGTCACTAACCAGCATAGAAACTTTCTGAAAGCAAAAAAAAGAACTGCGCAATCTAGAACTAAAATATGCTCTGCTCTTTCCCGCAATGCTCAGGGTAGAGGCGGAAGGGGAAAACTAGTTCTTCTTGACCCCAGAGGAGGCCCAGGACTGGCTGGAGAGCTGGAGACTGGCCGCAGGTCAGAACAGACAGGATCCCAAAAGACAACATCAACTCTCAACGCCAGAGATGTCGGCATTCACTCGACTGACGGATTTGCTACCCAACACACAGCGGACCACAGTTGCAAACTCCGACTAGGCTGAAAGACAACTGCTGGACAGGCAAAGCTGGGAACTTACAGCACAGACAACACCACTGGACACACATGGACTTAAAAACAAAATAGTAACCTCGGAAGAACAATGATCGACTTCTAGTAAACACGGTATAAGGGTGGCTTTCTCTTGTGATATACCTTAATGCCGCCACAGACTGGGGATAATTCAGGGGAAGGATGCCGATGCAAGAATAAAGTTATGGGACAGAAGCACTCTGCTAAGTTGGCGTGGCGGGTAGTTATAAATCCGCAATGCAGGGAGGGGGAGGGGGGACCAGGGTATGTTCAAGGGGTTACTGTTTGTTTTGAAATGCAACGGTATGGAGAAAAACTACAGCGTACATATAGGTAATAAGAAAACTACACTGCGGGGCGAAACACACTCAGTCTTTGCGGGGATGCCATAAAAAGTGCAGATTGCAGCATCAATAGGTAGTCCTATCACAGGGGAATTGACCCAGCAATTGACACACCTTCCTTTTACTGTACTCTCATGGAATGTGAATGGGGTACAAAATAAAAAGGAGTTTGATCCTTCAATATATAAAACCTAAGGGACCGGCGGTCACTCTCATACAAGAATCACATCTGGTGGGCTCAACATGTAAAGCATTGGATAAATGGGGCTACAAAACGGCAGTACACTCAGACTTCACTACTGGATCTTATCTTATCTTATCTTATCTTATCTTATCTTATCTTATCTTATCTTATCTTATCTTATGCTGTATTTATAAAGCACGCTGACACCGGAGGTTTCCTGGCTGGATCACGGGGAGTTGGCATTTTAGTTAATAAATGCTTTACGCTGGCACTACAGGGGTCTTGGGCGGACTACCAGGGACGATTTGCGGCCATAGCCTGCCAGTGGGTGGAACGCACCCACATTCTAGTATCCATATATATTCCCCCGGCTTTACATCACACAGCATTACCGGCATTGGGTAAATTTCTCCTATTACTCCTACAAGGAGAACTCATATTGGGGGGAGATTTTAACACCACAATGGACGCATCCATAGACAGACAGCCCCCCAGGGACTCCAGTGGGCCAAGTTGTAGATTGTCGGAATTCACTGAGGCGAACGGTCTAGTAGATGTTTAGTGGGCCAGGCACCTGCACATGATGGAGTATACATTCCTCTCAGGAGCACACAGCAGTCTCTCCAGAATTGATTATATCCTAACATTGGCAATGGTTTTAGAAAAAGGTGGGGGAGATCACGCATATCTGACCATTCACCGGTACTAATTACCTACATTTCACACACCACAGGAAGACGGCGCATATTCCCATTGTATCCAGGCTATCTTAAAAATTGGAAAATTGGGAAGGGACTGATCAAAACCACAGAACAATACTTCATCGAAAATGAACACACAGTAGCATCCCCGGTGACCCTGTGGGAAGCGTACAAAGTGGTGATAAAAGGACATGCCATATCTCTAATTACAAAACACAAATGGGATAAACAGCAACACGTCGAGTCTGTGGAGCACGAAGTATCCAGGGCGGAGACTGACCTTACAACAAACACTAGTGGAACCATGAAGCATAGGCTACAATTAGCTCAACAAGAATATAGAGCATATGCATGAGAGGAAGCGAAATCTAAGATTGCCAACACCAAAAATATAGTATACGAGATGAGAGACAGGGAAGCTGCTAGCATGGCTAGATAAAAAAGAGAAAGGGGGCAGATGGGTGGCGGAGCTCCGGACGGGGACAGGCGAACTCACAACGGACCGGCCACAAATAGTTGTGACACTAGTTGCACATTTTAAGCAGGTATACACACAACTCGCAACAGCCACTGTTGCCAAAAAGTTTGAATTCCTAGGGGAGATGCCAACACAGGGACCAGAAGGCACCCAAGAGCTAGAAGCAGATCTGACCAGACACAACCTTCAATGAGCTTTCGGAGCGTTACACTCAGGGAAGCACTGAGGCCCAAAGGGGTACAAGTGGAACTTTATAAGAAAGCTGCAACACAACTTATGCCACATATGCTCTGTATGTTTACCCACAGTCTGCACAAAGGGGAACTGCCCAGGGATCAATGCCTAGCTACGATAGTCGCTATCCATAAACCAGGCAAACCCCGGGAAGAATGCGTGTCATATAGACCGATTTTCCTAAGAAACGCTGAGGCATAAATACTAGCCAAAGCATTAGCTACACGGCTCCAGACGCACCTCTGGGCCTCAATCCACCTGCACCGGTCGAGATTCATGGTAAATCGTAATACTGCACTCAACCTGCGAAACTTGCATAGTGTAATGGCACGCAAAGACACGATCGAGGAGGATGCAGTTATTTTGTCATTTTATCATTGGATGCGCGTACGGCATTCCACTTGGTGGAATGGTCCTTCCTCTTCACGGTGCTTCAGCACATGGGTTTTGGTCCAAAATTCAGCGTGTGGATAGAACTCCTATTTACAAAACCTTAAGCGCATGTGGTAGTAAATGGTCATATTTCGATGGATTTCCCACTGGGAAGAGAGACGAGACAGGGTTGCCCCCTGTCCCAGTTGCTTTTTGAATTGGTACTGTAGCCCCTGGAGCGTGGGTCTGGCAAGATATGGTCTTTTATTTTTATTTATTTATTTTAGCTGTTTTATAACGCGCTCTGTTACTACCAGAGTATCCTGGCGTGAAAAAGAAAAACAAGCAGGTGGCGTCAGAAACAAAAGAGAGAAACTAATAGGCAATTCTAAAAAGATAAGTTTTTAATGCTTTCTTGAAAGAGACGAAGTTTTCAATTGATCTCAAAGGAAGGGGTAAAGTGTTCCATGTCCGAGCTGCGACAACCATAAGCGAGTGGCCTCCCAGGCGTACTCGCTGAAAGCGGGGCACCCTCAGGAAATTGCAATCCGATGAGCGCAATGTCCGAGTGGGTACATAGCGGCTTTTTCTCAGATAAGAAGGCCCCATGTCATTGACTGCTTTGAAGGCTAAGGTAAGGATTTTAAAAGTTATTCGTTGCGCAATCGGCAACCAATGAAGTTCCTTCAAATGTGCTCGCACGCTTTCTCTACTTTGAATTTTGCACAGCAAGCGTGCCGTCGCATTTTGGATAATCTGCAGTCGGGCCACTAGGAAAGCTGGAGTACCGCTAAAAAGAGAGTTGACGTAGTCGAGCCGTGATAAAATTAAAGCCCTCGCAACCGACTCTCTTGCAGAAGATGGCAAATAAGGAAAAAGCTTTCTCATGGCTTTAAGGGATCCGAAGCACACCCCTGTGAGTTTTTTTATGTGTGCCTCGAATCTCAGATCCTCTCCAAACCAGACTCCCAAATTCTTTGCCGAGATAGTAACTGAGCCTGGCTGGGGAAAATCAGGTGGCCACAGGAGTTCTCTAAAATTGGGCGGGAATTGGCCATACAGCAAAATTTCAGTCTTGTCTTCGTTGCACTTCAGCTGTGCCATTGCTAACCAGTTAAACGCAGCAGAAAGGCATGAACGGACAATCTCTGTATTAGTTGCTGAATCCTGCCAGGTAAATAGAAGCTGCGTATCATCTGCATACGCTATGATTTTTGCTCCTATTCGTTCGGCCAACACAATAAGAGGGGTAAGGTATATATTAAAAAGCAGGGGGCTCAATGTAGAACCTTGAGGAACTCCAGTGGAGAGTGGCCTAATTGAGGATGAAAAAGGAGGGATCCAGACCTGCTGAGATCTGTCCGATAAAAAAGACTTCACCCACTCCAATGCTGAACCCAGTACACCAATCTCAGCCAAGCGAGTCAGGAGGAGTGAGTGTGGGACAGTATCAAACTCGGCAGAGAGGTCTAATAAAATCAGAACCGCTCTGCCACCGCTGTCCAAACACTCCCTGATTGCCTCAGTGATCTCCACCAGAGCCGACTCCGTGCTATAAGCTGCCCGGAAGCCAGACTGAGCAGGATGCAAAACCTCTGAGGACTCTACAAAGGCATTCAGCTGAGCAAATGCAAGTTTCTCCCCGATTTTAGCCGTAGCTGGGAGTAGAGATATTAGGGACTGAAGTGGGTGATGGGGTAGGACCGTATTTCGCTTTATGGGGACAGCATACTCCTTTATCTGGCTTCCCCCGCACTCTCCACAAACATCCTACTAGATATCTGTGCGACATATGGACGTGCCTCTGGATACAAGATACACTGGGCAAAGTCCCTTATTTATGTACTACATGGGCCCGCTCTGAGGCTCCCGCGGCACTGCGATATACAAATTGCGGTCGAAGGATTTAAATATCTTGGTATATACATTAGACACAATCATACACGCTTCATTGCAGAAAATCTCACAAAACCACTGACTCAACTCCAAAATGATGTCAAACATTGGCGCTCCTTGCCGTTAACACTGCTCGGAAGATCAGCTCTTTTTAAGATGATGGCGCTTCCCCAGTTTCTATACACCCTTCAAAATACGCCATTCCCGGCAGCCCTCTCATATTTCACATCGCTCAACGCGGAAGTGACCAAATTACTACGGGATGGTAGAATGTGTAGGATAGCCATGCATAAGCTCATGCGGGGGTGGTACGATGGAGCAATTGCCCTTCCTAATATAAAACAATACTACTGGGCTTCACAACGCATGGTCATAATTCAGTGGCTTCATATGCCACAGGATGAGCCAGCACTCCGCATGGACAGACATCTGCTCGACAAAGAAGGAATTCTGGGGGCAATGTACAATAAAACACAACAACCATCACTTACAGGCCCAACAGCCCATAAAATCAAAATTTTGAAGCACAGCATGCAATGGGATGGGAGGATGTCATCACACAGGCTACGCCTATATGGGACACCTGACGACTAGGTACATCGAGCAATACAAAGGGATTAAACAATGGGATCTAATAGGCCTTACGAAGGTCAGAGATATCTGGAAACAATTGCAGATAACATACGGGTTGGCACATACCTTTAGATACCTGCAGGTTAGGCATGCGCTCCAAAGTGCACTATAACAGGGCGCATAGCTGCCAGAAGCCTTACCTCTGGAAGATAGACTCCTCGCGGACCATCTGAATAAGAAAACCATCTCCCTAGTATACCGAAAAATAATAAACAACCAGCTAGACCCCATGGTAGCGCTCAAGGAATGATGGGAGAAAGAACTGGGGCCATTAGACAAGGCAGATTGGCAGGTAGCATTGGCATCGCCAAGGGAGACAGCAGTCCCCTCAAGACTGAGACTACTACAATTGAAAGTCCTACACCGAACATATTACACATGTACGTTTCTTCATAAACTGGGGACTACTGATACACAGCTTTGTCTGAGACAATGAGGCCTTCCTGGTACGTTCCTACACACCATCTGGGAATGCCCCAAAATTATGTTGTACTGGGAGGCGGTCATGAACACAATGCCACAAGTCGCGGGGTTGAAATCCTCAGGGAACCAAAAAGTGTCTAATTAATATATGGGAACCAACAGACCTTAACCACACAGACCAGGACTGGATAACACTTGGTATGGCACTGGCAAAGCGAAATATAGCCAGAAACTAAGGATCACGGCAGACTCTTAACCAGTAAAATTGGTGCCAAGACATGGACAATGCAATGGTAACTGAAAAAGCAGTGTATGTGCATAGAGGATGCCCCAAAAAATGTGCCCTGATGTGGGGAAAATGGAATACCTTTCGTGGCAATATATGCGAACCCCCCCAAGAGGACACACTATCTGATGTTAGTGACTAATGGGGATTAGAATGAAAAGGGTAAATGTCATGAGACAAACCCGCTTGACTGTATGCCTTATATCTAAACTAGCAAACAGCATTAAAATATATAAGAGGAATCAAAACTGTATACCTATGTGGAAGGATTATGACTGTCGCTATGACTGTCGCTATGTAAAAATGTACTGATTGTAATGTGTTATAAAATAAAAACACATTTTTAAAAAAAGGTACAGATAGCCAACTAGAATGTGCATCCCTGCTGTGCACTACTTATAATGTATTATATCACTGCTTATAATGTATTACATCACTCATGACATGTTAAATTACATCTTTGATTAACTCAGTGATGGCATCTCCATTGACATAATTGATGACATTGTAGGTTTTGCATTCAAAATTAGCTGAACAGAGCTCTATTTAAGCTAACTGCAGTTTTAGAACATTACAGAACTTCTAGTCTAGATATTAACTTCTCCCCAAGATTCATGCATCCTATTGCCAAACACAAATAATCCCACACTACGGTGTCAAAGGGTTTCTCTGCATTGTGCTCTCAACAACTCTAGGTTTACCATTACTATGGAGTAGATTCAACATTTTCAACTCTAAATGTTAAGTTATCTTGTCCATGTCATGACGCTAGTGTGATCTTTGCTAATTAGTTGCTTAATTAGACCTTCCTTCTTCTATTTCCAATATTCTAATACATATTTTAACATTGACATTATTAATGTGATGGATAAAAATGGGTGTAGTTAGCGCAACAAAGGGGATTCACACCTGGTTTGCTAATTAAAATAATGACTGACTATTTTATTTTTTCTCCAAATGTCTTTCTATGTTTACTCTCATTATAGAGCCTTATAATAATCAGAATCAAGTCATTATTAAAGGTGCTACAGAACCTGCCTAGTAATTCACCAGAGTCAAGAGTTATTCAGACACTGAATCTTGATATTGCCTTTTAAATCTAATGCCTCAGGTAATTTCATTCCACTGAAAACAAGTGGGGGCATAACATTTTCCATACATAGCCTCACATGTGTACCTTTAGCTTGTCTTTACTATTACAAAGTGCTTTATCCATATAAAGACCAATTTATTGCTCAATTCTGCACTCAGACATAAATTAGACTTTGTGAACATTAAGAAATTACAAAGTTGCAGCATGCAGCATAATACTTCACACTCTTGAATTGTTCTGCATAACTACTCATAAATGCAAACAAAAGATAAACAAGATCCAAACGGGTCACCACACAGTCTTTCAGAAAAACTATAGATACAACCCATGGCCTGCACTTAATTGCAACAACGCATGGCCTGCACTTCATTGCAATCTGTTGTTGGATTATGAACTCAATATACTTTCAATAACTGCTTTACAAATGTGTGTAGCTTTTCTTCAGAGGAATGCTCCTAATCATTTTAATTATAGTAGGTACAAAATATTTAATTTACTATTTAATTCCACTACTTTTTAGCAAACATGTGTCCCTATCACACTAGGACTTTTTCAGGAGTAAAAGAAAACATTTCTACATATGTATCTTAATTTTACTTTCACCAACTTGCGCATGAAAAAAAAGTTGTTTACAAACCCTTTCAAATTTTCAGATTTGCAACACTCCCATGTAAAATATTAAAAATACATACATTTCCTATCTTTCGCAATCACATTTTTACATTGTGTCTTATTGTTCTCATTTATTATAGGGAGAAAAGGTTTATGAGATTGTTACTACTATAATGAAATTACATCACTGTAATTTGTGTCTTCTGAAATTTCATTTCACATAATATACATAAAGTTATTATAAATCAAACATTTCTAATTATTTAGTAACATTCAATATGCATACAATGCTTTAAAAGGCCAAGTGAATAGTATGGTAGTACTATACCAGATACTTCATCTTTATTTTTTTTACTGAGACAGTTGCCTTAAAATTGCATATTGGGTTTTTTATGACAAAAACACCAGTCAGTATGTGTTTACCTCCAAATTACACATTACACTTATTTGCTTACCAGTTTTCAGAGTACAATCACCGAAGACATAAATGATTCTTTTGTGAATAGTGTGTCAAAATTCAGCTTTAGTAGGCCTCAAATGATGCAATACACCATTGCATACCTTCCATTACAGTTCCCACAAAGTGGATACCATTGTGTTAAAAATTGAACATTAATAATTTAAATGCCTTCCACCTACTTCATTTGTGTTCCTATTGCTGTTACAACAACATTTCAGTCCTTTTTACTTGCTATACAACATTATTTTTCTCTAGTTTTATTGATGTAATTCTTAAGTTTATATTGTGGTATTATTACTTATTTGAGCTCAGAAATATTTCTATGTATACTTATTTATTATTGTTGGAATTGCCTAAAAAGGCAGGCCTTCAGACCTTTCAGAGATATGATTACAAGCTACAAATGGAGAAAAAAACTCCATATATTAGCCTCACTTAACTTTTTAAAATCTTTTTATTTAACTCCGATGCAGTATCAAATAAGTATGTCTCTTAGTTTAAAAGACAGTGTGTATTTGTGTTTGGCATACACCGTCACAATAGTGTTAAATTCTTTTATATCCACTAGGATAGGACATCATTGCATTTTTTAGTCACACTGATTGCATGTCACTTTTCAATTTGATCTAACAACATGCTGAAGTGTGACGACTCTCAGTCTAATACAAGTTCCATCAGGTTCATGCGAAACATCAACTAGTTGTTTTGTATAATGCAACACATTACTTACTTCTTGGGTTTCTATTCACTCCACCGATTGGAAAACAAAACTGACTCTGGCTTAATTCAAGCACCACCATGCTAATGAAGGCAGACTCCTACTCTCTCACAGTATCCAAATTAGAGTTAAGTATCGAACTAGTTGCATAATAAACTTTGTTCTACTGTTATGCAATATAAACACTTACATATAAATATAATCCAGTGTTGTGTATATAGCCTAAATAAAATTCAAGAATGTATATACTGATTGTTTAAAGGTAGACAGCACATCTTTACATTTGATAATTTTTGGTGCTCAATACATCAGTCCTATTGTAAAGCAATTAATCTAATAAAAGAAAAGAAAAACGTGTAATTCTACCTGTACCACATTCAATCAGATTATATCATAATGTACTAAGAGAGAATATGTTTGAGGTCTTGTTGCTATGCTGAATCAGAAATATTGGAGAGTAACTATCTAAAAAATGTAATCTTTTTCCCATTATGTTTGTCAAAAATATCAAGACTATATCATAAAACAAACATTGCAAAATTGCTATATATTAGAACTTGTGGTTACCAAATTGTTTTATACAGAATGGTATAATTTCTGAAATTCTCAATGAAATCAAATCATCTCTTCCAGGAGATTACAGAGGCAATATCCTTTGTTCTTGCCTATGATGTCCAGTAGATGGTCAGTTACTTTCACTTTCTTTAACTCATCCTTAGTAACATCCCTGGACATGGGAAGAATGGAAAGACCCTGCTGAAAGAAAAACCCTGACTTCGGTCTCCTTTTGGAAGAACAGGAATCAGTCAATATCTCCAGGGCTCCTCGCTCATGCTAGCACCCAGGAACTGGAAGTGATTTCCAATGATAAGTGACTGGCTTCCTGTTTGCCTAGCTCAGTAACTCAAAAATCAGAATGACCCCTGACTCAAAAGGAGCTTATCTCACCATAAAGGAGTTGTTCTGTAGGAAACCCGGCTGAAAAGATACCCAGTCCCTGGAGGACTACTCTCAGGACACAGGCGCTGTAAGACCAACCAGAAAGTACTTTGCCACAGTTAGAGAAATGTTGAAGAAAAGTGGGGATTAGTCATTATTTCTACTTCAAGAGAACTGGAAAAGGTGCTACAGCCTAACCAGTAAGGTCGCACCCTAGGCAGGAAGAAAACAAGAACAAATTTACTAATAATGTCCACCGGGTTTGTATCTGTTTTGTAACACAATCCTATGAAACATTTTGTGGTGGTATTTACTTTCCATTGCAAATCAATTTATGTTGCAAAATTGGCCAAAGTAAAACAAATGGGCACTATACCCTACTTGGCATCATAGGTGGTACATGAGCATTTTCATGCAACCACACACAGGTTTTTACTGCGATCCTTGTCTACAAACAATTGAAGAAAGGTATTTGTGTTTAAACCTTATATCTTCTCAAGGCAGGTGTAACTGAAGAGACATATTTTAATTTCTCCATACTTTTCAAACTTTACATGTGTGCTGCAAAGTGGGGGGAAATATTAAAGCATAGGTTTTGTACTGGGAGCATAGTTTTTTATTGGAAGGCTCCCTTTCCAGTTTTGTACAGGAAGTGGAGCTTTACAATGCAAAAACAATATTTTAATACTTTCTCAACATTGTTTATGTGCCTAGTGACTATCTGACTTTGAGGAACCACAGCCTTGTATCTCGCCCCAATAGATGATTTTGACTTCTATTTCAGAGACTTAGAGCCCGATTATGATAATGGGCAGTCAGACTGCTGTCCACTGTTCTGGCGGCCAGGAGACCGCCTGACAAGCAGTCGATGGTCCGACCGCCCAATCGTGAGCTCTTGTTTTTCAACGAGGCTTCACTTTTTTCTAGATACTTTTTGCCTCAAAACTATAAAAATGAACCTCTCTACTTTGCCTTATCTTATTTTAATGATCTTAGTTTTTTTAGCCCATGGAATGTTGTTCTATTCCTTTAAATTAATTTGAAAAGATTTTATTGTGTTTTGTTCTTTAAGTTTAAATTGTTAGCACTGCTTGGACTTATATGCACTTCTCTAGTGATTGCCTGCTGCTTGTGCAGTAACTACCAAGTGCTTGTGCTGAGTAGAGGTTTTCTTGGAACATTGTTTTGAGCTCACCAGTTTTTGTTTATTAAGATGGAATGGAACATTTTTGTTTTGTTAGCAAGAGTTATTCTCTTTCATGATGGCTAAATATTGGCTCAATTTCATTTTGAAGGAAATCCCATAACACTTGAGAAGGCAAGCAGAGTGGCTGTGATTATCATATTCTTCACTTACTATATCCTGTTTTGGGATGATTGCTTAGTTCAATATGACATATGTCTTCAGACCATGCTTTGTCAACAACTACCCTGTGAGACATTAACACACCACAAACAACTTCCTCTTCAGAGATACCATGTATACGGGAGGAAGGGAAATGTAATAATGGGTAAATATAACATTTCATAGGAAGGCAATTTCTATGCATATTCAGAAATGCTGCATATTTCAATCACTCAAATGTGCAACTTCCCTTTGCACAGCATTCTGCAGTAGCAAAAAAGATTCTCAATACTGAAACACACAATACTTCTGATTAGCTAAAACGCAAGCATGTGAAGCATAGCATATGTGTGTGGTTAATAAACAATGACACAAAATTAAAATTCTTACTTGCTTTAGAATATCTTGTTTCTGGTTATCACACAAGGAAAGAAAGAACATAACAATAATTAATGAAACATTTTATTGTTTTTGATCAAAAGGCATATATTTTGTCAAAAAATCTCAATATAAATAGAGATTGTAACACTAAATTGTGCAAAAGCAGAAAAAAGGATTAAAGTAAAACAAATTCACTGCTGGGTTAGATTCTGGCTATAGGTAGTTCCTGGTGCTTAAGAAGTGACTAGACAAAGTAATCATGTTTTTATGACCATTAACTTTGCAACAGATCCAAAAGAATCAATTGAAACTAAGATGAGTTTGTTATACATGGAAACCTCTGTGGTACACTACATCTTGTTTATTCTTACGGCATTATAACTACTCTGTTAATCTAAAACAGACTTCCAATATGTGCAAACACAGGTTCTGATTCATAAAGATAACTTACATTGTAATTACAATTTTGGGAATGTATGCTACTTTTTGGATATATTAAAAAAATAGAGTGTTACGTTTTTTTCTCCAAAAGCGTAACTTACTTGTTTCTACAAAATAGAAGAGCCTGGGGTGAATTCATAAATGCATCTTTGTAGTACAACAACAATACCACAAACATACTACAAAAAGCTATTCACAAACTACATTTTGTAGTACTTTCAAATGCATAAAGCTATTCACAAAAGTAACGTACGCTCTTGAGTAATTTACACATATAATTTACTCTTACACTTTTGAGTAACTTTACTACATTTGGCTAATCACAACATCTGAGAGTAAATTCACTCATAATTGAAAGAGTCAATTATACTTATACATTACTCAAAAGTGTAATTGATATTTGTGAATAGCCCATGCAGGTTGTGAATAGACTCCAGGTCCTACAATGTGGTGAAGCATAAATTATTCAAAAAATGAAACTTACATTTATGAATCAGGCCCAGTGTTTTAAGTCATTCCTATTCACTACAGTTAGAAACTGATTGTCTGTCAGTAGGGACTGCATTTTTATGTCCAAGCAGCTGATTCACAGACGCAATAATAAGCTTGAGAAGTAGTACAGGAGTCCTCTTTTATGTGCTCTTCCGTGTCTTTGTAAATCAGCTCTACAATGTCCAACATCCTTATTAATAAAAGTGCAAAGATGGCTTAACCCTTTCTATTTGTTCTAATTGTATATGAATATTATGGTTTTATTCTCATTCTAAATGGTGTGTTGCCAATTCAAAAAGGTATATAATAGTTTGTAAAATACTAATACTTTCAGATTAGGTCCAGAAGGCATTTACCACACACTTAAGCGTTCAGGCAGTTGTAATGTTCATTAGCCTCACTTGAACTAACTTATTTATGATGCAATACCATTCTTTAGAGTAAAATCACAATTTATAACAATATTTGAAAAGCAATCTTAATACTGGAATATTATATCTCAGTTATAAATTGATACTTGTATAGCGCACTACTTACTCGCAAGGGTCTCAAGGCGCAATCATTTTGAATCAGTTCACAATCAACCCTTAATTAACTTTAATTACCATAACCAATTACAGAAAAGGTATGAGCACTTTTAAGAGTCCTGAATATTTACTTCTATTCTCCTTGACTCAACTCAGAAAATAGGAGACCTCCAGAAATACATGTGTTCAAGAAAATATGATGCTTGTGTGCAGTTAGTGGGGTGAAATATATTACATCAAACCATGGCAGAACATGTGGAACAATAGAAACGGGGATTTGAGACAAAGAGAGATTGCACCTATCCTTAGTGAGACAATTCCTGTATGGACGCACAAGGTGCTAAGGACCAGAGATCCAATTCCCCTAAATCTCCTAAGGTACAAAGTGTCTCACAATATCATAAACTACATAAAGGTCTAGCACACCTAATTTCAATTCAAATTTTAACACAATTAATAGATCATATTCCAACAACCTATATGTGGTTTACAAAACCATGGCAGAACACTCACACTTCAGCATACATTCCATCCACTCGGTCAAGTGTCCCTTCCAGAAGACGTTCTTTAAAATCGCTACAACCATCATTTTGTGTATAACTAGTCCAGTTACTTCAATTTTGAACCCATCCAAGATCAATCAGTATTCATTTTTTGCACCATGTTGCAAGATATTGGGATGGTGTGCACCCCAGTCAACAAAACCAATATTTAGAGTCTGCACTCAATGCCCTATGGATCCATGAAATTCCCTACAATATATGGGCTGTAGGCAAGGGGTGAAATTGAGTGAAAAAGGGAAACCCTTATTTGTTTTTAGTACATTAGAACAAGTGAATATATGCCCATGATTACAGGGCATGAGGAAAGGGGCTCTCAAATTATTCTATAACAAAGAACTTCACCGGACATACAAAGATAATTGTGGATCAATAGCACTAACAACTATCAACCTTCCCCAAATTGTAGGAGAATAGGGATGAAAGCCCAAATTCAACAGTCAATATGACATGTAAAGAATCATTTTACTATTTAATTAAACAGTGAAAATAGTATACAACAACAGTAAAACAATATACTATGGGGATAAAAATGTACTTTTAAATTCTTTGGAAAACCAAAAATGATACAGAAATGGCACCAACACACATATATGGTAAATGTGATGCATTTGTAGCTAGTTTAATTTAGCTCTTCCAGTCAGACACATGATGGGTCAGATATAATCTGTGGTATCCCCCATTCAACAATGGACATCTGGTATGCAGAACCTCAAGCAACTAAATATGCTATCAAGTGCTGTGGTTCTAAGCAGCCCTCCTTACATAAGTGCTAAACTGTGTTCTAGTTTGACATATGATCCTTGGCTTGAATTCCTTGAAAGGGATTAAAAGCACATTTCTCTTCACAGTGTCACCATTCTTAAAAAAGTTGGCTGGGGTTTTCCAGCAAGGTAACTCTTGACTCTCAAGGAGGTACTTACACCACAAACCCTGTTCCAATCCACAAAGGATTCTACCACTCCAGTGACAGGACCCTCATATCTTTTCAGTAGTAAGAGGTCTGTGTCAGGCCAATATATTTTATACAGCAGTTAAAGGCTCTAGTGCCCCTCAAGTCCATGTAGAGATTTTTTTTCCAGAAGGAAAATTCAATGAGGTGGGTCTGGGCAAATTCCCAAGAATGACTTTTACCTGGGGCATAGGAATCCCTCCATTGACCATATAATTGTCAGTTCTTTAGCACCACGAAGAATAGTCTTGCTGGTCTATATATGAATAAAATCATTTAACACATTAATCAAGATCAATTTCACTGATACTAATTATTTTCCAGCCACATTAACAGCCACAGCAGATGTTGACAAATACATACTGTGATGTCTGGTTAAAGGCTGCTCAAATGTCACATGGGTGTTGTGAGAAAAATGTACGTTGAGAACCTCCTTCCTGGAGAAAAAGTTTCTTGTCAGTAAAATTAACAGGACCACACATTTGCACCGAAACATACAGAGGAATTTCCCTTGTCTGATTAAGAAACCAACAATTCTTCTACTGGATTCCAGTAGTGATAGAGTCTGAGGAGAGATTACTACTGAACAATGTGGGCCATTCATATCTTCGCAAAGGAGAGAGATTAACCTTTAGCTGAGAGTTTAATCTTTAGCAACTTTGTGTACTTATCCTGTCAATTTCCAGCCATGTCTTTGAACCAACAGCTAGTTTCAGCAGACACCAAAACTATTGTTATACACTAATTGGAGTTTCAATATCAGCCAAGCATAAGTATTGACATATATAATCTACTGACTGGAAAAATGGAAAAGAGTTGTATCTCTCTTTCTTCTGTCCAAAATGTGAGACACAGACTATATTGTTTCATTTGTGTGTTTCAGGAAACATTGCTACTTATTACTACCAGGCCTCATAAAATACTTGTTAGACCTCTCCAAATGAGGGTGGCCTTCCCCCAAACTTTTGGCCTCTCCTCCTCTATTTTGCTGAGCTTATTTGTGTTGGCCTTAATACCAAGTGCACGTTGCCACTACTAACCAGTGCTAAAGTGCTGGTGGTCACTCCTCTAACATATGGTTAGCTTGTCTTACACCCAATTTACATATTATATTTACCTGTAAGTACCTTGCAAAATGTTATACCATATACACAGGGCCTGTAAATTAAATGCTACCAGTGGGCCTGCACCATGTTTTGTGTCACCTACTTATGCAGCACTCAAAACATATTTCAGGCCTGCCACTTCAGGCTGAAGGCAGTTTTACATTTATATTTTCGCTCGGCAATAATAGCCCCTCTCCAATCATTAAACTCCCCTTCTATTCCATATTAGTCACCCTTATGGAAGGTCTCATGTAGCCCATTTTGCAGGGTTACTTGTAATTTAAAGGTTGAATATGTACTTTCTAGTTTTAGATGTCCAGTTAGTGCAAAACTTGTATATGTGTTTTTCACTACTGTGAGGACTACCTTTACCATAGAATAACATTTGGGACTCCTTATGACATTTAATGAGCTGTAAATTCCAATTGGAAGCAGGTCCCTATTTCTTGTTTGGTGTCTTTGGAATTGAAATTCAAAAACCCTATCTAATAGTTAAGTCAGGTTTTGCAAAAAAATGAAATGCTGCTTTTAAAACTTGCCATTTTTCTGCTCTTAGATCTTTGTGTCTACAGCTTGGCCTGGATCACTTCACTGGGTGTAACTGTCAGACTTTGTGAATTCATCCCACACAGTCACACAAAAGAGGGATTAGTGTGCCTGCATGGGTCACCTGCTGGCAGGATGGGGGTGAATCTGAGCACAACCCCACTTGCAACTAAATAGGAAATGCTCTGCCTTCACACAATGGACTAATACCGACACATTTTCACTGCAGCTAGCTAAGAGCCAGGGCTGGGGATTCCAAACATTTCATGCACTCCTACCTTACAGAAGGAGTGGACCAGGGTATAATAAAAGGACCTCAGATACCAGCTCTTCAGTTTATTTCTGGCCCTGTGGACACTCTGCCAGGAACAAGGACTGCTGTACTGATGAATGGGCTGCCACTCTGCGTGACTGCTAACCTACAGGTACCTTGATGAACTGGTTCCTTTCTGTCCTGCTGCCCTCTTGCCTGTGGAAGAAGGACTGGGCTTGCAACTTGAAGCCAGTAATACCAGAGTGACCATAAAATGCTTGTTTGCTGGTCTCCTGATCTGGCCACAGGGATACAAAAGGCTCCATTCACATTGGATGCACACTTGAACCCAACCTGTGTGACTCCTGGCCCTCCAAGTGGAGACTCGCCTGTCCTGATCCTTTGAAAGTGGTGCTGAAAGTGGGGAGATGGAAACCTTTGGGCACAAAACTACTCTGAGATCCAGGAGCCAAATTCTGAAAGTGAACTTGGTAAATTTGGGGCTAAAAACTGCTCTGAAATCCAGGAGGGGACCAGGGCCAACCTGCCTGTCTATCCACCATAAATGCATTACCACTCGGATTAACTTTGTGGCTTCTACCGCTAGGTTCTTCTCCGCAGCAGCGAATCCTTTTCTGCAGTTTTTCGCAAAAGGAGTTTCCACCCTTGTGGAACTGCCCTCTGCCTCATTCCGTTGGAAATCTTCAGCCACCATTTCAGAGACTAAGGGCCTGATTATGAGTTTGGCTGTGTGGGAGCTGGACTGCATGTCACCGCCCTGCTCCCGCACTACTAAACTCCCCTGCTGCTCGCTCGCCTAATTACAAGCTGAAATCTGGGTGGGTGGTCCTGCAGCATCTGGCCCACGATGCTATCTTTCAAATGCTCAGGGCAGAGCCTTAGAAAGGAATCACTGTGGGACCACCGCGGCCCATTCTAGCATGGCATGGACTGTGAATTCCATGCAGTGCAGGAACTAGGGGTGCAAAACTATAAAGGGGCACACCATGGGCCCCCCTGCATGCATCCCTGTACACCAAGGCACCAGGGGGTCCTGTATAGCCCCCTTAGATTCTCACCACCACCATTTTCGTAGCAGGCTCACTGCCATGAAATGGAGGGCAGTGAGGAAACTCATAATATACTTGGCAGTGCAACGGATGCAAAGTTGACACAGCTCTGTTACGCCTGTCACTTGCAATTATGGCAGATGCAGAAGAGATGGTAGGCAGCCCAGGTGGCATTTTAGGAATGATGTTTTGATCTGGGATTTGAGGCTCATGCCCAAGTATGGTTGTGATGCTAGCTTGGTGTAAAATGCCATTGTAAGCCAGGTGTGGCACCTCAATGCAAATGCATCTTTGGGTGGCAGCAGCGATCATGTTATGACTGTCTTGTTTACCCTTTAACTAGGGAGAAAGTGGAGATTGCTTCCTATTGGTCTGCTAGGCCATGGGCTGCTAGGGGTTGATGAGGAAGTCTTTAGCTGGGTAATGGCCACTTCGGTTGACTTCTGCCCAGTGATGGAAATTCAAGTTCCCACTGTTGGCCTGTTTAGCTTGTAGCAGAGTTTGATGAAGGCTCCTTGCCTTGCTAACCCTTGCTTACTAGGCCAACTCATGATGCAGCTAGGCTAGGGACGAGTATCCTGGCAGAGAGCTGACTGAACCCTAAGGCTTCCCTTCCATGGTTGATGGTTGGAATCAATTTGGCAAGGATTATTTTCAGAGAGGGAGATATGTGGAAGGTGCTATAGCTGTTTTTATGTGCTTGAAGGCTACAGTGAGGGCTATTGATTTCTGGCGTATGAGCTCCACGTGCTGTTTGAAGGAGCCATGTCTGCTAAGAATCCTGCCCAAGTATTTCTACTCTCTTACTTCCTCTGCACTGTCCGTGTCCAGGGGCCACTGATAGGGGAAACGCGCGGGTTTTCCCAGAGTCATTATTTTGAACTTCTTTAGATTAATTTCCATTGTGTTGGCTATGGAATATGATGCTGTAGTACACAGAAGCCTTTGAATCCTGATATTTGTTCAGCTGAGTAGCACTAGATCACCAGCGTACATCGCTGGGCTAAACTAGTGAGTAAGTCAGCTAAGAAGAGATTAAAGAGAAAAGGGGCTAGCACACACCCTTGCTGCAACCCATGATGATTACTGATCTTTCTCGACAGGTGGGCACTATCATCCAGCTGGATTCTCACCCAGGGGCCCATATGAAGAAGGATCAGGGCTTTCAGCAATGGATCAGGTATATTCCCCTTGACCAATTTGTTCCATAGCTTTCCTCTATCTACTCACCTCGCCTTTTAGTCTATAAAGGAAAGATGAAGGAGCTGCTTGGTTGCCTTCGATTGGCCAAACAGCAAGGATATAGCCAAGAATTTTTTTTATAGTTCCCACTCTTTTGGCGAACCCTGTTTGATTGATTGGGATAAGGCTCTTCTCTGCTCTTCATGCACCAGAGCGGTGCTAGGGAGTGCTTCAGCTTTCTGGTCAGTTGGGGGGGGATGGGGAGGGTTTGGAGGTAGAGATAAGATTAATTATCTCAGTTTCCTGAATGGGGTGGAAGTTTAGGCAGGATTTGATAGAGGGACAAGGGGCGATATCATACATGAAAGTTCGATCTTAGTAATCTTGTCATTAAAGTAGTTGGCGAGGTTGTCGCAGAGTCCTTTGGACGCCTGTATTGAGGAAGTAGAGGGCTTGGAGGTCTTATGCCTGATGATGTTATAGAGCTCCTTGGGTCTATATTTGGCGCATGCCAACGTGCTGCGGAAAAACATGGATTTCTTATTCTTGGTGTGATTGTTGTACTTCCTAATAGCTGTTTTGAGTGGTTTGCGGAGGGTGGTAGTGGGGTTATTCCTTAAGCTTCTTTCTTTTGGCTTTCTTTGGCTCTTAGTTGTCTCCTTCAGTGTTGAACCATGACCTGGATGAAATGGCTCAGCTTTTTTTGGCTTCGGAGGAGCTAGTTGGTCAAGCATAGCAACCAAATTTGAGTTGTAAAGCGAGGTGAGTTTGGTTGTGGAGAGGTGGTCGTTGTCGTTGGGAAGGAGCAAGCTTATCCTTTCTTCTAGGGCTACCATGGGAATCTGGGTGAGGTTTCTAGACCATTTGGGAGGGTCCTGCATAGGTGACTGGTAAAGCATTTTTTGGTTGATGCGAAATAATATCATGTGATGGTCCGACCAGTTCACTGGGAGTATGTGGTTGATCGTAATTGTGTCTCATTGAGCTATGATGGCATCTAGGTTGCTCCTTTGTAGTGTGTTTCCTGCGCAGTGTTGGGCTAAGTTGTTGTCACAGAGAAGATTGGATAACATTTGAATTAGCGGGTTGTTCGCTTCATTTCACCGAAGGTTTAGATCACCAAGAATTATGTTGTTGGCGTTCCCGAGTGTGCAGTGAGCAATCAGGTTGGACAATTGCTCCCCGAATGCGGAGGTGTTGCCTGGTGGGTGATAGAGAATTTGGAAGACTAGTTGTGAGAAGTTGGCCTGGCATAAGCTGTCCACTATTCTAGTGGGCACCTTGCCTCAGTCCAAACCACCCTTATTGATGGTAGGTTAAAGACAACCTTTATAGAAAGCTATCCTAGTGATAGCTGTGGACAGCCGCCTTCAGGCTAAGTCTTGGACGAATGTAAAACAGCTAGTTTTACCAGACTATATTCTCGTGAATGACCAAATGAAAGGAGAACCACACCAGGTATATATATAAAATATATGTATTTATTCTAAACACATCCCTCTAGTCCCTTTATGAGGCTAGAGGCAAAAGTACATTCAGTAAACTTAATAACACACAGTATTAGCACAATATACATTGAGCCCTAGGGGCATACCAAAACATATTTTAAGAAAGTAGTATAAGAACCACAACTTGACTAGACACAAGGGCTAGAGCCTGCAGAAGTGCTGGGGCCACAAGGAACCATCAATACCAAAAGATTCCTGTACCCTGGACTGGGAATAGTGTTCATCTAATCAGACATGCCATTCTGCTGGAATTTATGTACTTTAATTCCTCAGCGGACACCCTCTGAGAACGTCAGTCTAGGCGTATGACCTCAAACAGGCCAGTTTGTCCAAAAACAAATCATTGTTTCTTTGAACATAAAAACTAAGGGAGATCATCCAGACGTGTTTTTCAACTCAACAAAGCCCACCAGCGACTGCTCAACTGAAACAGTGCACCATCCACACTTATAGTGAAATAAACATAGAGAAAAATGTGTGGTGAGGAGGAAGGCACCTCCCGGGAGAACACCCTCGGGGCCTTTAGGCAGGTAAGTACCAAATTCTTGCCCCTTTCTCATCATCGGTTGCCATACCTCCTCAAAGAAAATGTGTCCCAACGCAAAACCATATGTGTCATGTGCATATAAACAGGTGCAAGACAAACAACATCCAAGGATTTACTCCTCGGTATGAAAACAAGAAAAAGTGTCTAAAATCAACCGACACACCAAAGTTACAATTTTGTTATTAGTTGTGGTGTGTACAGGTGAATTAAAAAGGGTGGTAGCTTAGCCTCGCATACCAATACCCACAGCCAACATGTTTCACTGCCCTACACACTTATTGGCAGATTCATCAGGGCTCACCACTGGGTCGTTGCACCAATATTGGACACTCTCATAGTGGAAACTGTTGAGTTGAAAATAAGCCATAATTAAAAAACATATAATGGGAGAACTCTGAAAGCCTCAAATATGTATGTCACCAATACAACATCTGTTTACCCTTATACAGCCAAATCCTCTCGTACCAGCTGGAAGAGGACAGGAATTCTTTGTCGATTGTCACATCAATCTGTAAAACACACAAGTCCGTTGTTAACAGACAATAGAAGACCAAAGGGGCAAATCTGTCCGTGATTTTATCTAACCTTTCTAAGATTCATACACCCCAATCTTCAGCACATTTCGGTTCTGGCATTCCTTATATATAGACAGCCAAAACACATGTCCGTTATTAACAGACAATAAAAGACAAGTTGCAGCCTTCCTTGTATATAAACTGCCATCGGTACTGCATGGAAAAAGATTGCTCCGATGGTGTGTCGCAGAATCAAGTGGTTGACTTTCAGTTGATGTTTAAGCCCGTTTGTAATCCACTCTGTTGCACTTAAAACACTGCCCCATATCATTTACACGTTATCGCTGCAGTAGTGGACTTAAATCCCCAGGAATCCTGTATACCGCCCCCGACTCCTCACCGTACAAACTGGCACCAGGACCGTAATTCATCCCAGGAACGCCGGGTTGTGTGTTCGAATGGTTTTATAAAATGCAGATTGCGCCGCTCTATCCCGGTCACCCGCCCAATCACGTGACCCGGACGGGGCGGGGAACGTGGGCGCCATCTTACAATGGACTTTCGTTGTGTACAAGTTACCTATTACGTGTCTTTTATGTGTATTTTAGCTCACGGACGGAGCAGATTAGGATCGAAATTGACCCAGCCCGTTTATGTTCTACGTGGTGCTACCGGATTCATTCGGTTCATAACCCCATAGCCTATTTTTCTCATGTGCTGTAAGTTTATTCTCAAGTGGGCCACAATTCTCTAGCTTCCTCGCATTATCTCTGGGGGCCAGTGTTTGGAAAATTCCCGCGGGGCTATGTCCATAATACTACGGTGTCCTCCAGCATGTAAGAATATGGGAGGTACATCATCCCGGTCACATGATAGACCACGGGACCAGAGGAGTGTGAGCGCCATGCTGGCAAGGTGCTCATACTTCTCAATGACCTAGAGTGTCCTCAATCATAACATTAGAGACCATTCAAATACAAGTTATTCAGTGTGATGATCTCCAGGACGGCCAACACCTAGTTGTATCCCTATATTGCCCCAAGCGCACTGCGGGAGATCTTACCCAATATTGTGCTTAAATTGCTGGCATACCTGCAATATCAATATTGCCAATGAGGAGCTGAGTTTCTTCTTGAATCACCCTGCCTGACATGAAGCCCTTCTAATCTGGGTTAATTAAGTTAGATGCCAATTTCGCCAATCTCCCCGCTAAAATGGCCATAAAGATCTTGTAATCGGCGTTTAGCAGGGAGATTGGGCTGTATGAGTCTGGAGCCAAGGTTTTTTTTCCAGGTTTTAAAATTACCACCAGCGTAGCCTCACTCCATGATTTTGGCATCACCCCCCTGGAGGAATATATTGAATTAAAGAGAGTAAAGAGAACGTGCTGGAGATCTTCCTGTAATAATTTATATATTTCATTGGGGATGGCATCTAGGCCGGCAGCTTTTTATTTTTTTGCTCTTTTTATTTGGGTTTTTATTTCCTCCATTGTTATGGGGGCATCAATCAAGTATCTCTCTAGAGGTCTCAGTGAGAATAGGTAGAGATGTATTTGCTAACCAGGAAGGTACCTCTGCCTGAGTAGGCTCGACATCCTCTTTATAAAGTTCCGAGAACAATAAAAGTAAAGTGTTTTGTATCTTTTCCTGGTTGGATGACTTATTGCCACTGTTATCTATAATTAATTAATTTATGTCATTGTTGGCTCTATCCATCCTAGTCTTTCAGGCGAGGAGTGCCCCCGCCTTCTCACCATATTCATAGTGCTCCATATTCCTAGATTGCCACTGTGCTTTGCATTTCTGATCCAAGAGTAGCCTACATTTTTGTCTAACCTCCTCCAGCTGTTTATCTACCAAATCAAAGTTTCCCTGATCTCCTAAGCTAGGATTGCTTCTTTCTGCCTCAAGGCCAGCAATCGCCCCTTCTAAAGCTTGTATGTCTTGAGTTTTTTGCCTGTTTTTGGAACTTATTAGGGAATGCAGCTGACCTCTCAAATTGGCCTTGTAGGCATTCCATACCTGTTTTATAGAAGTTGATCCCAGGTTGAAGGCAAAAAATTCTAAAGTAGATCTACTAATGGATTCTAGGATCTCTCTATCAGCAAGCATTGCTCTATTCAATGTCCATCTTGGACGTGTGTATTTCCCACTGATTGCAGAGACAATTATTAGGGGGGCATGGTCAGATAGGTGTATCGGCTGGATCGAGATACTTGTAATATGATTTAGGTTTTCTTTATTTACCAACATGTAGTCGATATAGGAGGAGTGTCTATACCTTTTACTAAAATACGTAAATCCCTGGGTATTTCCTTTCTTAGATCTCCATATATCTGCTAAATTTAAATTTAGCATTAAGTTTTTCATTACCCTGCGTGATTTTGGGGTTGCGCAAAGAAGTCTCTAGCAGAAATGCACGAAGTGGGCTCATGGAACACTTGTGGAGTGTAGGCCCACAATATCTTCAGTGCAGATGGTGCTTGGGGCTTGGGCTACAAGTAACCTAAAGTACAACTTCAAGCGATGTCCAGAGATCAATGCACTAGCAAATGTGCACTGTGTCCAGGGGTTCCGGTTCCATGTCAATCGTGAGAGCTGCGGGACTCAGCTTTGCTGGGGACTGTAGTATGGCCAGAGAGGTTGCGTGGAGGCAAGAACTCCTCTTCAATGTGGGCAAAAAGGCCAAATGGATTCCTTTTAGTTGAAGGCCCTAGCAGCAGATGGATGTATTTAATGACGGGGAATGATGCAAACTTTAGATCAAGACGGATCTCTGAGAGTCAGGATCGGCCATCTTGTGGTCAGGCAGATTCTGTTAGAGCAGCAGGGCTCCGTGTAGGTCTTGAGCGCTGTTATGCAGCTGTCCCAAGTCTCCTCTGGTCAGCTAGAGGCAGTAGGAGACCTCGTCAGCATCTTTAGGGATCCCAGATCTTAGCTTGCCCTAGCAATTGGTGTGTAGGTGGGCCGTGAGTTGACCAGGGGCGGCCATTTCAGAGTCAGTCATCATACCTGGGGGATTCTGCTGGAAGGCGTGTCCAGGAGAGGACACTCGTCAGATATGGGACTCTTGTGGGACCAACGCTGTGCTGATCAGAGAGCACTTGGTGGGTTCCTTTTTGATGGAAACCTCATCAGGACTGCTTGCTGCTGTCCTGGCAGCACGGGTGAGGGACATTTTCTCCGTTTGTGTCTGGTCGCAGACGTTTGGACTCTTTCTGTTCCTGGACTGTTCCGGTGAGTCCCACTTCTTGAGGGGGGTGTTGGAATTGGGGGGATGGGAGGGATCAGGTCAGATTTCACTGAGATATTGACCCCCGAGCCCGGGAGCCTGATTTCAGAGCTGAAGAAATCAGACTTATCAGAAATATTACTTTTACGTCGAATTACACTTCTTTGACTAGGTCACCTCTCAAATATTCACTAACCATTATAAACATTTACTCTTCATTCTGTAGCACACATAGCAGTAGCAAATCAGCATTATTTAATTCATGATTATTTAATTCATGATTATTTAATTATTGTTTTTGTGCATGAAGGGACACCTTCATGCACCAAAACAATAATTAATGGCATTCTGCAGCACACATAAAAAAGCAAAATAAGAGGAAAAATAAAAGTAACTCTCCTTGTTGCACCGATTTAATGCCTGCTTTTGCATTGTGTTAGTTTTTGGCGCTGCCTCAGATTTACAGATCCTTGTAAATCTCGCGCAGCTTAAAAAAGCAATGGGTGTGGTGATGGCACGCCACAGCAACACCCATCGCATGACCCTTTCATGTAGATACCTGCATGACAGGGTGCCATATTTACAAAGTGCAGTTAAGCCACAAAAAGTGGACTAACGCCACTTTGTAAATATGGAGCAGGGCATTGCGCCACTTGAACATCAGTAAAAGTGACGTTCCAATGGCACAAGCCCCTTGTACATATGCCGCAAAGTGTTTCCCCAACTTAAGAACAGGATAGGTCAGTACATAGCCTTCCCATATTCAAGGTACTTACCAGGTTTCGAATGTAATACAGGCTTTTTTGAGTATGTAGCTTATACTCTATGATAACATTACAGCTATTTGTTTACACAAAACGTCTACTTTCAATAACATTTGAAATGTTATGTGGATCTGAAAAAAACAAGATAGTACTTATTTTTCAATTTCACTTCTCTCATTAGTTAGATTTCCGAAATTATTACTCTATTACAGCATTTAATTAATGACATACCTTTTTGCGCACTCAAATACATTTTGGAAATTAATTCAGTTATCCTACAAGAACTTTGTAAAGAATACGATGCAACAATATTTAAGCGACAGCAGGTGGCACTGTTGATGCACGCTTCGGCATTTTGAGATAAATGTCTTGATGTCCATAACAATACAGTGATTAGAAGTATATATTGGTGACAAGTAACCTAATTAAAATTTAAGTATAGTTTTAGCTACCGAGTGAAGGATATAACCTTAAGGAAAACCAGCATTGGCCATAAAATTAGCAAACGTAAAATAAAATAACACAGCGTCAATGTCGTGAACAAAAGAAATATACATAGGTAAGTAATATCCTTCATATTAACACACAAATCGTGTTATGGACTGCAGTAAGAATATCCATGCATTAATCCTCATCTATCACACAAGGAAATGAAGCACAACTTAAATCTACAAAGTTCTTTCTGAGGCATCGCACAATATGCAGGCGGAGCGAGAGTTCTTGACACGTTTTCACAAAAATCATCAATCTGTGCATGAACATATCATTTGTGGCTTGTGGACATATTGGAAAGAGATGTCCTGTTGTCACATAGCAAAGGTCAGGTCTGCGGCCCTTGAGCACTTTCATATCCTCTGAGTGAGTGTATGGCATTCAGATGGTAATCACAAAGCATAGCATACCAATTTAATATGTGTAGTCAACGCAATGGGACAGAAGGTGGTGCTATTGCCCCATATTCAAACTAGTAAGTAATAGGTGTCATGTATTGATATTATTGTACTCAAACAGAAAAATAAAATAAAGAGAGCGACCACGGCAGCTCATTAAAGGCTACACCGGCCTTGAGATGTTTCACCAGAAAGCGGATGTAAGAGGAAATGATCAGACGCTCCCTTTCCACGAACAGACTCGTAAGGATAATAATAACAACAAACTGGAAAAGGTGCCCGGATATCAACAGGAAATGAGGACCACATAATGTCTAATTTGACGATCTTGAGCACCTGAATTCCAATCCGAGCATTTGCTCTTGACCAAACGTATGAATTTGGGAAAATCGAGTCATCTCTTTGGCATGGACGTTGATTAATCAAAATGCCAGGGGGAGCAGAAGCAACAACATATGCCATGTGACCCTTGCTGATGACAAAAGAAGTGACATCACACAAACTTTGACCTGATGACATCACAGGGAATGACATCACTTGCCATTTAGTCCCCCATTAAATTAAAGGAAGTGACATTGCATGAACTTTAACTTGGTGCGCTCACAGGAAGTGATGCATTTAAACTTTTAGTTAATTACATCACACACAGAGGCTAGAAAATCTCTACAGATACAAAAGAAATATCTTGTGAACAAAAAAACTTCAGATCCTATTGAAAATGCAGCTGCATACATGGTTTCAGGTAGTATCTTCCGATATCCAATTAAGATAATGTAGCTATCAAATAGTGTACAACAATAGAGAATGCACTAGTCAAGTTGGAATGAGCTATTATCAGTGTCCAATAACTTATAAAATGGGAAGGTTTTTGATCCTATAATGTCCAAAAACATCATGTCTACAGGCCCCTGGGTGCAAGATGTCTGCTGTTTGTAGATGCAACAATTAGAAATGGGAGAAAATGTAAATTACGAGTTTTATGAAATCCATATAAACATAAAGTTAACTCTTTAGTTTAAAGTTCTCCCATTTCAAAATGTCACATGTACACACAGTAAGACGCTTGCTCCCAGTAGCTGGGAGTCACAGTACCATATATAAAATTGAAAAATACAGTCATTTTTATAGTGGGATAAATTCAAAGTGCAGAAAAATGTTCCATATTATGAAAATTTGTATGCACTTCAAATTTCCCCATTTAAAAGAAATGGTTGTATGTTTGTGTTAGACATGTAATGGTGCCACATATGCTAAAAAGTATGTCCTGCACCATAAGTATATACGACACAGACTCTCATACTCCCATAAACATATATCCCATTCATATGAACACATGTTCATATATCTCCCAGACCACACTTTTACTGAGACACATGGCAGCCCTCTGTTCATGCTGGGCAGGCAGGAGGGCAGTGGAAGGTCAACAAAACCCTAAAAGTATACATGAGGTGCAGTGGCAGGTCCATGGAGCATGGTGGGCAAAAGGGAGGGAGCCGGGGGATGCACACAGTTATCAGAGGGCAGGGAGAAGGAAGGTAGGGGCAGTATGCAAAGCACAGAGGCTAAGCAGGAGGGCAATGATAGGGGCATAGTGGAGGGCAGAAGAGAGCAGGAGGAGTGGGCAGGGACATCAAGCTTACTGGTGGGCAGTGGCAGCACCTCAGTCCATGCAGGGCAGGAAGGAGGGGGCAGGTGCATGGACTCCGACAACAGAGGGAGGCAGTGGGTAGGGGCAGCAAGCCAATTGTGCAGGGCAGGCGGAAAGGGCAGTGGCAGTACAACAGCCACACAGGGCTGGATGGTGGAAAAGATATGGTCTTGGAAAATTAAGGGGAAGGAAGAGGGTGGTTAGGTGTATCAATCTTTAAAAGGGGCAACACAACAGACAGTGCCAGGACAGACCCTGTGTCCTGCCTCCCTGCAGTGCATTATGATGGACATCTTACTTTACATTACCAAGGCCTAGAAAGTCACTGAAAAAAACAAAGGTTAAAGTGACATTATAGTTGAGAATTGTAAGAATATCTAACTTTATATTAACAAAACCATGGAACTTCACAAAGGCTAAAGGGGTGGAATAGTTACGTGACAATATAATGTAAAACATACTTTTTGAAACTAACAAAATCACTGAAATTCACCCTAAAGTAACTATTACATGTGCCCTCGCCATGCACTGCTTTGCCATTGCACATTAAATCACACATGACATTCATTGACTACATTCATAACATCCCTAATCACACCTGAAATGCCATCCTAATGCCTACATATGACCTAGCATCACAACAGATATTTGCTACAATTCTCTTTACCATTTTATATCAACATATTAACTAAACCCTCTACTGCTTCCCTTCGCACACATCTCATTCTATGTAGTTTGTTAAGCTGTTTTTTTTACCTCCCAAATGCATTGGTAGCCCTGCCTTTAGGACATTTACTCTTGTTGGTACATATAATTCAGTTATTCCCTGACTGGGATAGGTTTGTGAAATATAAATACCCAAAATAAAGTTAGCACATTGTGTTCCCACGGAACAAAGAGCCTAAATGGGCCTCAATGTTTACATTTATTTTTCAAAATTCTGCGAAAAAGAAATTGGCAACAAGGAAAAATTGTGACAGTAAATCTGTTCTGCTTAATTGGTTGCCAAGTCTGCATTATGAAATATCTTATGAGGTTAAGGTACCTGCTGCATATATCTTTGTGTGCAACTAGGTCTCCTGGGATAATAATAGTGGCAAGATAACCCTGGAGGTTAACGTATTTACTGGAGAGATCTGTGTTTTGTCTAGTCCCAGTTTTGAATCAAAGTAGCATAAAGGGTTAATATGTTTCCTGCAAAACACATTATATAATACGCAAATGACAGATTTTTATTTTATTTTAGAAAGGTAAGCGAGCTACTGATTTTAAGACCAAGATCCATTTGTTACTTGCAGTTCATAAAATGTTGTCCATTCAATATAACACAGTGAGCTATGAACGACATGTGATTCCTATACTTTGTAAACCTTACTGTCTTATCTAACACATTCTGAACATTGATACACACACATATAAATAATTGTCAATGCATAATATGTACGTGTGATGTGCAGTGCTCTGACACCCTGCACTGAGATGAGTAGCGCTATCAAACAAATAAAACAAAGTAGTTGGTTACCACCGGCATGCCCCTTTTAACCCCATACACAACAGAGCAGCAGCACGTGTGTTGAGGTCAGAGAAGACAGTCTGGTTGTCCTATAATTTAACTCTTATTAAACTCCGGCAGCAATTCCTAAATACAAACATAAAGTACTGATCAATGTAGCTAACATTTCTTACACATATTTCCTTGCCTCTGGCCAGCTGCCATCCATGCCAATGCCAATGATGAGTGTCATCACTGTCCCATCTTATAATCTGTGCACGATGGGAAAATGTATGCTCAAAAGGCAGCCACCCGCCATTGGATTTTTTCACGCATAATTGGGAAAAATATCACCCATTTATGCGTAACATAGCCCAATCTGGCAACACTGCCACCAGCATCCTTCAGGTCCCCAATCCAAGATGCACAGCCTAATCCACATGAAGAGTAAACACAATCAACAGTCTTTAAATCCAGTTTCTTCATATTTATTCCAGAATTTTTACCCATAGTAATTCACAGGTTTAAAGAGATGTCAATCCAGGCTTTTTTCAGCAGTGACTGGCGATTCACCATTATTCATAGGTCAATATAGGAGGCGTAACTCAATACCCAATGCATTTCGGGTAAACTGTCCTTCACCAGTCAGATGCAAGAGAAATCACATCATCAAACGATGGACAGCCATGATTAAACATTCTATTAGAAAATTGAATCTTCATTGTCACATGCAAACCAGATGATCATTCACTGTTAAAAACTACACCCCCTACCAAACAAACTCTTTCCATGAATGATTAAGCTGACAAAAGAATCCAAAGTGTGTGTAAAATGACTAAAATGAAATCTTGCGAAAACATATACCAAATAAATCGCAAAAAAATTTGCCCACATATATACCCATTGAAAGTTAAAAGTACCAAACAATACATGTATGGTCTATAAACCCACAATGGCAAATGAAAACGAGAGTCAAAGCAGGCAGTTTAGATCCACAGCGATAACCAATAAACCCAGGGGGATATGTACAATGAAGTAGCAGAGCGTGTTGTTAGCCTCCTGGGCGTAACGACACGCTCCGCCACTTCGGAAATGCAAGGCTGCACCATATTTACAAGAATGTGGTGCAGCTTTGCGTTTCCCTCTGAGATGGCGCTAAGTTTAACAACTTAGCTCCAATGCAGGCACCCTTGCACCAGAGTGCAAGGGTGTCTGTGTGCAGGGGAGGATTGGTTATGTGTAGGAAGGTGTCCCTTTCTGCACATAAACAACCCTAAAATGCCACTTTGTAACTTTCATGTGTGCTGCTTCATGCAGCACCCATAAAATTGAAAAAATTGAATTTTTTTAAAAGGTTTGTTCATGTACAGGAATAACATAATTCTATGATAACAATTCTATGAACTTATATATGTAATTTGAACATGAGCAAACAACGATCCTAAGCAATTAGTTGATTATATATATGACTGGAAAACTGCCTGTCGATTTTCCCAATTCATTGAGCTATGTCCAAATAGGGAGCCTCCAGTACTGCTATAACCCCATAACTGTTCCAACTGCAAAATTAAACAAGGGTGCAGGCTACCCGGAGGGCAGAAAAAATGGATACCATTCATGATGAACGGTAGAAAGCACACCAAACTGCTAAAGTTTTGCCTTGAGCATTGCAAAACTTTAGCAGATTGGTGTGCATTCTCCCATATATCATGCAGTGGCGGAGAGTACCAGGCCGATTGCCTACAGCAGAAATAAACAATGTATCTAGAAATCAAGGACTGCGCCGGTCGGCCCGGGGCAGGTGAGGGTCACCATAGCAACAACTCTTTCTTGTTCTTTTCCCCAGGCCCAAATTACAGGCCATCATGACGCAGAGCTTCAGCTGTGCACGCAAGTGCTGCTGACGCTGATTTTATGCCACGCGCTTGCTTAAGGCTGACCACAAACAGCCATGGGTAGCAAGCAAGGTGGCAGGCAGGGCTTAATTTGTGCCGGGGCCTGCCGGTGCTTAGCACCGGCACCTAATTATCAGGGCCGGGTCTACAGTACAGTCACGCTGCTCACGCATTAAGAAGTGAACCGTCAGTAATTGATGTATTTTTAAAGAGTCGTAGCACCACCACAGAGAGTGTGTGCTGTGCTGCTGCTGTAAGTGCTGCTGTCACTTAGTTACCGTCGTACTGGTGACTGACTCCGATTCTCATTTTCAATTTTTCTCCTCACTCTTTCAATGATATCCTCACTTAAGACTTCAGGCCGCGGATCAGTGGGCGGTACAAAAGGGGGTGGTGATGGACGGACAGTGGGCGGGCTGGGACACTGAGTTGGGCAGGTCTTTGTCTGCGGGGGTTGGGGCTGTGCACGGCAGAGGCAGGGATGCGTGCGCAGATTTTGCAATTGAATGCGCGCGCATTCGCTGCCTGCTTTAATTTTGCCACAGCACGCCCCAGCATACCAGCACGGCCACACCTCACACAACCACGGCACCGGACCGCACCCTGACCGAGTATCCATGGTGGTTGAAGTGAACAAACTTCTACGCCACAGTTGAAAGTAGCAGGAGTCAGGTAGGGACATAACTTTGTGCTCACACACCAGGTGAGGGCGAGGCATGGCCTGTGGAAGGGGTAGGCCGGCGGCCAGGCGGCCTATAAATAAAGCTGCAAGTGCGCAGGTGAGGCAGGCAGCCAGGGCAGGCCGCAGGCGCAGTGATTACTGTTTCTTTATTGATTGGTCTGATGATCAATCAATCAATCAATCATAATAAAGCTGCGCGGGTGAGGCGGGGGGGGGCAGGCCAGGACCTATAATTATGATTGGTTGGTTGGTCTGATCATGATGATGAGGTTTGATTGACAGTGACCCCCCTGGTTTGATGATCATGTTGGCAGCAGTTGTGCAGTCAGTCACAGTAGCTATTGTTGAATTTGTACAATTGCGAGCCGGCCCGGGCTGCCTGGATGGATAAGTACTGACTGACTGTCTGGACTTCCCTGGGAATCTGGATTCAGTTTCGGTTCCGGGCAAATCTGTGAGGGTTGGGGCTGTGCGCTTTCACATTTAATGCACGCGCATTCGCCGATTTGCCAGCCACACCCCACAACCCAGCATACCCGGCCACACTGCCTCAGGCTCTGAGGCTCCGGGCCTTCACGCTCCCCACCACCGTCCGAGTCATCGTGGCAAGCCAGCCAGCCACCGATCAAAGTAGCGGCGATCGGGCGATGAGGATGGTGGAATGATTGCTTTTGAGGCATTACCTGGAGTAGGCCGGCGGACTAAATAAAGTTGCGCAGATGAGGCAGGGCAGGGCCGGTTATAGCCTTATACAATGTGTAAACTCGTTCATAGAGACACGTTACAGAACACTAGCCATCTGCACAAACTAAGTTGCCTTGAAATGCTTTCTGCCTTGGGGGGATTAATGCACAGCAGAAAGCAGAATCGTCGAGTTTTCCCTTTTATGCCATGTTGGGGGTTATTTTAGCAGTGCCCATACACCACACCATGGCCTCTTGGCGTTGGTGACTGAGAGGACTAGTGTTACTGTGATATCAGACATATGACGTGAGGGAACAGAATCCCTTTATGTGGCACGATACCTGGGCAGCTGATTGTTGACACACGATGGCTGCGTCAGTCACCCAGGACCCAGGAGGACCGCCCTCCTGCGCGTGGGTTGACGAGTACTAGGACAGGTCCGACGTCGGTTAAGCATTGCCAGGAAGTAGAACATAATTACACACTCGTTCATATTCACATCCTTTCAAACATGTTTTATCATAACTATTTTGTGGCCAGAGTGCCTACACAAGCAGTTCAGCAGGAAGAAAATCCGAACCGGACACGTTGTATAAGTAGTTATGTTTAAATCGGAGAACATCGTATATTAAGCACCGCAGAGTTGGAGGTCCTCCTTATTTCCTTTTCTACTTTGAGATTCTTTGTGATCGACTGTACTAACGTTATTCCAAATAAGCATACAAAAGAATATTTTTGAAAGTAATGTAATACATCAAAACTGCAGTTACTTCACAAGTTTCAATCAGTTTGTCCGAAAGACCGTCATGTAACACTGTATGAGATCGCCCCCCTCGCCCTCGCGCCTCCTAACCTAACTTGGCTGTGAATTATTCTTTTATAGCGTTCTTCCCTTAAGATGTGGAAAGAAAAGTGCACACACCCTTCCACGATGCGAGGAAACGTTTATTTATGGTTATTTGAAAAGCAGACAACCTGCCATAGCCTAGGGCAAGTTTAATTTAAAAAAACATAGTAAAAGGCTTTTTTTTAATCATTATGCTGTTGATTGGTCTAATGATCATCATGATTTAAAGAAATATTTAAAAAAATACCGCGGAGGTGAGGCAGGGCCTGGCAGGCCGCAGGTGGCGCGATTACTGTTTCTTTAAGTTTAATCATTATGTTGATTGGTCTGTTGATGGCCTGGGGTAGGCCGCCGTTCAAATCATTATGATTTAAAAAATAAAGCTGCGCAGCGGGGGGGGGGGCAGGGCCTATCATTATGTTGTTAATTGGTCTGATCATGGTGTTTGATCCCCTGGTAGTTGATCATGTTGCCAGTAGTGCTGTCACAGTGGATATTGTGCAGTTGCGGGCCGGCCCTGGCTGCCAGGATGGATCAGAGTAGTTCAGTACTGGCACTGGGATACTACTGGATTCAGTTTCGGGTCAGGGCAAATCTGTGGGGGTTGGGGCTGTGCGCGGCAAGCAGCGTGCACAGATTTTTCACATTTCAATGCGCGTGCATGCATGTGCTGCTTTTCCAGCCACACCACACCCCAGCGTACCGCACTGCCTCAGGCTGAGGATTGATTTTGTCACTTGTGAAACTGTGCACGGTTGACGGTTTACAGTATGTTCACAATCACATGATGGAAGGGACTGTGCAGCCGGGTTATGAAAAAGGGTTACTGCCCTGGCTGGCTCTGACCCGTTCCCACTTTCCTTCCTAGTATCACAAACACCTTGCCATCTGTAGGGCTGCAAAGAAGCGCCACCCTGGAGTATGATGTGAAAAGTGAGGGCATTGCACTGCAACAATTCAAAGAGCTGCGCCTTTGTATTTTGTGGTATTGCTGTAGTGCGTGCCTTGCAAAAGGCAGCGGAGTGTTGCACAGGGTCCACCACAAGCATAAAGACACGTAAAATGAGAGGCAGCACTTTTGTGTAATGTTAGTGCACACTGCATTTTGATAAAATGTTCTTAAAAGAGGTGCGAATATGTCTCTTCCTAAATTGGAACGGCGTTGTTGTAGCAATCCTGATAGAGGCTTGGTTTTGCTCCAGATCCTGGATGCATAGAGGGAAAATGTCTGCTTCATTGTTTCTTCTTTTTTAAACTTCTCAGTCTCTAGTCTGATGCTTCCCTGGCTGGGAGGTGTGTATTGAGGAAGTGGGTGGAGCCACAGAAAAGTAGGTGTGGCCTCTGACAAACATTTGAGCACCTGCACTTCAGATTTTACAAATTAAGCACTGGTGGCAGGATTCACAATGGGTGGCCTAGGGGTTGCAGTTGTGACCCCTGGAGACCCCTAACTGACGGCCATGCTCTCTATTCCTTCATTTTTAAATATATAGACATAAAAATGGTGTGTGAATATATGTATTGCAAATGTATGTAATCCTATTTGCCATTAATCAGTGATTATTTACGCCATGGAGCAATTCCGTAAAGCACACCATTGTTACAATGCACAATGATTCAGTCACAAATTCCAAATTCACAAATTAATACAAATGGTCCAGGTAGAAATTGAGCTGCCAAGCGTCTTTGAAGGTAAGATGTGTGAGAAAGGAGTGTGATGTTTTAATGTCATTAGTTAAGTGCATTCTGACCCAAGTGGAGAGGAAAATGACAGAGGCTAAGGGTAAAACATCTCTAAAAGGAGTGTAAAAGGATGTTGCTTCTGGTATGGCCAACAATAGAACAGGTCCCTGCGTAAATTATTGGAGGGATCACTGAAACAGACTAAAAAAAGAGTAGTGGGAATGGATAAAAAGCAGTTTTTTTGCCAAGTTCGTATATCACATAGTTTTTCTATATTTAATTCCCTTTTTCAGATACAAAGCTGGGGGTCTCATAAACATTTCATCCTCTAAAAGTTGTAATGTTAAAAACGCTGGGCAGCATTGTCTCAAGCCTAAACTCCTTAAAATAGGTAAAATCCATCACTTTCTTGGGACAGAATAAAATGCACAAAATAGTAGCATGTGCATAGTAGATTGCAAGGACACGTCATCACATGTGCACAATGACATGGCGCTAGACCAGTCATTCATGTCTGGAAAGCTTATCATCCTATGAAAGTTCCCCAATCGAAAACGGGTCAACATCATTCTGTCATAAGCCCCAATAACAAATATCAAATACGGTTGGATAATGTAGGTAATTATTCATTTCTGATTCTCCAGTACCGTTAGCTTTAAAATGTCAATTAAGAGTCTGTTTATCTCCAGGAGCTTTAAACAGTAAATTTTCAAGGTTTTCCTTGAGATTGTAATTGCAGGTTATCAAAGTTTTTCGGGTGTCCAAGGTCTAGCATAAACCTTTTAACGTAGTTTAACTAAGGAATACAGGATGCCTGTTGTAAGTTTAAACAATCATTTAAAATATCCTGATTAAAACTGGTGTTAGTAATTGTCCAAATCTTATGCCATAATAAAATTGGTTGAGTCTTTATTAGGTCAGATATATATGGCATCACTAGTTCAGCGTGACAAATATAAGTGGATCTACTCCTTGGGACTGCCAGAATGTATCTAAAGAAGGCATTCTCAATTAACTGCAGGGGCTGAATATCAGCATAACCCCAGATGCCTGTGCCGTACTTAGCAGTTGAGACACACTTAGCTTTATAAATCTGCAATAATTCTACTACTGAGGGTCTTCCCAATTTTCTGGCAAAGTTGGCTAGGGCAGATGTAGATTTCGTGAATAACAATTTTCTGGCTAGGACAGCCTGGGACCATGTCCCATTAGGATCAAAGAGGATGCCCAAATAAGAAAATCTATTGATGAATTTAACCTTGTTTTTGTCTATGGATATATCTCATCATTTTGCACCGTTTTTTCCACATTTTATGATAAATGTTTTTGAAGCTTTCACTCGTAGACCCAAATTGTACATAAAAGTTGAAAAACTAGACACTACTCTTTGGAGCCCAAGTTGTGTTTATGATATTAAAACAGCATCATCTGCATACAGTAAGGCTGAAATAGGACACTTATCTATATACGGTAAATCCTGACACTGACTCACTAAATCCTGGCCTAGGAAATTAATACACAAAAAACAATACAGTGGTATAGGGCTAGAGGGATGTTTAAAGACCTGCCTAAGTATTATCCCCCAGGGGAACTACAGATACAAACAACAAACTTAGGGGTCTAAACTAGAAATCTTTTAGTGATTTCTTGAAGTTATCCTTATGCCTCCTCGAGTGAATAGGAAAAAACAAATTAAACTAACAAACCATATCACCAGAATGTGAAACACCTGCGATTGTCAGTCAACCTTGCTGAGGATTCCCATCAATGTCTTGTATCGATCAATATTCTCATCTGGTAATCCTACCGGGGTATTGTGTCTCTTGATCATTGAGACAACCAGCATACCCTGATGGTCGGTTTGGGGTGACGACCCACAATCACTCGGTTATACCACATGGTGTTGGTATGATGGGAAGGTGCAGTGCAAAAATAATATAAGTGGTGAATAAAAAAGGATAGGGAACTTAACAGAAACCTATTTAATAAACTTAAGCCCCTTCCGGTTTAAAAACAAGAACAGTGCATCACAATAATCGCAGTACACACAAATAGCTGCGAGAGGGCCAACATGTTTCAGCCTTTAGAGGAAAATGACCAATGCTTTCTTCAGGGCCTCTGTTCTATATTAATGCTACTGCCTATAAGTGACTAAATGTGTGAAAAATAATATAAAAAACACACAAGTGAACCAACAACAGTAAAGGATATAATATTCCTTCAGCTGTCTAGAATCCTCTCTTCGGCACCTGGTGTCTTAGTAGTATTCAGTGTGTCCTGGAATGGACCTCACCTCTTCCTGGACCTGGCTAAGGATGTGTGAGACCCCGCTCTGTCCGTCGTTGTCTCGGTCAGTGACTGAGTCAGGGGGAGGACCTCCCCCTGACTCAGTCACTGACCGAGACAACGGAAATTAATATACAGTAAATAAAAACGGGACAAGACACATCCTTATCTTACCCCTTTCCCTATTGCAAACTTTGCAGTGCACTCTCCATTAATTCCATAGAGGAGCCTTGCTTCAGCTTCTTGATATAATTGCCTCTTAAAATTATTGAGTGGAGTTTCCACGCCCAAGTCCTCTAAAAAGCTTCATCATTTATTGTGTCTGACTCAGTCGAACGCAGAGCTGAGATCTACAAAGTCCAAAAATAGCTTGCCCTGATTTGCCTGTGTATATTTACCCACAAGTATATCTAAGTTTAGGCCCTGCTCAATCGTGCCTAAGCCCTGTCAGAAGCCGTATTGTATTTCTGTGATCGGGTGCCCAGACCACCTGCTCCTCCCATCAGCCATCGATAAATTTGCGTAGCTGGGGGCGAAGCAGGTGCCCATCGCAGGTGGCCTGGGAACCCGATAATGAGAAATGGTCAAAAAAGGTTGTGTTGTGGTATAGATACATCAACGGCCTATTTTTGATATGGAATGGATCAGTGGAAGAGGCAGAAGAGTACTGTTGGAACTGGCCCTTCTTGCAGGGTCATCCCCAAACTTTTTGCTTCTTCCTCCCTTATTTTTCCTGACCCGTGGCTGTTGGCAATTGGACTCTGAGCACTTTACCACTGCTGTCCAGTGCTAAAGTGCATATGCTCTCTGTGTGAATTGTTATTGTGATTGGATCTACATGATTGGCATATTTGTATCACCATGAAGTCCCTAGTAAAGTGCACTGGGTGTGCCAGGGCTGGTGATGACAAATGCTACTAGTGGGCCTGCAGCACTGATTGTGCCACCCACATGAGTAGCCCTAAAATGGTGTCTCAGGCCTGCCGCCGCAGTGCTTGTGTGCAGTCCAGGAACTGCCATGTCCTCCTGGTCAGTGTCCCCACTGACCAGGCCAAACCCATCCCTTTTTGTGCACATTGGTCACCAATATGGAAGGCCCAAGGTACCCCCCTGGGCAAGGTGCAGTGTATGTAAAAGGTAGAGCATGTAATAGTGCAGGTGACATGCTTTGGTAGTGAATTACAGCCATTTTCGTATTTCACTATTGTAAGGCTATCTTGCTCCATAGATTAACATGGCGGATGCTGGCTACAGTGGCTTCCAGCATTTCTTCTCATAGGAACAAGATAGGACATAAGTATCTGGTATCCCTGAACTCAGAATTTAATAACACATCTTTTAGGAAAGGTTGTTTTAAAATCCTGTGTTTGAGAACAGAACTTTTAGAAGGTTGCTGTTCTCTTGTCTGGCCTTTCTGTGTGCCTTGGCCTGTTTGTGGATTGACTGTCTGGTTTGAAAGTGACAGGGGCTGGGGATTCCCAAGGAGGCTGGCTGAGTCAGCCCTAGGCTGAATGACTGCATTAGCAACCTGAGTGGTAGGAGGAGTTAGCTCCTGGGCCTGAATAGGGCTGTGCCTGCCTGCCTCAATGCTGGCTCCACCTCCTGCTGGGCGTCTGACGACCCTGACCCTCACTCTGAAAGGAAAGGAGAAGCCAGGAAAACAAAGTACTCAGGAGACACCCAGAACTGGTTCAGACCGGGCTCAGGGCCCACTTGCACAAAGAGAACAAAGACTTTTAGGGATATAAGAACAGGACCCCTGACAACAGAAAATTAGATCATCTTCAAGAAGGAACCTCTGCCATGGAGAAAGCTGAATCTGAAGAAGGAAGACTGTCCTGCTGTTGCTCTGCTGGACTGACCTGTTGCTTTGCTGCCAAGGAGAGGGAAGGACTTTGCTGTGGTGCTGTGTCCCCTGTCTTGAAGGAATCTCCAAGGGCCTGAGAAGAGCTGGCTCCCTGTTCTGAAGTCCCAGGAACAAAAGGACTTCACCCCCAACTTCCCTGAACTCTGCTGAGAGAGTTCTGTCCTTCCTAGAGTGCTGGATCCAGTTGTGGGGCCTCTGGAAGTTGTACCTGTGCTTGGAAGCTTGAAACCAAACTTGAGAGACTTTTGCAATTGAAAAGTGTCACATTGCTCGCTTGCGGAGCACATCCCCGATAGTGCGAGAAGTTTCCCGCCGCTACGAAGGTCGAGATCGTCGCAGCGCCTGATGCCGCTGCCAGAGCCGTTGCATCCTTCGTTTGCGGGACGCACCAGACCTGTGCGGGAAAGTCAAACATCGCTGCGAGTGTCGTCGCTGGGTGAGATCGCCGCACCGCTTGCTTGCGGACCGCATCACGTCGCTGCGAGCATCGTCGCAGAATCATCGAATCGAGGAGCTGCGAGAGAGAGGATCACCGCTGGACCGTGCCTCGTCGCACCGGAGATCGTCACAGCCCCTACGAGATCGTCGCATCGTGCCTTTGCGAGAACAAACTTCCTACGGAACCTACGCACTGGAATCCATGCAAGTGACCTTCCTCCCCATACAGACCGGATTCGCCACAACACGGCTGCTGCTGCAGCGGGGCTGTCACATCGCCTCCCCAGGGTCTCAGGAGCAACACATCGCTTGTTTTCCACTTTACCAGCTTCTGCTTTTGGAACTTTGTTGCAACTAAAAGTTACTGTGAGTAAGCGTGACGCAACTGTGAACTTTTCACGCATCTCTGGATTATTCTATCGCAACCTAAAGAATTTTATCGCAAACCTTAAGAACTCTTTTGAATCCATATTCTTGAACTGTGTATGTTGGATTTTTGTCGTTTTGGTCTTGTGTAGTTTAGATTAAATACCTTTATTTTTCTAAACTGTTGTGGAGTCAGTTGGTGGTGTTTTCACTGTGTTACTGTGAGTGTTGGTAGAAATATTTTACGCATTGCCTCTGGTTAGCCTAGACTGCTCGTGCCAAGCTACCTAGAGGGTGAGCAGGGGTTATCTCAGAGGGTTATCTCCTTGCCCTGACTAGAAGCAAGGGTCTCTATTTGGACAGTGGTATCTACCTCTGCCAACTAGAGACCCCCAGTTCTAACAAGTATGTTGCAGTACTCAATGAAAATCAGGTGAATCTAAGGTTCACGGGACAAGTTAGTTTGGTAGCAGCAAACTACTTGGACCTAAACATCGAGATAAAGGATGGCAAGATCAGTACTGCACTCTTTAGAAAACCGACTGCTGGCAACAGTACCTTATATGCTTCTAGTAGCCATCCTGAGAACCTAAAAAACAGTATCCTCTATGCGGAATTTTAGAGGTTAAAATGCAACTGTACTAACAAAAGTGATTTTGATCTAGCAGCCGAAGACAGTATTATTAGATTTGCGGCAAGGGGCTATAAGATGAAGCTTCTAAAAACACACTTATAAAAGTGGAATCCATAGCTAGAGATGATCTCTTTAAACCTAAGCAGAAAAAAGAAAATGATGGTAGGTTTCGGTTGATAACCACTTTTTCACAAGATGCGGGTATTTTAAGAAGAATTATAAAAAAACAACGGCACGTACTAAAAACTAACGCGATAATTGGCGCAGACATTCCAGTGGCCCTGTCGATTACTTTCAGGTAGGCACGTTCCCTCAGGGATGATTTGGTATATAGTTTTTTGGGTCCAATACCAGCTAAACAGGGCACACTACAAGAGATGAGAGGATTTTTCCCCTGTGGAAAATGCAAGGCATGTGCCTTCAGCAAGAGGACCCTCTCTTATGAAGTGAAAGGTATAAGGAGAGAGGAGAATAAATAAATTCCTCACCTGCCAAACAACCTTCGCGGTCTACTGTTTAAAGTGTCCATGTGGACTTAAATATATTGGAAGTACCATCAACTGTGTAAAATTAAGAATTCTAGAGCACATGCGAGCCATCGTGAAAAAAGATTTTTCTTATCCGGTGGTACGCCATTTCTCCATCAAACACAGAAGCAACAGGGATATGTTAGAATACTTCTGTTTAGACTGTGTACCATGTAGTCCTAGAGGGGGAGACAGAATGTTGAAGTTAAGGAGACTGGAATCCAGATATATAGTAGATATAGAGACAAAATCACCTGGAGGATTGAATGGTGGGGATGAATTAGCAGTGCACCTGGGAAATTAACTGTCTGGCTTTTCGTTTTCTTTTCTTTCTGCTTTTCCATCTTATTTATGAGAATGAATATATCTGACTGTTTTTAATGGAGAGTATGCTGCAAGGTTGTTCGGATATTCAGTGGCAACCAACCTAGCAATAGACTAGATTAAGCCGATCTACGGCTAGATAGGCCCCAGTGGGAAGCTGTTTTGTAATCATGATGATGAGTGTAAGGAAAGGGATAGCCTCTGCTGCACCCCTATGTTATAACTGCGAACATAGTCTACTGCTTGTGAAAAAGGAACTTGGACAGTAAACGAACAACTGATCGGTTTACACTTCCAAGATGGCGGTTGCCATTCAAAAGTTGGGCTTACCACACACACAATATGAACAATTCAATTCCAAAACATTAATGCCCACATGCATCAAAGTCAAATGCATTCACAAATGGTGCGAATCGCAATTTTCGGCCATTTGCGAATGCAATTGACTAATTTGGAATGCATCATGCTTTTCGCAATTTTAGGAATCGCAACCATGTTGCGATTTCTAAAATTGCGATTGCATTTAAGAAATTTCTTAAATGCAATGCATGATCATTTTTTAATTGCGAATTCGCAAGTTGAACTTCATTGCATTTTTGAAAGTTTTAATTTACACACACATGCCCCTTGGGGCATGTGTGTGTGTAAATTGCATTTAAAGTTACATTTCAGGGGTGAAGGGAGGGGTTCTTTGGACCCCCCCTGCACCCTTGAAATTCCATTCACATTTTGCGAATCGCAATTTGAAATTCACAAAATGTGAATGCCTTTCCATTTATTTCTATGGGCCTTTTGGCCCATAGGAATCAATGGGAAGGGTTTTCCCTAATTGCTATTGGCAAATTGTGAATCGCAGTTAAGGAAAAATACGGAATCACAAAAATAAATGCGAATTGTTCATGCATTGCAGTTTGCGATTTCTAAATTGCGATTCCTTAATTTTCGCAATTTAGGAATCGTAAAGGGGTGCAATAATGCATGTGGCCGATAGTAAAGTACCAAACAAATGAAATATAAAAAATTACAAAAAACTAGAAAAGACAATTACAAAAAATATTATAACATAAAAAAAAACATACACAAATAATATAAAATTAAAATTATAAACAAATCTTAATATTACATATATTTAGCCAATATTAGGAAAAGTATTGGAGTCTGAGAATAACAGATATACTATTCCTACTCCAGTTTAATCAAAAGTAGATAAAGTGTAGTTCTTCAGAGGGGTTAGATGTATTTTTCCCATTCCAAACAGCACAACAGTAGGGAAAGTATTGGATTTTGGAGGGGTAATATTTACTTTCCCACTCTAGTCTGTGCAACAGTAAGGAAGGTATTGGACTTTGTTTGGTAAGATCTATTATTCCCACTCCAGTCACAGGGTAAACATTGAACCTCAGAAGGGTAATATTTAGAATTCCAACTCCAGTCTTTGCAACATTAGTGAAAACATTGGATTTCGGAGGGGTAAGATATACTATTCCCACTCCAGTCCATGCAACAGAAGGCAAAGGGTTGGACTTCGGAGCCTTTGAATTGTCATTGCATCAAGGCAAGGCAACACAAGGTAGCGCAAGATCGCAAGTGAAATGTACGAAGCCGAACAAAACCACCTTAAGTGGGTCTGTGTGTCTTAGTAAATCCAGAGTAACGCAAGGCAGTGACAATCCCTGCCTTTGCATTTCTCTGTGTTGGGAAGGTGTTTCATTCCATGCATTCGCCCATTTGTTTTGGTGCCTTCCCAGATTTACTAAGGGTAATAAATCTGTGAATGTGACAAAATACTATGCCATCCCAACAGAGGAGCAATGGGGAGAACTATGTTTATTTTCCCTCATTATGTACTCTTTCTATGTGAGGAAAATGCCTCTGATGATTGTTTATGTGCAGGAAGGGACACCTTCCAGCACACAAACAATCCTCACAAGCATTCCCAAAGACAATCCTGCAGTAACACCAACACTCTTACACTATGGTTCAATGGTGCTTGCATTGGTGAAAGGTTGCACTCAGTGCACCAGCACATGGAGAGAGCAGGAATGCACTATATTTTAGTAATTATGGCACATTCCTGTTCACTCCATTTGATGCAACAAGTTGTATTGATGCTTTGTGTAACGTTAAATGTTAGCAACTTTCGGCTACAGTGTGAAAAATAAAACTTAAAACACTAATGAATTCTCCACAAAAGGTTCAAAACACATACAGACAGAGAGAGATCTACACTCTCATAATAAGCAATGCTACTTAAATAGGGGTGTGAGCACAGACATGGGTTGTGCCTGAAGGTCACAATATATATTGCCCTCTGGGAGCACCATTTTTTTTAGCCACCCCATCAGTATGCTAATACCATGCACTCAGCAACATGGTGCAACTAGAAACTGTGGATATTGCACTGTACAAGAGTCAGTAATATAAACCAGAATAGCAATAGCTTTAATGTAGGACAGTATATATGTTCCTTTGTCAGCCATCAAATTAGATGACGGGATGTTTTTATTAATTTGAGGCTGTCCAGGAGAAATATATAGAGACTTATTTGAACTCATGATTATGTTTTCCACTTCATAACAAAACCAGATAATTGTTCCATAATACCTTTCTTATTTAATATCACTGATATTTTTTGAATATTTGCTTGGTTATCATTTAAAAGCTTTTTATAGGTGACTGCATGACGATCTACAACATTCCTCCTCCTGTTGCCCCTCTTCTGTCTTTAAAAGAAGCTTGAAGGATTGCTGCTTATAGCACTAATAATCAGGGGCATAGCTCCAGCGGTGGGAGTGGGGTGTTTGGGGTTATTCATCCCCATACGAAATGTATGTTGTAGTAAATAGTTGGCTACAAGTGCTTTCATTCGGATAATGTTAAGTGTCTATCAGATTTCACCTGGGACTTTTACATGCAAACACTAACAAAGACACAGATTGTCTCTCTTCTATGTTTTGAGTATATTGTGTACCCCTATCAATGGGCACTACCCCTTAAGCCCCCCTCAAGTCCTACTTCTCATATAATGTGTTTTAACAAGATGTCCCATCGTGACTCTTCGGAACTCTGAGGCTCACCCCCACAATCATAGCGACTAAGCTATGCCCCTGCTATTAATGTCCCCATTTGGATTATTAGTTCCATCCTAAAGCATTTCTCATTGGCCGGGAGAGCCCCATATTTATATTCCAAATGCACGTGTACTGGTGGTAGCAGAGGTCATATAAATAACTGTGAGATTGTGGCAGGGCAAAATGATATAATATTACATGAAATACTGCTGATGCACCTGGGCAGATCTGATGAGTTTGCCCCGGGCCTGAACTATCACCAGATACTTGAGTAGTGAATATTTTATAAGTAGATGATGTTTGAAAGATGAACTAAAATTAGTTGATTAAAGCATGACTCTTATGGGGTAATGCACTTTGTCCATCAAGTCCAAATGTATAATAACCAATACACAGGATGCTCAATACATCCATGGTATTGGAGTGCTTTCAAAATGCAGAGAGATTGTGTGTAAACATTCACAGTGAAGAATAAGAGCTGCACAGCCTGCCTTCTATCCACATCATGAAGCATCTCACACCTCTTTTCTTTCGCCTCCTCTGTCACAGCCCTTCATGTACAAATTTGCTAACTGATGTAAAGATTCTGCTTCCACGACATGTACCTGATGATGATGGTACTAGGAGTCATGAAAGAATATTCTAATGTCAACTGGGGAGGTAATGTTTCTACAGAATGAGAAGGCTAAAGAAAGAGGGCAATAGACAGACAATATCCGCAAAAGATGAGTATGGGAGGGAACCCTACAGAATACTTCTTGTTGCCCTAACACATCCCTAAGGAGGTCATGCTTCATTATTGGGCATTGCTCCTCATCTGTCCGACAGTGCAATGCCTACGGGCCCTACAAAGGGTCCCTTTTGTGGATATCTGTTATCGATTTAGCAATATGATGAAGAGGTGACTGTGTGAGGGTATAATTGGTGTGTAGGGTGGTCAAAAATGAAAAAGGTAAAGACTAAAACCATGTAGAAAATACAAAAAAAACCTGTTTTAATGTGTAGGTTCTCCTGACAGGATTAAAAGAACCAAACAACTCAGTTCAAGCTACCAATGGGGAATAGTGTTCCCTAGTAGCTATAAGTGCAAAAAATTGTAATTAGGTCAACATGTTTCACGCCTATTGGTCCTGACTTGGTCCACAGTACTTCATCTGGTGCAGAAAAAAGGTGGGTGATAAGCCTACCGAGCACCTTTAAAGTGATGTAGGTATTCCACAGCAGTAAAAATACCTGTAGTTATAGTAGATATGTTAAGACCGCCCCTACTTTTTGACAATCAGCAGTATCCCCAACTGCTGCTGAATATTGCTAGTCCATTGAAGGCCTGCGACCTACACTTCTCAACTCGCCTATCCTGGTACGTCATGGCCTTGCAATGCACTAGCAATATTCAGCCGCAGTGCGCTGACCTCTATATTGACCATTGGGAAATTTCCCAATTGTAGATATTAGCTCCATAGGGTAACATTGGAATATTTTATTTAAATATAAATATTGCTAGGAAGGGGTTCAAAATATCATTCAAGGACATAACATGAAAGTTATGATAAATCCAACAATTTATCCCTGTTAGATTTATAATAACAATCATAGAAAATAAGTAATTTAACTTTCTTTTCCGTAAGCCAAAACCCAGCCTTCCAGCTGCTCTCTCCCGATGGGCGAATGAGGTGTGAAGTAGCCTCCCAGAGAAACAATGGGTTTCCTGTGGGAAGAGAACTGAAATTTCAGAAGCAGAAGGTAAATTGTAGATGTACAGGAATTTATTTAGTGCAAATCACCAACTGGTCTCTAAGCGCTTGCTTAGGGAACCCGTCCTGGTATTCCCCTGTGAGATAACCCCGGCAGGGTATCCGCAAGGTGAAAGCCAGGCATCCCGCCGCGAGGGGCCGTTGTGGAGATTAAGCAAGCTATTACCCAGAGTCACAGAGTGTGAACCCGTGAATCGAGAAGGCACCGGAGCGCGAATTGTCGAGTCCATGGACATTTTAGGACTCAAGACCCCGCCGAGCCGGGAATTGAACCCTGGTCCCGGGCTGACCTCTGCTTCCAGGTCTGCCTCCTCTAACCAGTGAGCCACACCAGGTGGCCACACTGGTCCTCAAAGGGAGAAGGACACTTTAGGACCGCACAGGCTCACCCCAACATCCTGCCACCCCAGACACACAGGAGTCCCTGTAATTAGATTTGATTAGAGAGGGATGGAAGCAGAGTGTTCAGTAATCTTAGCCATGCCAGTCGGTTGACTTAGCCTGGTCTTACCTACAAGAAGAGAATTCCTCAATATTGGATTTTGAGAGAATGGTGTTTTCTGGGACAAGAATGTGCCACACTTTAGAGTAAGTGGTCTACACCTGGGTGACACCCTGCATCCCATTGGTCAGGGGTGCCCCCTGTTTGACGCCCAGAACCACAGCATAAATATGGAAGAGTTGCCAAGGAACTCAGATCTGCTGCCTGAAACTGTAAGGAGAATTAGAACTGCCCAGCAGGAACCCTGGCCTGCACCCAAAAGGACTGCACTCTGAAGGAGTGTATCTGCTGAACACTGGGAGCTACAGGACCTAAGGATGTTGCCTTGCTTCAAGAAGGATACAGGAGTAAACTACCTGGATGCTACAGTTTAACTGAGCCCACACGCATCATATCCACCAAGAAGTACCCCTTCTTGAGTGCCTCCAGTAGACTTTTAAGGATTTGGCCAGGTGCATTGTGGGAAGTGTAGTCCCAACATCCCAAGGATCATTCTAGAGATTCTACACCCCTGGGCTGGTGTTGTGGACGCTTTGAATCCTGAAGGGGACCTTCTGGAAGAAGATCCAGAAGTTTGGAGACATTTGGTGAACTTTTTGAAAAAAAGTTCCACGACCTGGCTTAGATTTCAGGTTTGTCCCACTGAAAGCTCAGTAGCTCCAGACGGATTTGACCGGGCTTCGCAGAAAACCAAGCCAACGATGTTGACACGAATCCTGCCTGAAGAGAAGCTTTGCTCTGGAGAAAATGTTCCAGAAAAACAACTAAGTGCGAAGGTAAAATTTTGACTGAGGCCTCCCGCTTAGTGTAGCTGACCAGGGCTCCATTGGGGTTGGCCTCAAATGTAGAGTTTGTGAAATGTTATGGACTGAAATCAAGCACTGATAGGCAGTTCTTAAGTCAGCTTAACGAAATAAGTCTATGGCTTTCTAATTGCCCTTTCAGAGTCAGTTTGAAGATTTATGGTTAGTGTATATGTGTATGCAATTGTGTATGTGTGTGTGTGCATGTATATGCGTGACATTTGTTTGTTGTTGTGCGCTTTAACCGCAATATCTAAAGAGGAACAGAATTACCTGTCACATTTGTGTTGCATAGCCTGCTTTGTATTGACACACCTCCTTGCTTTGCCTGTGCTTAATCTCTTTTTTCAGCTCACCTGAGACAGCACATTCACTGCCACTAGACAAATCTTTGTTATTTTTAAAAGAAATTAAAAAAGGATTAGAGTCTGACCATTACTTAACCTCATAGCTGCTATGGAACGTCCAGCTCCAGTGCTGGACGTTCTATTGCGCAGGTGCAGTTCGAACGTTCAACGGCCGAAGGCAGCACTACGGAGGTAGTGGTGCCGTCGGGCCGGTGAACGTGCGCAGCACTTAAGGGGTTAATATTGGTTGGCTTCATTGTCATTGTTATTTGTTTATTCCTGATTCATCAGCGCATACCGGTTTCACTTTCCCTTTGCTTGGTTCTCTCTTCCGTGAATCATGGACCAAGTACTGATTGCTTGTTGTTTTTATTATTATTATTATTATTATTATTATGTTTCTTATATAGCGCCAGAATTATTGTCCTTCTGCTTTTCGCCTTGGGATTGAGGTACATTAATATTCTTTTCCATCCTCCCCCCACATAGATGCTTAGCCTCCCTTCCTCACTCATGTCATTGCTGATTCCCCCTACATGTGTCGTTGCTAGTTTCACATTAGGTTTTGAAGAGGGTTATCATTTGCACCCCACATGTGGTGGTGCAGAGCCTCAGCTTTGGCACCCGCTTGTTAGCACAGCTGCACTTCTGTGCTTGCAACTAATAAGAAGATGTCAAGGTTAGTGGGAGCAGAGCATTGCGTTCAGTGTGCTGTTTTTCGCTGTCCTTGGTTTGTAGTGTAGGTAAGGGCAGTGCTGGATGTCTGCGTCTGGATGGGGAGGGGTTTACTGACAGCCACTGAGAGTGTTTGTGCTGTGGCCGCAGTCTACAATATGGCAGAGAGTTGTGCCTGGCTGCTGGTGCTCAGGTGAGTCTTTCTCTGCATTCTCTTTAGTATCCCGTTCCTCTCCTTTTCCTCTGTAGTAAGAAAAGGCTTTGGGAGCTAGAATGCTGAATACTTAGGGTTGCTGGGACTGGGTTATTTTGTGCGAAAGCAAATGTGGCTTCAGCTTCGGCATTCAGAAAACACATTTATTGATACTGTTTGTGTCTCTTTTCATGTGTCTGTCCTTTTTAAGGTGTAAATGAGAACTATAAGAGGCGCAACCCCTACCTCAATTGTGTTTATTATCGAGCCTTCAAAGATTGATGCTCCAAACTTAAAGAAGCGAGTATTATCTGTGTCATAGCACTTCTTGAAATTTACTTTCAACCTTGATGCACAGCAACCATGCTGCTGTACAACATGACTAAAAACAAGCATAGTCGAGACCTATTGGATTTCCCAATGCTTTTTTAACTACAGATATGGTCTACACAAATATTTTGAACATTCTCGTTGTTGCTCCTGGTTAGGAAAGTCAGATTAGACAACAATCTTCAGAATAAAGCTGACTTGCAACAAAGCATGACGTGGAGAAAATCATATAAACTAAAGGGGCTGATAGCCTAGAATGATCAAAACTGAAAGAAACCATCTATGATTAATGCACCGATCAGTGAGTCATATTCAGAAATGATTCAAGTACCCTAACCGTCCAATTCTCTAATGCCCACTATTCATACTTTTATATAAATATGCATTCAACTATATAAGCGCATTGAGTCATGGTTTCATGTGTTATTAATCACCAAGTTAGAAACACCTTTTGATATTATCTGACATATTTAATAAAAAAAAAATCAATACCTCTTCGGGGTTATATTTTGCAAGAACACCATTTCCATGGAATTCTTCTAGAACATCTTTAACTTTCTTTGTTGAGTCTATGAAAAAAAGAAAAATACACAGTTATACTAAATGCTGCTTTAGTGCCTCTCTTATCTCTGTATCCCTGAAGTAAATGAAATATGTAATATATGCATTTTGCAAGAAGCATATCATAAAATCATAAACATACAACATATCTAAATTTTTAATCCAATTTTAAATTATACAAAACTTGTAAATCTCCACCTGCTTTATTATGGGGGGCAATCACTGTCAAATCTCTAATATGCATTTGCTATACACTCATTTTAAGACACTTACCACTTTTACGAAAGGAAGCATATTGTATTACTTTGCTGCATGAAAGGCTGCCCAGCTTACAAATCCACCATGTCTCTTTTTGTGAAACTATTTAAATATGATCTCCTGCCCTGGCTGCTAGAGAAAGGATCTGCACACGTTGTACATGGGCTTGTTGTACAGGGTTGGACTGGGCTGCAGGGTAATCTGGCAGTGCCAGCTGGGTCTGTCTGTTATGTCAGTGCGTGGGTCAGTTTTGTAGCTCGGTGTGGGTTGTTCTAGCAGTGTGCGAGCCTGTTTTGTGGGTGTGTGGGCTGTTGTTGTGAACATCTATTTTTATTGAGCAGGATGCAGTAGTAGGCAGCTGTATGTCATATTATCCGATGCAGAAATATCGTCTGGCATATATATTGTTAATCAAATATTGTTTACAAAAACATCCTCTGTGTGGGTGTAGATTTTCGAATATTAATTCCAACGGAGCAATATGTTTGTAGGCCACACTGGGTTATTATGCCAGAGATAGTGTGATAATGACCTATAGCTAGACCACCATACAGTGCAACCCTATACTAGCAAGGGTAGATTACACTGGGCTCACAGCACAGGGCAGGATGGGTGTCTGATATGGTATAGAGGGAGTTCGAGCATGTTATATCTTGTGTGCTGCAACAGGCAGTGGAATCTCAATTTTAAAATACATCAACTGCCACCGTACCCACTATGCCTAATACACACATACCATTAGCATGTTCTCCACTTCAAGAGGCGCCTGGATGGATACCCTCTCAGGTGATTAATGCGCAAATCTACATAACATAACACTCTCAAATTCTATCATGCCCGTAGCTGCACAGGAGCTGAAAGTACCATTGAATGTCATTGTTTAATCCTAGTATATTTTCAAACAACAAGGGAACCCACAAAAAGTCAACCAGGGACCTTGGGAGTGTATTCTTTTAAGCAACATTGGTCCCTGGAAAAAGGAAATACGCAATCAATAAATATGGACACAGCCGTTACTATATTATGTGGACATGTCCAACCGGACAGTGGTGTAATATTTACTTTTTAGTGATTTGCAGAGAAATCTACACAACAATGCATCAAGTGGGACACAAGCCTGTGCCCTACTTAGCCAATAGAATAGAAAACAAGGGGGTAAAGTCAAAGACAAACAGGGGGCTCAGGCAAAGCTTTTCGGTTTGTTGTGCATAAGAATAAACAGTGTCAAGAAAATCAAGAAATACAAGAAAAACTTGTAGCATAATACACCTTTACAGTTTAGTAAACAAAGGTTTTTGGTGTATATGGTGTTTCAGAGTGTCGACTGGGTTTTGATCCAGCATCGGAATAAGCAGGTCATCATCAGGACATAGATTGAATACCTAATAATTTAGATCCTCATATGCCAAGAAGGCATGTTTGGGGGATTGAATGATGCCAGAGTTAATGCAGGGTGGGTTGAAAGGGTGAATTCAGGTCCTGGATAGGGGCCGACAGGAATTACCTTGGAGCTGTGGCTCTCCCAGTTCGTGGGAGCTTCCAACTTCAAACTGAGAGGAGCACCACATCGGTCTGCAGAATCCGACTATTGCGTCGCTGCTAATCTTCACGGAGCCGGCAATCGTTGCTGGCGTGACTCCTTTCGGTTTGTCTAGGGAGGTCAATTATAATACATCTGAATTGAGCCCCATATGCCCGGATTATTCTTCCCACAAGATTTAGTTTAAAGAGATTAATCCTTGAGTGGGGACCCTCGAAGAGGTATCTATATAATAAATACGTCTTGAAAATCATTCCTTTATAGCAGCCCTTTGTGAAATGGCCATTTTCAGGTTCAAACTACAGCTTTGTAGGGATCACTGATAGACTATCGACAGTCAAAATATCGCCTTGCCAAAATATCAAGGTAAAAATATCGAATGCCAGAATATCGACTTCCTATCTACAAACAGGTAACTGCAAAAATATTGATAAGAAAAAATAAAGACAGTCAAAATATCGAATTTTTTAAATATCTTAAAAGTAATTTAAAACTTATATAATAATAAGTATAATTAATTTAAACATACTTAAAATACTTAAATAAACTTAAAATTAATAAATAATTCATGTAACTTTAAAAAAAAAAAATTTAAAACATAAATATATATATATATATATACATATTATTAACAAAACATATACCATATTTTTTCCGTAGGATAGCGAGAGGGTTAAATTTACTATTCCCACTCAAGAAAGTGCAACAGTAGGGAAAGAGTTGGATAGGGTAGGGGTAAAAATTACTATTCCCACTCCAGAGAGCGCAACAGTAGGGAAAGCGTTGGATAGCGTAGGGGTAAAAATTACTATTCCCACTCCAGTGAGTCCAACAGTAGGGAAAGCACTGGATAGCGTGGGGGTAAAAATTACTATTCCCACTCCAGTGAGCGCAACAGTAGGGAAAGCGTTGGATAGCGTAGGGGTAAAAATTACTATTCCCACTCCAGTGAGTGCAACAGTAGGGAAAACTTTGGATAGCAAAGGGGTAAAAATTTCTATTCCAACTCCAGAGAGTGCAACAGTAGGGCAAGCGTTGGATAGTGTAGGGGTAAAAATAACTATTCCCACTCCAGAGAGTGCAACAGTAGGGAAAGTGTTGGATAGCGTGGGGTTAAAAATTACTATTCCCTCTCCAGTGAGTGCAACAGTAGGGAAAGCGTTGGATAGCGTAGGAATAAAAATTACTATTCCTACTCCAGAGAGTGCAACAGTAGGGAAAGCGTTGGATAGCGTAGGGATGAAAATTACTATTCCCACTCCAATGAGTGCAACAGTAGGGAAAGCGTTGGATAGCATAGGGGTAAAAATTACTATTACAACTCCAGAGAGTGCATCAGTAGGGAAAGCGTTGGACAGCGTAGGGGTAAAAATTACTATTCCCACTTCAATGAGTGCAACAGCAGGGAAAGTGTTGGATAGCGTAGGGGTAAAAATTACTATTCCCACTCCAGTGAGTGCAACAGTAGAGAAAGCGTTGGATAGCGTAGGGATAAAAATTACTATTCTTACTCCAGAGAGTGCAACAGTAGGGAAAGTGTTGGATAGCGTAGGGATAACAATTACTATTCCCACACCAGTGAGTGCAACAGTACGGAAAGTGGTGGATAGCGTAGGGGTAAAAATTACTATACCAACTCCAGAGAGTGCAACAGTAGGAAAAGCGTTGGATAGCGTAGGGGTTAAAATTACTATTCCCACTCCAGTGAGTGCAACAGTAGGGAAATCGTTGGATAGCGTAGGGGTAAAAATTACTATTCCTACTCCAGAGAGTGCAACAGTAGGGAAAGCGTTGGATAGCGTAGGGTTAAAAATTACTATTCCCACTCCAGTGAGTGCAATAGTAGGGAAAGTAAATACTTGACATATATAAATATAAATAACATAAATATTAATATCAATTGCAAAATAATTAAAATATTTTATAATTTAATAAAATATATTAATTAATCAATTACAATTTCAAATAAAAATTAACTATATAATAGTAAATAAAAATTAGACACCAAAAAAAATTTAAAAAATGTAATTACTTACAATTAAATTACTTCCCAAGCTATTCCCCTATAAACACACAACCCACTACAGAAAATAATGTAATAAAAGTACCATATTTATCAGTTAATCAATTACAATAAATTACAAATTATATTTTAATTAATTACCAATTAATAATTAATTAACAATTATTTCTAATTAAATAACAATAAATAAAATAACATATTTAATTAATTATAATTAAATTGCATCCCACCCTATTCCCCTATAAACCCACAACCCGCTACAGAAAATAAATTACTAAAATTAACATAATTGTCAATTAATCATTTAAAATTAATTACCAATTATATTTTAATTAATTACCAATTAATAATTAATTAACAATTAATTCTCTATAAATACCAATAAATAAAATAACATATTTAATTAATTATAATTAAATTACTTCCCACCCTATTCCCCTATAAACCCACAACCCGCTACAGAATTATATTACACAAAAATTAAAAATTAAAATTAACTTACCTTAAATTCGATATTTTTGTTGTCTATATTCTGTCTAGTCGATATTATGTCTATTCTATATTTTTTACTCGATATTATGTCTAGTCGATAATAAAAAATCGATATTGTGACTCTATACTGCTTTGTAGGTATGAGCAGACCTTTCCAGCAGGCCCATCAACCATACAAACTATCTTACCATGAATACAGTCTGGCTCTCAGGACTAGTGTCCATGGAAATGCTGAATGTTGGAACAATGTCACTCAAATTTACGTGATATCTGACTTGTGGTGACTCTGATACAGCAGAAAAGGCAAATCAAATAACTAAGCCTTACTGAAATCTGGGGAGTGTCTGAGGCACAATATTTGAGAAAGGCATCCATGGTTTGCATAGCGACTGCCAGACTTGTATCAGAAATGAGAAAGGTCATGAAAATCTGAAAATTGCTGGCATAAGAGCCACATAACTTGATGCCCCACAAAACTGTGCAATTTTGTCATGCAGCAACCTCTTGTTTGTCATTCATTAGGTGAAGGGTGAGATGGGATTCAGCTAATGCCTTTGAATTCTTGGCCTCTCAGCTATGACTGAAACTAGTGCTAGGATCTTCATTACTAGTGCTTTGTTATTAAAAGTACAGTGGTCCTTTAAAAAGGCGCTTGAGCCCTGCTGTGAAAGAAATAGTGTTATTGTCCTTGCTGAGAAGTACTGATACTGTCCCTTTAAAACTACAGATGTCGGGCTTAAAAGGACTGGTACTGCAGCCACAATTATATCAGCCCAGCCTGTTCTTGTAATTTCTCTTAAAACGTAATTGCAGCCCTGCTGTCAATTTCTCCTACCATGCTCTCTGCCCATTAGTTTAATCAAAGACCAAAAGAGGGGATGGAATGACTGACATCATAACCATATAATCCTTGGCCTCTATGGCACTGGTTAGAAGTAATATAAATGTTCAATTACCTATGTAGCACTCAGTACCAAACTGTTTCTAAGCACTCCATAGTCTCAATTTTCAAAGCTGCACGAACATGTAAGTTCTGCTTACATGGACAAATTGCTTGATTTCCATGTGCACAGCACTCACAAATGGTGACCTTGCACTGGTAAATCCATTACTAAGGCATAATATCATTCCAAATCACATAATACTGCTGCTCAAGAATACGTTCTGTGGCAGGTTCAGACAGAGAATAGGTAGCTGAGCATCTAGATACCAGGGAAAGTTTTGAACTCACATCTTTATTAATCTTTGCAACTGTGTTGCTAACTCATTTCCACTGGAAATAATCAGTGACTTGCCTCTATAAAGGGCAGAAGAAAATCCCGTTCTTTGAGGGAAATGGGCCTAGAACACCCCCGGAAATAGGATGGCGTTTGGCAAGGGGTTTCACTAGAGGAAAAAAATAACCCAAAAAGGTCAATAACCCAAAAATGTCATTACAAATGCAAGTTGTACATTGAAACACATAAGACCAATTTGTGTGTGAATACTTTTTTTAACCAGTGCCTCTATTGCCCTTCATTCTTTTCTTTCACTAGTGACAGGTGGAAACTGAGCCCAACATTAGTGGATCTCTGTAAATGATCTTAGCAGCTCGGAGGGAGAGTTACCTGAAGCATTCACGGAGAACTGATAGTGTGCATTTAGGTTTACATTATATGCATTCAGAGGTTAATGCATTTTGCTTTATTAATCACCTTCTTTTGAAGATACTCTGCCAGTTTTCGGATCATTTGGAGGGGGCACATTTTAATACAGGCTAGCCTGGCCCCCACTTGCTCACCCGTGGCTATGGCCCTGATCCCTCACACCGAAAACAACACCTTCTGGGAGCAGTCCACAGCCTGGTACACCGTCTGCAGAGCTTCCTGGGATTTTCCAAGATGATGAAATTACATTTTTCAAAAGCTTTCGACAGGACCAAAAGCCACCTCTAACTGCACCTGCAAAATGTGCTCCTTTCTTCTGAGACTTTAAAGAAATCATGGGGTAACAAGGGCCAGGGGTCTCCCTGCTTCCCTTTTTCGCCATGGGGAGGGCATGCCCAGACTTTCTTGTGAGGTGTCAGTTACTCAGCCAATGCATTTCTCTCCCACCCTCTTCCTGTGCCAGTAACATACCAATCCACTACAAATGGTGTTTCCTCAATAGGAAAATGTCAAAAAACATTAAGTAACACAGGAAGTTCTGAAAAATGCAATTTCACATGGCATGCCATTTACACTACTACATTTCAATTCCTTGTATTGCTAATCACTTGGAATGGGTGGGGTGGAGAAGTTAAAAACAGAAATAAACAAACCTTTTTACCTCAATTAGTATAGAGAAGAGCTAAAAGAGATTTTACGTCCTCGTACAGCAGTGATATTGCTCACTTTATAGAAACCTTTTAGGTTTGAGCAGAAGACAGCTTGCAGCTTTGGTTGCATGACCGAGATACATATAATTTTCCAATCATCAGCTTTAAATATACGCTTGCAAAGGCATTTATTTTGTCCTCAAAAGCAGTTTCACATTTTGTCAAAATAATTCCATTTTGCTATCAAATGTTAGCTTTTTTCCCAAAGAGTACTTCATTATTCCACACAAAATCTTAGCATTTTAAGACAGAAACTGTGTTTCCTCACGAAAATCGTATTTTTATTTTAATTAAATGTATGTTTTGTGCCCACAGCCAAATGTATATTTGTAGTCTAGTACTTATTTGTGTTACTGTTATACAATTATGGATTCTGCCTTGCATGTTCATAGATCACCAACTGAGGGCATGGATCTCCCCAATTTTGGAAAAGATTACCACGATTTTATTGGGGCTGGTAGTATACCCATGCAACCGATGGCCCAAATAGGGCAAGGATTGGCATTTATATACCAGGGCCATTGTAATGTAAGCACCATCACTATTCTTTGGGGAAGCATTGTACCCACAATAGGCACCATCATAATATAGTTTGCCAATTTGGCAAAACAAAAATCTGTTTCCAAGGGCCAACTGTGTGACCAGGGTAAAGTAAGGACCAGCAATTGGATATGTAAGCGTACTCCTAGGTATACGTTTTACAGCATTTGAAAGATTTAGGTGGTGCAGATTGGTTAATCCTCCTGAGTATGAGGATGAAACAATATCTAAAGGCGCTGTCCTCGCGAAATGAGGGGGGTCTCCAACTTGCACTCAATAAAGAGTTGTAAATAAATTATTTGCTTCTTTTCAATTGACTTTATTGAGTTGTCAAATTTTCTTTGATTGTATCATTCGTTAATCATGCATAACGGTGATTCTCACTTGATGACATACATTTCATTTTACTCATATTCATATGCCCTATTTGGGGATGTTGCCCTTCGTCAGGGGATTAGTTCGGAACCATAGAAGAAACTCAAGATCAGTACTCTTATTGGCAAACGTGCCAAAGAATAAAACACAGCGTAATTACCGTCAGTGCCGTGTGTGACAAAAAGAATGGTGAACATTCACGTCAAATTGATGCTGATAACTGTGAATGGAAAGTCCACATGCCGCCAACTAAAAGAGGTGTGATATATATTTCTTCCACACTCATTTGAGCGCAGAACACTGAAGTAAAGCTGATGCAACAGACCTAATCATTGTTGTATGATACCTCTGGGTCTCGCCAGCGCTATATAAAACTCAAGTAAGTCAATAAATAAATCTACATTGCCAATTCTATTTTTCCTCGCAGAATTTCTGCCCCTCAGTGCCATGAGGGTCAATACACAAATTGGACAGATGTGATAGTCCTCCTGCCATTGGGCTTAATACGTAGCTTCGAATATGTTGTCACAATGTCAGGACTGAATACCTCTCATAACTGTTTTATGGTGTTTTCTCCACAACATACATCATATCAAGCTCATGGTCCAAGTATCTGTTTCACAACACTTCTGAATATACCTCTAGTTGTTATTGAGTTTCACCCCAGAGGTCAATGCGAAGAATGGAAACACAGCTCATCCACCAGACAAGGATCTTACTTAGACAACTGTGACGTGCCGCATATTTGGCTACCTTACTTACTGACAGTAAGGTATTTTCTATTTCATTCAGACTCTCACAACACAGAAATTGTTTTCTTGATTGTCATAACCGAAGATTTGATCTTGGCACAGTTCAGAAACTGCCTCGATAAGCACAGTATTCACCTCCAGCACACTGCTTTTCTACAATGAAAATCTTATGAGGAACCATGCTGCAGCCCCATATCAGTGCATCAGCACCATTTTTGTGTTCCCTAGAAGATAGAAGTGAACGGTGTTTATAGTTGGCATTAAGCGCCTAAGTCTGTTCGTGGTGGACTTGGTCACAATTTCAATTGCTGCTGTTAAAGGGAGCAAAGATAATTGACTGTTAAAAACACACCAAGGTTTCTGTATTAAGATACTATATTTACATGGCTTGTGCTGTCACAGACATAGATTGAGAACAGGATTGGAATCAAAGTACAGCTGTGTCCTAAAATCAACAATCAATATATTAGTGTGAAGTAAGTCCTAAACCTACTGCCATTACTTGCAAACACCCATTATTTCAGTTATGCAATAAGGATCAATAGTGGGCAATTCAAAAGACCATATTACCCAATAGGACTGCCAAATAATCAAGGGGCATAGCTTGAAGGGAATTATTGGGTGTTTCACCCCCTAATAAAATCATTATCACATGGTAGCTGGGTGCAGTGACTACCTATCAGTATGGAAGTATGGAAGCGTCTCCATTGGATGTCACGTTTTGTTTCCAAGAGCTGGTGCCCATCCCTCAAAATGTCAGATTCTTCTACTCCTTTTAAAGCATATATTTGGCTAAATGCCAGAAAAGTCATGCAAGTGACTCCATCAGAGAATTCAAATGTATGATGTGTTTATACCAAACTCCACTCCACCCCTACCATACCCACATACACACATACATAGCAGGACCATAAACAACAAAGTAAATAATTAACACCCATTAAGGTCTGATGTCCTAATGTCCCAAAAAGGAATTTGTGCAAAATCTCTAATCAAGTTACACTCTTGTTTACAGATTTTTACATGAAAGCATACATTCAATTGTAAGTTGCACAACATATTTGACTTTGTGAAAATTGTATGTTATGGCAAAATATTTTGTGTGCTTGCCTCTTATTTGTACATGGTTTCATTTTGTGCTACAATTCTATGCAAAGCTGCATCCAATTATTTTAGTTGAATTTTGATGTATGTACAATCTATGTACGTTGATACAATTCCTGGCTCTTAGCAGCCACTGTTGCTTAGTTAATGCAAAGCCTTTTAGTGCAGTGCACAGCTCAAGTTTTCAACATAGAAGATATTTTAATTGACACCATCATTTCCATCACTTAGCATTGCACGCCAGCCCACACTAAAAAATAATAAATGCAGCCTTTAGTTATGTTTGCTGGGGTGACTGTTAGAAAATCTCATAGTCACATTCCCCAACCTCGCTAAACCAGCTATGAACCTTTTAATACATTTGCAAAAAGGGTATGCAGCCTCACAGAAATGTCTTTGACTACAGTCCTCTGCCTCACTCCTCTGGAGATTTTTTACTTCCATTTCAGAAACTCAGTCCGAACGTAGATATATTTATCACTGCTTCAACCCAACGCTATCTGACGACAACACTTCCTTCTTGGACACCTCCTGAGCCTTGCTCCACTGAACTTTATCTTCTGAAACACTTTTTCTCAGAATTCAGTCCGAAGGTAAGCACTGACTGGGCCTAATCCACTTGTGTATCCAAACATCGCTCCATCACAGTCAACCATATTTTTTTTTACTTTGGGCCAGTCTTGTGCGACTAGATGTCTGTAGTTGGCACTTTGATCTTTTAGTTTTATGCAATAGTTTATGCAATAAAATAGTTATGCAATAGTTTTCACTATCTACTGATAGGATTTTTCTTATATGCACTTGTAGAGCGGATAGCTGCCCCAGCAACGGGGCATTCCAGCGCTAAATCTAACAGAAAGCAGACAGGTGAGGAAGCTAAAGGTTGGAGAAATATCTGTTGGTGTTAAATAATTCATTAAAATTCACTTGATTTTTCTAAATTGAAATGGGATTTTTTGCGTGTTTTGCTTTTTCTTTATTACTGTTTTCGTGCAGTATAACAAATTACAAAACTAAAGAAAACTATCCAAGGTGGCGAACTAGAGGATTGGGGCCTTGAGTCTGGGCCACCCTCCTGCACAATTCTTTTCATAAAAAGACTTCCAGAGTCAACCATGAACACATCCCTGGAATACTCAACCCGGTTGGTTTGGAGTCTTTATTTATTAGTTTCTTGCTGTCTGTCAAATCACTCTTTGACACACCAAAGAAGTTGATGAGATGTTCTCAAACACCTACCAGACGTCATGCTTAATCACTGGACAACTCCATGCTCCTAAAACTCCTGGTTTGATGGAGAACCCGACTGCACCCTGAGACCAGAGAGGCCCCTTTAAAGCTAAAGATCCATAAAACAGATTAAAAACCGATATGGTAAGCCAATGTGAAGTTTACTTAGCGGAGTACCACTCAGTGTTAAAAATGGGAATGGAGTATAGGGGATCTAATACCCAAATCCCCTTACGGTGTTGATTTGTTTCTGCTAAGGCGGCTCCTAAGAGTCAAAGGCATTCATCAGGATCCTATTCAAGTATACACCCCTTGTATACACTTTCAGATCTAGACAAATACATATAACTGATATTATCTTTATGTACGCAGTTCTTCCTCCTGACTGTGTGCAACGTAATACTTTACATGTTGCCTCTAAGTTAAGACTGACTGCTTTTCGTGCCACGTTACCCCGGGTAAAGCACAGGTTCATTGTGTGACTTTTCGTGGCTCCCCTTCAAGCGACTGTGGCTGTTGCGTGACCAGGGTTCACACCCCAGTCAACCTACAGCCCAAAGCATCATAAATATAATACACATAAATACATTTTCAAAGGCTGATGAACGGTTTACAAATGCACCACCTTGAGGCACCAAACTTTGATATGGCTGAAGAGGGCTCAAGACTGCCACACTGCTTTGTCAAGACTCCGGATCTCATTCTTGTCACTCGTATTTGGTTGATCATTTTTCTCTCACCCAGCATATGTTCACATAACACTTCGAAAATCTGACATAAAATAGTAAAGTGCCTATGAAATATGGTATCTTGTTTGAGAAGCTATTTGTGGACTGGAGCTCAATTGGAGTGTTCTAGACTGGGGAATTTCTATTCTTTATAAACTCAGAATTCAGCTTGGCATGCTCTTATGTCCATTAATTTGAAGAGGTCGTAGTCGATCACTATACTACATATCTTCTAAAATGCTGTTGAATGTTCTTGCACAATAATAATTTCAACCAGCCTTTCAAAGTAAAATATTTCTGCAGAGGTGAGTATCTGGTAAACTGCCGGACAAGACACTTTCCCCCAGGTACGCTTAATAGGTTAGATTAACATAACTACCATGATTCTTCATTTGTTCCCTCTTTCAAGAAGTCTAGACTATTTTCCCATTTATAGCCTGTTTTTAAAGTCCTTTCGCATCCCTAGATATATTTATCTAATTAAACAACTTCTAGTTAATCTCTATAGTAGTAGCTGTATTTTTATATTAAAAAAGTATATAATGTATGGTTTCATCAAAACAATCTGCTCCTCTCTGCAGTAGGATTACTGTCTCAGTATTTAATCTGCCCCAAAAATGTCTGAATATTTTTTCCTTCCATTATCACTTCATCATCGATTGAAACTGGTTATTATTCCTAAATTCCTGGCCTTCTTGTACTGTATCTCTCGAATAACTTGTGGAGTAGTCTTCTGATGTAGGTTTATATTCTTCTATAATAGGCTGGTTCTCATCCCCTCAAGAAATCAAAGAGTGCCATTTTTAAAAACAGCTCTCACCTTTAGCCCGTTATTCCAGTTTAGCCAATAGAGGTGCAATCTATTACCATATTTTTTAAATTGTTGTTCCACTTAGTAAGTTTCGAACCAGCCATCGTCATCAGTAGGCACTTGTAGAAAGGGCACAAGAGGGGAGCAATCTATCTCTAGACAACCAAAAATGTGTGCACCTAATAGGAATATTCTATACTGATTTACAATAATAGGTCTGTGAGCTACCTAATCCCATGCTTCTAGCAAGGCTCTCTGGAATAGTCTCTCTGCACTACCCTTAACACCTAAGCATTTTTATTTCTCTAGAATTTGCCTAATCATTCTTTCTCTCTTGTTATGTTATGTTAAGTTGTTTCATATAGCGCATGGCTACCCCAGCAACGGGGCGTCCCAGCGCTGCAGACATGCGTGATAAAGAAGCTGCGAGGCTGCGAGTAGAGAAGAAGTGCGGATGAATTGATGAGAATAGCCACGTTTTAATTAACTTGCGAAAGCGCTGATGATGCGTAGTGGATCGTGCTTGTAGAGGAATAGAATTCCAAAGTAGTGGAGCCTTGTGCTTAAATGAGCGTCCTCCCGCTCTGCTCCTTCGTACCCTCGTAGTACAGGCCAGATGGAGATCTGCAGAGCGAAGATCGCGCGTCGGGGTATAGAAGGTGCAAAGTCCCTTCAGGATATGAGGACCCTGCCCATGTAAGAATTTGTGAGCTACACATAGGGTCTTAAATAGGATTCTCTGTTTTACAGGGAGCCAATGTAATCGAACGAGAGCCTGTGAAGCGGAGCAGTTTTTTGGCAGGGTAAGCAAAGTGCGGGCTGCAGCATTCTGAGCCCTCTGAAGTCTTTTAATGACAGTCAGATTGGAGCCCAGAAAGAGGACGTTACAATAGTCCAGATGTGAGAGGACCATGGACTGGACTATTATCTGCTGAGTTGAAGGTTCAAAAAATCCCAGGATGGGTCTGAGGGCGTGAAGGCGCCCATAGCAAGTACCTGCCACTTTTTTTGCGTGGGAGTCCAAAGCCAGGTCATTGTCCAGCAGGACTCCTAGATTTTTTACTTCCTGCTTCGGGGCCGGGGACTGGCCCAGTGTGGAGGGCCACCAATGCTCGGCCCACTTCTGTGGGTTCCGACCAACTATGAGCACCTCTGATTTAGAAGCATTAAGTTGAAGGCAGTTATCAGATAGCCAGTTGGGGATGGCTTTAAGATCTTCACCAAATTTAGCTTGGTCAGACTCAGCATTGTTGGAGAAAGGGGAAAAATAAGCTGAGTGTTGTCAGCATAAGAAGTTTATTTGATATCCCGTTCTCTTGCTAATATGGCCAGGGGTCTGACCTACACATTGAATAACATGGGGCTTAAAGCTGAGCCTTGAGGGACCCCACAGCTGAGAGGGTGTCTGCTGGACGAGTACGGAGAGGCATGCACCAGGAAGGATCGGTCAGATAGAAATGACGCGAACCAGGCCAGGGCGCCGCTCCCGACTCCGATCTCCCCAAGACGTTTAAGCAAGATTCTGTGGGAGACCGTGTCGAAGGCCGCACTCAAATCCAGCAGAATAAGGGTGGAAGTGTTGCCCAGATCTTGTGCCACTCTCAGATGTTCGGTAACTGCCAGGAGGGCCGACTCTGTACTATGATTGGCTCTGAAGCCATTTTGAGACTCGGCTAGAATATCATTTGTTTCCAAGTACCTGGTCAAGGCAGCATTCACGTAAGATTCCGTGACTTTGGCCAAATATGGCAGCAAGGAGATAGGCCTGTAGCTATCCGACCTTAAGGGGTCCAGAGTAGATTTTTTTAACAAAGGGACCACCTTAGCATGCTTCCAGGAGCTGGGAACCATGGCTAGTTGGAGAGATTGATTAATCAGCTCGCGACCCTCCAGCAGAATGGAGTCGCAATGAAGTCGGAACATCTCGGGTTTGACCGGGTCATCCGGAGAACCAGACTTCACTTTAGCGGCAAGAATCTCCAGCTCAGCCAGGGATAGAGGGGGGAAGGTTAAAAGGGAGTGAGGTAAGGCGGTTGAAACTGTAGCTTCAGGGAGGGGCGTAGTCGGGGCATTAGAATTTAAGGTGTTGTAAATGCCTAAAACCTTTCGTACGAAAAAACAAGCTAGCTCTTCACATTGAGTGTTGGATCCTATTGCACTTTCAGTGGCCTCAGGAGCTTTAGACAAATACTTTATCAAGGAAAAAATGGTTTTCGAACGATTGGTACTTGAGTTGATCAATTTGGTGTAGTAGATGGCTTTAGCCTTTTTTATCTGCTTGTTATACAGTTTGGTGGCGGATCTATAGCTGGCTTTTGCTATGGGGTCATATGAGCGTCTCCATTTGCGCTCGAGAATTTTGCATTGTTTTTTCCGGATGGCCAGTTCTTCCGAATACCACGGGTGAGCCTGGTCGCGATAGGGCCTTGACAATTTCTTGGGAATAAAATGATCCAGTGCATCAGTGATCCATTTCCTATAGGCTGTATCAGCCTCCTCCAGATTACTAGACCATTTAGGTCGAGAAAGTTTGAGTCTGGATTCAAACAGAGCACCATCAAGTTTTGCCAGGGACGTCTCAAGAGAGGGGGGAGAGGCTTGGGCCTAGGGCCAGCTGGTATCCCTATGGAGATATGAATAAGATGGTGATCCGTCCAGATAAGCGGGAGGGGAGGGTGTGCAATGATGTCTTGGATATTGGAAAATACGGGATCCAATAGATGACCTGCAGAGTGCGATGGTCCCCTCACCAGCTGAATTAGTTGGCAGGCCTCCAGGTCGCCCAAAAAATTCAATATGGCAGGAGAGTCAAGACACTCAAGATGAAGATTTAAATCGCCTAGGACACTAAAGTTGGCTGATTGCAGTGTTAAGGTGGAAATATTTGCAGCAAGGGAGTCTTGAAAAGTACCAGCTGGACCAGGGGGGCGATATATTAGGAGACCTGTAAGGGTGAAGATGTCCGAAACCCTGATCTTAAATAGGACACTTTCACAGTCAGCTATATTAGCCGGGGAAAGGGTGCAGGTAAGACTCGATTTGAAAATAATGGCCAGTCCTCCACCCTTCCCCTTCATCCTATTCTGGGCCCGAATAGAGTAACCTGGGGGTAGAGCTAGGGCTAAAGTAGCACCAGACTCGTCCGTCAACCATGTCTCAGTAAGATATAATATGTCAGGATTATGATCCAGGAGAAGATCAAAGAAATCTTCGTGGTGTTTAACCATGGACCTGCAGTTTAAGCTAAGGATCGTAAGTTTTTCCGTTTTTTGTAGTGTAGAACTGGGATTCTGAGAGGTCATAAAGGCCTCAGTGGCCTTATGACCGCCGTGCTTGCAACAAAGGCTGAGAGAGCCCGGGTCTAGCCTAATGTCCATCAAGGAAATATCAGGCATATCTCATACGACCTCCTAGGCTCTCAGAGTACCAATATAAATTTCTGCAAGGGCACATTGGTCTTACACATCTCCACTGCTCCTGCTGCAACAAGTTGTGCATGTTATTTCATCCTATTCAAAGAGCTTTATAGCTTCATAATATCTGACTTTATAAGTGGGATAAATACATCGCTAGGGGATTTTTCTCTTCACAGATAAATCTCATCAGGAGAATGGTGACTGTCCTTCAGGGAGCGGTAGCACCACAGGTCAAAAAGTCTATTGTGTTTGCTTCTCAGTATGCGACCACAAAAAAATTATATAAAAATAAAATATAATAATATCAAGAAATTAAAATAGTGTTAAGAATGTGTGTTTTCATTTTCAGTCAGGAGCGCTGGGGCAAATTATGCATTGTAGACTGGAGGACATACAGAGAGCTTGGCAAGTGCTATGTTAAGGCAAGCCCTGTGACCTTCAGCTAGGGGTATTACTGCATTAACGTTTTTAGAGCTGGGGTAGTTCTATGTTGGCACCGTTCAAAGGGAGAAATACTTGTATTTCATGGGAACCATGATGATATTGGTAACATTTGCCTATAGCATTGAGGTTCTGGGAAGGAAGCTACTTAACACAACAATAAAAGGACACAGCACTTATATAATAATAAAGCACAACAGGATAGCAAAACAACTAAATCCACAAAAGCAAATAAATCAACATTGCAACCCAGTTCCAGAATACCAAAACACATAGAAAAGAATACAGCAGACTGATATAAAACAGCCACTAAAAACACCAAACATTAGAATGATTAAATCACAACACAGTGAGAACACAACAGCAACACTATATAGCAAGGTTAGACAACATCATCATATACTAATACACCACATCATAACAAGGTAACCACAAGATGCAAAATAACAATACAAGAACAAGTTATATAAAACAATGCGATTGTGTTGGTGAGTTGCTTTAGTATTGTTTGCATTAATATGTTGTTTGTTATTTTGCTGTAATGTTATAATGTCCTTTTTATTTCCTGTGTTGTTCTGTTTTTATGATGGGATATTCAAAGGGAAAGCTGCTTTTGATAGGCAATGGCAATTAAACTCGAGAGGGACTGCTGCTTTGTCTAGGTAGACAGAAGGACAACAAGGACAATGAGGGGAAAACACTGGTGACACCATTTGATTTCAGGGGCGCGTTGCCCAGAGATAGGCAGACCTCTAGGGTGGGCTACCAAGCTTCACACACTGAGAGAGGGGTTCAATAATCTTGGGAGTGGGCAGAATAGAGCAGTCTGGGATAGCTAGATGCCTCACTTCACAGGAAGTTGTCGTCCGGTGAGAGGAATCCAGGTAGCCTATTGACTACCTATTGGCCATTTCCATTGGCTATTGACCACAATTTCTGACCATAGAAGAGGCAACCCAAGCCCCCTAAAATTATGACTTCACCTGGATTGGCGAAGAGGACCAAAGAATTACTGCCCTGCAGACCCTGGAACTAGCAAAGAGAGGCTGCACTGAAATTGGAATGCACCAGCTGCTCCCTGGGCTAACAAAGAGAGGACAGTGCCTGTTGTGTCCTGCCAGTAGAAAAATCATACCACAAGTGAGTACAAGAGACAATTGTTTAACTTCCTGTTCACAGCACAGGGCCAAAATGCTGTGGATGTCTGTTTGGGAAGTTGGTGGCCCAGATCACCAAATTGTTGCCCCTTGCTGCAGCACAGCCTGACCAAGTCCTGATGATCAAAAGTTGCCCCCACGTCTGCTGGACACAGAAGAGTTGTTGGAGTGCAGTTTGGTTGCCCAGAAGGAGAACTATCGCCAGGAGAAGGGAACTGCCCCTCTGGGCCGGTCACCCCACGCACCGCGCACACTCCTCGTGAGTGAGCCCTGGCTGCCCCCCATTCCCGCCAAGTGCCGCCACTGCCCGCAGCTGTGCTCCCGGTTCCCGCCGAGTGCCGCAGCTGCCCGCAGCTGTGATCCTGGTTCCTTCGCTGTTGCTGCTCTTGCCCCGCTTGCGCTGCGATTGTATTTTCGTTTAATTTTCGTTTGTATTCTTCCTGTGTAATTTGCCCCTTGTTTAATTTTCTGTATTTTTCCCTCTGCCCGTGTTGTTTTAATTTCTGTTGTTGTACCCTCCCTCTGCTCTCCCCTTGTCGCGCCCAGCCCCTGCCGCACTTTCCCGCCACCTCCCCGCTCCCCGCCACTGCTGCCCCCTGCGGCCCCGCCCCCTTCCCTCGAACGCCCTTCCCATTTGCCACCCCGCTCCCGCCTTCCAGCTGCTCCTCCCTCGCTCCGCCCCCCCACTCTCCATATATGGCAGAGTGGCAAACGCGCAGCGGGCGCGCTGTAAGCGCGCCGAAGGCACGCCAATGGTAAGCCCGTCTGCGCCCGTCCACGCCTGGCCCGCACCCAACGCCCGAACCCCTGGTCCCCGCAGACCCCAGCCCACCCGCCGGACCTACGACGCCACCGAACTCAACGCACTCAACACCGGCCGGATCCCTGGGTGCTACCGAGCCACCCCGAGACACACCCAAGGACCCTTCAGCTGCCACTCCTGCAAGTTCTCCTGCAACCGGACCTGCACTGCACCAGCACCCACCAAGCCGAGCACCAGCAGCAACCACCTGAAGTGCATCCTGCTCAACACCCGCTCCGTCCACAGACACGCCGTAGAGCTCTGGAACCTGCTCGACACAACATCACCAGACGTCGCCTGCCTTACGGAAACCTGGATGAACGCCTCCTCAGCGCCCGACATCGCCATCGCCATCCCGGACGGATACAAGATCACCCGGAGGGACCGCGGTAATCAGACCGGAGGAGGCATCGCCATCATCCACAGGAACACCATCCGCATCACAACCAGCACCGACGACACCCTCACAACCGCCGAACACTTGCACTTCCAGATCCACACCGACCCCAAGACCACCCTCAGAGGCACCCTCATCTACAGACCCCCGGGACCATGCACACAATTCTGCGAAGGCATTGCCGACTTCATCAGCCCGCACGCCCTCCCCTCCGCTGACTACATCCTCCTCGGGGACCTCAACTTCCACCTGGAGAACAACAACGACCGCAACACCACCACCCTGCTGGAAAACCTCGCCAAACTCGGTCTCAAGCAGCTGGTGAACACCCCCACCCACTACGCCGGACACACACTGGACCCCGTCTTCTCATCCAGCAAGGACATCGCCTTCCGCCACGCCATCGGACTACACTGGACAGACCACAGCTGCGTCCACTTCAGCTTCAGAAAGAACACGATCCACCACTACCAGCAGCAGGTTGCACGCAGAAGCTGGAACAAGATCACTGTCCACCAGCTCGCCGCATCCCTGAGCCAGGACCCCCCCAACAGCTCAGCGAACCCCAGCCAGGCCGCCAACAACCTCACAAAGTGTATCAGCAACTGCGCAGACGACCTCGCCCCTCTGAGGACCCCGCCTAGCAGACCGGGCAGCAAGAAGGACCCATGGTTCACCGACGAACTCAAGAGCTCCAAGAAGAACTGCAGAGCCCTCGAGAAAGCCTGGCGCAGAGACCCAACGCCAGACAACATGGCCACCCTCAAGCTCGCCACCCGAAAACACCATCAACTGATCCACACCACCAAGAAAACAGCATTCAAGGAACGACTGGACAACAACGCACACAACAGCAAGGAACTCTTCAACATCGTCAAAGAGCTCTCCAACCCCAATGCCGGAAATAACGACATCACCCCATCACAAGACCTCTGCAACTCCCTCGCCTCCTACTTCCACAACAAGATCGCAGACATACACAACAGCTTCAGCATACAACCGATGCACCCCATGACCGCACCAACGCCCCCCACCACCACCCTCCGCGCCTGGACCCCGATCAGCACCGAAGACACCATCCGCACGATGAACTCCATCCACTCCGGATCTCCAACCGACCCCTGCCCTCACCACATCTTCAACAAGGCCGACGCTGTCATCGCACCCCACCTGCGGGACATCATCAACACCTCCTTCGACACCGCTACCTTCCAGGAGAGCTGGAAGCACGCCGAACTCAGCGCTCTACTGAAAAAACCATCAGCGGACCCCACCGATCTCAAAAACTACCGCCCCATCTCGCTCCTCCCGTTTCCGGCCAAAGTCAGCGAGAAGACCGTCAACAAGCAGCTGGCCGCCTTCCTCGAGACGAACGGATCCCTCGACCTCTCGCAGTCTGGTTTCCGGGCCAACCACAGCACCGAGACCGCGCTCATCGCTGCCACTTACGACATCCGAGCCCTGCTCGACAACGGGGAAACAGCGGCCCTCATCTTCCTGGACCTCTCCGCGGCATTCGACACTGTCTGCCACCGCACCCTAGTGCAGCGCCTCAGCAACATCGGAATCCAGGAGAAGGCACTGGAATGGACCATCTCCTTCCTCGCCGGAAGGACACAGAGAGTCCGCCTCCCCCGTTCAAATCAGAAGCCACCGAAGTCATCTGCGGCGTTCCTCAAGGCTCCTCGCTCAGCCCCACCCTCTTCAATGTCTACATGAGCCCCCTTGCGGCCATCGCACGCCAGCACAACCTCAACGTCATCTCCTACACCGACGACACCCAGCTGATCCTCTCCCTCACCAACGACCCCGCCACCGACAGAGCCAACCTACACGAAGGGATGAAAGAAGTAGCCGAGTCGATGAAGAACAGCCGCCTGAAACTGAACTCAGAGAAGACGGAAGTACTCATCCTGGGCTCCTCGCCCTCTGCCTGGGATGACTCCTGGTGGCCCCCCGCCCTGGGCAGCGCACCCAAACCAACAGACCACGCACGCAACCTGGGCTTCATCCTGGACTCCTCCCTCTCCATGACCAGACAAGTCAACACCGTCTCCTCGTCGTGCTTCAACATGTATGTATGTATGTATGTATGTATAACACATTTGTAAAGTGCATTCTATCACCCAACGGGCATCCTGGCACTGAGATCAAACAGATCCTGAAGCACTGTCGATGAGGAATTAACAGGAAGAGAAAAACTACCCTGATCTAGGAAACAGGTGTGTTTTTAGTTAATTTTTAAAAGGAAAGAAGGTCTCCTGAACATCTGAGTGACAGTGGCAGATCATTCCACAACTTAGATGCTGTGAAGCCAAAAGAACGGCCACCCATTCGCTTTCTCCAAATCTTAGGAACAACAGCCAAGTAGGCAGAGGCAGATCGGAGAGATCTAGTGGGGGTGTACCAGGAGAACATCTCCTGTAAGCGCAGCGGTCCCGATCCAAGCAAAGCTCGGAAAACCAGGCATAAAGCCTTGAACTCGATCCGCTGAGGGATGGGAAGCCAATGCAAGTCTCTAAGAGCTAAGGAAGACGAGTCAAAGCGGCGACGGGAAAGTGCTAACTTGGCCGCAAAATTCTGCACTCGTTGTAGCTTGCCTATCGCCATAACAGGCGCCCCCAGAAGCAGTGCGTTGCAGTAATCGAGTCTGCTTAAAATAATACTGCGCACTACTTCTGGTCTAGCATGGGCGGGGAGCAGAGGGAGAATCTTCCTTAGGGAACGCAACAAACCCATGCAAGTTGACACAGTTTTATCAATGAAACCATCCAGCTGAAGATTAGGTTCCATTGTCACTGCCAGGTTCCGAACCGAGGTAGCTGCTGCTGCCGTGCCCTGAAAGGAGGGAGGCCAGAAGTCCCGTGGTAGAGGTCAAGGGACCCGGTCCGCAGAGCAGTCTAACACCTCTGTCTTGGAGCTGTTAAATTGTAGCGAGTTGTTACTCAGCCATGTTGCCGTGGTGACCATACAATGGTGAAAGGTCTCCTGGGACACCGCATTCTCCCCTTCAAAAGTGAAGATGAGCTGGGTGTCGTCAGCGTAGTTGGTGACTGAAATGCCAAACGATTTAATTAACTTGACCAGGGGGTGGAGGTAGAGATTAAAAAGAATGGGGCTGATGGCCGAGCCCTGGGGTACTCCCTGACTGACCCTTCTGATGGTAGACTTAAAGGGGGGCAGGGCAACCACCTGATGTCTGTTGGCCAAGTATGATACAAGCCAATCCCGGGCCAGGCCCGTCACTCCAGCCTCCTCCAGTCTCCTGGTCAGGATGGCATGACTGACCGTATCGAACGCTGCCGACATGTCGAGCAGCACTAGAAAGGCTGCTCGTCCATAGTCGGCACGCGAACGAAGGTCACTCAAGACAGTCACCAAAGCTGATTCAGTTCCATGCGATGGTCTGAAACCAAACTGCGACGCATCCAGACAGTCATTAACTTCCCAAAAACTGGACAGATGTTTCGTGACCATTTTTTCCAGAATCCTAATCGGAAAGGGAAGTAATGAGATGGGTATGTAGTTATTGGGGCATAAGGGGTCCAGTGATTCTTTCTTCAGCAATGGAGAAACAACCGCTAATTTCCAACTGTCCGGCACCTGGGCAGAGCCAAGAGATTGGCAGCAGATTGCGTGGAGAGGAGGGAACAGCTCTTCCGAAAACTTTCCAGAGTTTGTGCGGAAGTACATCAAGAGGAGAGCCAGAGGATACACTATCCGCCAGAGCACCAAACTCTGCGAAATACGGAAGAGAAAAACTTTCCAGCCTGGCTTTCCCAGCCTCCATCTCAGATGTAGGTGGGTGAGCAGCCCCTGGTGTCATGGGACTCAAGTTACTCAGGATGGTCGCGATTTTGTCTTCGAAGGCCTTGGCCAACGAGTCGCATAGTAACTGAGAGGTTGGGATAGCTGTAGTAGCACAGGCCGGTCGTGACAGCTCGTTGACAATTTTAAACAAAGCCTGTGCTTTGTTTGAAGCTGACAGTAAAGTCTCCTCCAAAAACCTCGCTTTTGCAACCTTAATCTGTGTCTTATAGGCTGCCAACTCCTGTTTGAAGAGAACCTTATCCGATACCAGATAATGTCTCCTCCATTTCCGCTCTGCTCGTTTGCACTGCTGTTTAAGTTGGAGGAGTTCCCTCGAGAACCATGGCATGGCAGTTTTAGTTCTATCTCGCGTTTTTCTTAGCGGAGCCAGCTTATCCAAGGAGGTCGTGATTTGCTGGGTAAGAGCATTGTAGCTTTCCTCCACATTGTCTGCCAGCTGAAAGGCTTCAGAGAGCAGATTGGGGAGGGTTGCGCCTCTCAAAAGCCTGGACCATTGTCTCCCCGTCCTAGCCATTCCTGTGCTACTGGTCTTGGAGCAGCCCAACGGGAGAGCTACGGAGAAGAGGACTAGGGCGTGGTCCGTCCAGCATTGCGGAAGGAAGTTTCTGACCCTTACCTGACCAGAGTCAGCAAAGACCAAATCCAAAACATGTCCCTTCTGATGAGTCTTGGAGAGAACCAGCTGCTCCAGATTGATATTGCAGCAGGCCTGGGTCAGGTATGTAAAGGCTGAGTCCGTTGGCCCATCTGGCCACAGATTGAAATCCCCCAATACCATCAGTCTGGCATGGGAGTTGGAAATGTCATAAATCAGGTCGGTAAGGTCGGACACGGCATATGTGCCGCCAGCCGGGGGTCTATAACACAAAAGACCAGTGAATAGTACCCCCCCTGTCCCTTCAAAGAGAAACCTATCAGTTCGTATTCCTTGATTTGCTTGATTTCTAACTGGGAAAAGTCCAGTGAGTCCCTGTAGATCAGCCCTACACCTCCTCCTCTAGCCCCAACACGAGGGTTGTGTCTAATCCTGTATCCTAGGGGGGGCAGGCTTGTCCCAATTCTATACCGCTATCTGTCCTTGTCCAAGTTTCTGTCATGAACAAGGCATCTAACTTATGTTGTTCTATGAGTAGCGCTATCTCTGTGTGATGCCTGCACAAAGATCGCACATTTAACAGACCACAAACCAGAGAATTGTGATTTTTAGCAGTAATAGAGGGCAGATGTTCTCCCAATACCACAGGGTTCAGGACTAGAGGATCTTCTTCCGAATGAGTTAGGGGCGTAAGAGCGACAGGGGCAGCATTTCCAGGCGCCAGCGCGCCCTGTGCGCGAACGGGCGCAAACGGACTTACCTCTGGCGCACCTCCGTCACGCCTACGACGCGCCCGCTGCGCGCCAACGCTGCGCGCTGGGCCCACCATAAATATTTATCACCGTAAAGCGCGGGAGACCGCCTATGCGATCGTCTAGCCCGCCAACCAAGATGGCGCCTAGTCACCGGCCCGCTTTTCCAACCTCTCACCCAAGATGGCGGCTAGCGCCGCAATGTAAGCCTCCCAGGTAGCCCTACTCACTAAGTCCCACAAATGCGGGTGAGTTTTCCATAAATTAACGTGCAGGTAAGCCTCTCGAATTCACCCCTCCAAATATAGGCGCGACTGCGCAAATTACAGCACTAGCGCGAAACACGAGCAAAAGCCAAGCTATGGCGATTAAAATTAGAATTAGGATTAAAAGAGCTGGCAGAAGCAGTAACACGCGTGCAGGTTCTAAGAGATCTACCTGCTGGTGTAAAGGATCGCCTTAAATGCAGGATGCGAGGGCAGATCGCGGGAGACCGCCTATGCGATCGTCTAGCCCGCCAACCAAGATGGCGCCTAGTCACCGGCCCGCTTTCCCAACCACTCACCCAAGATGGCGGCTAGCGCCGCGATGTAAGCCTCCCAGGTAGCCCTACTCACTAAATCCCACAAATGCGGGTGAGTTTTCCAAAAATTAACGTGCAGGTAAGCCTCTCTAATTCATCCTCCCAATATAGGCGCGACTGCGCAAATTACAGCACTAGCGCGAAACACGAGCAAAAGCCAAGCTATGGCGATTAAAATTAGAATTAAGATTAAAAGAGCTGGCAGAAGCAGTAACACGCGTGCAGGTTCTAAGAGATCTACCTGCTGGTGTAAAGGATCGCCTTAAATGCAGGATGCGAGGGCAGAGCGCGGGAGACCGCCTATGCGATCGTCTAGCCCGCCAACCAAGATGGCGCCTAGTCACCGGCCCGCTTTCCCAACCACTCACCCAAGATGGCGGCTAGCGCCGCGATGTAATCCTCCGAGGTAGCCCTACTCACTAAATCCCACAAATGCGGGTGAGTTTTCCAAAAATTAACGTGCAGGTAAGCCTCTCTAATTCACCCCTCCAAATATAGGCGCGACTGCGCAAATTACAGCACTAGCGCGAAACACGAGCAAAAGCCAAGCTATGGCGAATAAAATTAGAATTAGGATTAAAAGAGCTGGCAGAAGCAGTAACACGTGTGCAGGTTCTAAGAGGTTCTAACATCCTGCGCATGCTACGCAAGATCTCCGGTGGATCCCCACCGAGACCAGGCAGACGGTCAGGCCCTCGTCGCCAGCCGACTGGACTACTGCAAATCCCTCTACGCCGGAACCACTGCCAAACTCCAGAAGAGACTCCAGCGGATCCAGAACGCCTCAGCAAGACTCATCCTTGACATCCCCCGACACAGCCATATCTCCGGACACCTGAGAGACCTGCACTGGCTCCCGGTCAACAAGAGAATCACCTTCCGTCTCCTCACCCACGCACACAAAGCCCTACACAACTGAGAGAGCGCAAAACTGTGTTAGAATTTGTAGGGGTGCATTATATTCGTGAATAGCTTGCACCCGCATATAAAGAGGCTTAAATTCATGTTTAAGTGTGACACAAAGCTATGAACTCGTGTACCAAAATTTCCCATAGCTGCAACATAACGTGTTTTTGAAATGCTAACGCCATGTAATCTAGAAATGTATTTGTGAAAGTAATGTTAGTTCAGTTAAAATGTGCTTAAAGAAACATCATGTATTCCCATGTATGGTTAGTATGGTATTCACGTAAACGACATAGAAGTGTTTAGTTGGGAAATGTATTCTTTTCTTTTGCTATAATGATTGAGGCCTAACGAGTAAAACTGTTTGCCAAAAGTTAGGGGGTGACATCTCGAAACGTGCAGAGGCCCACGTGGGGATAACGGTTTGTGTAGGCCGAGTTAGGAATGTGCCTGCTAACTTAAATCATGGAACTGCCTTTTTCCTAGAAGGTTGCCTCAAAGAATTAATTGCAAGTAGCATGTTGTCGTGAACCGATTTATGTGCGTTCCTTTGCAGGTGCAAGGCTGAGCCGAAGATAGTAAAGAAGGGCCCATTGTATATGAAAGTTAGAAAGATAGTTATAGACCCGGAGGAGTGGTTGTGGAATTTTAGGGAAGCAACTTCAAGCGGAGAGGACTGTGGGACCCAAGGCCGTTTCTCAACGAACAAGTATGAAGACATCAAGATGAAGACCCTTTGAAACTTAACTCTCTGAGAGGGGCGTCCCTTGGGGCGTGTCAACTGAATTGTAGGTTTCGTATTAGGGACAGCACCCCGGAAGGAGAGCAGAGTAGAAGCGCACAAGGGCTGGGTAGGCAGAGAGAGGCTGTGAGAGATGAACTCAAGAGGCTAAGTCCGAACTAAGTGAGTGTACTTCTTTGGAAGTCACACCTTTTGTTAGGAGGGAATCCGGCTGTAGGGATGACACTTAGTATAGTGTAGGGATAGACTTATCCTGATGTATTTCTTCTTTTCTTTTATGCCTACAAGGACCCAGATCATAGCAATTCTTGCAAGTTTAGTGGTCTTGGAAATTATATTAGTGCTGTTTCTCAGTCGTTTGAGACTTTTCCGTAGGATTATGTTTGTATTAGTACCTGTGTATTTGCTGAACCTTTTACTGAGGTGTTTAAATACACAATTGCTTTTGGCTTTATAATAAATTTTCAAACTTGACCTTTTGTCAGTGGTTCTTTGGGGAAGGAGATGGAAATGATCCGAATTGAGTTGTTGAAAAAGATTGCCTTCTACACTCTATGACAGGTACAAAGGTCTAATCGACCTGAGACGGGATTCTAGAGTTGAGATTCTAATTCTAGATTGTATTTCCCGCCTTTCCAGTTGGTAGCATAGTAGGATGGTTTATCTTCTGGAGTGAAGGAAATCCACATAGGTTAAGATTTCCCCAAGGCCCATAGAGAAGGAGGATGGGGTTTCACGGAAGATGACGGAGAGTGACGGTGCGGCAGAAAGCAGCAGATCGTAAGGGTGTGAGTATAAAAAGGGTCATGCGTGTTAGATTGCGGTGTGTATTGTGTTGTTGTGTTGTATTGTCTAGCGGAGATCGAATGCCTGTAGTGTGAAAGGAGATCAGGTTGTGAGCGCGCGCACCCGGTGAAAATCTTAAGCTCAAGGAGAGTTTAAGTGGTTCGAGTGTATCGAACACTCACAGTAATTGTCGACCATTGAAAGGGGATCATGAGGTACCATTGATTGCCCGCAGGACCGAGATAGGGGGGACGAGTGTGTGAGTGCGTGGGTAACAGACGCTGGTCGGAAGTTACTGTATGTATGAAACCTATCAGAGAGGTGATTGTTTGGTCGTTAATCGGACAGACATTTGCCAGTTGGTGACAATTACAGTTAGACTGTGGACGTACAGTCAGAGAAGTGATTACTTGGTCGGAAGTGATCATTTCAAAGTGTATGATTGGGACGCATGCATGACCAAGAGACAAGCGGAGAAAGGAGGGGAACTGCTGCAAACGGAGGAGAGTGACGTCAGGAAGCGCCGCGCTGGGATAGGACGGTTAGTGTGAAGCAGCGTCGAGATAGGGCGGTTAGCGGGAAGTGAGTGACGTCAGCGAAGAGCCGCGCTAGGATAGGACGGCCAGAGTGAAGCCGCGCTGGGATTGGTGGATTGTCATTGGGGAACGAACTAAAGTAGTAAATAAGAAATTGTTGTGGGTATCATCATGAAATGTTTAAAAGGATTGCGAAGTTGTTTTTCTGGAGAGAAGAGGCTAGAACCTCGGGGTGGGGAAGAGGCTCCTCCCGAGGATACGCCAGCTCATTACATGGCTACGAACGTTGGGCTACATACTATATTGTGGCTTGAGAACTGGTGTAAGATGACTGAGGGGAATGAGGAACTAACGTTTCCTAAGTAGGGGACGTTCAGATTAGAGGTGTTGTACCAGCTCAAAGCGATTATGTCTTCTTTGCGACCTTTGCCTAGGCCAACACATTTCGAAGCATTGAATGCATGGATCAGGGCAGCCCACGAAAAAAACAGGGACAGAAGACAAGAAAGAGTGAACAGATCAGTTAGGGCGGTGCAGGATGCGTGGTGGGACGCACTAGCCAAGAGATGGAGAGTACAGACCATAGAAGGGGATAGGTGGTACCCATTGTTGGTTAGTGAGAAGGAAGCACAGAAAAGGAATACAGAAGACGATGACAGTGAAACGGAAGATAGTCTGATAGAGAGGCTATTGTCGGACAGACCCCCTCCATATAATCCAGAAATAGAAGGGACCTCACCACCACCAACAGAAAGGGGAACATCGGCAGTGGACGGTGGTATCCTAAGAGAGAGTGACTTAGGTCCGGTAGGGAACAGGGCCATTTCAGTGGAGAGTGAGGTACCTCAACTAGCCCCGGAAGCAAGAGTAGTGGGAAGATTCACTGTACAGAAGGTACACTGTGAAGAGGGGGTCAATGCTCAGAGATTACCAGATGCCCTTACGGTACCTGTTACCATAGGACCGATAGTGTCAGTATATAATCCAGAACAAACCCAAACCGAGAGTCTGCCACAAACGAACAGGGAAAGAAATACCAGTGAAGGTAGGAGTAATGTGGCAGACGAGTGGAATCAGTGGTCCAGACCGATAGAAAGGAGCACCCCTTTGGCAGCATCGGCAGACTCCTCAAGAGAACAGGGGGGCTTGAGAGGGCCGATGGATCTGAGAGGTCCATGGCCCCGGCTTATTAGAGAATTGAGACCAGATTTGAGAACCTGGGAGACGGTTGCGGATAACCAGAGTGACAGGTCAAGAGACGATTGCAGACAGTGTGGTTCGGAGAACAGGGAAATATCCCATTGCAGGTCTAATGGAAGTAGGCAAGATGGGGACTGTGGGAGTGAGGAAAATAGAGGTACGTTTACCCCTGGAACTACAGAAAGGCGACAAGAGTGGGACTGTGAAAGATGGGAGAGAGGGAGTGTTCCCCATAACACCCCCGAGGAAGACAGAAGGGTGAGTCAGGAATGTAAAGGGAAAGACCCAAGCGAAACTTCTAGCCAAGGCACATTGAGAGCAGTGATAAAGGCAAGGAGAATAGATGTACTAAGACTGAAGTCGGAATTAGAAGAGATAGTGGAAGGTACAATCCCTCTAGAAAGAATAGAACTTTACGAACCAGATGAACTGCTGTTTGTAGCGAAAGATGTTACTCGCAGAGCTAGGACAGCTCACGAGAAGCTGACGGAACTAGCGAACAAATATTCAGTGGATCTGACCAGAACAAAGGCGTTTCAAGGAGGCCATAGGTTGCAGTATACAGATCAAGATCTTGACGAGAAGAGAGTGATCAGATTAAAAACTTACATCAGAGGACTAGTAGTGGGAATCCGAGTATGGGTTCAATTGGACAAATGGGAGGAGAAGTGGTCAAAGAAAAAAAGTGTTAGACGGAGCACCATAGAGACCCGTCCAGGAATGGGGCTAATGCATGCAGAGGCATACCCCTTGAGAGAAGTAGCCCATGGAGGATATGTGCACGTACCCTGGAGTAGGGGAGATCTGGCTGCCTTTACGAACACATTTCCAAAATTGAGAGAAAACCCAGTAGAATGGTACAAGCAGGTAGAGAGGTTTGTCAAAATCTCAAAAGTACTGTGGGTTGATCTGAACACACTGTTTGACATTGTGGTTCCGGGAGATCTGTGGGTAGCGTGCAAGGTCAGGGTCGAGTGGCCCACAGAAGAGCCAGAACGGGATGCACACATGAATGGACCTTCACCAAGAGTGATGGTAAAATATGAGCAAGTGATTACTGGTTAAAAACCAAGGTGCCAGCACAAGACATAGATTGGGTGAAAATAGATCAAACTAGACAAGAACCAAAGGAGACCGTTCATGAGTATTATGAGCGACTGCTACAGATATTCAAACAGTGCAGTGGTCTGGATGTGATGGATCCAAAGGACATGGGACAGTTTGTGTCCAAGCTTGTTTTGGGCTTGAGACCCGAGATTTGTCTAATGATACAGCAACACTTGATTTGTTGGCAAAACAAGCCTCTAGACGAGATCCTGAGATACGCGTGATACTGCAGTGATGAGATAGACTCTAAGACTAAGAAGCTTAAGGATAAACTGATGCTAGTCCAGATGCAATCGGGAGGACAGGGTCAGTCAGGAAATGGAACGCTGGGGAGAATATCGAACAGCCAGAAAAGGGACAGTGAAGATGGCTCAAGGCCAAGGGTGGATCTGGCGACTCTGAAAAAGACAAGGTGCCATCAGTGTCACGAGATCGGGCACTGGAGGCGTGAGTGTCCCCATAACCCAGAGAATCAAGTACAGGAGGAGGAGGAGGAGAGTCAGACTCCCCAAACTCCGAGATCAACAGTAGTCAAGCTCAAAGTGGCAAAAGGGGGGACTTCCGCTCCTAGAGCACCCGTTCCCCAACCACCGAGGATCGGAGCAGGAAATAGGATATACCAACAGATGCCCTTCCTGATAGATGGAGATGAATACTATGCCTTCAACCCAGTAACAGGAAGGTGTCTGGACGGGGAGGAGGAATGTACTTTAGGAGCAGCATTAGAGATAGACCAGAGAGGACCCTTTGTAGATGCGGAGGTAGCTGGACACCCCACTACCTTTCTGGTGGACACGGGTGCAACTCGTTCTACTGTACGGTCCGCAGTGGTTCCTAATCTACCTCTGTCAGGACAGACCATTCAAGTTGTGGGTGTAGCGAATAGGAAAATGACAAATCCACTGACCGAGCCAGTTTCAGTGAAAATAGGAAATTTCAGGGACAACCATCAATTTGTGGTATGTGATTCCAGCCCTGTGTGTCTGCTAGGAAGGGACCTGCTGTGCAAACTCAACTGCACCATCTATTGTAGCCCAAAGGGAGTAGAGTTGGAGACCAATGACGATGATGCCGCATTTAAGGTTGCAAACACACGTCTGTGCATAGAATTGTATCCTGCACTCACAGTGGAGGAACTCCCCTGGGACTTAAGGGGGACAGTCAGACCAGAGGTTTGGGATTTTACAGGAGAAGAGATAGGACTAATAAAGGGCGTAGAGCCAGTCAAAATACAAGTAAGACGAGATGCAGAATTTCCAAGAACACCCCAGTACAAACTGATCCCAGAAACAATTGCGGGAATAAAACCTGTGATTGAGTCCATGATAAAACAAGGAATCCTGAAAGAAATATTGGGCAGTCCGTGTAACTCTCCGATTATGGGCTTGTAAAAGCCTAGTGGGAAGTTCAGGATTGTGCAGGATTTACGAAATGTAAACGACATTGTTGTTCCATGCTGTCCACTGGTACCGAATCCATCAGTGATACTGTTTCAGATTCCAGCACAGGCTGAGTGGTTCACCGTGATCGATTTGTGTCAGGCCTTTTTCTGTATACCGTTGCATGAGGAGAGACAATTTCTTTTCACTTTTAAGCTGGAAAACCGTGTATTAACATGGTGTCGTATCCCACAGGGGTATACAGAAAGTCCATCGATCTTTAATCAATTATTGAAGAAGAATCTTGAAAGTCTAGTACTGCCCCAGAACTCGGTTCTTGTGCAGTATATAGACGACCTCCTTGTTGCGTCAGAGACAGAAGACGCCTGTAGAATAGACACCATCGCTTTGTTAAACCATTTGGCAGAGTATGGTCACAAGGTATCTCCCAGCAAGCTACAATACTGTCTTTCTGAAGTACAGTATTTGGGACACAGAATAGAGAAGGGAATAAGAAAGGTGTCCCCAGACAGGATAGAGGCAATAATGAAGATGATGGTGCCTACCACACAGAGGGAGGTTAGAATGTTCCTGGGAATGGTTGGCTACTGTCGCCAGTGGATCGCAAATTTCTCACTGAAAGCGAAGCCTTTACAGAAACTGACGCTCAAGGACGTGAGTGATCCGGTACCATGGGACACAAACTGCATGATGGCTTTCCTAACGTTGAGAGAAGACTTATGTCAGGCTCCGGCCCTGGGAATGCCTGATTACACTAAATTGTTTTCATTGTTTTGCTGCGAGCGAGAGGGCTGCGCGTTAGCAGTTTTGACCCAAGATCACGGAGGTGCCCGTAGGCCAGTTGCATATTTCTCGGCTACCTTAGATCCAGTAGCCGCAGCGTTGCCCGGATGTCTCAAATCCGTTGCTGCAACAGGTGTCAGCATTGAGCGTTGTGAGAGCATTGTAATGGGGCATCCATTGGTGGTACACATTCCACATTCAGTAGAATTGTTAATGACAAGGACCAAAACGCAGCACCTGACTAACAATAGGATCACACGTTACGAGCAGGATATACTTGCCGCAGAGAATGTGACCCTAAAGAGGTGCTCAGTTTTGAATCCTGCTACTTTGATGCCACTGCCAAATGTTTTAGATGATGATTGTGAAGACCATGACTGCCTTGAAGTGACTGAACTATGCACCAAACCGAGACCAGACATTGTCGATGAGCCTTTGGAAGACCCTGATGAAATTCTCTTTGTAGATGGCTCATGTATAAGGGACAATGCTGGGCAGTTAAGGGCGGCTTTTGCCGTTTGCACGATCCATGGAATAATCGAAGCTGCTTGTTTAGAAGGAGTACACTCCGCTCAGGTGGCTGAGATAGTTGCTTTGACACGTGCCTGTTTGGCAGCCAACAAGATTCGAGTCACCATATACACCGACAGCAGATATGGGTTCGGCATGGTTCATGACTTCGGTCAGTTATGGTCTCAAAGGGGTTACATGACATCATCAGGTTCCCCTATCAGGAATCGAGAATTTGTCAGGTTACTGCTGGAAGCTCTGCAGGGACCAGCAGAAATTGCAGTAGTGAAATGCACGGCACACAGTAAGGGTGCTGATTTTGTGTCCCTGGGTAACAGGTATGCGGATGAAGTAGCACGCTATTGTGCCGAGCAAGCTTACTCCTTCACGGACCAGGTTGTTGAGGGAATACACAGAGGGACCGAGCTAAACATGGTACTTGAAGTGGCAGATACGTGGGATGAATTGAGGAAGATGCAGGAACAAGCGTCAGACTTTGAGAAAAGAGTGTGGGTGACTTCTGGCTGTACAAAAGGGGATCTGGATTTGTGGATTTTGGCAGACGGAAGACCGGTGTTGCGGAATGAACTGGTGAGCCCGATGGCTCACCAGATACATGGTTCTGTACACTTGGGAAGAGATGCTATGATACGAGTGTTTAGACAGACTTGGTATAACCCAAAGTTCAGAACGGCTGCGGAAGCGGTGTGTCAGAGGTCTGTTATGTGTCAACAGATGAATGTTGGGAAGAGGACACGTTACGTTGAGTCATGTGGGAAGGTCTGGAGGGCCTTTCAACAGAATGCAATTGGATTTCATTGAGATGCCAAAGTGTAACAGCCTCAGATATGTCTTGGTAATTGTGTGTGTGTTCTCCAGGTGGGTCGAGGCATATCCCACTCGTAGGTGCGATACGCTCACAGTAGCTAAATTGTTGTTGAGGGATATAGTACCTAGATTCGGGGTCCCGACCTCTTTGGAATCGGACAGAGGAACACATTTCAACAGTGAAGTTGTGAAGATGCTCTGTTCTGCATTGAACATTGATCAAAGATTGCATTGTAGCTATCGGCCAGAGGCTTCTGGCATAGCGGAACAGATAAATGGAACGCTCAAGGCACAAATGGCGAAAGTGTGTTCTTCCACATCCCTGAAATGGCCAGATGCTTTACCCTTGGTGTTAATGAGCATGCGTAGTACACCAGACAGGAGAACAGGACTTTCACCCCATGAGGTGCTGATGTTAAGAGCTATGAGGCTACCATCCGTCCCCTCAGCGGCCTTGCTGAATATCACAGATGATCTGATTCTTGATTACTGCAAAGGACTATCTGACGTCATCCATTCTGTGTCCCATCAGGTGCAGACGGCAGAAATCCCAACTTCTAGAGACCTCTGTCACGACCTGTGTCCCGGAGACTGGGTGCTAGTACGGAAGCACGTGAGGAAGAGCTGCTTGGACGTCCGCTGGCGAGGGCCGTTCCAAGTCATCTTGGTGACGAACACTGCTGTGAAGTGCGGTGGATTGCCAAATTGGATACACGCTTCGCACACCCGAAGAGTACCAGCGTCCCTGGAAGAAACAGCTCCTCTCGTAGAAGAAAATCCAGCTGTGGAGGAAGATCCACAAGAGGGGACAAGTCAAGCTGTAGGGGCGTCTGAAGAAGCTGGTAACTCATCCGACTGAGCTGTGGGAGATCACAGCGACAGTGACACCGAAACTGCCACTGAATGGGAAAGCTGCTGTGAGGGTGATCCCAACTCTGGAGAAGCTGAAGGTCGAGATGAGCAAGTTGTGCCGACAAGGAACAGAGGAGTAAAGGGCACCGAGGCAAGTTGGCTTGAGAGGCGGAAGAGGTTGAATGTGAGGTTGACTTCTGAAAAAGATCTTGCACCTGTATCCGAAGAATCAGACCCGGAAACAGGAGACCAAGAGTCAGAGGAAAAGGGTCCGAGGAGATCAAGGAGGGTGAGAGTACCTTGCAGAAGATACGCCACTCCGGAGTGGACCTATCCTTTGACAAACGCCAGGTGTACTGAGATCCGGGAGGGTGAGGTCAATGCTGGTGACCGATACGGCCCTGAACTATAAATTGGAAGTGATACTGTTGGTGCCTGGACTGGAAATCGAAGGCTTACTGACAATAACTGTTCCTAATCCCCCTTTCCTAAGCAAGATAAGTGATTTGATACTAAACAGACTGACTTTTCCTACATTTGGCCCTGAAATACCTGCCTATGATGCAATTGTCCTTCATATGGAACTCTTAGATTATGTACTTTGTGCACTTGGAGAGAACCTGATCATTGATGCGCAATAAAGACTTTGTAAATAGCTACAGAAGATACTTAGAGCCGAGTGGAAGAAGAAGAAACTCAGTGACACCCCTTAGAGGACGGAGAAGGGTAGGGTCACCTGAACACGAAATGGACAATGAAAATCTGAAAGGGGATCTCTGCTTCTAGGTGTGGTTCGAAAAAATTCATAAAGCCAAGCAAGAGACTTTATATTGCCGAGACTTTGTGTTGCTGCTAGAATCGAATCACACTGTCCGAGACCATGGAGGCTGGGAACCCGACTCGTAGGGCAAAATGTATTATAGGTACACTATTAGGGTTAGTGATTTTCTTTATATTTGTTGTAGTTTTACAGCCTGATTCATGATCGGGCCGTTTTGCGAGGCTCAAATAGCGAATCATAAGGAATCGCTATTTGAGACTCGCAAAACGGTAATCATGTAGGAATCGCAATATTAATTGCGATTCCCACTGATTCCTTATTTGCGATTAGCTAATTGCTAATCGCAAATAAGGAATAACTCTCCATGCATTCCTATGGGCCAAAAGGCCCATAGGAATGCATGGGGAGTATTCCTTATTTGCGATTAGCAATTTGCTACTCGCAAATAAGATAGCGATTTAAAGGGTGCCAGGGGTGTCCAAAGGACACCCTGTAGCACCCCTTAAATGCAAATTGAAACAGGTGTTGCGCACACACATGTCCAAAGGACATGTGTGTGTGCAACATGCAACTTAGAAAAATGCTTTTAAAAGCATTTTTCTAAGTTTTTGCTATTTACCGAGAGGTCTGACCTCTCCGTAAATAGCAGCCCAAAATTGCATTTTCGCAATTTTCAAATGCTTCATGAATTGCATTTAAGGAATCTCAAATAGAGATTCCTTAAATGTAATTCCTCGCAATTTAGCGATTTAGCAATTACCGATTTTTGCATTTGGGATGCTGAATCCCAAATGCAAAAATCGCACTCGCAAAGGGCCGGATTCTCAGAATCCGGCCCTTTGCGAGCCGATTTAGCCTTCATGAATAAGGCTGTTAGTTTCTAATTTAGCACCACAGGAGCAAGAAGCAGAGGTCAAGGGAACAACTACACCTACCACTCCTAGCCACAAGGAGGTAAACATAGGAGCCGAGAAAGCTTTGCTAGCTGAAGAAAGCCGTAGATTACATGCTGATCTGTCCAAAGGAAACTTTGGAAAGAATGCTTATGCTAAATTGTTGTATGAGTATATTGATGCGATGGATGCGAAAGATTGTTACGTGTGTATGCAATTGCCAGCTTCAGTAGACGAGGGTATTAGATATCATCACCTGCCATTAACGTATGGAATTTCATGTAGTTTGCTGCTTAGCATATTTTATGGGAGATCACATTTTGAATATTTCTTTTCGAATTATGATGCTGTGTTACCAGAAGTCCCAAACTATAAGCATTTGAACAAGTGGGATTATTATAAGTCTGAGGATAGACTTAGATATTTTTTCATTCCAACGAAAACCATAGATACCTCATATGCACATCGACACAACCTGACCTGCTCATTGACAGAGGTAGAGAAGAAGTTCGTAGAGCAGGTTGAGGATAGATACCAAAAACAGAAGCAGTTACAGACGTCAGGACAGGGTAAGGTAGATTGGACGGATGAAGAGCTTGGGCACAAGTCAAAGGGAAGTTATGGTCCGATAGCCCTGGACGTGGTACAAAAAGGAAAGTTATGTTTACATAGGCCAAAGACATACTACGAAAATGTGTATGTGGGTGAGACAACTTGTGAACACACTTTCAAATTAGAGTATTATACCAAAGACTTTCTGAAGAGTGTGGTGCAAGTGATTCCTACGGTGTATTTCGTTTGTGCAAGAAATGCATATGTGAGATTACCGGATAAATGGTATGGGACATGTTACCTGGCGATTATCTTTCCCAAGATATATCACACTGAGGATTTTGCTCAAGTTGAGGGTGGCAAGTTGACAAGGGTGAAGAGAGGAGAAAGTGCTGCTGCAATAGTGGGAGATGTGTTTGGAGCTGCCATACCAATGCTGGGAGTGATTCTAAATGATGTAAAGATACGAAGATTAGCAACAGTGGTGGATGAATTGTCGATGAGTACGGCAAAATCACTGGTGTTGATTCATGGTGAGATGTTGTCAATACGGGCGATGGTTTTACAAAACCGCTTTGCCTTAGACGTCCTTTTAGCGAACGAGGGCGGAGTCTGTAAACTTTTAAAGGTCCAGGAATGTTGCACGTATATTCCAGACAATTCTAAAGACCTGAAGAAATATATACGCAACATTACTGCAATCCACTATGAGATTAATGATTTGACACAAGAAAACACATGGGAAAAAGTTGGCAAGAGTCTTGGAGGTGTTGGAAATTGGTTTGCAAACCTGGGTAGGAGTTTTCTTGAATACATTCTGGAGCCTCTCCTCATCATAATAGCCTGTGTGGTTGGAATATGGGGTTTGTTGAGATTGTACAAATGCTATAGGTCCAATAGATTGGATAGAGCAGTGAGGGGACAGGCACAGAGAATGGAGGAGTTACAGGACAATCAATACCGAAGCTTTAGAAATGCTCAGGCAAGGAAATGTTGCAACAAGTGCTGATTAGACCGGTCCCTACCCTAAAGAATGTGGGATGGTGGTGATGACACAGGTCATCAAAGGGGGGACAGAGAGAGCGCAAAACTGTGTTAGAATTTGTAGGGGTGCATTATATTCGTGAATAGCTTGCACCCGCATATAAAGAGGCTTATAATCATGTTCAAGTGTGACACAAAGCTATGAACTCATGTACCAAAATTTCCCATAGCTGCAACATAACATATTTTTGAAATGCTAACGCCATGTAATCTAGAAATGTATTTGTGAAAGTAATGTTAGTTCAGTTAAAATGTGCCTAAAGAAACATCATGTATTACCATGTATGGTTAGTATGGTATTCACGTAAACGACATAGAAGTGTTTAGTTGGGAAATGTATTCTTTTCTTTTGCTATAATGATGTAGGCCTAACGAGTAAAACTGTTTGCCAAAAGTTAGGTGGTGACATCTCGAAACGTGCAGAGGCCCAGGTGGGGATAACGGTTTGTGTAGGCCGAGTTAGGAATGTGCCTGCTAACTTAAATCATGGAACTGCCTTTTTCCTAGAAGGTTGCCTCAAAGAATTAATTGCAAGTAGCATGTTGTCGTGAACCGATTTATGTGCGTTCCTTTGCAGGTGCAAGGTTGAGCCGAAGATAGTAAAGAAGGGCCCATTGTATATGAAAGTTAGAAAGATAGTTATAGACCCGGAGGAGTGGTTGTGGAATTTTAGGGAAGCAACTTCAAGCAGAGACGACTGTGGGACCCAAGGCCGTTTCTCAACGAACAAGGATGAAGACATCAAGATGAAGACCCTTTGAAACTTAACTCTCTGAGAGGGGCGTTCCTTGGGGCGTGTCAACTGAATTGTGGGTTTTGTATTAGGGACAGCACCCCGGAAGGAGAGCAGAGTAGAAGCGCACAAGGGCGAAGAAAGATGCTGGGTAGGCAGAGAGAGGCTGTGAGAGATGAACTCAAGAGGCTAAGTCCGAACTAAGTGAGTGTACTTCTTTGGAAGTCACCACGGCTGACACCTTTTATTAGGAGGGAATCCGGCTGTAGGGATGACACTTAGTATAGTGTAGGGATAGACTTATCCTGATGTATTTCTTCTTTTCTTCTATGCCTACCAGGACCCAGAGCATAGCAATTCTTGCAAGTTTAGTGGTCTTGGAAATCATATTAGTGCTGTTTCTCAGTCGTTTGAGACTTTTCCGTAGGATTATGTTTGTATTAGTACCTGTGTATTTGCTGAACCTTTTACTGAGGTGTTTATATACACAATTGCTTTTGGCTTTATAATACATTTTCAAACTTGACATTTTGTCAGTGGTTCTTTGGGGAAGGAGATGGAAATGATCCGAATTGAGTTGTTGAAAAAGATTGCCTTCTACACTCTATGACAGGTACAAAGGTCTAATCGACCTGAGACGGGATTCTAGAGTTGAGATTCTAATTCTAGATTGTATTTCCCGCCTTTCCACAACCAAGGCCCAAGATACCTCAATGACCGCCTCAACTTCTACACTCCCACCCGCCAGCTTAGATCGACCAGCCAGCCACGCCCTCGCCGCCGTCCCCCGCATCCGAAGAGCCACCACAGGAGGAAGGTCCTTCTCCTACCTGGCCGCCAAGACTTGGAACTCCCTCCCGACCCAACTCCGCCGGACCCAAGACCACCTCGCCTTCAGGAAGCAGCTCAAGACCTGGCTGTTCGAGCAGTAGCGGACCACCCCTCCCCAAGCACCTTGAGACCCTACGGGTGAGTAGTGCACTATATAAATGCACTGATTGATTGATTGATTGATTGATTGGTTGTGACCGGAGACCAGTAGACCAGTGGTGACTGGATTTTTGCCGGAGCAAAGACGATCTTGACTGAAATCGACCCCTATGGCCAAAATCTTCCCACCAGGAGTCACCCCAAGAAAATCCCCCATTGACCACACAGCACCCTCAGCATCCTTCAGCATCTTCAGCATCCAGTATCCCTTGCATCTTGACTGCTCTTAATAAGCCTATGGAAAGTTGTTGTTATCAGTGGAACTGGACTGGAGACTGTTTCTTCTTGGAGGAAACTGCTCTTTAGAACTTTGATAGTCCCACATGACCTGCTTCCTGCTGGAGTTGTTTATCCAAGTGTCTGTAATTGACCACATTCAACTCTGACAAACGTTTTCTTGAAAACGTTTTTAAGAGAAAAATGTGTTGAATTTTCCAATGCATGTTTGTGGCTATGTGAAACATTGTGATTTCCTATTCCTTAAATTAATTACATCTCCAGAACCATCTGTAGATCTTTTTCATTTTGGTGGGTAAAAATTCCAAAACCAATAGTCTATTTTTATAAATTGCTGTCATACCTCTTGAGAGTCATGTTTCTTGCATGTAAATTATTTTTGGTGCTGTTTAAATGCTTTACATTTGTTCCATTGCTGAATCTTGACTGCTCAGAGCCAAAGCTATCTAGGGTGGAGGTAAGATTTAAAAGAAGAGCCTGACTGGAACCAAGTTGTTTTTTTCCACAGTGAGGGTGCACAACCACATCGTATAATACACCACATTTCCTCACTATTGATAACTGTGGTAATTCAAGAGCTAATACAAGCTGACGGGTGCTAACCACCCAGGATGCGTGTACTTATCAGCCAAAGACCAATCTGAATCACTCAGCCATTTTGCTGACTCTACATAACCACGGGCTAATTGCACGCTCCCATGGCGGCGATGGTACATTCAGATATATGCCATATCAACTTTGATGATGCTGTCTATCCCTACTATGGTGACCATGGGTAATGGGGAATCCGAACTCGATTCCAGAGAGGGAGATTGAGAAACGACTTTCATATGCAAGGAAGGCAGCAGGCACATAAATAACTTACTCACAACTCTGAGAGATGGTGGCAAAAAATAGCAACACAGGACTCCTTCAAAGCCCTCTAATTGGAATGAGTATGCTCAAAATCCTTTAAAGATGATCCATTGGATGGCAAGTCTGGTGTCAGCTGCTTTGGTCATTTCAGCTTTAATAGTATGTTAAAGTTGATGCTGTTACAAAGTTAGTAGCTGGATCTTGAGATCAAGCTGGGGGTCAACCGCGCAGCGAACTACTGCCTGTCCCAGATCCTGCCTCTGGTGCCCCTTGATGGTCTTAGCTGAGTGTACTGGTGGTCAGGAGCATTTACTTTTAAAGCATTTGAGTGTTCAAAGCAGAATGCGCTACTGAATAGTTTAGCTTTTTATAAAGACTAGGGCGCCCATTTGAATGTAGGGTGGATCACCACCGCACACATGGCGGTGGCGATACGCCCTACATCCTTCCCCACCCGCCATCCATTTCCCCCACCATATTACTATGGTGTGGGTACCACGATGGACGGGAAGACTGTCCACCGCTTTAATATGGTGGCGGTGTCTGCTAGACACCGCCATCCATATCAGGATGCAGGTGGTAGGCAGCCTTTCCGTGGCGGCATTGACGCCAAGGAAAGGCATGCAGATTCTGAGGTTGGGAGTGTGTTGCCGGCCCCCAGGATGTTGGGGGGGTGGGGGACACATGGGGGCTACCTATGATACCCCCCTGCATGTGCATGCATAACATGGCAGGCACTGTGCGGTGCCTGCCACTTTGTGCATGCATATGCTCAACATGCATTTTTGGTAGTGCGGCAGGTGCTGCTGAAAGCACCAACCGGTGTAATGTTAAAAATGCAGGATGCGTGTATGCGGGACTACCGCACACATAGCGGGCTGTCCCACTTCACGTCAGGATGGCGGGCGGACAAAGTCCGCCCATCATCCTAATGATGCCCTTAGAATCTTGCTCTATATTGTTGTTTTTCAGAATTGGGGCCATGATTAAAGGGGTTGGCCAGGGACATTCACATTGAAGGACTGGCCAGGGTTATTTTCCTAATGTGCCACCTGATGTGAAATTTTTGGACTGGCACAAGAAAAACCCAAGCAAACGCATTAATCAATAATGTTCTAATTAAACACGAGTGAAAATTAGAGTTTGGAGATGATTAGATACTATTATAGTTTTGACCATAAACAATGCCCATTGATGATCCAGCATTGCTATTCCCATGACCCACTGAGCAGCTTCCAGTAAACCAAGGCTTTGGGCTACTAGGGGAATTATGGTTGTAAAGCTGAAACTTGAAGGAACTGATAGAAGGGCACCACCAGGAGTGCAGCCTTCAGCTAAATTTGATTCAACATGAGAAACCTCAACCTGTACAGAGATGGAGCAGGTTGACAGATTAATAGTTATTTTTGGATTCTGTGGGTGGTAGTGATTGGCCATTCTTAGTTGATGGAGCAATTTGTTGGGTCAATATACTGAATAGGACTCATCCATGCTGACTAGTTATGTGACCCACAGCAGTCGGAGTTCAACTTCTTAGAGGGACAAGCGGCTTTCAGCCACAGAAGATCAAGCACTAATAGGTCAGTGATGCTCTTAGATATCAGGGGCTGCACATGAGCTACACTGAACAGATAAGCTTGTGTCTATCCTTCGTCAACAGGTAATCTGCTGAAACATTTGTGTTAGAGATTACAATTCCCCATGAACAAGAAATTCCCAGTAAGTGTAGGTCATAATCTAACATTAATTAAGTCCCTCTCCTTTGTACACAATGGCCGATACATTCTCACTCAGAGATCTGTGCCTCATAATAGATTTGGAATAGATGTACAGTCATGTATTGTTAGGACAATTTGATTTTTTCTTCTCTCCATGACTATTTGCTGAATGTTTTTATCTATATGTACTCCATTTTTTCAACAAAATATAAAAAATAAGATATATTTTTTCAAATCACTAGGTTTCCAAGTGTTTCTTATATCAAGATTTCTTCTTTGTGTTTATTGTTGTCTGGTGACACTTTGGCGTTTGTTCCATTAGGACTAACTCCCTGATTTATCTTTGAATAACTTGAGAATAATGCAAAATCAAATCCCTTGATATGAAGGAGCCAGGACAAGAGGGAACCCGAGTTCCTCTTTGCAGAGATGCAAACTGCTTTGAGAGATGGAACAGTGGGAGAGTCACAGCACACAGCCTGTCAGTCACACCTTGCTCCTGGGACAGTGGCGATTGGTGAGTTTGATTGGGGTGACACACCTGTCAAACGATAACATAAGTGTCCTGAGGGGAGCTCAGGCAGGACAAAAAGCTCCTTCTAAGCAAAAGGGCAAATGCATGCTTGTTCTTGAACATGAGTTGGGTTTAGACTATTTTGAAACAGGTTAGTTTTACCCTACTCATGATGTGTTGTTGCATCGGTAATCCTGTTGAGCACAAGAGGTACCTGAGGTTCAGACATTTAGGGGGATAGTCACTGCACTGCGTGAAAGAGAGAGAGCTGAAATGCTTCATATTTACAAAAATATGCAGCATTTCTACTCTCTCCTTGTGCTGGTGCACTGTGTGCTACTTAGCACCAACTCAGGCACCCTTGCAACATATAGCAAGGTTGTCCGATTTGCAGGTAGGATTGTTTTAGTGCAGTAAGGGACACCTTTCTACACAAAAACTATCCTTGAAGACATAGTCCACTTTCTATATGTGCCACAAAAAGCAGAACACATGGAAACAATGAGGGAAAATAAAGAGATTTCTCCTCTCTATGCATCTATTGGGTAGGCGCGCAACTTTGGCACAAATCCAATGTTTACAAGACTTTATAAATCTGGGTTTGTATCAAGATACATGGGAACATCCATTCTCCACCCATGTAATGCCAGCAAACCGTATTATGCGCTGCATTATTTTGTATTTAGTAAATGAAACAAAGACACACAACATGGCTGTGCATGGGTTAGTAAATGCGCAAAATGATTTTGCTTCGGGACGCAACCCTATGTAAAAAAATTAGCTAATCTGGGCCTTGGTGTATGTTCTTGGCTTAGCAGCCAATGGGGCGAAGCTACCATCTGTGGAATTATGACTGAATGCTTTTGAGTCAAAATCTCCCCTAAACTCTCAGAATTCTGCTGAGCCTCAGTTGGCATGGGATATCGGAGATCCTCTCGGGTAGGGACCAGAGTTGCAATGGAATAGAACTGCCTTCACTGTCCTTTGGCACCATATCTTTGTGGGGCACCAGGTACTCAATCATTCATAGATTACCTGAGTCAGGGTTTTGTAATGAGCAAAGCAGCTACCTTGCTGTGATCTATTTAAAGTCATCCACATGGGCAGGTTTTTGTGCTGGGTTCTTTATGCCAAAAGCTATCGAGAGGAACTGTGTGATCACCTATGGTACACCACCTTCACCAAATGCTGTGCATCATGGGGGCCTCCCCATTCTGTCCTGCACTTGTGGGTGCAGGATAAGAGCACAATTCCTTCAAATCAGCAGGATAACCAGCTGGTCAGAACGGGCACCAGCGGAGTCACCTGAAGGAAAGAAGCCCAGTGGGTAGCTCAAGGAAGGAGCCTCCTGAGTGTTTGCATCATTGTCAGTTGCTGTGGGCCTGGGAAATCAGGTCCCCAGGCTAGCTGACCAGGTGACCAGATGGTGGCTAGCCAACAAGAAGACAAGTTGGTACTTAGCTGACCAAGATAAGTGGAGTGCCAGCTGGCACAGCTGACTTTGGTCTCCTCCATTCTCTCTGGGTTCTGTAAGCCCCCACTTGGTGGAGGCTTAGTAGTCAAGAAAAATAACTTCCCAGGTTGGCATAATGGGAGAGGGTAGTTGGCTGTAGGGGCTTCACCTCCTTGGCTGCCCAGGCTCGGACACCAGGAAGATGGACAGCACTAATCCATGGCACCCTCAGACAATGGATTGGAGGGACAGTCCTTATCCAGGATATTGAGTCTGTAGACTGGAGAGGCCTATTGTATCCCTCTGGGGTGTGGCCTGGAGACAGGTACCCATGTAGAGGCCCAGCTACCGGGTAGATCCCAGGTCTGGGTGATGTCATATTGGGGGGAAGTAAGGGGTTCCTGCAGGCTAAACAGTTGCAGTGGTCCCACTGAAAGGCAGGCAAAGTCAAGGCATTTCACTGAAAGAACCATTTCCATCAATCTAGGGATCCAGGCACTGGGCAGGGCCACCTTCCTTAGCCAGGGCAGCGTGGCGTTGGACAGAAGAGAGGATTTTGGGGCTCCTGTGGGCTGAACAGCTTCCAAAATTCCCAGGGAGAGGAGGGCAAAACGACGGCTTTTGCCTCGTAGCCCCGACCTGATCTCCACAAGCCAGGTGTCCAACCACTGTGCAGGACCATCTTCCCTATTTGGGCTGGGATAGCTTCGTACGGAGGCCCAGAAGTGGTTGGTGAAGCCATGGCTTTCACCTGGGAGGCACAGTCCCCGCAGGCTGCCCAACGCAGTGTGGCTCCTGACCGGCAATTGTTCCAGGATTCAAGTTGTAAACCAGTTAGCTTGTTGGCTTTGTTATTGTTAACTTCGGTTTATATAGCGCCAACTCACCGGCAGGTCTCAAGGCGTTGTTTTGGAAAACATGTCTCCAGTCATGTTTCAGTCACAAGTTCAAACCAGAAAAATATATTGTGCAGCGAAACATGTCACCAGTCAAGTAGGCCTAATTTGAATTACCCTCAGGTCTACTTATGAAATGTTGGTTAACCATGGGATAGAACTGTTATTTGATTGACTAAATGTGTAGTGATGTTGATACATATCAGAAATATTCTTTGGAAACATTTTGCAGAGATTAAGCAAATGTAAAGGTAATTACATGTAATCTCAATTTAATTGTTAACTACTGAAAGGTATTCAGACAGAATATCGAGTTGGAAATGTCCACTTACACAAATATCAAGTTGGAAATATCATGACACAGAAATGTAAGAAATATTGTTTTACAAAATATAGAAGTCATTAATATCGTTTGAAAATTATAGTTGTTGAAAATATCGATTTTTTAATTGGTGTTATGTATTTTGATTTATATTTTAAATGTATGTGTTTTTTTTGTATAACTTGTTTTTTAATATATGTGTTACATGTTTAGCTGTTTTATTTTAAGTAAATTTTGCGTTTTTATGGTCCTTAGCGAGTTGTGGGCTTATAGGGTAATAAGTTGTGAAGTAATTTGATATTAATACATTAATGATTATATTTCATTTATTAATATTATTTAATTGGGATTTTATAGTGTTAATTGTGGGAAGTCATTTATTTGTAAATAATTCTTAATTGGTTGTTTATTAAAATTGATTATTTAATTGGTAATTATTATGGCAATTGTGTATTTTGTTTTAGGTGCGTGTTGTGGGGTTTATAGGGGTAAAGGGTGGGAAGTTATTTATGTTAAATTAATTTATAATTAGTTGTTTATTAATATTAATTAATTCTTTGAAAATAAAAAAAGACAATAGTATAATTATTTTAGTTGATCATTAATATTCATTAATAATGTATATTTAATTAGGGTAATAGATTATATTTTTTTGTGTTTTGGTTTTACTGTTATAGGGGTACAGCACGGGGTGTAAATTAATTTTACTTACTTTATAATTAGTTGTTAAATACTATTAGTTTCTTAATTGAAAATAAGTTTTAATTATATATATATATTTTTTTAAGTTTAATTTTAGCTGTGGGTTGTGATGATTGTAGGGGTTAAGTGAGGGAAGTCAATTAATTTGTTTTTTTAAATAATAATATTTCTTTAAATGGTAATTAATTATGTTAAATAATGAAGTACATTTTTAAAAAAATGTTAGACGTGGGTTGGGAATTGTGTGGTGTTATGGGTGGGAAATAAAAAAAATGTATGCAATAATTAATGTTTTTGTTTCTAAATAATTTCTAATTAAAAATATTTTTTTGTTTGGAAGTTATTTTTTATTTTATTTATTATAATATTTGTAGGCATTTGTCATATGTATTTAACAGTATAATAGGTTTTTTAAATATTACATATATTTGTAGTTTAATTGTTAGTATATATTTAGGGCTGGGCGTAGTTTGCAAAGTAGCGCTTCGCGAAGTGCACTTTGCACTACGCGAGCTACGCGAAGTAGCATGTTCGCACTGTGCAAGATGCTGTTTTCAATGATTGCACAGTGCGGACAAGCATCCGGCACTGTGCAATCATTGAAAACGGCATCTTGCACAGTGCAAGCTGTAGTTTTCTGCTGCTTGAGGAGATTTTTCCTCGAGCAGCAGCTTTCTCAAAGCGCACTGGTAGTTTCTCATTGCGAGCGGTCCCGAGCATACGCAACCACTCGCAATGAGAAAACAGACCTCCACGCATTGAGAATCTCGCAGGGAGGTTTATTTCCCATACTCGCGATCGTCAACTTGATGTTGCTTATCGCGAACAAAGAAAAAGTCTCGCCAGGATGTCATTTTGCTTGCTCGCGGTCGCCAACTTGACTTTGAGGAACGAGAGAAAGCAAAAAATGACCGCTGCACTATGCTACGTTACTCTACGCGTGTTTGCACTGTGCTACGTGCAGCTCGCGTAGTGCAAAGTTGCGTAAACTTCACAAACTGCGCAAGCGTCGCGTAGTGCTTCGCCCAGGCCTAATATTTATATATTTGTTCAATTATTTTGTTTTTTAAATATTTTGTTTGTTAATATTTTGTTTGTTTTCATTTTTGAACTGATTCGAGTGAGAACATTAATTGTTACCCCACTGCAATCTAACACTTTCCCTACTGCTGCAATCATTGGAGTTGGAATAGTCATTTTTATTCCTCAACTTTCCAACACTTTCCCTACTGTTGCACTGACTGGAGGGTGAATCGTTAATGTTACCCCTCCGCACTCCAACACTTTCCCTACTGTTGCAGTGACTGTTGTGATAATAGTAATTTGTACCCCTCCGCTATCCAACCCTTTCACTACTGTTACACTGACTGGAGTAGTAATAGTACATTTTACCCCTCCGCTATCCGGCACTTTCCCTACTATTGCATTGACTGGAGTGTGAAATTTAAGTTCGAAGATTTTTAAATAGTGTCATATTTTCATTTATAATTAGAATTTATGTTACTGGAACACACATATATATATATATATATATATATATATATATATATATATATATATATATATATATATATATATATATATATATATATATATATATATATATATATATATATATATATATATATATCCAGAAAGCCGCGTCTCCACCCAGCGCGCAGAACTTCGCAAAGGAAAGGATAGCACGGACACGGACCAGGTAAGTGCTGGAATTTATTATATATTTATTTATTATATTTATTTATTTATTATATATTATATATATATATATATATATGTATATGTATATATATATATATATATATATATATATATATATATATATATAATCTATATTTTGTACAACTATATTTTTTACATCAATATTTTTTTCCTGATATTTTTGTACTTACTTGTTTATATGGAGTCGATATTTTTGCATTCTATATTTTTTCCCTGATATTTTTTTCATCCATATTTTTGTAGTCGATACTCTTTCAGTGAACCCTAGAAACTTTGACGTTTGCCGGAGGTGTTGCAGAACATATACATCTTGAGTGGGGGCTTAGTATAGGAAATGAAAAACGAAAATATGTGGAAACTTCTCATTGGGACACATGAATGCAAAAAAAGCTATGCACAGTTTACAATCACGAAAATATATAACATTGTAATCAGAAAATATAAAGATAGAATCTGCATGTTTAATGTCACCAATTCACACCTTAGATTTTGATCTAGCAGTGCATTTGATGTTTTAAAGCTGCATTGTACTTACATTCTGCATACTTCTGAAGCTGTGAGAACTCTGCAGGGCTCAGATTGACCCAGTTCTCGTGATTGGTCATAATGAGCCTGTATTTCCTTTTAACAGATAGAATGAATGTGGTGTATGACTCCAGTGGTAATTGAATTATTGCACTTCCGAGACTCCAAGTATTTCGACGGTCTGTGTTCAAAATTACTTTATATTCTGGGAGATGACATTATTTTCCACATCTTTGATGAAGGGCGTTTTTTTCATGAGACAATTCAAAATGTCTGAAAAAAGACAAAGTAGGACATGTGGATTATTTTCCGTGAGAATACACATATTTTGAAACATCTTTACAGAAACTGTCTATTTGATTTTGTTCCTTTTGTTATAATTTGTACTGAGCTTTTGCTTAACATAAATGAAGAGGTTAATCATAAAATGTATGGATAAAGTACCCTCTGGCATAATAGGTGACTGGGTGCACCACAAGTCACACAGATTTCTATTATAAGGAAATTAGAGATGAGGGATTATATAGGGATTGCCGATTAAAGTTCAGTGGTAATGAAAGGTTCTCCAATTTCTGCAGAACTTGTAGAATATTCCTCATGTTACGGAAGCTATTGTGGAAGAAAATTTCACTTATGAGCTCTCAAGATTTATCACTAACTCCAGAATTTGGAGGAATGTTCCATTGTCACCCAACACTAGCTGTGTGATGCAGAATACAGAGTCCAAGATCCCACCATCCTTTAGCAAGGAGACCATCTGAGGTAATTCATAAAAAGAAGGCTTCACTCTCTGCCCAGTATATATATTTGACCCCAAGACAGGAGGCCCTGCCCTTGTTTATGTTTCTAATCGTGCTAGCTGCCAACATAGGAGGCTGAATAGAAGTAGACAAAAAGTTGTCATTGAATGTGCTCATGTTTTTATGAATATCTTCCTCATAATCTTCTTCAAGAGCCTTTGACATAGCCTACCATTGTTAATGCCCCCCCCCATCAACCTAACCATATATAGATGCAGGGTATATACAAATTTAAATTCTACTAGCAAACAAGAGAAGTAAAGAATAGGAATGAAAAAGAAAGCATTGTGGTAAAAACACACGGGGTATTCAATACGATCTTTCAAATAAACTGATCACAACAACCGCATTTGAAAACAGTGAGCCATTAAGTTCAAACTGGAGTTCAGTGAAGACATGCTCACCTCATGCTACCCTCAGCAGACTCCCCCATTCAACAGAGCTGCATGAGCGACTCAGAATATGAGGGCATGCTGATAAGTGGCAAAAAAATAATGGGGAAAGGAGGCATTTAATTGGAAACACACACATGTATGTTATTGTTGGACTTTCTTCAGGGTCATCCTCAATCTTTTTGCCTTTATCCTCCTGTTTTTATAACCTGGTTTTGTTAGCTTTTAGTATTCTGTGCACTTTTGCCACTGCTACTCGGTGCTCAAATTTCTGTGCCCTCTCCTTAAAACATGGTAAAATTGGCTTACACCCAGTTGGCACATTTAATTTACTTGTAAGTCCCTAGTGAAATAGTACTACATGTACCCAGGGTCTGTAAATGTAATGCTACTAGTGGGCCTGCAGCACTGATTATGCCACCCACATAAGTAGGTTTTTAAAGGTCTCAGGCTAACCATTGCAACCTGTGTGTGCAATTCCAAACTGTCCATTTGACTTGGCAAAATGACCCCTTGGCAAGTTTTAAAATCCCTTTTTAATGCATAGAAGTCACCACCTAAGGTAGTCCCTAGGTAGCCCATGGGGTAGGGTGCTTTGTAATTAAAACGTTGGACATGCGCTTTTAAGTTTCACATGTCCTGTAGTGTCCTGGTAGTGAAAAATTCCAAAATTAATTTCACTACTACAAGACCTACCTCTTCCACTTATAACATTAGGTTGCTTTATTACATTTAATACATGCCAACATTTGATTGGTTCGAGGTACCATTTCATGTTTGATGTCCGACAAATTGTGTAATTCAAAATCCGCTTAAACGGTAAAGTCGGATTTTAAGTTACCATTTTGAAACTGTCACTTTTGAAGTGTTATTTTTCTGCCCTAACTATTTGTTACCTGCAGCCTGTTCCTGTGTTACACGACTGTGTATAGTTGGACTTTGTTTATTCCTACTGAACAGCCACACAATAGAGGGATTAGGTGTGCCTGGATGGGCACAGAACGGGGAGCAGAGCTAGGCCCAGTTCCACTTGCAACTGAATCGTCTGTACTCTTCCTTCACACAAGGGTCTTTGCACCACCGCCTGTTTGGCTCCGGGGAACGGGAGGCAGGAAACTACCAGGACATCAAATGGAAAACTTCTACTTTAAAGGAGTCACCAGGTATAAAATAAAGACCCTCAAGTCCACTTTCCAGTACACCTCTGGACCTGGGGAAGACTCAGATGCATCTAGATGGATTACTACTCTGCTGCCCTGCTACCCTCGTGCCATAGGGTGATCTTCCCACAAACCTTTTGCCTCTCTTCTTCCAAATTGCTGAACCTATCGTTGTTGGTTCTAGGACTCTGTGCACTTTACCATTACTAACCACAGCTAAAGTGCATGTGATCAGTCCCCTAAGCCTGGTTAAGATGGCTTATACCCAAATCGCATTTATACTATAAATGTATGTGCGTTGTAGAGTGGTATACTATAGACCCAGGGCCTGTAAATAAACTTTTACTAGTGAGCCTGCGGCACTTATTGTGCCTCCCACGTAAGTAGCACTTTAAAACATGATCTCGGTCTGCCATTGCAATCTGAAAGCAGTAATAAACTGCCATGTCCACTTGGCATTTAAACCCCCTTGTCAAGCCTTAATCTCCCTTTGTATTACATATCAGTCAATGCTATGGTAGGCCCGAGGTACTGGATAGGGCAAGGTCCAGTGCAATTAAAAGATTGGACATATACTTTTAAGGATTACATGCCCTTGTAATGAAAAACTCTTAAATTCATTTTTCACTACTCTGAGGCCTACCCCTCTCATAGGATAACATTGGGGATTCCGTATTTCATTTAGCAAGCTGCTAGTTCCAATTGGGAGCAGGTAGCCATGTCATGTTTGGTGTCTTTGGAATTGTAATAAAAAACCATGTCTGTTGTTAAAGTTGAGTTTTTCTTACAATTTTAAAAATTCCACTTTTAAAAAGTTGGTATTTTCCTGCCCTTAACCCTTTTGTATATGTAGCCTGTCAGACTTTGTGAATTCCTCCTAGACAGTCATAAAATAGAAGGTTTATGCATGCCTGAATAGGCTGTCTGCTGGCAGTATGAGGGGTGGGGCTGAGCGCAGCTCCACTTTCAACTGGATAGGGAGTAATCTGCCCTCACACAAATGACCTATGGCCTCCTCATTGTCACTGCAGCCAGGTTGGAGCCAGTGCAGAGTGAACGTTTCTCAGAGCTTTCAGATCCAGGGCACCAGGTTATAAAGGTACGTCCTCAGACACCAACACTTCAGTACACTTCTGAGCCTTTGGATGCTCTACCCTGAAGAAGCACTGCTGTGCTGTTGAAATGTAAATCCGTATTTATAAAGCGCAAACTACTCACCTTTACGGATCTCAAGGTGCTGGGGGCTATCATAGAAATTAAGTGAGCTATTGCCCAGAGTCACTTGGTGCTAGGCTGAGCTGCTGCTGGAGCATGGATCGAACCGTGAACCCAGTGCTCCGAAGTCAGCTGATCTGGCCGCTGCACCACACCTTTCAACTGAAATGACTGCCACTCTGCTGTACTGTGAACCTGCTGCTGCCTTGCTGATTTGCTGCCTTTCTGCCCTGCTACCCTCTTGCTTGGCCTCCTGATCGGAAGACTAGGACTCAAAGTAATAAAAATTACCGGTAAGTAACCGGGGCATTACCTCCTCGTCCGTCTTCCTCACCACAGTAATTACTAATGAGCAGATACCTAAACAATATCAACTTCATGAATAGGAAACACAGACAACACACCAAAGGCATCACAACAAAAAACATCAGTGACAACAACAGAGAGTGACACCTCTCAAGAAACTACTGAATATGGAAACAAAAGAGGCAAAGGCAACAGAAGCACCAACCTCAAGCCGGATCGAGAAAAGAAGGCATGAGGTGAAGTGGCAGTCCAGTAAAACACCCATGGAAACAACCAGAAAGGCGGTCCAAGAAACAGCCACAAAATGAGTAGAACGCCCCTGAATCGGATGGGAGGGAACCACCAACTGAAACAGACACCAAAAGGAGAGCCTCCAAAAACCACTGATAGAGAGCAGAAGAGATGGCAACAGACCCCAACGGAGTAGTCAAAAAGACAAACAATAGGCCACCACAGAAAAAGCTGCTGTGCAAGGCAATAATACACCAAGGCACGCTACACAACCAAAAAAGTGCAAAGGAGTAAACAGGAAGTATCAACTCCGCCAACCGACTAAATAAAGAGCACAAGCAAGCACAAAAGAAGGAAGGACACGCAAGAGCATCCAAACCTTCAGAATGCCAAAAACAGCAAGTGCCCCAACTGCACCTGACCAAAGGGAACCCCTTGCAAAGTACTCAACACCACAGAAGGTCCCTCAGGGAGGAGACAACACAGGACAAGGGTGTAGAAGTGCCAGAGATGCGAAAAGAGGAGACATCAAAGGCCCCACAGGTACAAAAGGGAGACCAAAAGAAAAACTCCAAAGGCAGCCCCCCCGAACATGGGGGGCAGAAAGGGCCAAGCCCAAACAATACTGACCCCAAAAAGAACCAGGACCCGATCAGGAGCCAAACCATAGTGCAGACACCAAACAGCAAAGGAGACCCAATGTGTAGTGAAAGACAACAAGAGCAGAGGGGTGCCCTCACAGCAGAAAAAGACCCGCAACCCCAAATGAATAATCATTCAGGAACAAGGAATACAGCACAAGAGCCAACCCAGAAGGAACACAGACCTGAACACCGGAAGAGGAACCAGAGGGTCCATGAAAAGGAAACAAAAGGAACGACAACCTCCAACCTGGACGAAATGCCATCACCAACAACAGAGGAAACCACTGGGGGTGAAGCCAACCCGGAACCAAAGAGGCACAAATACCCCATCACACCCAAACCACAGCACAATCGCCGGCACCAGGGGAACAGAGGAAGGCAGACAACAGGCCCCTCGGCCACTGGAACAATATTGCATCCATCCACCAAGCTCACAGAAAAGGCATAAATGAGTAGTAACAACGGAACGTGCCAGGACTGAAGATGCAAACAGGTCTACCATCGGACACTCAAAACACCACATCAGGGGTCTCCAAACCGGTCCTGGAGGGCCGGATCCATGCCAGTTTTTTAAAATAACTACATGTATCTCAATGGGGATATCCCAAAAATCTGGCATGGATCCGGCCCTCCAGGACCGGTTTGGAGACCTCTGCACCACATCAATGGCTGGAACATCATCCGGAACAGACAAAAAGACCCCAAGGAGGGAAAGAACCCAAACAGACAGACCGCCATCACATTCCCCCGGATCGGTAGAGAAACCGCTGACAGGGAGGCCAACCACGACCCCGGCCCAGGCCCGGAACCATAGAGGCGACAGAGGAAACCAAGGGAAGGAACATATTAACCCTCCCAATAGAGAGAAGCAGAATATGACAACATGACAACATGACAGTCAGTCTGGACACCAACATGGCGAACCTGCAGCAAGGCCGGTAAACGTCAATATCTTGTATAAACACTCTTAAACTAGGACAGGAGAAAAAAATATGTAGACTATCTGCGAAATCAGCGTTACACCTAAAGCATTTGCCATCAAAACCTCCTCCCCATTTTGCCATTTGTTGTGGTGTATAATATAAGTCAAATAAGGTTTTGAAAAACTGAGCTTTTAAATTGGCTGACATCAAAACTTCTTTAGAGAGTAAAATCAGATTTTCCACATCAACCTCAGTGTCCTCTGCCTATTAGCCCATTTTGCCCTTATCCTCTCCAGATCATCGGATTTCTCCTCCGTAAGCATTCTATACAGCATTCCTATCTTCACCTGGCGAGCGATTCCCTCTACTAATTAATGCTTTTGTAAACTTAGTTTATGTCTCAAAAGAAAATCCCTTATTTGTAAAAAAATTTAAAAATAACTTCTGGGTAAGCCGAACTCTTCACTCAATTCCACAAATGATTTACATTTACCATTCTCCCCAAAAAAATCCCCCAAACGTGCCACCCCCTTTTTTTGCCATTTCAAGGCCATTCCATCAGAAAAAATCGTAGGCAATAATCTTGATGCGGTAAAGGGAGTATAGTACGCCAGCTTTCCAATATCTATAGTGCGGGTCAACCATTTCCAGGTCTTATGGGCTCCAATCAATACCTTAAATCGAGTCCGCTTGTAATAATTGCCATCTATTTCATTAAAAAAACATAGTCTCGCATGTGATCCAATCAGGATCTCAAATATAGAAGGATGATTATACATAAGTTCTGTGGACTCCCCTATTGTCAGCATTCTCATTCTTAACAAAAAGCAGACTAAATAATAAAGAAAAAAATCAGGTACTCCTAACCCTCCCCTTTCAGGTGGTAACATCAAAAATGTCATAGCTCGTCTTGGTTTACCTGGGCTCCAAATAAATTTCCCACAAAGTGATTGCAGAGCCTGTAGCTTGGGTTTTGGAAATTCCAAAGGAATTGAACGAAACAGGTAAAGTACTTTAGGTAATACATTCATTTTTATGAGGTTAGTCCGTCCAATAATAGTCAAAAATAGACGATCCCATCTCTCAAGCGAGGCCTTAATTTTAACAAATACATTGTTCGAGTTTGCTTCAACCAATTCAGACATATTTGTTTTGATCAGTATCCCAAGGTAAGTAACCTCCCCCACCACTCTATCATCCTCCCAAGTTATGGCTTCTGAGCATAAAATCTGAGTTTTTGATACATTAAGTTTGTAACCAGTTATAGTTCCAAATTATTTAGCCAACCTTTCAATCTCTGAATTAGCAGTGTCTGGTGTATCAGTTACCACCGCTATATCGTCCGCATAAGCGAACACAGAAAAAGAAAAATCAGATACTGTAAAGGGGGGGATTAAGGGGTTCTGAGTTAATTGTTCAATAAACGGGTTAATATATAAAGCAAATAATAACGGAGAGCATGGATAACCTTGGCGGGTCCCTCTAGTAATGTTAAAAGACTCAGAGAGCGTTCCCAATGCTGATATTTTTGCCGTAGGTTTAACATATAATGTTTTATTAGCATTGATATATTTATGTCCAAAACCCATTTTCGCCATTAACATCCAAAGATACTCCCAACACACACGATCAAACGCCTTTTCTGCGTCTAACAGAAAAAGCGCCAACTTCCGCTTATTTACAGCCGCCAAATCAATCAACGTAATTACTTTGTTAATATGATCCACAGTACCTCTTTTAGGGATAAACCCATGCTGATTTCGTGAGACTAAAAAGGACACAACTTTAGATAGTCGATTGGCCAAAATCTTTGAATAGATCTTGTTATCCACATTCAATAAGGATATAGGACGATAAGACCCAACATAGTCCGCAGGTTTACCTTTTTTACAAAAGACTGCAATAGTTGCATCAGACCATGTAGTAGGAGGATTCCCCTGTTGTGCGGCCAGAACTACTTGCAGTAATTCGTCCTTTAGGTTACTAAAGAACAATTTGTATACTTCTGCAGGAATTCTATCTGGTCCAGCAGCTTTACCAACAATAAGAGTCTTCACTGCTACCTCAAGTTCTAACATAGTTATAGGTAAATCCAGTTCTTTTGCCATTAGGGGTTCTAATACCTTCAAACCAACCTGTAGTCTATCACCCCATTGTCTATTTAAATCTAAGCTGTCATCCCTAGAATAGAGTGCCACATAAAAACTTTGAAATATTCGAAGAATACTTTCTGGTTCTGAGTGCGATTTACCCTGATCGTCTATCATTGAACTAATATTACAAGCTGTCTGCTTCATTCGTAGTCTTACCGCTAATCTTTTACCTATCCTCTACCCAAATTCATGACTTAACATTTTGGAGGTTAAAAATCTCCTAGCAATTTCCATATCCCAAAAACCCAGGATATTGGTTCTGGCCTTAGCCACCTCATTTTCGACATCCCATAGCTCTTTTTTACCCTGTGCAACCTCCCTAGTTAACAAAAGTTCTGCTTTAACCAGAAGCTCATACAATTTATCAAGTTCATTTTTTGATTTTTTGCGTTGCCAGGATGAAAAACTAATGCACTCTCCCCAAAAACCCGCTCTAAAAGTATCCCAAACTGTACCGGTATTATCTGTGCCATGATTATTAATAAAAAAGGATTGAATCCATCTTCGCATATGAGTTTTAAACTCTTCATTCAACCCTAAATTCCGATCATATGTAAAATTAGGTGGTGTTATCCTCCTTCCAGAGTTCTGTATTGTTTTTGTCCTTAGTGCTCAATGTCTGTGTAAAGATTACTCCCTCTATGTTGATGCTGGGGAAGATTCCTAATGGCAATCCTGCTGATGGTCTTTATCGTTTTCGCTATTTTATTTTTTTCACTATGACTGTAGCACGGATATGTATTGCCACAGAGTGGCTGCAGGAAAAACCGCCACTATTTCAGCACTGGCGAGCGCGATTGTATAAACTGTATAAATTGGAGTGGGGTCTTTTTTCAGTTTCTGGGTCTAGGAGAAAGAAAAAAGGGACGGAAAATCTGGGGGGCTTTCTCTGATTATTATGAAGATTGAAAATGTTCATTTAATTCTAGTTTTATGTTACTGTGATTATACTTGTGTATGACGGTTTTGTATTCAAAGGGACTTCAAGGTGATTCTTACTAATGAATTAAGGTTATCTTTCTTTGGTATTATTTTGATGTATTTATGATTTATGACCCAAGTTGTATGATGTATCTTTGTCGTGAACCAATAAAAAAAAATAAAAAAAAAGGCCGATAAACGTCAAGCGACCCATAGGAACAGCCTTCAGCTCCATGCAAATGGAGGAACAAGAAAGCAGAGCCACCGACCACCAGTTTGCATCAAAGAGTTATCCAGATCAGTCCCCCCAGGGTAACAGACAGGCACTCGCAGTGACCATCCGAGAGGGAACAAACAGAAACGGACGTTATCAGAACAGATGACCGACAGCCAGCCACCAACACAGAACTACCCACACTAGAGCAGGCACAGGAACCCCCAAATCGAAATCCAGACCATAGGGGTGGCAATGATAAAAACAATACAACTCACCATAAGAGACAAAGGGTGAGGAGCCCAAGGCACCTCAAATGTTGATGATGTGGACGAACGCACTCTGTTTCAATCGATTTTACGTGAGTAGGTAAATTTGTTTCACATAGGTCGGTGGTGCAAAGGTAGGTTACCCTGCTGAGCGTGTTCAGGGTGTTTCAAACCAGATTTTGACATGTGTTTCCTGAGCGTCAGGACTCACTCCTAGCTTGCACTCCTTTATATTTTCCTTAAATGATTACTCCATTGTTTTATGTTTAGTTGTTTGCAAATTTTATTTTCATTTCCAAACGTTGTTAGTTAGCGAGTTTCTTTTTTCATGTGACATTTCATTTTCTGAACAATATTTTTCACTCAATTTATATTTCAAACCCAATGCATTTCAAGCGATAACGCCCTTCTTCAGGGGATTTCCTTTATCTAAAAACATGAATATATCCTCATGAGTACACATAAAATAAATTTTACAACCTTTGTAATGCACAGTATCCATGATAATTTAACAATGGGTCATGCTTCAGAAAACATAAATGAACCGTGAATGTGCGTGGGGTGACTGATGGACATAAAAACGGAGTTGTTGTGATACCTTACAGCCCAGTTTTAACAGAGTGTCGGCATGTCGGTACTGACCTTGAAAAAATTGTGGTTTGTATTCCGAGCTGTGGAATCAAAAAGAGAGTAAAATGATAACCCGGTCGTTATAATCAGTATCTGTTTTTACTGATTAAAAGTAGCAAAGGAGCTGTGTCCTTACCCGACGTTGATGCGTGTTTCCTCTCCTCGCTAACTCGGCGTGTGTCACTCTCTACGCGCTGTTTCCCTGACTCTATGGTGTATTCCCGATCACGTGGTGTCGACAGTGGGCCGGTGTTTTGGGCGGGAGGTTGTGCGGGGGTGTGGTTTGGCTGTTGAAACGAGGTGGAACGCGTGAGTGTGTAGATGATGCATCAAACGTTCTCATTGGTAACAAAAGAATGTACATAAATATAAACAATTGTTAACGTATCAAAACGGTCTATAGAATGAAACTGTTCCATGGAATGTTCAATAAAATGTTCAGAATTTTACAGAAAGCAATTTAAATCCATCCGTTCATTTAGTCCTTTCGGATGTGTGGTGCACAGGTGATTAATCCAGAATACCTCCCTCCTTAATAAGTAATTATTATTGTCTCTTCCTGGGAGGGTTGCAACTATTTCCAAAATGCAAAATTTCAGCTGGCTCACATTATGATTCGCTTCGTTGAAGTGAACTGCCACCGTGGATTTCTGATTTTTTAGTCTGATATTGCTTTTGTGTTAAAAAATCCTTGTTTTTATTTTTCTTTGAGTTTTCCCCACGTAGGATAAGCCACACGGGCATCGTAACATGTAAATGACGTTGCTGGAGTCACATGTGCCTGAAACTTTCAAATTTATAGACGTGCCTTTGGTGGGGTGGTTGATGGTGCTACCTCTGATGATGGCGGAGCAATTGCCACAGTTGTGGCATGGTAGTGTGCCAGTATATTTTGTATGTGCTTGTTTATTGGTTGACTTGAGTAGTTCCTTCAAGTTTCTGGTTCTCTCATATGCAAAGATTGGCAATTTGTTGAATATTCCTTTGAAATCTTCCTCTAGGGCTAGTAATGGCCAATGATTTCTTATGATTCTTTTTATTTTCGAACTGCGTGTTGAAAATTTGGAAACAAACACGTTTCTTTGTTCATCTGGTTTGTTGGTTGGTGTTAATAGATGATGACGTTGCAATTTATCTGCTCTCTCAGCTGCTGACTCCAGAATGGGTTCAGGATATCCTCTCTTTTTAAATTTCTGTAGTGTCTCCGTTTTATGTTTGACGTATAGTTCCTTGGTGGATGCAATTCTTTTGATTCTGAGAAGTTGTGAAAATGGTAAATGATGTTTCAAGGACCCTTGGTGAAAACTGTTGTAGTGTAATAAGTTGTTCCTGTCGGTACTTTTTGTGAAAACGCTGGTGGTGATTTTTCCTTCTTTGTTTGTTAGTAATACATCCAAAAATGATAACTCTGTTTTGTTCACGGTGAATGTAAATTGGATTCTTTCATTTTTTGAGTTTAGGTTAAGTAGAACTTGTCTTAAGCTTTCTTCTGTGCCTTTCCATAAGACGAAAATATTGTCTATATATCTCCTGTAAACAATCAAGTTGTTTATCCAATTCTCATCCTCCAGTATGTTGTCTGTCTCAAATCTGTGCATGAATATATTTGCGTAGGTGGGCGCGGCACAATTGCCCATAGATGTTCCGGACGCTTGTACATAAAATTTGTCTGACCATTTGAAATAACTGTGATACAGTGTAAAGTGTAACAGTTCCATTAGGAATATCTTCAGGCCCTCTGTTTTGTCCTCTTGTATAAGCATGCTTTCAACTGCTGACATACCTAAATCATGTGGTATGGAGGTGTATAATGATTTGACATCGATACTTGCCATTATCATGTCTTTTGTAAAATTTACTTGTTCTTCTTCCAAGATGTTTAAAAAATGGGTGGTGTCCTTGATATAGGTGCTCGTTTTCTGTACAATCATCTGCAGGTGTTTGTCCAAATATTTTCCGATTGGTTCGTGTATCGAGCCCACGGTCGATACAATGGGACGTAGTAGAGGGAATTTTGGGTCTTTGTGTATTTTGGGTATCATATATATATATGGAATAGATGGATTTTCCTTGATAAGATATTCTTTGTCCTTTTGACCTATGATACCATTCTCCATTGCTTTTTCAATGATGGTTCTCAGGATTTTTTCAAATTCTTTGGTGGGATCCGTTATCATGATGGTGTACGTGTTACGATCTTGAACATGGTTTTCAACGTTTTGTAGGTAATAGCTGGTGTCCATTATAACTAAGGCACCGCCTTTATCTGCTTGTCTTATTGTAATTGATTCGTTGTTGGCCAGTTTCTGTAATACGATCATATCCTCTTTCGTCATGTTTGAATGTTTCGATTTTGGTATCTTGAATATCGCTTCAATTTCAGTGATAACTACTTTCTCAAATGCATCTAACACCTTATGACTCGTGGGAGCCAGAAATTTGCTTTTGCTTCTTAGAGCCATGAGTGTATTTTCCTTCGTTGGAGTGACCGATGGTTCAATGATGTTGCTGAAAAAATGTCTTAGTCTTAAAGATCTTAAGAATTTGTATAAACATACTTTGGTTTCCAAAAAGTTTGAGTGATATGTTGGGACGTATGATGAACCTTTCTGCAATGTTTTGAGTTCCTTGTCACTCAGATCTTGACTGGATATATTTATAACTAGGTTTTCAGATTCTGACTCCTTGTATTTAACGCTGCCGCGTCTTTGTTTGTTTGTTTTTTTGCTCCTCCGGGTTCTACTTCCGGTCCTGGGCCTGTCTCTAAAAAAGTCGCCGATGGTTGTTGTGATGTAGAGGCTGTGGTTCCTTTATCAGTTGTTTGATTCGTTGTTTCTGCGGATTGACCCGGTCTGGGTCTTCTATCAAATGTAGGTCGTTTATACTGTGAATCATCCGATGATGTGTCATCCGTTGATACGTTAAGTTTTTGTTGGCGTCTTTTAGCGTATATGTCCGCCCATGAGTAAACTTCGCCCAAGCGGTAGTCTGTGGTGTCCCTTTTGAACTTCCTCAGTTTTCTGTCATTAATTTACTTCGTATATTCATCCAGTTTTTTATTGGTGTCCTCTAGAATTTGGGTCCATTCCTCTTTAGTTGTTATGTTTACCAATTCATCTTTGACTTGATTCACTTCCTTGTTTAAATCCTCTATTAGTTTGGCTAATTCTTCTATGATCAATAATATCAAGTCGAGTGAACATTTGTTCAGTATTGCGTGCCAACGTTCAGTGAATCTCGCGTTGTATTTGCAAAGTGTGGATTTCAAAGATATCCTTAGTCCGCGCGGAATCCGTTGAGCTTTGTGATACTTAATGAGAGTACTTGCGTTCAGTTTTTGATTTACGATCCGTTTTGATATGTACAACAATTGTTTAATGGTTGATGCTTTTGAACTGGTACTCAGACATATTTCCTCTGTTTCCTCGATAAGAGAGTAAATGCGACTTGTGACATCTTGGTTGAATACAAGAGTTTCAGCTCTTTGTTCCGTGGTATGTGCTATTTCTGCAAATTGCATGTTTTATCCTGTTCGTTGTGGTGCGTGCCACGTTGCTCAGTGTGTCAAATATCTCAAATGTTGATGATGTGGACGAACGCACTCTGTTTCAATCGATTTTACGTGAGTAGGTAAATTTGTTTCACATAGGTCGGTGGTGCAAAGGTAGGTTACCCTGCTGAGCGTGTTCAGGGTGTTTCAAACCAGATTTTGACATGTGTTTCCTGAGCGTCAGGACTCACTCCTAGCTTGCACTCCTTTATATTTTCCTTAAATTATTACTCCATTGTTTTATGTTTAGTTGTTTGCAAATTTTATTTTCATTTCCAAACGTTGTTAGTTAGCGAGTTTCTTTTTTCATGTGACATTTCATTTTCTGTACAATATTTTTCACTCAATTTATATTTCAAACCCAATGCATTTCAAGCGATAACGCCCTTCTTCAGGGGGTTTCCTTTATCTGAAAACATGAATATATCCTCATGAGTACACATAAAATAAATTTTACAACCTTTGTAATGCACAGTATCCATGATAATATGACAATTGGTCATGCTTCAGAAAACATAAATGAACCGTGAATGTGCGTGGGGTGACTGGTGGACATAAAAACGGAGTTGTTGTGATAGCTTACAGCCCAGTTTTAACACAGTGTCGGCATGTCGGTACTGACCTTGAAAAAATTGTGGTTTGTATTCCGAGCTGTGGAATCAAAAAGAGAGTAAAATGATAACCCGGTCGTTATAATCAGTATCTGTTTTTACTGATTAAAAGTAGCAAAGGAGCCGTGTCCTTACCCGATGTTGATGCGTGTTTCCTCTCCTCGCTAACTCGGCGTGTGTCACTCTCTACGCGCTGTTTCCCTGACTCTATGGTGTATTCCCGATCACGTGGTGTCGACAGTGGGCCGGTGTTTTGGGCGGGAGGTTGTGCGGGGGTGTGGTTTGGCTGTTGAAACGAGGTGGAACGCGTGATTGTGTAGATGATGCATCAAACATTCTCATTGGTAACAAAAGAATGTACATAAATATAAACAATTGTTAACGTATCAAAACGGTCTATAGAATGAAACTGTTCCATGGAATGCTCAATAAAATGTTCAGAATTTTACAGAAAGCAATTTAAATCCATCCGTTCATTTAGTCCTTTCGGATGTGTGGTGCACAGGTGATTGATCCAGAATACCTCCCTCCTTAATAAGTAATTATTATTGTCTCTTCCTGGGAGGGTTGCAACCATTTCCAAAATGCAAAATTTCAGCTGGCTCACATTATGATTCGCTTCGTTGAAGTGAACTGCCACCGTGGATTTCTGATTTTTTAGTCTGATATTGCTTTTGTGTTCAAAAATCCTTGTTTTTATTTTTCTTTGAGTTTAAGCCACACGGGCATCGTAACATGTAAATGACATTGCTGGAGTCACATGTGCCTGAAACTTTTAAATTTATAGACGTGCCTTTGGTGGGGTGGTTGATGGTGCTACCTCTGATGATGGCGGAGCGATTGCCACAGTTGTGGCATGGTAGTGTGCCAGTATATTTTGTATGTGCTTCTTTATTGGTTGACTTGAGTAGTTACTTCAAGTTTCTGGTTCTCTCATATGCAAAGATTGGCAATTTGTTGAATATTCCTTTGAAATCTTCCTCCAGGGCTAGTAATGGCCAATGATTTCTTATGATTCTTTTTATTTTCGAACTGCGTTAACTGTAGTTAAGACTAAGAAATTTTTTCAGCAACATCATTGAACCATCGGTCACTCCAACGAAGGAAAATACACTCATGGGTCTAAGAAGCAAAAGCAAATTTCTGGCTCCCACGAGTCATAAGGTGTTAGATGCATTTGAGAAAGTAGTTATCACTGAAATTGAAGCGATATTCAAGACACCAAAATCAAAACATTCAAACATGACGAAAGAGGATATGATCGTATTACAGAAACTGGCCAACAACAAATCAATTACAATAAGACATGCAGATAAAGGCGGTGCCTTAGTTATAATGGACACCAGCCATTACCTACAAAACGTTGAAAACCATGTTCAAGATCCTAACATGTACACCATCATGATAACGGATCCCACCAAAGAATTTGAAAAAATCCTGAGAACCATCATTGAAAAAGCAATGGAGAATGGTATCATAGGTCAAAAGGAGAAAGAATATCTTATCAAGGAAAATCCATCTATTCCATATATATATATGATACCCAAAATACACAAAGATCCAAAATTCCCTCCACTACGTCCCATTGTATCGACCGTGGGCTCAATACACGAACCAATCGGAAAATATTTGGACAAACACCTGCAGACGATTGTACAGAAAACGAGCACCTATATCAAGGACACCACCCATTTTTTAAACATCTTGGAAGAAGAACAAGCAAATTTTACAAAAGACATGATAATGGCAAGTATCGATGTCAAATCGTTATACACCTCCATACCACATGATTTAGGTATGTCAGCAGTTGAAAGCATGCTTATACAAGAGGACAAAACAGAGGGCCTGAAGATATTCCTAATGGAACTGTTACACTTTACACTGTATCACAGTTATTTCAAATGGTCAGACAAATTTTATGTACAAGTTTCCGGAACATCTATGGGCAATTGTGCCGCGCCCACCTACGCAAATATATTCATGCACAGATTTGAGACAGACAACATACTGGAGGATGAGAATTGGATAAACAACTTGATTGTTTACAGGAGATATATAGACGATATTTTCGTCTTATGGAAAGGCACAGAAGAAAGCTTAAGACAAGCTCTACTTAACCTAAACTCAAAAAATGAAAGAATCCAATTTACATTCACTGTGAACAAAACAGAGTTATCATTTTTGGATGTATTACTAACAAACAAAGAAGGAAAAATCACCACCAGCGTTTTCACAAAAAGTACAGACAGGAACAACTTATTACACTACAACAGTTTTCACCAAGGGTCCTTGAAACATCATTTACCATTTTCACAACTTCTCAGAATCAAAAGAATTGCATCCACCAATGAACAATACGTCAAACATAAAACGGAGACACTACAGAAATTTAAAAAGAGAGGATATCCTGAACCCATTCTGGAGTCAGCAGCTGAGAGAGCAGATAAATTGCAACGTCATCATCTATTAACACCAACCAACAAACCAGATGAACAAAGAAACGTGTTTGTTTCCAAATTTTCAACACGCAGTTCGAAAATAAAAAGAATCATAAGAAATCATTGGCCATTACTAGCCCTGGAGGAGAATTTCAAAGGAATATTCAACAAATTGCCAATCTTTGCATATGAGAGAACCAGAAACTTGAAGGAACTACTCAAGTCAACCAATAAACAAGCACATACAAAATATACCAGCACACTACCATGCCACAACTGTGGCAATTGCTCCGCTATCATCAGAGGTAGCACCATCAACCACCCCACCAAAGGCACGTCTATAAATTTGAAAGTTTCAGGCACATGTGACTCCAGCAACGTCATTTACATGTTACGATGCCCGTGTGGCTTATCCTATGTGGGGAAAACTCAAAGAAAAATAAAAACAAGGATTTTTGAACACAAAAGCAATATCAGACTAAAAAATCAGAAATCCACGGTGGCAGTTCACTTCAACGAAGCGAATCATAATGTGAGCCAGCTGAAATTTTGCATTTTGGAAATGGTTGCAACCCTACCAGGAAGAGACAATAATAATTACTTATTAAGGAGGGAGGTATTCTGGCTCAATCGCCTGTGCACCACACATCCGAAAGGACTAAATGAACGGATGGATTTAAATTGCTTTCTGTAAAATTCTGAACATTTTATTGAACATTCCATGGAACAGTTTCATTCTATTGACCGTTTTGATACGTTAACAATTGTTTATATTTATGTACATTCTTTTGTTACCAATGAGAACGTTTGATGCATCATCTACACACTCACGCGTTCCACCTCGTTTCAACAGCCAAACCACACCCCCGCACAACCTCCCGCCCCAAACACCGGCCCACTGTCGACACCACGTGATCGGGAATACACCATAGAGCCAGGGAAACAGCGCGTAGAGAGTGACACACGCCAAGTTAGCGAGGAGAGTAAACACGCATCAACGTTGGGTAAGCACACAGCTCCTTTGCTACTTTTAATCAGTAAAAACAGATACTGATTATAAAGACCGGGTTATCATTTTACTCTCTTTTTGATTCCACAGCTCGGAATACAAACCACAATTTTTTCAAGGTCAGTACCGACATGCCGACACACTGTTAAAACTGGGCTGTAAGGTATCACAACAACTCCGTTTTCATGTCCACCAGTCACCCCACGCACATTCGCGGTTCATTTATGGTTTCTGAAGCATGACCCATTGTCAAATTATCATGGATACTGTGCATTACAAAGGTTGTAAAATTTATTTTATGTGTAATCATGTTTTCAGATAAAGGAAACCTCCTGAAGAAGGGCGTTATCGCTTCAAATGCATTGGGTTTGAAATATAAATTAAGTGAAAAATATTGTACAGAAAATGAAATGTCACATGAAAAAAGAAACTCGCTAACTAACAACGTTTGGAAATGAAAATAAAATTTGCAAACAACTAAACATAAAACAATGGAGTAATCATTTAAGGAAAATATAAAGGAGTGCAAGCTAGGAGTGAGTCCTGACGCTCAGGAAACACAAGTCAAAATCTGGTTTGAAACCCCCTGAACACGCTCAGCAGGGTAACCTACCTTTGCACCACCGACCTATGTGAAACAAATTTACCTACTCACGTAAAATCGATTGAAACAGAGTGCGTTCGTCCACATCATCAACATTTGAGATATTTGACACACTGAGCAACGTGGCACGCACCACAACGAACAGGATAAAACATGCAATTTGCAGAAATAGCACATACCATGGAACAAAGAGCTGAAACTCTTGTATTCAACCTAGATGACACAAGTCGCATTTACTTTCTTATCGAGGAAACAGATGAAATATGTCCGACTACCAGTTCAAAAGCATCAACCATTAAACAATTGTTGTACATATCAAAACGGATCGTAAATCAAAAACTGCACGCAAGTACTCTCATTAAGTATCACAAAGCTCAACGGATTCCGCGCGGACTAAGGATATCTTTGAAATCCACACTTTGCAAAAACAACGCGAGATTCACTGAACGTTGGCACGCAATATTGAATAAATGTTCACTCGACTTGATATTATTGATCATAGAAGAATTATCCAAACTAATAGAGGATTTAAACAAGGAAGTGAATCAAGTCAAAGATGAATTGGTAAACATAACAACTAAAGAGGAATGGACCCAAATTCTAGAGGACACCAATAAAAAACTGGATGAATATACAAAGGAAATTAATGACAGAAAACTGAGGAAGTTCAAAAGGGACACCACAGACTACCGCTTGGGCGAAGTTTACTCATGGGCGGACATATACGCTAAAAGACGCCAACAAAAACTTAACGTATCAACGGATGACACATCATCGGATGATTCACAGTATAAACGACCTACATTTGATAAAAGACCCAGACCGGGTCAATCCGCAGAAACAACGAATCAAACAACTGATAAAGGAACCACAGCCTCTACATCACAACATTCATCGGCGACTTTTTTAGAGACAGGCCCAGGACCGGAAGTAGAACCCGGAGGAGCAAAAAAACAAACAAACAAAGACGCGGTAGCGTTAAATACAAGGAGTCAGAATCTGAAAACCTAGTTATAAATATATCCAGTCAAGATCTGAGTGACAAGGAACTCAAAACATTGCAGAAAGGTTCATCATACATCCCAACGTATCACTCAAACTTTTTGGAAACCAAAGTATGTTTATACAAATTCTTAAGATCTTTAAGACTAAGACATTTTTTCAGCAACATCATTGAACCATCGGTCACTCCAACGAAGGAAAATACACTCATGGGTCTAAGAAGCAAAAGCAAATTTCTGGCTCCCACGAGTCATAAGGTGTTAGATGCATTTGAGAAAGTAGTTAATTAATTAATTAATTAATTAAGTTATCACTGAAATTGAAGCGATATTCAAGACACCAAAATCAAAACATGACGAAAGAGGATATGATCGTATTACAGAAACAGGCCAACAACGAATCAATTACAATAAGACAAGCAGATAAAGGCGGTGCCTTAGTTATAATGGACACCAGCTATTACCTACAAAACGTTGAAAACCATGTTCAAGATCCTAACACGTACACCATCATGATAACGGATCCCACCAAAGAATTTGAAAAAATCCTGAGAACCATCATTGAAAAAGCAATGGAGAATGGTATCATAGGTCAAAAGGAGAAAGAATATCTTATCAAGGAAAATCCATCTATTCCATATATATATATGATACCCAAAATACACAAAGACCCAAAATTCCCTCCACTACGTCCCATTGTATCGACCGTGGGCTCAATACACGAACCAATAGGAAAATATTTGGACAAAAACCTGCAGACGATTGTACAGAAAACGAGCACCTATATCAAGGACACCACCCATTTTTTAAACATCTTGGAAGAAGAACAAGCACATTTTACAAAAGACATGATAATGGCAAGTATCGATGTCAAATCGTTATACACCTCCATACCACATGATTTAGGTATGTCAGCAGTTGAAAGCATGCTTATACAAGAGGACAAAACAGAGGGCCTGAAGATATTCCTAATGGAACTGTTACACTTTACACTGTATCACAGTTATTTCAAATGGTCAGACAAATTTTATGTACTAGCGTCCGGAACATCTATGGGCAATTGTGCCGCGCCCACCTTCGCAAATATATTCATACACAGATTTGAGACAGACAACATACTGGAGGATGAGAATTGGATAAACAACTTGATTGTTTACAGGAGATATATAGACGATATTTTCGTCTTATGGAAAGGCACAGAAGAAAGCTTAAGACAAGCTCTACTTAACATAAACTCAAAAAATGAAAGAATCCAATTTACATTCACCGTGAACAAAACAGAGTTATCATTTTTGGATGTATTACTAACAAACAAAGAAGGAAAAATCACCACCAGCGTTTTCACAAAAAGTACAGACAGGAACAACTTATTACACTACAACAGTTTTCACCAAGGGTCCTTGAAACATCATTTACCATTTTCACAACTTCTCAGAATCAAAAGAATTGCATCCACCAATGAACTATACGTCAAACATAAAACGGAGACACTACAGAAATTTAAAAAGAGAGGATATCCTGAACCCATTCTAGAGTCAGCAGCTGAGAGAGCAGATACATTGCAACATCATCATCTATTAACACCAACCAACAAACCAGATGAACAAGGAAACATGTTTGTTTCCAAATTTTCAACACGCAGTTCGAAAATAAAAAGAATCATAAGAAATCATTGGCCATTACTAGCCCTGGAGGAAGATTTCAAAGGAATATTCAACAAATTGCTAATCTTTGCATATGAGAGAACCAGAAACTTGAAGGAACTACTCAAGTCAATCAATAAACAAGCACATACAAAATATACTGGCACACTACCATGCCACAACTGTGGCAATTGCTCCGCCATCATCAGAGGTAGCACCATCAACCACCCCACCAAAGGCACGTCTATAAATTTGAAAGTTTCAGGCACATGTGACTCCAGCAACGTCATTTACATGTTACGATGCCCGTGTGGCTTATCCTACGTGGGGAAAACTCAAAGAAAAATAAAAACAAGGATTTTTGAACACAAAAGCAATATCAGACTAAAAAATCAGAAATCCACGGTGGCAGTTCACTTCAACGAAGCGAATCATAATGTGAGCCAGCTGAAATTTTGCATTTTGGAAATGGTTGCAACCCTCCCAGGAAGAGACAATAATAATTACTTATTAAGGAGGGAGGTATTCTGGATCAATCACCTGTGCACCACACATCCGAAAGGACTAAATGAACGGATGGATTTAAATTGCTTTCTGTAAAATTCTGAACATTTTATTGAACATTCCATGGAACAGTTTCATTCTATAGACCGTTTTGATACGTTAACAATTGTTTATATTTATGTACATTCTTTTGTTACCAATGAGAACGTTTGATGCATCATCTACACACTCACGCGTTCCACCTCGTTTCAACAGCCAAACCACACCCCCGCACAACCTCCCGCCCAAAACACCGGCCCACTGTCGACACCATGTGATCGGGAATACACCATAGAGTCAGGGAAACAGCGCGTAGAGAGTGACACACGCCGAGTTAGCGAGGAGAGGAAACACGCATCAACGTCGGGTAAGGACACGGCTCCTTTGCTACTTTTAATCAGTAAAAACAGATACTGATTATAACGACCGGGTTATCATTTTACTCTCTTTTTGATTCCACAGCTCGGAATACAAACCACAATTTTTTCAAGGTCAGTACCGACATGCCGACACTCTGTTAAAACTGGGCTGTAAGGTATCACAACAACTCCGTTTTTATGTCCACCAGTCACCCCACGCACATTCACGGTTCATTTATGGTTTCTGAAGCATGACCCAAATTATCATGGATACTGTGCATTACAAAGGTTGTAAAATTTATTTTATGTGTACTCATGAGGATATATTCATGTTTTCAGATAAAGGAAATCCCCTGAAGAAGGGCGTTATCGCTTGAAATACATTGGGTTTGAAATATAAATTGATTGAAAAATATTGTACAGAAAATGAAATGTCACATGAAAAAAGAAACTCGCTAACTAACAACGTTTGGAAATGAAAATAAAATTTGCAAACAACTAAACATAAAACAATGGAGTAATCATTTAAGGAAAATATAAAGGAGTGCAAGCTAGGAGTGAGTCCTGACGCTCAGGAAACACATGTCAAAATCTGGTTTGAGCCCAAGGCACCATCAACAAGTAGGAAGACAGAATACCCGGACCTCCAACCAAAGTCACACTGGAGGGCAAGTCCCCGACACCAGGGACCGAAATCAGATGGCAGAGGCAATGTCAGTGCAAGATGCATGAACACCAAACCAACAGCGTACCAAGTGAGCCCCAATGTACATCTAATCCAGAGAAAGAACCAGGAATCAAGAGAATCTGTGATCCACAAGGACAAGGCAACTATCAGGGACATAGAGTATAGCCCCGGAGAAAAAATAAGCAGATTCAACCAAAACAACCAGGTAAGGAAGACCACAACCCCCTCCCATGTAAAAGCATAACTAGAGGTTCCAGAACCGCAGCAAAGACATGAGGGGGGGAACACAGGTCACAGGGCAAATCAATACGGAGGATAAAAGGACAGGGACATTGAGAGAAGCATCCCGCAAATGAAGGATTCTAGAAACCCAATGAATGAGCAGAGGCAGGAACACCTGCAAGGACACCAACTGGAAATTGACGGGATCAAAACATCAATCCAACCAAGGCAGATCCATCACCGGACACAGGTCCTGTGAGACATCCCACCAGGAAGAGGACAAAGAATACACAAAGCACCCACAGATCCACAGGCATCAGAACAACAGTGCCATATTATACAAGGCTGCGTACGCACCCAACAGCGCCTCCAATCGTAGAGTAGAGTGACCCTGGGGTAAGGGGCGACCCGAAACCATTTGGGGAAGACAGCAGGAAAACAAGCAGAAACCTGTCAACACCACCAGGAGAGCCCAGAGGACCGACATATTCTGCATCCAGCTGACCATAAAGAGAGACAGCCGACCACCCACAGGACCCACACCCGGAGCATCCCGCGGTAGTAGAAGAGGAGGAAGAGGTAGCAGTGAACCAGGACAAGTCAGAGGAAGAAGTACCCCGACCACACCCAAGACCACGAAAGGTTGAGAAGCCAGTCCACGACGAGCAGGAGCAAGTGCAGAACCACCAAGTGAGCACCAAAAGGTGAACACTAGAAAGAGAAATACACAGAATAAAAACCCACAGCGCAGCATCGGCCCTCCCAGAATGGAACCACATCAGGCGTCAGCCCACAGCACCCGGTACCACCAGGCGGCTTCCCAACCATTTACGACCTCTAACTTCTGAGAGCAAACGAGATCTAGAATGGTATAGGCCAGAATGGGCATAGGCACAAGGAGTCAAAGGAAATGAAAGAAAGAAACCACCCCCAACATCCCAACAGGGTGAGAGTGGGAAAACGTCCACACCCTTTCCAACATCCACCTCAACAGAGGCAGGAAACCGAACCACAAAGTCCTGCATGGGATAACGTTACTCAGAAACCGGGGAAAATAATACCAAAAACATGTTACCATCCAGCCTCCAACAACCTCAAAACAGACGAGCAGAAAATGTGCAAAGCAATGAAAGACCTCCATATCCACCATGGACTTGGGAAACAACAGGATGGAACGGATGTGTCGAAGAATAACCTCAAGATCTGACCCCAGCACATAATGACCATTCAGGTCCACAAATTCCTCCCCCTCTGAGTTACGGGAAGGACCCGGAACACAGCAGGCCCTTATGGGAGGGGGAAGCGAGTCCCGAACATGCAAGGCAGCTGCCACCGCAGGAACCAGCATCTGCCGAATCAATGGAAGGCAAGGGACTGAGTCCTGAGAACCAGAAGAACCCTCTGCGGCCGTGGAATCCAACACAGTATCAACCTCCATAGTTGACAAAGAATGACCAGCAACATCACCACGGCAAGAAGGAGCACCCAAAAGCGCACCACCATGGAAACCAGAGAAAAGAGTCCTAGTCCAGTCCAGGAGCAGCACGCTGTAAGCATGACACAGTATGATCCCAAGAAGCGCAGCAACTAAAGGACATGATAATGAAGAGCGCCAAATGGAATTCACACCAAACAGCCTTCGTGACATACAAAGCAGAAGTCCAAACTGCGACAAAACCAGGGAATGAACCCGGGACCCACAAATCTTCAAACACCTTTCCATGCGAGCAAACCAGGGAGGCCCAAAAAGCAAGGTACATCAAGTCCACTAAAGCAGGACACTGTATAATGCAAAGCGAGAGGAGCAGGCAGGAGAAAGGAACTCCTATGTGACCCACCAGCGTGACCTGGAGGGAAGTTAACAACACACTGAGTACGCAGAAGCACAAGTGGTGGAAACCACCAATGCAGGTCCCTTTAAGTACCTGCAAGGCAAGTGTTACATAAATATATCCTGTAGCAGAAGTGGACACAAACCGCGAGTGAATGCAGTCCCCCCACTTGCCTGCCGTAACATAGGACCAACAGCAGGAAACCAAACGCCGTGGTCACAAACAGGAAGGCGTGTAGTGAAATGCACAGTGTACCCGGAAAACACGCTGGTACTGCTACAAGCAGAATGGCGACATCAGGAGGCACCAACAAACATACCGAGTTCACTAGAGCAGGACTCGGCAACATGAGTAATCAATTACAGGCACCCAGATAAGACGCCGAGTCTGCATAGGCAAGACTCTGTGTCAGTAGTAGAATGCATAACCAGCACATAAAGCAAGACCCCGCCAGTCCGTTAAAGCAGGATGGGGGAATGTGTATAAAGTGCCCAAGAAGGGGGGATAAAAACAGATCAAAATAACCCTGCATCCCCCCAAAACGGAGCTCAAGAGTCTGCTAAAGCAGGACCACCGCCCCCACCTCACCTATGGAACAGGAACATGAACAGCACTAGGAGTAGTGCAGAAACAAAAGAACAGGTCATGGTGTGGATCTTGTATCCTTTTATGTGATTGGTGGTTGCCACTGGGGGCCAACTTGGAGGGATAGGGAGACTAGTATGTTAACTTTTGCTTGGACTTTCTGTTAGAGCAGAATGCTCATTAGTAATTACTGTGGGGAGGAAGATGGACGAGGAGGTAATACGATTCTCCAAGAAGACAGGCCAATGATTCATTGTCCAGGCAATGGCTTGTTATTGTGATTCATATCTGGAGGCTGGAAACAATCTGCCTATCACTGACCCTTGTCCATTTTTAGAAGAGACACTCAACCAGCTGTTGCTGAGGTTACATGATTCACACCTCCTTTAAGGTTCTTATGAAAGGAAAATCCACATTTTCTAGCTGCCTATTAGGATGACCCCATGTCTTCTAGCAAAAACTGAAATTGCCCAGGCACCCGTGAACATAAACACCCTCAGGTGTGATTAGCTATGGCGCCCCAGCAGAGTCTCTTGGATGCTTTGATTGTCAGTGATGAGTCTCCCTCTGCTATATCCACTTGTTTAGCCAAGGTGGCCTTTAAGCATGTCTCAGAGTCAATATGATTGTGCCCTCCCCTGGTGGTTGGCAAGTTTCTGAGTGGGGCAGGATGCTGAGTGATGTGTTACAATGATCTGCAATAGATGCATCGGCCTGAGTAATTGATGAGTGATGAATGGTGTTTTTCTTCCAATGAGGTGAGAGCCCTGTCATGATGGTGTGAATCATAATCAAAAAGTAGTTCACTGTTTTTTCGCTGACTGAGGCAGTAAAAGTGAAGTCTTCCTGTCCGAATCCACTGGCGTGGTGCACTGGACACAGCTTAAGGTTTTGAAGTTTGTCACCTCCTACACCTGATTTTATTCAAGAATGCTAACCATTTACTTTTCTTGGCTCTTTTTCCCTCGAGGGATGGAGCTACTATTTTGGATGTGCTTTTTGTTTAATAAATATCCACATCATGTTTTTAACATTTTTTAATATTTTTTCGGTTATTTTTAAGCAAGTAAATCAAATTGTGCACATATTGTATGTATGTATGTATGTATAAAATATTTTATTACGCGCTCTGCTACTACAGAGTATCCTGGCGCGTATTGTAACATACGACCTGTGTTTTTTCAACAGTCCTATGAATGACCGCCATTAAATTTGATCTGATGTTATTGCAATGCTAGATGTGCTTGTTGTACAACAGAATCCAAACTGGACTTCACTGACAAGGCCTAATAAGGCCCAAACCAATCTGGAACAGCTTTTTAAGTTCCCTTCCACGGAGGGCCTTGCCTGGCACTTTAGGTAACAGTGGGTTGGAATGCTACTCAGAATGATTGACACTGGTTTAGACTACTTGCAAGTATTCCCCCCATCACCTTGTGTGTGATTGATGTAGCAGCCGAATCAGCAAAGGGTGTTCCCAGAAGAGGGTCCCTTGCTCACTGTGCCTCACTATCCAACCTATACCTCCATGATGAGGCCTAAGAAGGTCGAATTCAGTCTGGGCTACTTGTACTGACTTCCAGAGAGGGCTTCACCTTCCAATTTGTATGAAATGTTCTCATGAGGATCAAAAACAGTACTGATGTGCAATGGGTGAAAAACAATGGGTTGAAATGCTATCCAGACTGATTGCGTGTGGTTTAGACTATGTGTATGAGTTTTTCTCTCATCATCTTCTGTGTGCGATGAGTACATAGGAAGTACTTTGATCTGTATAGGTATTCTCACTATCAGCAAAGTCCATAGTGTATTCTCAGAAGTACACCAATTGAAACAACATGTCCAGCTTGACAGCACTTCCTTCTAATTGTCTAATATCAGTACATTCTCAGATCTCTCTCACAGTGAGTGGGTGTGTGAGTGTCTGCATGGGGGATATGTAGGTAGCTGAGTAGCTGTGTGACTGAGAAGAGGGTGTGTGAGTAACTATGTTGGTAAATGAGTGGGTGTGTCAGTGGCTAAATGGGTCAGTGAGTGGGTATCTGAATGGCTGTATGAGGGAGTAACTGGGTGTATAAGTGGCGGTATGGGTAAGTTAGTGGCTGTTTGAATAAGTGTTTGGTTAAGTGAGTTAGTGTGTATACATATACACACATATATACATACATTAATTCCCAGGATTTTGTCCAGACAAAGCGGGTTCTCCACAGCAGACCTCAGCCCAGATCTTCTTGCAAGCCTGATCAGTGAACTAGCTTTGAAAAGTGTTGGGGCTAGTCCTCTGTGCAAATATTTAACTCAGCATAGCAAAATTTAATCAACAATAATTTTATAATTTTTATTTTTGGACTTGTTGTCATGATGTAAAGGATTTGGATGACTTCATAAAGGCTGTAGACAAGTGTTTTATTTTTACATACCTCTAAACTAATCTATATATCGGAATAAAATACCTCTGTACGTCCCATTTTGTAAACAGTACGAGGCAGTTTCTGTTCAGCCATAAGTCTTATCATCCATCCCTTATAGGCCAAATCCAAGATAGCAGAGGACTTCTTCGTATTCACATTTCTCCACAGATGTAAGCCCTCCTCTTGCCAACCAAGCCAATCTATGTGCACAAGGAAGCGTTTCAATATTTTCCAGCAACATGACATCCAACCGAGATCTTAGCAAGCAATCCTGTAAGGCTTTTACATCAATTTACCAGATGTCCAGCTACTCACTCAGATTATCTGCCTTTGTTGAAACTTAACCAGAGGCAAATGGACATTGTGGATTTCTCCAATAAGTTTATTAGATCAGTAAGGCTGAAACATGTAAACTCTCTCACCTTAAATACAACCAAAACTGTAATTAATTTAAACTGAATGTTACTTTTATTTGAGGTTAGATCTTTACAGAGCTCATACGAATATAATAAACATTAAAGCAATGCTTTTACAATGTTATCAGCCCGAAATAAGTATCACAAGGTGAAAGATGTGAAATCAACAGGGCACCCTAGTATCCCACAGAGAACCAGATCGAAGTGTATAGTGAAAGCAATGTTTTGGCAGTCAGAGTGAAAATCTCCTACACTGAACATTGTTTTGTTTATACACAGTTTACAACAGACATTGACAGAATTAGATTGTGTATTACCTTGCTTGTTATAAATCTAATACAATGTCAACTAAATAATGGGTCTAAAAAATTAGGACAAATAAGTAAAACAGGCATTAAACTCGAATTTAGCGATGACTCGAACTTCACGATGCCTCTCCTTTGGGGAAATATTTTTGCTGTAATAGCAACTCTGGTCCCTTTAACGAGCATGGTCTACTTTAAAACCATGATGCCTGTTCGGGAAAGCAAATTGATAATTGAAAGTCATATGTCCATTGCAGGCCCCCACCCCGACATTTGGAGGTTTGGTGAGCATTTTTGTAACCATTAAATGCTACCTGCCTGCTTCTACATCAGGCTCTAAATTCCTATATTAAGGTTCATTTGTAGTTTTTTAGGTCATGCCTGAGCCAGCATACAAGCGCTGTTCTGGCTATCTGTTGTAGGTAATGTAAGGAGAAGCCCCACCCATATTTTTCATTGGCTTGTGTCTTAGTCGTTTGTAAATGCAGGTTTCTGATTGATTAGTAGGCGTGTCAGTCCCTCCTTACTACAGCCATGTCATCATCATTTGTATCCTCCCATGGCTATTGGCCCCTTTACTTTAGTTGTTACACGTTACGTACCGTGTACTTTTTTTCTTTATTGAGCCGGGACAATGGCAGCCGCTTGTTTGCAATGCCATAGGTCTCGCATTTATTTGCCACACATTTATGTATACTTTAGTGGGCACTCCCTTTTGCCATCTAAATGTATTAAAGTCCCAGTAAAGGAGTCTCAAGTTAACATGTGATTCGTAAGCATTATAAAGCTATTTCATTAATATATAACAAATGCTTCATAGGTGTTATGCTTTTAAGGCCTTGCTTAAGACAGCTTTAGTTGTTGATGTCACCTGTTGTTAAGAATACTTTAATGCATATATAGAATGGTTTTGGCTCCGCCCCAAAATTAGTAAAGCTCTATTATCTCATACTATTGGTTGTTTGGATCGTCCATCTTTACATTGCAGTGCATGAAGGACTATTTCACAGCTTCAAGGTACACTAAATTGTCATACATGCATTTCTTTAACAGGTATGTGCAAATTATGCAGACTTTTTAATTCATTTGTCTTGCAACACATTATTAATTGCCTTTGTCAGGACCTAAGAGTTAGCCTGACCCGAAGATGACCATCAATTTTCTTTCAATTTAGGGTGGCCTGACACCAAGATGGTTATCCAAATGCAATACTTTTGGTTTCTATCTACCTTTCAACATCCCAGCGGCTCCCTCTCAACAATCCACTGGAGTGATGCTGCTTTTCGCCATGTCTAACTGCTCCTTTTCATCCTGCTGCGAGGCTGCTGATTTATATCTTCTCTCCAAGAAGGCCATGCTTCAAAATCTGGATCTTTCAGACCCTGAAATGCCCATCCATCGTTCGACGTACCTGTTGGATTAGATCCATCCCTTCTTGCCGCCAGGACCATGGAGCTTTTCAGTACAATCAGTGCCTCTTATTAAACTCTCCGCCTAGCTACTTTTCATATTATGTGCATCTGTAGGCCTTTGTCATACTGATGCTGGGCCTCTGTTAACACACAGTGACAAAGCCAACTGGTCGGGCTTGTAACACAAGTTTGCAAGTCAGGTCTATTGGCTTTGATAATGCTTGCTATTTTGTAATGCGTCTGAACACTGAAACTGAAGTTTACTTTTCATCATTCCAAGGGACAACAAATGGGGCCTTATTTAGAGTTTAGTGGACAGGATACGCTATCACAAATGTGGAGGATGTCCCTTCCACCGTATTACAAGTATGCTCTTATAAAAAATAAGGATGGGATATCTGCCTCTTAATAAGGCCCATAGTTTCTTTGCCTGAAATAACGTTTTGCTGTATTAAGCTAAAAAGTGAGCATTTGTGCATACTCACAGATTTTGCTTGTTACCCTTTTCTGGAAGTGCAATCTCCTTGATAAAGTGATGTGGGGCAGGGCTGGCCCTAAATTAGACTTACCGGGACTGGGCCCTGGGCGGAAAGAAAATGTGATGTTTGTTGTTTTACTAGGTAGTTGTTGCAGATGGGAGGGGGAAGGGGTTTGATGAGGTTCTAACAGTTACGCAGAAGTACATTAAGCACTGGCAACATAGTCTTTAACAGGACATGATTGAGACCAAGTGGGATTGACGAGCTGCTGTTTTCATGACTTCTTGTCAGGCAGCTTCTTGCTTTGCCCCTCTGAAAATTGGCGTCCAATGCCTGGGCCTGGTCGCCCATGCCCAGGCAGGCCCTGATATGAGCATATATGCTTTAGGGTATCCAGAACCCTACGTTCCTAGGTCCTCATGTGAGTAGCATATCCAATCCAGGTGCTTTTTCTTTGCATTTAGGAATTTGCAGCCCTGTTTGTACAATTATAGAACCAGGACTACAAGTCCCTTGAAAGATAAGTATTTGCAATGCAATAGGTCTCCCATTTATGTGAGTTTCAGCTATTGACATTGTAAATGACAATGCCTTTTATTTATGTTTATGTTAGAGCTTCAATGATGAATGCAATACATTTTCAAACATTTCCCCATAACTGACTTTCTCTTTTATACATGTGTAATTTGTAAATACAAAGTCATTGCTTAGAATATACCCATTTTCTAATGCAGGAATTTCCAAACAATTTTTACAGGTAAAGCAGTTGTGCCACATTTGCAGGTAAGTGTAACAATTCACTGCCTTACTGTATGTATTGCATAGAGGATACCACATGCTAGTGTATTCATCCTTGCAAAAATGGTTATCAATGTTTTGCTTATGATTACTTTATTGTAATAGAGTATAAGGCATTTCAAAGTTTGCTTTAGGCCAATAGAGAATTGATCGTGTCGTACTATATCATCCTGATATATTAGCTTACGAAGTTGAATGCCAACTCGTTCAGGAGAAAACGACTTAGGGCCATATGTAGCAAGCCTTTTTCGATTAGCAAAGGCCGGAATTCGGCGAATTCCGGCCTTTGCGAATCGCAAAAGGCTGATTTGCATTTTTTGATATGTATGAAAAAATCAAATCATATGGAATCGCATAAATTTGTGATTTCTCATTTTGATATAGCATTTAAGGAATTGCAATTTTGCAATTCCTTAAATGCTATGTGTGAAGCATTTTTCTATAGCGAATTAAGCTTAAGAAATCGCAATTAACACAAACTTTCAATTGGTGGTAAAATGTGATTTCTTGTAAAAATGCACAAATTGGCATTTTTTAATGTGGCATGTGACGCACATACATGCCCGTAGGGCATGTATGTGCGCCATATGCACACACATGCTGATTTCAGGGGTGCAGCAGGGTGTCCTTGAGACATCCCTGCACCCTTGAAATCAATCTCATTTTGCAATTAGCAAATTGCGATTCGCAAAATGAAATGCATTTCACAATCATTCCTATGGGCCTCCTCGCCCATAGGAATGAATGGGAAATTATTCCTTATTTGCAAATTCGCAACTTGCGAATTGGCAAATAAGGAAGATTAAGGAATCGGAAAAAATTCGATTTTTTCATACATACCGTTTTGCGATTTCTAAATAGCGATTCCTTAAAAATCGCTATTTAGAAATCGCAAAACAGAACTATGATACATATGGCCCTTAAGCCGTTTTTATTTAGTACATGAATCTGCAAATTCAAGCGCACACAGCCTGGTTAAATACATTGATTCTGCTATTCCGTTACTCGTCTCTCTGTTATTGAAGGAACTTGGGCCCACCTCTGTAGTCCAATGCTGTCAAAGGGTCCAGTAAACAGTGCGCCAATGCAACATTTTTTTTCAACTTTGCAAATAATTTAGCCCTCTGTATTAAATTGCATTCCTATAATTGGCTGCCTTACATTTGGAATATTTTTCCATATGACAGTGGATGTTCCAGCGACTATTTATGGTGAATTGTTTAAAGCGGAATATGTTTGTTCGGTTGGTAACGCCTTAATTCAATCAAGAAAAGCAGGAAATGGTGCACAGAATCTCTTTATGCATCATCCATTGATGTGATTAACAAGCAACTGCATGGCTCATCTCTCGACCTCTTTTTATATGAGATAATAATACTAAACTCCAAATTGTGTGATAGATTCAGTAAGCACATAAATAATAAATATTGATGGGAGGAGGGACAACTCGAGTTTTGAATGCTCTCCTTATGCACTCATGCTAATGCCATAGAGTCTTTGATTTGAGGCTGTGGCTCACTCTTTGGCTTAACAATTTCATGTTTTTAGTATGAAGCTTACTGTGATATTCTCCAGGGACTTGGTCTGCTCATATACAGTTTAAACCAGATTTTTTCTGTGACCAGAATTGCTTCATTTCCTCTTAGTATGCCTGTTTCTCGTGCGATGGACACACAAATTAATTTCAAATCGGTTTAAGAATTGGTTCTATGCAGTGAAAGTCAAACATGAGTTTATAAAACCCTTTTCGCTCTAATAGTTATCCGAACTATTGTTTACACTTGACTTTTTGGAACCACCTGTCCCTTTTCTTTTGTTTATGGCATGCCTAGTGTCAAAATTTATACTTTTGAGACCAGGATTTCACCTTTAGTATTTCATCGTATCTGAATAAAACCATGTTTATTAGTATTTAAACATGGTCTTTAACTTCTTATTTCACTTTCTGAATAAATAAGGTTTATTTCAGAAAATACCTTTGCAACTAAATTAGTTCAATTAAGGCTCGCCACCATCATTTTAATTGAAAAGAAAATAGACATAAACAGAGGGTCTATAGTTCAGCTTGTAGCACCCATTCATCTGCTTAGCTGTCATTCACCTTTTTATTCCAGCCACTACATCATACAAACATGGGCAGTGGACTGCCCATTTCAGATGCTAGTTTCCGCTCACTGTAACAGCATTTATCTTGTTCACGTCCACGTCTGCCAAAAAGAGGTGACCTTGATTTGCCAGGTCTAGTGGGCTGATATTTTTTTTCTTTTAATTATTTATTCTTTTGCATTGCTTTAGTCACACATGTGTGTTTAAATTATATATTTAGGTTACAGAAATTCAGAGATAAGAGAACCTTTCTTTGTATCAAGAAGATTTACAGTGTCCTGTTAAGTAAATAAAAACTAAACACGGTTTCTTAACTACATCAGCCTGGAAGGACGTGCCTTACAATTAATTGCGAAGTTCTGTTTTTAAGTTTAATTACCAGCATATTTTTATCGAGTTTAGTTAGCAGCATGTGTTTTTTCTTCTTTGTAGTTTCATAAATTGTGCTTGCAATAAAAACTTAAATTAACTACCGCAAATAAGGGCAAAGGCCAGACCTAATGGCTTTGCCAACGCTTATTAATTATAGCTTCCGAATGAAATATTTTTCTCCTAATGATCTCATCTTCCACATTGACTTGGTCAGCGCTGCTTGTTTCTGCCAGTCATCAGTGGGGATAAGGAGAGGAGGACCAAGACTACCGGTCCCATCCTCGCACGTGGCCCATGTCACTTACCAGCACCAGGAGGCGCTTTAAAGTTGTTCGTGGGCTCCCGCAGTGGGAGAAGCCTGCTTCGTCACCGCAGCTTGTTGCTGCCAGCCATCAGTGGGGGAAAGGAGAGGAGGATCAGGACTACCGGTCCCATCCCCGCACGCGGCCCATGTCACTTACCAGCACCAGGAGGCGCTTTAAAGTTGTTCATGGGCTCCCGCAGTGGGAGAAGCCTGCTTCGTCACCACAGCTTGTTGCTGCCAGCCATCAGTGGGGGAAAGGAGAGGAGGACCAGGACTACTGGTCCCATCCTCGCACGTGGCCCATGTCACTTACCAGCATCAGGAGGCGCTTTAAAGTTGTTCATGGGCTCCCGCAGTGGGAGAAGCCTGCTTTGTCACCGCAGCTTGTAGCTGCCAGCCATCAGTGGGGGAAAGGAGAGGAGGACCAGGACTACCGGTCCCAGCCTCACACGCGGCCCACGTCACTTGCCAGCACACGGAGGCGCTTTAAAGTTGTTCATGGGCTCCCGCAGTGGGAGAAGCCTGCTTTGTCACCGCAGCTTGTAGCTGCCAGCCATCAGTGGGGGAAAGGAGAGGAGGACCAGGACTACCGGTCCCAGTCTCACACGCGGCACACTTCACTTGCCAGCGCACGGAGGCACTTTAAAGCTGTTCGTGGGCTCCCACAGCACAGGACGCGGACGGGCATGCCCCGGCCGAGACCGGACGAGGCCGGGCGGCTTAGCTACCCCTCTTTAAAGCAGCATCGGAAGTCGGGTATATTACGGGTGAGCGTTCCATCTACCCTTATAAAAGCCTACAATTGATACTGCGCAGCCACCTCTAAGTAGTTACTATGGGGAAACGTGCTACACTACAACCAACACATCCAATAACTGCCAGTATTGGCAGCATGCTCGAAAGAGCTGTCAGCATTGTTTCAAACGAAATTGAGCTCGCAGTGTGGCGCTTGTCTATGGGTATTGATGGAAGAACCAACATTACAATCTTTAGAGGCACATTATCAGATCACATTGAAGACCTGCCTCCACCGCAGACAGAAGGTACTGGGACGCATCAATCTCCAATTGAAAGTGGGAGTATAAGTGGGCAAGATGTAACTGAGTAAGCTGAGCCGCAATCCGACATCAATACTGCCACATCAGTGGGAATCCCTCCTGCTAAATGGAAAAGGAAGACTGGGTCTGGAAAACCAATTTGCACTAAAAGGAAGCAGCCTACTCGCAGTGCCCCGGCTCCTACCCAAAAACGGCTGTCTACCTGGATACAGTCATCATCAAGTATTAGTACAGTTGAAGCCCTTGATTCCTCTGTGCCTACGCCGACTTTGAGACTGAGTTGCTCCATTAGCACACAGACTGAAGCAGTACCGTGTCTTGAGAACTATGGGTTACTGTTGCCAACATTGCTGCTGCGTTGGTGAGTAAACAAATCACTGAACTTTTTGATAAAAAGTTTGTTCTATTACAGAGCCTCCCAGATAACCTGGCTACACTAATAGGGGGATACATAAACAGTGGTCAGAGTCTATTGATTAGCTGCTACATCCAATGTATCACATGAGTCTAATTAAGTATGAATCATCAATATTTCATCCATAGTGTGCATACATTTTTATTCCTTATTTCGGCACATAGTCAGCTAGGTACTTAATATCAATCAAAAAGTACCAGGGTTAATGAATTACCAGTTGTACAAACGGAGAAATAAGTAACTCAATTACTTCATTGAATCTCATCAATGCCTGAGGACACAGGTCTCATTCGGATGCATATATACAAAACTTCATATGCAGAAAACTTCACAAATAATGTCTGTATTATAACATTTCAACGCGCTCGAAGTGATGAAAAGAGGAGGTAGTTAGGTGGGATGGGTGTGATGGGAAGGAAGTGAGGACTGGGTAAAGGTTGTTGTGACCATGAAACAATCACAGTGATACATAGTACGGCCTTTACAGTCTACATTTAGATCAGTAGTTCCAATACACTCTTTGACATAGGATCTGTTTTACTCCGTTAATTAGTCCTATGGTTAGAGAATCGGTATGTTCTGGTCTACGTTTCGACCCCCTGTTTAAAGGGTTGGTTGAATCCTCATGCTGGGGTCTTCTTCAGGACAAGGAAAGACAGGAGCGCCTATAAATAATAATTTGAAGTGAATGAATCAAGTCTTAAACACGCTCAAGGTTGCACAAGGACTGGATGTGGGGGTTAAAAAACTTCTTACTTTGTATGAGGCCGTTCAGTGGCCATTGTGGTTGGACCGTCGTCGGTTCCTTTTTCGAGAGATAATCCCTGCATTAGTTAAAAAGGATCTGTATTACTATCGGGTACCATGGGCACCATATAAACATTTGTGTTGGCGAGGAATAGCAAGGGGGCACTTACTAGGACATAAGGCTTTCTAATCAGTTTATTGGTAGTTCCGGTTATTCATTAGTCCAACAGGGACCAGGCGTTGGTGCAGGAAAGAATCTCGCAACGGTCGGGGTTCTGGAGCACAAAGGGAACAAGGCCTGGTGTTAATGCGGGTACATTGCTAAATTGGGTTGTTAAATTAGCAAATGGCTAATCACTAAATCACTAAACTCTGGTAGATCCACGCAGTACACAGCGAGATAAACGCGGACTACCCGCATATTTACAAACCTATATGTGACAAATGCCGCTTTACCGGCAATTACCCATATATATCTGACTCGTACCTAACCCAATTGAAACTCAATAAGTTCATCAATTAACATCTGGGGTTACCCCTCTTTCTTTTTGGGGCCCCTATTGATCGACATCTCCCCAGCCTGATGCATTAATTGTATACCTGACGAATATAGAAGTCTCTCCAATCACTGACCTATGTACAACGATAGCCATTAACGCCAGGCCTTTTTCCCTTTGTTCTCCAGAACCCTGAGGGTTGCGAGATTCTTTCCCGCACCAACGCCGGTCCCTGTTGGACTAACGAATAACCGGAACTACCAATAAACTGATTGGAAAGCCTTGTGTCCTAGTAAGTGCCCCCTTGCTATTCCTCGCCAACACAAATGTTTATATGGTGCCCATGGTACCCGATAATAATACAGATCCTTTTTGACTAATGCAGGGATTATCTCTCGAAAAAGGAACCGACGACGGTCCAACCACAATGGCCACTGAACGGCCTCATACAAAGTAAGAATTTTTTAACCCCCACATCCAGTCCTTGTGCAACCTTGAGCGTGTTTAAGACTTGATTCATTCACTTCAAATTATTATTTATAGGCGCTCCTGTCTTTCCTTGTCCTGAAGAAGACCCCAGCATGAGGATTCAACAAACCCTTTAAACAGGGGGTCGAAACGTAGACCAGAACATACCGATTCTCTAACCATAGGACTAATTAATGGAGTAAAACAGATCCTATGTCAAAGAGTGTATTGGAACTACTGATCTAAATGTAGACTGTAAAGGCCGTACTATGTATCACTGTGATTGTTTCATGGTCACAACAACCTTTACCCAGTCCTCACTTCCTTCCCATCACACCCATCCCACCTAACTACCTCCTCTTTTCATCACTTCGAGCGCGTTGAAATGTTATAATACAGATATTATTTGTGAAGTTTTCTGCATATGAAGTTTTGTATATATGCATCCGAATGAGACCTGTGTCCTCGGGCATTGATGAGATTCAATGAAGTAATTGAGTTACTTATTTCTCCGTTTGTACAACTGGTAATTCATTAACCCTGGTACTTTTTGATTGATATTAAGTACCTAGCTGACTATGTGCCGAAATAAGGAATAAAAATGTATGCACACTATGGATGAAATATTGATGATTCATACTTAATTAGACTCATGTGATACATTGGATGTTGCAGCTAATCAATAGACTCTGACCACTGTTTATGTATCTACCTTAACTGACCCAGGTCAGAGAGTTCTTAGGGTATACCCCGTTGTAAACTCATTACACTAATAGGGGGTGCTGGCCAATTGACGGGAAATGTACAAATGGTAGTTGATTAAGAGGTTGGTGGGTGCAGGGCCAGCAAACATGAAGGTATAGTAATGAGCATTCCAAACCCTGAACTTCTGTGCGCAGAGTGACAATATATAATAATTGAAAACAATCTCCAAGCTCAAAGAATAAGGAAATGGCCATCCACCATTCACTAAATATAGTGAAAAGACATTCACTGCTATACACAAGAACTCTACAATATATCCTGAGCTAAATCACACAGTAGTAAACTTTTATATCAAATCAGAATCCACACGGTCTTCTTATAGTCTTTGTTTATTTTATTTTTTTCAATGTAGATCTTCACACTTGAGTCTAGTGTGGATTCTGATTTGATATAAAAGTTTACTACTGTGTGATTTAGCTCAGGATATATTGTAGAGTTCTTCTGCTGCAAACTGCAGGAGCTATGGCTCCCGTAAGCACCTTACGCATGACACACAATCAATTCAGGGGCTGCCCTCAATTGCCCCAGGATAGACATGGTACCGTACCCCCCCCTAAACCTATAATTGTCCCACACATCCACCCACTAGGGTTGGCGGTAAAGGGTTAAATAGGCCCAGTGGCATAGATCAGAATAAGTTGCTTAGTACCCCGAGTAGTAATGTCACAGTCCCTCAAAGTACCAACCCCAGATGGCAAAGCAGGATGTTTTGAGTTTTCCACCTGCTGCTTGTCCCTATGTGTTGGTACTGGCAAGGGTACCAACCTTAAAGAAGGATCAGCATGAGTCATGGGACCAGCTACGCAATAAATGTGAGGACTGGCGATCAAGGCACAGGAGGTTTTATGTTTCTGAAATAAATGATATTATTATGGCACGTACGGTTGGGTGGGTTGGTGCATCCACAGAGAAAATTGAAGGGGACTGTATCATAATTAATTTCGCAGGCCATCCTTGGTGAGACATCTACTAAGGGGATGCAAACTCACAACATTCAATAGTACTAATATATGCGCACTACACCTTGGGTACTTCTACAAACCAAGTAACGGCCTCTGCCTTAACAAGTTCCCTTTAATTACCACCCCCAAAATGTTCCAAGTCCTGTCTGGATTAGATACCCAAGATTGACTATCGACTCCTGGGGAAAATACTGATCCTGTTAATAGATCATTCCACCCCCTGCCTGTAACTAAGTTTATTAGGGCATATTATCAAGAACGGCATTAAAATATCACCACTGTAGGGGCAGGAAACTGCTGAGAAAGCAGGCGATAAGGGGCTTGATGATATGCCCTTGTGAATTCCCATAGAAGCCCAGGTTCACACCAGAACATGGGCTTCTATGGGAATCCACAAGGGCATATTATCGAGTCCATTATCGCCGCTTGTGTGTCAGTTTCCTGCAAAGCAAAGGGCAGGGCATTCCAGGCCTTTGTAGCCCCCAGCACAAAGCTCCTACCCCCCCAGCTTCTACCACCCTCAATCCTCAGTCTCCCCGTCCTAAAAGATCGGGGACAATTCCAGCCATTTGAAAGATTTTTAAGACTCTGTGTGTACCAATAGTGACATATGGGGCAGAGGTATGGGGTATTGCAAAATGTTCTTGCGTCCAATCGGAAGAAAGTCGAAAACTCCTGGGGAATTCCCAGACCCTGTCACTCTCAAACCAGACAGTCAATACACAAACAGGCCAAGGCACACAGATGGGTCAGACAAGAGAACATCAACTTTCTAAAAGTGCTGTTCTCAAACACAGGATTTAAAAACAACCTTTCCTAAAAGATGTGTTATTAAATTCTGAGTTGAGGGATACTAGACTCTTATGTCCTATTTTGTTCCTATGGGAAGAAATGCTGGTAGCCACTGTAGCTAGCATCCCCCATGTTAACCTATGGAGCAAGATAGCCTTACAATAGTGAAAGACGAAAATGGCTGCCTTTCACTACCAGAGCATGTCACCTGCACCAGTACATGCTCTACCTTTAACATACACTGCACCCTGCCTAGGGGGGTACCATGAGCCTTCCATAGGGGTGACTAATGTGCACAAAAAGGGAAGGGTTAGGCCTGATCAGTGGGGACACTGACCAGGAGGACACAGCAGTTCCTAGACTACACACAGGCACTGCAGTGGCAGGCCCAAGACACCATTTTAGAGCTACTCATGTGGGAGGCACAATCAGTGCTGCAGCCCCACTAGTAGCATTTGTCATTACCAGCCCTGGCACACTCAGTGCACTTTACTAGGGACTTTGTGGTGATACAAATATGCCAATCATGTATATCCAATCATGATAACAATTTACATAGGGAGCCCTTACACTCTGGCACTGACCAGCAGTGGCAGAGTGTCCCAAGCTTCTAAACCAGCAAAACAAAATCCAGCACAGCATCAAAAATACAGGAGGTAGAGGTAAAAAGATAGGGGGAAACCACGCCAAAGATGCCAGGTCTAACACGTGTCCCCTCCAGCTGAAAGTGGGGAGAACTACCACCCTCTTGGGGGTTCTCTTCACTAAGGCGGAAAAACCTGGACAGACCATCAGAGTGTGCGTGCTCTGTACCAGGGTGGTGTTCCACCGTAAAAAGTCCATTCCCTGTAGGGAGATGGACCACCTCAACAGTTTTGGGTTCTGGGTTCTCACCCCTCATTTGCATTAACCACCTGAGGGGCCTGTGGTCGGTCTGAACACGGAAGTGAGTCCCAAACGGGTAGGGCCTCAACTTCTTCAGAGCCCAGACCACAGCAAAAGCTTCCCTTTCAATTGCACTCCACCTCCGTTCCCTGGGGAGTAGCCTCCTACTAATGAAAGCTACGGGCTGGTCTCCATTCTCCTCAGTGACTTGTGAGAGTACTGCTCCCACACCATGCTCTAAAGCGTCAGTCTGCACTATGAACTCACTGGAAAAATCAGGTGCCTTGAGCACGTGGCAGTTTTCAGGGTTTCAAAAGCAGTCTGGCAGGCGTCAGTCCAGTCCACTCTCTTGGGCAACTTCCTAGAAGTGAGTTCTGTCAAGGGGGCGACAATGGTGCCATATCCCTTGACAAATCGTCTGTAATACCCGGTGAGTCCTAAAAAGGCTCTCACCTCTGTCTGGGTTTTGGGGGGCTCCCAAGCCAGAATGGTATCAATATTTGCCTGTAGGGGCGCCACCTGGCCGCTCCCCACCTGGTGTCCCAAATACACCACAGATCCCTGCCCTATCTGGCACTTGCTGGCCTTGATAGTGAGGCCTGCCCTTTGCAGAGCCTTCAACACTTCACAGAGGTGTTGCAAGTGTTCCTCCCACGTGGAGCTGAACACTGCAATGTCATCCAGGTATGCGGCGCTCAATTCCTCCAGCCCGGTCAGTACCTGGTTAACCAGTCTCTGGAAGGTGTCAGGGGCATTCTTCAACCCAAAGTGCATGACTCAGAACTGGAAGTGCCCCTCTGGCGTTGAGAATGCAGACCTCTCTTTGGCCCCATCAGTTAAGGCAATCTGCCAGTACCCAGAGGTCAAATCGAAGGTACTGAGGTACTGGGCAGCTCCCAACCAATCCAGGAGCTAATCAGATCTGGGGATGGGGTGTGCGTCAGTCTTCGTGACCGCATTGAGCCCACGGTAATCCACACAAAACCGGAGTTCTGGAGTGGCACCGGGTGCAGCAGCTTTGGGTACCTAGACCAATGGGCTAGCCCAGGGGCTGCTGGAGGGCTCAATCACCCCTAGCTCCAACATCTTGGAAACTTCTTCCTTGATGCTGGCCCTGACCTTGTCAGCTACCCTTTAAAATTTCTGTTTCACAGGCAGACTATCTCCAGTGTCCACATCAATGACGCACCAATTGGTGACACCCGGGGTCAGGGAGAAAAGAGAGGAGAACTGACCCAACACTTGGCGACAGTCTCTTTGCTGTTCTGGGGTCAAGGTGGGCGAGAGGACCACGCTATCCACTGACCCGTCTTTCTCCTTAGCTGCCAGGAGGTCAGGGAGAGGATCACTATTCTCCTACCCTCCTGCATCTGCAGCCAGGAGCATTGCCACTTCAGACCTCCGAAAGTGTGGTTTGAGGCGGTTCACATGCAAGACTCTCAGGGGTTGCCTGGGGGTCCTCAGGATAACCAGGTAGGTTACCTCACTATTCCTTTCCACCACCTCATATGGCCCAGTCCACTTGTCTTGGAGCGCACAAGGCTCCACTGGCACCATCACCCACCCTTTCTGCCCAGGTTGAAATTCGACCAGAGTGGTATTCTGGTCGTACCATCTTTTAATTTCTTCCTGGCTAGCTTCCAGGTTCTCCTGAGCGAGCTTCCTGAAGCATTGTGTCTGGTTGCGAATGGCCAGCACATAGCTGAACACATCCTTGGGGGGTTTTCCATGGGATTTCTCCCACGCCTCCTTCACCAGTGTGAGAGGTCCTCTAACAGAGTGGCCATACAGGAGCTCAAAGGGACTGAACCCTAAGGACTTCTGAGGCACCTCCCCGAAGGCAAACAACAGGTATGGTAACAAGACATCCCACTTCCATCTCATGGGCTCCGCCAGGCCCATAATCATACCTTTTAGGGTCCGGTTGAACCTTCCAACCAACCCATTTCCTTGAGGGTGGTAAGGAGTGGTGAACTTATAAGTTACCCCACACTCCTCCCACAGAGATTTCATGTACCTAGAGATGAAGTTGGTACCCCGGTCGGAGACCACCTCTCTAGGGGAACCCCACACGGGAAAAGATCCCCATCAATGCACAGCCCACCATGGGGAATGTGATTGTCCTGAGAGGGACAGCTTCCGGGTACCGGGTGGCTGAAGAACAGGATGAACCTGTTGCCTAAGGCTGTCTTGGGGTCCAGGGGCCCTATAATGTCTATGCCAACCCGCTCGAAAGGGGTGATCACCACTGGGAAGGATTGGAGGGGGGCCTTCAACTTCATTCCAGTCTTGCCACTGGCTTAACAGGTTTGGCAAGACCTACAAAAGGAACCAACGTGCTTCTTCATCTAGGGCGAGTGGAAGTGGGAGACAAGCCTGTTTAGGGTTTTCTCTTGCCCCAGATGTCCTGCGAGAGGCACGTCATGAGCCAGACCCATTAGGAAGTTTCTGAAGCGCTCGGGTACCACCAGCACACGGGCTGCACCGGGCTAAGCAAACTTAGGCTCACTATACAATAAGTCATCTTCCGAGTAGATAAAGTGATCTTTGGCTGCTCCACCTGCTGCCTGATCTGCAGCCTGTTGTGCGGACCAATGAGGGAAGGGCATTCCTTCTGCGCCTGGCAGAATTCCTCCCTGGAGGGACCACCTTCCTGCTGCCAATGGGTCAGCTCGGGGAGGTCCCCCAGTTCGGCCACCTGTTCCCCTGTAGGTTCCTGGGCATCCCCCTCAGGTTCTGCTCCTTCCAGGACCAAGGGAACTGCTGGGGCGGTTTCCTGCACCCCCTGCCTGTTCCTCTCCTGGCAGGTCTGTGGGCAACTGTTTCAGGCTCCAGCTCTGCTGAGTCACCCTTACTGGCTGCCATAGCACGCGTGGTCACACAGATCCACGCAGGCAACCCCAACATCTCCAAGTGAGTTCTGTGTTCTACATCCTTCCATGGAGAACTCTCCAGGTCGTTACCTAGCAGACAGTCTACAGGCAAGGCATCACTGATAACGACTTCCAAAAGACCAGAGACTCCCTCCCATTCAAAGGGAACACGCGCCAACTTGCAGAGGCACACTGAGCTGTCAGCTGCCACCACAGGGAGAAGTACATCAGGGATGATTTGCTCTTCAGACACCCACTGAGACCTCACGGATGTCACGCTGGCGCCAGTGTCTCTCAGAGGCTCTACCACCCTCCCGTTGATGGTCACCTTCTGCCCATATTTCTTAGTGTTCAGGGGCAGTAAGGTTTCCTGGACCATCTCTTGGTCTCCTAGAGAGACAAGGGACATAACTGCTAAGCCCTCTTCCCCACTGGAAATCAAATACCCGCCCAAAGCTATACTCGCTAAGCCTGGGGCTTGAGCACCAGTGGGCGCTGTGTTCTTTTTGGGACAATTTGGGGCAATGTGGCCCACCTCGTTGCAGTGATAGCAGGTAGGGGGACCCCTGTTGGTCTGTTATGTCTATTGTCCCGCTTGCCCTTCGGGGGCCATGGCTGTCTAGGTCTGGGGGGTTGGGATTCCTTTCCCTGGGATCTATTTTGAGGCCCTTGTGAGAACTCCTTTTGGTTACCCTTGTCCCCCCCACTCTTCTGCTGGGGACCCTGCCCACCTTTGGCTGTGGTACCCACAATTCCTCTGTGGACCCTGGTACTGGTCCAGCGGTCCGCCTCCTTAGCAAGCTCAATGGGGTCTGTTAGCTTGCTGTCTAAAAGATGCTGGCGCAGCTCTGGAACACAAAGACTACTCAAGTGCTCCCAACTGATTAAATGCAACAACCCCTTAAAATCAGTTACCTTACTGCCCTTCATCCAACCTTCCAGTGCACGCGAGTACAAATTCACACACTCCATCCAAGTCTCAGACTCTCTCTTCTTAGAGTTTCTAAACTGCCGTCTATGCTGCTTTGGAGTAAGGCCATACCTGAGACATAAGGCCTCCTTCATATTGGGGTAGGTCATGGCACCTGCCATCTCTAAGGGCTCAAGAGCACTCCTCCCAGAAGCCTCAAAATGTTTCCACAGGCCCGCCCCCAATGCTCTTCAGGCACACCATTCGATCGGACCAAATCGTCATCGCCTCTCGACCCATGTCCTCTGAAGACCCCGAAGGACTGTAGGCTTACACTCCTTCCGCCTCTCCTTGAAGTGATGAACGGGGCCATAACTTAAGGCATCTTTCCTTCAGCCTGGAAAAGGGCGATAGTGAAGCCTCTTCTTAAGAAGCCCACTCTGGACCTGGAACAGCTGAAAAATTTTAGACCCATTTCACTGTTGCCCACTCCCGCAAAAATGCTTGAAAGTCACCTGAATCTACATCTTTCTACCTTTCTGGACTCGGCTGGGTTCCTTGATAGCTCCCAGCATGGATTCAGAAAGGCCCATAGCACGGAGTCAGCTCTGACTATGGTGGTGAATAATGTCCGCCTGAAGGTGGATTCAGGTCAAACCACGGTGTTGGTCTTACTGGACCTCACAGCAGCATTTGACACCCTGTCTCCCTCTACGCTAACATCACGCTTGAGGGAGGCAGTGATTGCGGGTCCGGCTTTGAACCTTCTGCACTCTTTTTTACACCTCAGAGAGCAGAGAGTCATGCTTGGCGAGTTCCTCTCCCCTGCTAAATCCTTGCAGTGTGGGGTGCCACAGGGGTCGGCCTTGAGTCCGACCCTATTTAACATCTACGTGGCCCCCCTTGCGAGGTTAGTAAAATCGCAGGGGATGGAGGTTGTGTCATACGCCGATGACACCCAAATCATGGTGTCACTGGCCCACTCTGTTTCCACCTCCACCACCAACTTTAGGATCTGAATGCAGACAGTCTCGGACTGGATGATCCAGAATTCCCTAAAGTTGAATGGCGATAAAACTGAGATTCTGGTCTTTGGCAAAGACAGGATGTTTGGTCTAGTGAGTGGTGGCCGTCAGCTTTGGGAACCTGTCCATCTCCTTCCCAGTCAGCTAGAAATCTCGGCGTAATTTTTGACACCTCACTGTCCATGACTCTACAGGTCAATCGAACAGTGGCCACCAGTTGGGGGGTCATTAAAATCCTCAAGAGAATCCTTCGCTATCTTTCCTCTTTAGCTCGCAAGCAGACGGTGGTTGCATTAGTGGGTTCCAGGTTGGACTACTGCAACGCACTTTATGCAGACTCCAACAAGAGACTCATTCAACGCCTTCAGGTCGTACAGAATGCGGCTGCTCGATTTGTTCTGGCGCTTCCTAATGCATCCTCTGCCACAATGGCCAGAAGGACCTTGTATTGGCTCCCTATACATCTGAGGATCTCTTTTAAGATCTTATGTTTAGCCTATAGAGCTCTCGCAGATGGTCCATTGGACCCCCTAGGTGCCCTTCTGACTCGTTACATGCCTAGTAGATCCCACAGATCATCGGAGATGAATCTGCTGGTGGTTCCTTGTGCCAGAAAGGTACGCTGGGGTAGCAGAGCATTTTCCATTGTAGCCCCTAGACTGTGGAACTCCCTTCTTTCGGAGATCAAGATCCTACCATCTTTGTCCCTTTTTAAAACAGCGCTAAAAACCTGGTGCTTTATCAAGGCCTACCCACAGTGAGAGTTTACTTGTAATAGCTAGTATTTATTTGGTTAGGAGCCTTGGGCTTAGTAGCGCTATATAAATCTGTTTTCATTTCATTTCATTTCATTCTCAAAGCAATCTCATAGGACGTAAACCACGCATAAATATCCTCACTCCTATTATAATTCTGTACCAGATCCTTGGGAATATATACTTTACCCCCATGCACTTGCTGTGCGCTGCCACCATTTGAACTGGCATCCACCTCCTTGGCTTTAAGATCCAGTTCTCTCATGCTCAACTCATGAGCCAAAGGCAATTTCTTTTCCTCCAAGGCGCGGGCACTTTTGCTCTCCTCCACCGCCTTTTCTCTCTCTTTATCCATTACCAATTGCTACATTTTAATTTTCATGACTTCCAAGTCATATTCTCTTACTCTCTAATTTTCTTGTAACTCTTCGGGGGTGAGGCCCCTACCGGAATGGTTGCTGCCAGATCCTGAGCCTACTCTGCCCACTGGCAGATCTGTGACTTGAAAACCATTCTCTCCATTCACATCATCATTTCCCTCTTGTGCCTCCCAAGGGGCGTTCAAGATTCTCTGCAGCTCCTCGTTTTCTGTAGGCGCTCTTTATGGGGCACTCAAACTCATAGCAGAATTTCCTAAGTTGCTCAACTTTGTATGAATACAAATCTCCAATGGCAAACTCAAATTCTACTTCTGCCCCCTCACTGAGTGCTTTTCCTTTCGCAGACATGATGCTTTGAAGAGTTACTCAAAAATAGAATCAAAAATCAAAAACCAGCAGTATGCGGTGGCGTAGTGGTCTGCACTCACTAGTGATGTACACCAATCACTGTGGGTCTAGTACAAGTACAAGTTCAAATCCCACCGCTGGCACCAATGTTAGAACTGGGGGTCTCTAGTTGGCAGAGGTAGGTACCACTGTCCAAATAGGGACCCTTGATTCTAGTCAGGGTAAGGAGGAAACCGTCTAAGATAACCCCTGCTCACCCTCTAGGTAGCTTGGCACGAGCAGTCAAGGTTAATCAGAAGGCAATGCATAAAGTATTTGTACCAACACTCACAGTAACATAGTGAAAACACCACAAACTGACTCCACAACAGTTTAGAAAAATAAAGGTATTTAATCTAAACTACACAAGACCAAAACAACAAAAATCCAACATATACAGTTCAAGAATATGGTTACAAAAGAGTTCTTAAGGTTGTAATAAAAAGTTCCACAGTTGCGTGAAAAGTTCACAGTTGTGTCACGTTTCAGACACAGTACCTTTTGTTGCGACAAAGTTCTAAAAGCAGAAGCTGGTGAGACCCTGGGGAGGCGATTCGACAGCCCCGCAGCAGTAGCGGGCGTGTTGCGATGAATCCGGTCTGTATGGGGAGGAAGGCCACTTGTATGGATTCAAGTGCGTAGGTTCCGTAGGAAGTTTGTTCGCGCAAAGGTACGATGCAGCGATCTCTGGAGTTGCGACGATCTCCGGGATGACGATGCGCGAACCAGACGATGCACGAACCAGCAGTGATCTTCTCTCCCACAGCTCCTCGATGCGATGGTTTCTGCGACAACACTCGCAGCGACGTGATGCGGCCCACAAGCAAGCAGTGCGGCGATCTCACCCAGCGACGACAGGCTCTGCGACGACACTCGCAGCAATGTTAGGCTTCCCACGCCGATCTCAAACGAAGGATGCGACGGCTCTGACAGCGGCAACAGGCGCTGTGAACGATCTCGACCTGCGTATTGGCAAAGAAACTTCTCGCACTGTCAGGGATGCGCTCCGAAGCGAGCGATGCGATAACTTTTCAATTGCAAAAAGTCTTTCAAGCTTAGTTTCAAGCTTCCCAGCATAGGTACAACTTCCAGAGGCCCCACAACTGGATCAGGCACTCTAGGAAGGACAGAACTTTCTCAGCAGAGTTCAGGGAAGTTAGGGGTGACGTCCTTTTGTTCTGAGACTTCAGAATAGGGAGCCAGCTCTTCTCAGGCCCTTGGAGATTCCTTCAAGACAGGGGACACAGCACAACAGCAAAGTCCTTCCCCTCTCCTTGGCAGCAGAGCAACAGGTCAGTCCAGCAGAGCAACAGCAGGATAGTCTTCCTTCTTCAGATTCAGCTCTCTCCTTGGCAGAGGTTCCTTCTTGATTCCAGGATGATCTAATTTTCTGTTGTCAGGGGTCCTGTACTTATACCCCTTAAAGTCTTTGTTCTCTTTGTGCATGTGGGCCCTGAGCCCGGTCTGAAACAGTTCTGGGTGTTTCTTGTGTACTTTGTTTTCCTGGATTCTCCTTTCCTTTCAGAGTGAGGGGCAGGGTTGTCAGACGCCCAGCAGGAGGTGGAGCCAGCATTGTGGCAGGCAGGCACAGCCCCATTCAGGCCCAGGTGCTAACTCCTCCCACCACTCAGGATGCAAATGCAATCATTCAGGCTAGGGCTGACTCAGCCAGCCTCCTGGGGAATCCCCAGCCCCTGTCACTCCCAAACCAGACAGTCAATACACAAACAGGCCAAGGCACACAGAAGGGTCAGACAAGAGAACAGCAACTTTCTAAAAGTGCTGTTCTTAAACACAGGATTTAAAAACAACCTTTCCTAAAAGATGGGTTATTACATTCTGAGTTCAGCCACTGTAGCCAGCATCCCCCATGTTAACCTATGGAGCAAGATAGCCTTACAATAGTGAAAGACGAAAATGGCTGCCTTTCACTACCAGAGCATGTCACCTGCACCAGTACATGCTCTACCTTTCACATACACTGCACCCTGCCCAGGGGGGTACCTTGTGCCTTCCATATGGGTGACTAATGTGCACAAAAAAGGAAGGGTTAGGCATGATCAGTGGGGACACTGACCAGGAGGGCGCGGCAGTTCCTAGACTGCACACAGGCATTGCAGTGGCAGGCCCGAGACACCATTTTAGAGCTACTCATGTGGGAGGCCCAATCAGTGCTGCAGGCCCACTAGTGGCATTTGTCATCACCAGCCCTGGCACACCCAGTGCACTTTACTAGAGACTTCGTGGTGATACAAATATGCCAATCATGTATATCCAATCATGATAACAATTTACATAGGGAGCACTTACACTCTGGCACTGATCAGCAGTGGCAGAGTGTCCAAAGCATCTAAACCAGAAAAACGAAATCCAGCACAGCATCAAAAATACAGGAGGTAGAGGTAAAAAGATAGGGGGAAACAACGCCAAAAGATGCCAGGTCTAATAGAAAGCGTCAATTTTGGTAGACTGAATTTTGATCCGAACACAGCTGCAACAGTGGAGAAAAAAGTTTTAAAGTCAGCCCTGTACGCGCTTTGTAGCGTGGAAAAACTAGAGATGGAATCTAAGAAACACACTGTTGCTAAATTTATACCCATTGAGTAGCCTGAATACTGTCTACCTAGTTACATTGTATTACCAATGTCCCAATGGGAGAGAGGCCTCCTCTTCAGTCTAAGAGCCGGGACTGTAAGATATTTTCTTTGCTTTCCCTCTGGGCATAATGGAAAACTTGACTCCCTGCCATGCCCATGTGATGGTCATAGCGGACAAACACTTCTACACTTTCTATTCTTTTGTAAATATTATATAAAATATGCCCAATGGCTGTTAATTCCATTTTTTTTAAACTGTCACCTATTAATTTAACTGATGCTCTTGAATGTATACTCAAATTGTTTAATGCTGAACTGATCTTGCACATTGGCACATTTTTGAGAGTGGCTATGGGGGCTCGAAAATCTATGTGCGACCGATGAAGTTACTCGAATTTTGCTATCCACAATATGCACTTTACCCATGTTTACTGTATTTTGTCACATTATGAACTTGACACATTATTTTTTTTAAATGTGTTTTTATATAGTATATGTTCTACTTTTATGTCTACGTTGTTATCCGAATAAAGTCTTTGGATTGGATTGACTGCTATTTCTACTTCACTTCCAAATGCTTAGACTATGGATTGTGGCCTACAGCTACATCTATTGGGCTAAAGAGGCTGCAAAAAAGAGAGTTATTGACAGGGACTTGAGTTTGCCAAATGTGCAGATTATTTGGTTTGGCCAGAGAGGGTTAAAGTATCATCAGTTGCTGCCTAAATCCATTGTGCATTCCCAAGCTCCTCACCTCATGATTGTGCACTGTGATGGCAAGGACCTAGGCACATTTACTGGGGTAGGGCTGGAAATCCTAATGAAATAAACCTTTGCAAAACTGATGTCGCTTTTCCCTCACACTGTCTTGGAGTACTCTAATAAATTCCAAAGACAGAAATGGAAGTGGTCAAATCAATTCTGTCCACAGGTTTACAAAGCCAACACACATGTTAATAAAGCTGTTTCTGTATTCCTCAAACACCATCGCATGAGCTCTATCTATAACAACACTTTGAGTTTGACATGCATGGAATTTATAGAAATTATGGAGTGCACTGTACTGAGGAAGGCAACAGGATCTTTTTAAGGAACCTGAAACTCAGCGTCCAGTCTTGTGTGTAGCTGTCATATGCACACAATCAACATAAAGGAATTTGTCTGAGCCACCATAGTACCTAAAATATTGTTAGTATTTTTTGATAAAGACCCTCTATTTTTGTTTTTGGGAATCTTTGTGATGACATCGCATGGGTCGCGAATGAGTCTCATAATTGGAAAACAGCACATGCAAAAAAAGATTTTAAAAATCCAGTTCAAACATTACACTACACTTACTACTATATACATGGTTCGTTAATAAACATGTGTAAACTCATGTTTGTGTAGTAGGTTACTTTAAAAACCATCTTGAAAACCTATTTACTGTTTTCTGGGTTAATCAGGGCGTCGCGATGACACAGTTAACTGCAATGATGGAACATTTTTGTATGAAGTGTAAAACACATAAATGCACTCGTATTCCAGTATTTTACACACAGGGGGGTTTATTACTGTACAGTTTAAAGTCCTATTTGTCTAGTGAGTTTCTATAACAATCATCTCTAAAAACTATTTGCTGTTTTCGCTGTGACAACGGGGATCACAATGACATTGCTAACCACAACCATTGCGAATACATCACGAAAACAGGAATTCAATATCCGCCACCACATTCAAAATATAGAACTATATAATTCATTCTAACTATCACACTAGAATGAATGAATGAATGAATGAATATCAGCTTTGTAAATCGCGAACTTTGCCCAGAGGCGTCAAGGCGCTGTGGAAAGGGGCCAGCAGACGATAGTGTATACGGTTCACGATGTTGAAAGGGTGAAAAGCCAAGTCTTCAGGGCTAGATACATCACTATCTAAATTACTCTATAAAAACATTTATCAGTCTCTCTCTCAATATCTCAATAACAGTGCATATTAATGATTCACTTGGGTATGTGAGTGGGTGCATAAATCTCTGAATGGGTCTGTGAGTGAGTAAATAAATCTGTAAGTGGGTATATGAGTAGACTCATGAGTCTTTGAGTGGGTATGTGAGTGGGTGTATGAGTGTTTGAATGGGTATATAAATGGGTGTATAAGTGCCTGGGTGGGTATGTCAGTGAGTACATGTTTGTATGACTGGATCTGTGACTGAGTCCTTAAGTTTCTAAGTGGGTCTGTGAGTGGGCGTAGGAGTCTTTCACTGGGTCTGTGAGTGGGTGCATACATCTGTATGTGGGTGTATGAGTGGGTGTATGAGTGTTTGAGTGGGTCTCTGAGTTGATGTTATAGTCACTGAGTGGTTATGTAAGTGGGTGCATGAGTCACTTGAGTCAGTCTCTCACTTGGTGTATAAGTCTTTGGGTACATGAATAGACACATGAGTCTCTTACTAATTCTACGAGTGGGTGCAACAGTTTCTGAGTGGGTTCAAGAGTGTGTGTATGAGTGTCTGAGTTGATATGTGAGTGGATATATGAGTCTTTAAGTGGGTATGTGAGTGGGCACATGAGTATTTGAATAGGTCTGTGAGTGGGTATATGAGACTTTGCGTGCATATGTGAGAAGGTATATAGATTTCTCGGGGAGTCTCTGACTGGGAGCAAGAGTGTCTGAGTGGGTATGTGAGTGGGTGTATGAGTGTCTTTGTTGGAATGTGAATTGGTGTATGACTGTGTGAGTGGGTATGTGAGTAGATATATGAGTCTGTGACTGGATCTATGAGTGGGTGCATAACTGTTTGGGTGGTTGTATGAGTCATTGAGTGCATATGTGTGCAGGTGCATAGGTTTCTTAGTGAGTATCTGACTAGGTGCAAGAGTATCTGAGTGGGTATGTGAGTGGGTGTATTAGTGTCTGAGTTGGAATGTGAATTGATGTATGACTGTCAGAGTAGGTATGTGAGTGGATGTATGAGTTTGTGACTGGATCTATGAGTGGGTGCATAAGTGTTTGGTGTGTGAGTGGAAGCATATTTCTCTCAGTGGGTCTATGAGTTTGTGGGTAAGTGTCTCAGTGGGTCTGTGACTGGCTGCATGAGTCTCTGAGTGAGTCCGTGAGTGGGGCATCAGTCCATCAGTGGGTGTGTGAGTGGAAGCATACGTCTGCAGTGGGTCTGGGAGTTGATACATGAGTCTTAGTAGGTCTTTGACTGGGTACATGCGTCTCTGAGTGGGTCTGAGTGTGGGAGCATCAACCTCTCAGTGGGTGTGTGAGTGGAAGCATAAGTCTCTTATTGGGTCTGAGTGGATATTTGAGTAGGTGCATGAGTCTGTGTCTGAGTGGATATGTGAGTAGGTGCATGAGTCTGTGACCGGTAAGGGTGTGTATTTAGATATAAATACTTTTTCTTTTATATTTTCACCAATCTTCGTGATGTCACTGTGATAGTAGTTACATCTCCACGGCGGTACACAGGTGTCACACAGGCGGCCACATCGTCATCACAAATAATGTGTGTGATAAATAAAATCTACTTTGGACATATAACTTGTGTCACTACCACTCCCATTTCTCACACATGGGGTCAGAGTACCTTCACCCTGACCCCTTAGGTTAGCTTTCACAGAAATGTTCTGCCCTGCGAACCATTCCCGATTGATAAAATGATGTCTGGAACTTTCTGTTCAGGTTGCGTCCTGCCAACCACAGCATTCCTGTTAGTGCGTGCAGTCATAATTAATCATGAATCACCACAAAATATTCGCAGCCAGAGATATCACTAACTATTTCTTCTTAGATTTCTAAAAAATTACTGAACGGATTTGCACCAAATAACAAAAAGGACAATTTTAGTAACAACACCTACCTTTCTACCAAATTTGGAGTTATTCCACCAGTGGTGTGGTTTGTAGTCATGTTGACAGGTTCCTATGAGAATTAACGCTGCAAATGCACCCTTTGTCCAACCCCATTTTTCTCAGCCCCCTACTTCACTAATTTCCTCAAAACTTCCCATGTGCAACAAGAATAACTTTTTTATGATAATTTCATGAAGATTTGTTAGACAGCGCCAAAGTTATAGGCAAGTCAAAAATTGATTTTCCTATGGAAACATGGTCTTAACTATAACTACCTACTGGTGACCACAGTAGATAATATGTGTGTATGTATATGCAATAACAAGGAGAAACTGGTTGAGTCCAATCAGCAAACAGTTCTGAACTGATAATCATAAGGAAGCTTTGCAAATTCTGTAGTCTGAGGTTAGGCCTCTGTTTGCATGCGGCTGGCTAGATTTCTGGGCCAAATGTGGGGAATTAGAAAAAGAGCACAGAGGTCAAACTATATTTGACTGTATACAATGGTATTGCCAGGTTGCGTGACCCCTGAAATTGGAGGAAAAGTGGTTTATGTGAACATAAATTTCATATATTATACTGTATAGGATTTTACTGCTTTTATTGTATATTATATTGATGGTCATTCACTCCACTATATGTGATACATAGCATAATTTGTGTGGCTGTGTATATATATAACACAGGCAAAATGCGTCTGTCGATAGCGGGGAGAAGGCTGAGCACCGAAAAAAGCATCATTGGCTTTGAAAAACAACTCCGTGTGTGCCTTTCATTTGCGAGCTGAAGGAGTGCCTGCTGTTCTAAGAATATATATATATATATATATATCCTGCAGCAAACAATCCCCCAGGATTAAGGAGCACTCAGCATGTTCCCAGAGAATTTTTTAACTCTCATAATTATCTCCCATTGGATGGCACAACAGTGTTCATAGAGAGAGGACTGCTCTTTCACCGAAGTTGGAACCGCCATTACACTGTGTCCCATAACTCATGTAAGTACATGATTAATGTCTCTACCCTCATCCAGCTGCATTAATCAGATCACTTAGGTGATTCCTAGATTTTCATTTGATTTGATTTAGACTTCAGCTGAGGTCAATAAATATATAGTTAAAAATGGTAAGGCAATTGTATTATTCCACCAATAAAAAATTTTTAAAGTGTTTTAAGAATCTCTAAAGGTTATAGAAAGCAAATTCATCAGATTGCAATTTTCAAAACTCTATGAAACTTTCTGCAGAGCATAGTTTGTGTCTAAAACTAATAGGCTTTATATGCCTGCACCGAGCCACTAACAAAATCGGGGTTGGACAGACTAGCAACACATATAAAAACATCTTGCACTGCTCCATTACATAAATTACAGATTCCTATGGTGCTTTCCGATTCATCCCAGTTAAAAGTGTAGGAATTTAATGGAAGATTTCCCAACCTCACGACATTTTAGGTGATTCCAATTTTGAGAAAGGCTGTGATGCCGAAACACGTCTGTTGGTGGAATAAAACCAATTCTCTGAGAACCCGGTGAGTGCTCCTTGGTCCTGGGGGATCGTACCCATTTTAAATGTCACATGATGCTACTATTACGTAGGAGACACCCATCAGGAGACATGTTTGACAGTGTCAAGTGGCAATTGTTGGGATGTATTTGTGAACACCATCAGAACTGCTGCATTACATATGAAGAGGCACACCCGCTGAAACCATGCCCGGACATTACTATATGGATAAACACTGTTTACTGAAATAGCGTCTACGGGCACCTATGCTCACTGACATGGCGCTGAACCTTTACTAATAGGATACTTGCTAATCACCAGGACAGCGTTTATGGGTATGTGCCTAAGCAAAATGATGAATGCAACCTGAGTAGGGTTTCACCAGCCTCAACCAGTATTGCAATTTCTTATATCCCAGTTGAAGAATTCCTTGAGTCCTCTACAGCTGATAAATGAGGTACAATAGTCATGGAGCATTTGAGGTGAACTGGGTTGTATGAATGTAAATGGCTGGCTGGGAGCAGTCTCCCAGCTAATCCAACATAACAAAAGTGTTTGCAAAGTGCATGTTCAATGCTCAAGTAATAGATGTTTATTGTTACCCATCTCAATGGTACTCATTTTATAATCCTTGCAAGAATTAAACACAGAGTGGGCCCACTTTGATTCAAACCAAGAGGTCAAACACAGATCCCTTGAGTGAAAGTACTACACAACCAAGCCACCAGACCCAGTTTACACACTTACACAAGTCCACAAATTCTCTCCCTAATTATTTATATCAGCATGTAAGGTCAAACAACTCCTCTAAGATCTCCATAAATCGGTTTACAAATTAAGTGACCGAAAATATAATCTTTATAAAGTAGTCCTCTCCCTGGAAACAAGGTGGGTTTTAAAACACAGTGAAGATCTGATCCAGAATTACTATGGCCAATTGTATTGAAAGACCCAGGCACAAGTTCAACTATCAAAAGCAGATGATACTATCACAAATTCCAAGAACAATATCACTTAGGAGTTTGGAGCATGAATAAAATAGTTTCCTAGAATTAATGTAGCATAGCAAAATAATTCCCTTGCTCATAAGAACCCAGTCAGTGATAGAACTGAGAGGAAATGAATGACCTAATATATAGGCAATATATCCAAAACTCAGCAAATCAGGCAGCTTTAGTTTGGATACAATGCAAAAAGAGATCCAGGCATTGGGTTATGCTCAAAAGATTTTAAGTAGATCAGCTATTGGTTGAACTAAGTAAAGCAGCTGTATCTAGGGATACAAGAAAATGCTGGTGCATAATTGCTTGAATATATGAAGTAAAGGACTCTGTTCAACCAATATGCATCTCTCATTAGGAGTAAAAAGATCTTTACTGTCTCAGTGATTTAGGAAATATGACATATCCCCCAGGTAGGCCACGATACCTTACATACAATGCTGATTATGAGCCTCCAACCAAACTGGATAATTGGTTATATTAATTGAGCTGGATACTCAGATGCTATGGGCCCAATCAGATAAAAGTGTTAAAGAGAGACGCCCATACTATGGAAAAAATGTTTTATCGCCCCTGTTCTTGCATTGCTCTCTTGAATATACGGAGCAGGGCAAATTCATGTGTCTTGGAAAGGCAGTAATATACATCCTTTATGCAGAAAGTGGTCCTGAAAAAAACAACAACTATGGACATATAGCTTTTTTTGACTCTATGATGAGAATTATTTTTAAATGTGTTTAAGAACGCCCACAACTATGATTCCTAGCAAGGACATCATTCTGATCTAGCATTCTGGCTTTAAAACAAACTGCTCCACAATGCATAACATGTGCACAGTTCAAACCATTGTAGACAAACATCTGAGCATGAGGACACAACCAGAGTTTTCAACTTTCATTGATTTTTCTATGGCCTGTGAGTCAATATTCCAATCTTTTGTTATGTTATGTGTATTTGTAGATTGCACTATCACCTGGGAGGGTGTCCTGAAGCTGAGCAGAGGTGATAACCTCACCTCATAGAATGGGGGTTATTCAAAGAGCCAGGTCTTAAGCTTTTTGGAGAACTCGAGGAGCTAGTTGGAGGCTCTAATGTAAAGTGGGAGGTCATTCCAAGCTTCAGGTGTGATGTAGGATAATGCTCAACCTCCTGTTCTGTTTCTTTGTGTATGTGGAATGTTGAATGGTTGGTGGAAGAAGATGCAACCGTTCAGGCTGGCTGGGCCTGTGTTGTGCAGTGCTTTGAAAGTGTGGAGGTGGAGTTTGAAATTAGTACGTTTATGTATTGGGAGCTAGTAGTGGTGTGAAGTTTTTCCTGTGTAAAAGTTTGGGGATGAGTCTAGCTTCTGCGTTCTGCATAGTTTGTAGTTTTTGTGTGACTTTCTTGGTGATTCTGGCCCATACACAGTTCCTGTAGTCCATCTTGCTCGGGACAAGACCGTGGGTGATGGTTTTTCTGGTGTTACTCAGGATCCATTTGAAGATTTTCTTCAGCATCCTGGGTGAGGAAGCAGGATGCTGTGACAGCGTGACCTTGTGGGGTCATGTCCAAATGTTGTCAATGACTGCCCTAATTTGATAGCATGAGGGCTAGGTGTGGGTGTTTGTTCAACGTCAGCACGTCACCAGGTGGAATCTCAAAACAAGGTGATTGCAGAAGATCACCACATGATCACCACATCTGTCTTGTTAGTGTTGTTAGTGTTGAGCCTGAGACAGTTGGATTTCATACAGGTAGCAACTTTGACCATGCAGGCTGTGTACTTAGCCCACGTGCTGGGGGTTCTGTCCGACAGGGACATTATGAGTTAGGTTTTGTTGACATATGAGAGGATGTTTATGTCATAGACTTAGATGATGCTGGCCAGTGAAGTCATGTATATGTTGAAGATGGTACGGCTGAGGGATGAACCTTAGGGCACTCGACAGACCAGTTTCTGGGCTAACGAGATATTTAGTGCTAGGCTGACTGTCTGTGTTCTTCCCATTAAGAAGGAGCAGATCCAATGAATGGCAGGTTGTTGAATGCCAACCTCATGTAGGCCATCGAGAGATCCAGTAAGATGAGGTATGACATCTGGCCAGGATCATGTGGATGTTGTCTGTTTCACCAATGAGTGCTGTTTTAATGCTGTGGTTGGCCTGAGTCCAGATTGCGTGGCTTTACACAACTGATGACTGATGAAGAGCCATCTGTTGATGAGCTTCTTCAAGACCTTGTACGAGAGTGGTAGAAGGAAGATTGGTCTGTTGTGGGTAAGCTTGGCTTGGTCCGCGGTTTCTTTGGAAGGGTGGTGGCAGTTGTGTGTTTATATGTTTAACTGCTTCGCTGCTGCAGTTATTTTTGCGCTGTGCGGCTGTTTTCGATTAACCACGTTACATGACGAGCTCAGCTCGTCATCCGCACACGTCACCCGTGGCTGATGACGAGCTGAGCTCGTCATCAGCATCGAAGGGGTTATGGGAAGGTAGCCGAGTTGATGTAGGTGTTTGGGATGGGAGTGAGAGCTTTATTTATAGGGGTGAGTCCCTTGATGAAGGTGTGGTGGGTGCAGGGGTCTGTAAGGGCCCCAGGGTGGTTAGGTATTATGGTGACAACGGTGTTGTGTTTGTGCTCGTGTACCACATGGTCAGGGTGAGATAGGAGGCTCACTATGAAGTTTTTGGGTCCGTTGAGGGTTGAACTTGCCATATGTGTCTATCATCCCATTGCAGTAAAAATCTGAGAGCTTTTTGCAGAGGTCCTGCAAGAGGGTGATGCTGCTGATGGTGGCTATAGGCACCATGAAACCTTTGATGATGCTAATGATTATGTTGATTTTTTTTGGCTGCCTTGATACGTTCCGTGGGTGCTGTGAGTTTGGTGTTCTAGATTTGTTTGTGGTAGCGTCTCAGAGAAGATTGGAAGATGGCCTTGTCTGCGGTGACCTGGCTCATTCTCCACTTGTTCTCTAGTTGTTTGAGGTGCTGCTTCATAATCCTGTGTTCTTCTGTGTACCAGCTGATTTGGGTTCTTGCATTTGTTGCTTTGCCACGCTTGATGGGGGCCAGGGAGTTGGGGCAGGTGGTGATCCAGTCATGCCCTCAACCTCAGTAACTGATCCGGCTCTGCTGTTGCACCATGTCATACAACATAGAAGGAGTCTTTGTCTGCCCCTCCTGCAGGTTTCCCTGCATGCTCATTTCCCCATCCCTCATCACTCCTGTACCAACAGCACCCAGGTCCCTATCTGCTCACATGCACACTAACAGCACAAGCGCATGTGTGGTAGTAGTGAGTAGGTGGAGGACCAGGGGATCTGGTACTGGGTGCGGTTCACGTATTTACAGGTGCACACAGGCTTGCCATCTACTCCAGAATATGAACTGTCACTAATCATTAAGTTAAGTATATGTGAAGTGAAGAATACTAAATCTAGCCTTGAATCTACTGAAATGCATTGCTGATATAGTGGTTGTGGATTTTCTCAAGTCGATAATTTTGCAAGTGGACATGAAAAATCTGAACATATTGTTACAACACCTGAAAATGTGTCATCTTGTAGCTTAAAAAGAGGACCTATGCACTTTGTTTAATCAGATTACAATTTATACATATAAAAAGTAAATATTCTTATACTTTCACGCACAAACACACAGCCTGTGCTTCCATGCCTCCTTATCAGATCATGTTTATAGAAATGTAGGCTTAAGAAGAGGGTGTTAGTATAAACATTTTAACCGAAGAGTGCCCACTTCCGTTGTTTGGATTTAAACTCAGCACAAGGACATCACCACTTTAAATACACTTTAAATGTGGCATTGTCTCAACAGTGTTCCATATCAACTAAGTCTTTAATTATAGGAATGCACCAAAGTTAGCAAACTAATTTTATACAGCCTCTTCTTGAGCACATAGACTCATAGAACATAAAACTGTCTTTCACATGTTAATGTTAGTTTTGTGCAGGAATTTATTCTGGACCTCCCTCTGTAGAACACGCTTGAATGACCCCATTAGCCTTTATTGTTCAATCGTTAGTAGCTTTTTAGAAATTCAGTCCACAGCACGTTGGGTAAGGCAGCACTCGATCTGACATAATTGGTACATTGTTTTATTGCATCAGACTTTTATTGGGAGAATACATCTTAATATATTGTGACACATCCTTGCACTCAGCGCTTTAGGACAGCAGACTTTTATAGGAATATCATGGCCTCTGCAGTGACATCTTTGGAATAAAAATGGTCTCGTTTCCAAAACAGATTTTATTAAAGTGAACTTAACCCGTTGTTCTAACACCTGTTTGGTAGAGGGAACACGCTGTGACAAGAACAACTTCCATATAAGGAAAGGAAGGTTTGAATTGCTCAGTCACTTTGTTTTGGTTATGAATCCAACTTCTCTTCTGTATTTCCGAAATGACGCAGAGACGATAACGCAGCTTTAGAGATCATGTGTACTCGAATCTGAATGTATGAAAGAAAGAGAAGAAATACTTAATAACGTATCGCCTTATTTACGGTATAGCTTTGCATGATGTTTCAGTGTGTTTTTGAACAACGCGAGCTTGCAATTGTTATCTGCATTAATCTTGTGGAGGAAATAAAAACATCAGCATTACATCTTGCAATGATGTTTTTCAATGCCAAATTGGCCGTTTATTTTTAGCCTGTTATGACTTCTAAGTGTTATGGAACCACTGCAACAAGAATAGGCGCGTAGTAAAAAAAAAAAAAAAAAAAAAAAAATGATACTACACGCAGTGATATCCTACTAAAGAATGGAAAAACCCCAGAGAGAACATAAATCAACCGTGCCCTTGGTCGTTGGCAAGCAGAGCTTTGATGGTGTCTGTTGCGTAAAATGTAAACAATGTTTTCACCTCTCCATTAAGGGGCAAGCTAGTGCAAGAAATAGCTCACAATATATTCCTAAAATACACAGGGTGTCAGGTAAGGTTCGGCTGCTGCTTCTGCAAGAGACAGAGACTGTTTAAAACTCTATGGGCTACTGTCAGTTTAAGAATATCTGTTTAGGTAATCCGAAGAGCTTTATGTCATTTGAAAACAGATATGCACATCGACAATAGAAATGTAATACACACAGGTTCTCTCTTCTAAAGACGGACAATTAGAACTCTAAATTAAAAAAAAAGTACTTAGAAAATCCATCCATCTATCTGGGTTAAAGAGCACAACTTGAAAACATACCTGGTTTCTCCGAAGCGAAGCTCTTTCTAAAGTACACAATAATGTCTATTTTTTGAGTCACTCGTATGATTGTATACAGCATTGAAGAGCGTGTCTCGGCGCCATGCACCCAGCAGGGTTATTTCAGCATCACCGAGTAAACATCCAGTAGTCCTTCTGTCTAAGGACTAAAAATATTATGCATCGAGAAAGCGATTATATCTATATCACTTCAGTGATGTTTACATTAATGGAATTACGAGCAGTGTGCACCAATACCGTTGGAATATCGCGAACACCATTGGAGGATATGTGTTACCGAATATTTCTCCAAAGAATTTTAGATTCAAAAACATCTAGAAGGTTCCCTTTTGAAGGTGGCGCAATGAATGACGTAAACATAGCCAGAAGCTAATTTTATTCACAGGCACATCTTTGAACTCCAAACAGAGGGAGTCCCTGAGGCCAGAGAGATGGTCCTAAAAATAATTTTCACAGTCAACCGAGACGGTATGCTGCGTCTTTCTGAATTAATTGGTTTTCAAAGGTTCTGACATGGTGTCTGTTTTTGTAAGCAGAAACACATAATCCAGGGGGTTTATCTCCGCTTTTTGGCTTTAAAAGCCAAGAAAGCGGAGATAAAATTATCTCCCTATTACCTAGCTGTCGCTAACACCAGTTAGCGACAGCTAGTAGGAGATAGCGACCATCTTGGGCTCCACTTTGCATGTCAGTGATATTTATCACTAATGACATGCAAAGTGGGCGTGCCAAGATGTTTGCGACTGGAATCAGTCGCTAACATCGCTATCTCCTATTACCAATTTATGGAGATATTCGCGCTAAGCCTGTGTATCTTGCATGGTAATGCAAGGACGGCACGACTTTCTGCAGCATACATATAAAAAGGAAAAAGCCTCAGAGATTCGTTTTTGTGCAGGAATGTATCCTTTCCTGCAAAACAACAATTTTGTCTTCAATGCCAGCACGCTTGCACTATGTCACAAGGGTGCCTGCATTGCTCAAGGCAGCCAGAAGTGTGCCAGCGCGAGTACAGGACAGCGCTGCGTGATATAATGATAAAACTGGAGCATTCCTGCCCTCTCACTTTTATGCAGCAGAGCACGTTTTTACGTTGTGTGAAAGTTTGATAATGCTAGGCCTGGGTGCTTAGGTCTGAATAGCCAAGCAGTGGTTGTATGATCAAACCACGCATGCAATTATATTGCATGCCTTAATAATGCGGGCTTTAGTATGACTATGGGCCTCATTTATGAGGCTGTGCGTCACATTTTTACGAGTAGCGTAAAAAATGCGCCTTGTTGCGCCATATTTACAAAGTGACGCATCTAGGTAGGGGCGTATTGACGCAAGGAAGAGTCGTAGAAGTGACGCAGTGAAATCTATGAGATTTCACTGCGTCACTTATAGGACGCCGTTGCGTCAAAATCTTGCGCCTGCCTCACAGCAGGTGTAAGACTGACGCAGGCCCTTTCACATGGGGCTTTTCCCATGTGAAAGGACGCATTGCTGGAGTTGCGTCACTTTTGTAACACACTCCAGCAATGCGCCACTTTTGCGCTTACACATCCCGATAACAAAACGGACCATTCAACTTTCCTTTTCAACCATCTCCAGTTAAATTCTGAATACAATAAACAACCTAAGCCAATCAAACTGCAATTCTGTTCTTTTGCAATTCTTCCAGCAACGTGATAGCCCTAACAAACATATCTGACTTTAAAACCTGACAATCTTTGTAAACCATGCCTATATCACACCCTGCTCATCAACATACAAGTATTTGTTAACATGTTTTACTCCATAACTCACACAATGGATAAGGGTAATCAGAATCCATGAGGATCTGTTGCACCAATCACAGCAGCAAGAAGACCTGCAAGCAGCAGCAGAAGCTCTGTACCAGCTGTGAACATGTCTTTTTTCAAAGCAAAATCCAAGAAATACGCCACTGTCATCACTGAAGCATCGAACACTTTTCAAACCAATGAAGCATTGCACGAACTACTTCTCCCAAGAACCTTTCATGTATTCGAATGAGATACACACCACCCTGCACAATCTCTTCTAAGCGAGCATCCACAAAACGAATCAACCATTTGATAATACAGCATCCCTCGCCATCACTTCAGAAATATCACCTAACATCAAATCAAAATAGGCCCATTTCAACCCTCTTTTCAGCAAAGACCAACATTGCTATCTCAGCTCATTGACAATTTCATCTCGGCACAATAAATGCCATCTCTTGCATTGCTTTCAAAGTTAACCTCAGCATCACTCAAACATACAGAAACCAAGGTGTGTCCCTCCACTCTCAACTCACTTAAGAACACAAACCCTACCACTCGGGAAAAAACTCAATATACACCCACATTTCTCACACACTGTTTTCCCAACAACCGCCATTTGTACCTGGGATGGAGCTTGATATAAGCAGCCACTACATTATCAACACTCTTTCCATGAGAATGTGAGTGGACAGCATCAACCTCCAAAGGGGTTCTTCTCATCAAGACAACAGATCCTACCACATGTTAATATGAGCCCTCCCACACCTGACCACATCTCTCGCAATGTCTCAATGTTCCCATCTGTCTGATCTGTGACCTATACACGGAACGTTTGTGCACTCTCTTGGCCATAAGATTTCAGAATTTACCAGTATATGAATGACATGGAACTTTATCTAGAAATCACATAAAGAAATGCCATCCCCCAAACTTCAATCCACACCTATTAAAGATATATTTGAATCTCAACATTTTATCAATTGTAATTAAGGCAATTTCATCTAGTTCATATTCAACTTGCTATTCACCCTCTACTATGATTCCTGCACTTGAAGACCCAAGGGTGCCCGATGTGCAGGGGCTGGAAGGAGGCGTCTAAGGATATCATTGGCAGCAATATTATCATGTTATAAAAATCATTTACAAAAATATTGTGCTATTGGATTAGATATTCTGGTTTTAACTGTAAATGCATGATATTTGTCAAAGCAATATCTAATGGCCACTAATTTTGTCAGATGATATTTGGTCCACGCAGCTGGCAGGAATTAGAACAAAAGTGCTGACAGGGAGGCAGGCAGGAGCCCATCACAGGAGGGAGGAAAGAGCTGGAGGAAACAAAATAGGATAATTGAGAGATAGAAAAAGGAAACAATGAGGAGGACGACCAGGCCTAGAAAGGCAGTGAGCTGGAGGGGAAGGGAAGTCATTGCGCTTTCCTCTTCAAACATGTGAATGCTGAGAGCTTTTAAATGTAAGGCCATGGCAAGCAGCTGCTGTTGGTGTGGGGATGAGGGAGTTTTAGGCACCGATTGGCTTCCCTGTCAATTGACATCAGTACACTATCAAATAGTAAATACATGCCATCTCTTGCATTGCTTTCAAAGTTAACCTCAGCATCACTCAAACATACAGAAACCAAGGTGTGTCCCTCCACTTTCAACTCACTTAAGAACACAAACGCTACCACTCTATTAAATGTAACTGTGATGCTGAATTTCCGATGACAAATCTGAAACACCATATTATGAACCAAAGCTCAACTGTTTGAGGTTTGTGCTCTGTACCACAGTAACAATGAACAGAATAGAATTGGGACTCCTCATCTAACCTGGATGACAAATAGTGCCAAATCACTGACTCCCATTGACTTTGCCGCCCATTTCTGAACACAAATAATAGAAAAGATACTTCTCTAAAAAGTGAAGACTTTTCTTCTAAGCAACTGGCTTCAGAACAGCCCTGGTCCTGTATCACATACATGGAAACAAGACACTAGTTTTCATGCATTCCTGATGAAATCATTATTAGCCAAAATCCTCCTCTTTGCAGCTCATGTCATCCTCAAAATGTCCTGCTGTATCACTTACACATTTATAAATGCAAATTTCAAATTTTAAACAAGCTTTATTCGATTTTTGAATTAAAATAATAAAAGCATAAAATCACATTTTTACACAATTTTTTTTAAAAAAATAGACAAATTACAGTCTATACTATACAAAATAGGCTTGATTGATATCTAAAAAGAAACCGTCTTCGGTCCTCTAAAAAGTATTAAAAAACAGTACAATTACATTAATAGCGTTTTATCAAACAGAGCCAGTTACAGGGAACTTCTAACTTTTATGACAGCTTTTAAAAAACACGAGACAGCATAAATAACATGTTCATCTCCTAATTGTAGAAGTTTCACGAATGCTGATCTACATGTACGGATCCCCCAGGATTTAAGGATTGATAACAAAAACTTCTTTCTGGGATTCATGTAAAATCTGCAAAATAACGCGAAGTGAATGTTCGATTGGGATGAACTCTTGTCACAGGGGCAAATTAACTTGGCAGCAGACCAATCATTACTAGTTGGTAGAGTGACCATACGAAAAAAGATGCCCAATCTGAAGCGTGTCAACAACATGCGGGAGTAGGGGCTCTGGACCAGGACATGGTACGATTGCAATCCCTCGCGAGGTGTAATTTCCTGAAATCTGAGCACAGTATTTTTAGATTTTTCATAATTCCATCTGATGGTATCAAAGTGAGTGGCCACCATCTTTTTCAGTGAGGATCTAGTATTTCATAATGTCCTGCTGTATCACTTACACATTTATAAATGCAATCAGATACGTATTTCTCACAAAGGCGAGAGACACCCAAAGTACCAACCATATCCGGCTCAAGAGTTAACACAAGGGAATGCAGGAAAGAAAAAACACTATTAGGCTTTTTTTCCAGTAGCCACCAAATATATGAGCTTCCCTCCCCTTCCATATTTTGCAAGTTCTGTCTCTCTTGCCCTTCAAGACAGATGTGAAGACATTCCTCGTGAAACACCTCACCCATGGTGAAATGCCAGGCCTTCAGACCACAAGATGGAAGGGGTGTATTTATTAAGAACAAGTACCAGACAAATGGAGAGAGGCACCTCCAAAGCCAACCAAGGCCTCCTCCATCGGATGTTCCTCACTACATTCTACTGCTTTCTCACATTCCACCATATGCATTCCAACTTCCAACATAAACCCCTGCCACATTTCAAGACCACATTACATGTTCAATTCTCACACCAACACATCCATGCACAGTCACCACATGTGTCCTCTCACACACACATACACAAGACTTCTCAAATTCACATTGTGTTTTGCCCTGTTTTTCCCAAAGAGCAAAATAAATGTCATCTTGGAAGGCTTTTGCTTCACTTAAAACGTCTAAAATCTGGCTCATTATTCTTTAGGATACGGCAGAGGGACTAGATGAGCCAAACAGAATTTTCCACCATGCCACAGTTGCGTTAGCAGTGCCTTGTCTAGAATAGTATTCTAGACACATGTGTTTTCTCCATTATGCTGGCAAACCAATCAACTCTTTTGCCTCCACACTAATAATGTAATTGCCCCATTCAATTTCAGCTCATGGACGGTCTCGAATTGACCACTAGTCCTGATGACAACCTTCAGATCTATATAGTGTTGAAACGCCATTGACTAATATACAATTAGACTCCAATGAGCACATTTGTCCATGAATCGCCTTGAGCGTAGAGTCGTTTGTTTTATTTTCTTGCATACTCAATTGACACCTTATCACATTTGTACACTTTGTGATCACTTCCTCTTGAAAACTCTTTTGTTGCTAATGAATTAACAAAATATTTTAAACAAATTCATTGAAGTATATGTAATGATTATACAATTGTTGGTTAGGCTTGGTTCACATGTGCCCATTTGCAGAACTGTGGGTGAGTCAGACATCCACCACATGTATTACAGTTTATCTAAAACGAGCCCACAGTGAAACATTGTTTATTATATGTTATGTTATGTTAATTACATTTCTTGAGCAAAGGGTTACCCAAGGGTGTCCTGGTGCTGGATACTATCTGTCCAAATCCCAAAGTGTGTATTGGTCTACATGGTAAACAATCAGGTATTCAGCCATTTCCTGAATGTCAGCATTTTCTTGGTGCTTCTGAGGTGAAAAGTTAGCTCTTTCCATGCCCGGGCGGCGCAGGTGACAAAGATTCTACCGCCCCAGTTATATCTCAGTTATTTACCCATTTCTCCTGATTCGCATATTGGATATCCCTTTTGTTATAATACTAACCACATGAAAAGGGTTTGTCAACGAGATCTGCTTTTTACACCTACCTGTTCTGCACCATTCAGAGTGTGCCATGGTGTGAACTTGAGCCATTCTCGTGGGGTCTTTGGAAGTTGGACTCACCGACTGTCCGAAGGTCTGGTTGGCACTCGAGTGCTGCTTTGTTCCATGTAAGTTGGATCCAACACCAGAAGGACATTTATTCTTAAATAAGGCGTTATAAGTGCAACACGTTGAGGATGGGCTCTTTAGAGTGCTAGAATAGCTCCTAAACTCATCCTCATAGAAAGAGGAATGAATGTTTGCTTGAAGCCAACTGTATTGACAAATATAAGATTGAATAGGATAAGTTTCTTGAAAATAAAAAAGATATTTGTTTTACATATGCTTATTTTATGAACTTGGGCCCTTATTATCATTTGGGTAATTTGACAAGCCAGGTCCACCATCTCCCAGCAGCAATTGGGGTGGAGCACATAATGCTACTCCGAGAGAGGCACAATCATGCCCTGGACCCCGATCCCTTCACACTCACCCCCCAACAGTAGTCCTGTGGACACTTTCTGCTTGCTCAAGGCAGGCATAAAATGTCTCTGTTTGTTTCTTCAAAATGTTGAAAAAACACCCATGAAAGCACCCAGTGAATGCGGGTCAGAGCAGTTACTCCCTAGTTCTGCTGAAAAGCTAATAATAACTGGACTTGGCTGCGGATATATAGGACAGTAATTTAAATTCTAGCCCTCTGGTATCTCGGTGGCAAAATATGGCCAACTTGTAATGATACACTCGGCGCAGGTTCATTATTTATTGATTTCGTTGTTGTGACACATCCATATTTAGTGCAGAAGAATTTTTTTTGTGTATGTTCTTGCAGATGTGCATGTTTAGTTTATTTTTTTAAACATCAAAAGATCGTGTATATTTTTAGAGGCAATGCCTAAGGTATTTGTGCGATATGGGCCCAGTGAGTGCGTCTGCCCTAAGCTTTCAATGTTAATGCTTGTCGGATGAATGTTTTTGAGTGCCACTTGCTTAGTGTATTATTGTGTAGTATGTTTTGTGCAGTTGTGGGTACACATTGCAGTGATGGAAGTAGGTCCGTTGCTTTGTTGTGCTTTGTGTGTGTATTAGTTCATGTTGTTGAGTAATGCTGTTGTGTGCGGGTGCACCTTGTTATATTGCTGTGCACCATGGTATAGGCTGCAATGCAGTGTTTAGGTATGTTTTTGGTATAGCTCAGTCTTTGAATGATTACATCAAGAATTTCAAATAGAGTGAGGTTGCTAGTAACACTGAAGTTTGGTTACATGAATGCTGTGGAAGTGCACCTCCATTTTACTGCGGGTATTGGGCATGGGTGACATGCATGTTGAAGAAAATTCTGTGTGTTAGACAGGCTGACTTACAGGCTGCCTTACATTTTGAGCCCATCCTCAACGTGTTGCACTTACAGACCACCTTACATTTTTAGTTTGATACCACATGTCTAGTTGTGGGCCATGTGTGTGCGGTGTTGGATCCTAGATACGCTGGTATTTGTGTTTTTTTGTTTATGTCAAAGTATAGGTGAGATGCGGGCAGATTGTGTAGTCTCATGCATCATGATTTGTTTGTGTATAAGTTGTGGGCAGGAAATGGGTTTTATGTATCACATTTTTACTTTGTGTATGTCATGGGTAGGCTAGGACTGTACTAATGTTGAGCATATTTAAGTCATGGACAGACTACGAGTTGCATGCATTGCGCCATGTTGTGGGTCAGCCATAGACAGACTGTGGGTCATGTGAATCATTTGTTTGGGCTGGGTGTAATTCATGGGCACCAATGGTCTGCATTGAACACTTCATAGCATGTGTAAATAATGTGCAGGTGACATAGTAGTATGTTGCTGACTTTGGCAGCAATTTGCTCTGGGATTGCTTGTATTTGGGTCATGTACTTGTTTTTCATGATATAATTAAGCATTGGGCTGAGTGTATGGAGTTGAATGCTTCATACCATGGTTTGATTTGTGTTTGTGAACAGAAAGTGTTTCTGCTTCTATTTGGAGTAGTTGTAAGTCATTGGAAAACTGTGAAAAGTTGCTTGCTTCGTAATACGGCTTGGTGTGAGTGTTTACCTGTTTTCATGGTTTGTGTGAGTCATTGGCAGTATGTGTGATGAGGCATTCTTCATGATTTGGTTTGTTTTGCTTTTATAGAAGTAAATGCTGTCTATGTTTTTCTTATTGGAAGAAGGATGGTGATTTCTGCCCTTGTAGTAGCTTTCTCCAAATAAAAGTTGCAGTCATCCATGCCACAATATGGAAGGTAGTATTTATTAAGAATAGGGTGCATACATATGAAGCAGCAACAGCTACAGCCAACCAAAGGTCGCCTCTAGCTGCTGTTTGTCATCCTATTCCACTCGTTTCAAACATTCCAACATACACATTCCAAAACAAACCACTACAACATACACACACCACTTTACCTTCTCCACACTCACACAACACATCTATGCAAACTCACCTCAGGAACCCTGCCTGATGATGGATCAAAGCTACAAACTCACCTCAGGAACCCTGCCTGATGATGGATCAAAGCTACAAACTCACATCAGGAACCCTGCCTGATGATGGATCAAAGCTACAAACTCATCACAGGAACCCTCCTTGAGGGTGGATCAAAGCCACAAAATATCCTTTCCATTTAAGCAACGCATACTCTAACTTAACTGAAAATGTCCCTACCCCTCCTACTCCTCCTTGCCCCACTTTCCTCTACTCCTCTTCCTCCTTCTGACTTATATCAACTCCTATTCATATACTGATCAAAAAACAGCTCACAGAAGGTGTGAAGTTTGAGGATGTAGGATATTGAGTGAGACTCTATTCTTTTCATACTGTCTGTCAATTCAGAACATGTACATTCCTAAAAAAGGATTAACTTACAAGCCTCTTTGATTTAGCTGGAGCTTCCAAAATGACTTCCTGCAGCTTTTTCAGATTAGGAAAAAGAGACATCATCATTTAGAACCATGTCAGGATCTGTATGAACATTTGTAATAGAATGTGTTCATTTTAGGTTTTTGAGTAGCTATTGTTTAGAGCAGGCTTCTCCAACCGGTACCTCTCCAGCGAGCTATAAGTAGCTCTCTTGTGTGAAGTCCAGCTACTAAATCAGAAGATTGTGCTTGGCTGAATTAATTAATGCATCCCAAAATTGAAAAGGGTGTATACAAGATGAAATGTGTTTGTGTTGAGAAATAAAGATACATGGTTGAATTTCCAAAATGTTTTAAAGCTGTTATTCAAATGATAATTCTTGTGGAATTGGAAAACCTATTTCCTTGGTGCCCAGAGTATTTCAGATATGTCTGTTATGTGTTAACAATATAGAGGCATTCCAAATTGTAAAATGGTTTTTACCTTACAGTGGCACCCCAGAATGATGCCCTAACATGACCACTGCTGCTACTCTTGCATACATTGGCCAATAATGTAATCTTTTTTGATGCTTTCATAATTACAACACTAATACTACTGGTAGCTTGGGGTGATTTCCATTGATTATAAGTAGCTCTTAATAAAGCAAAAATTAGAGACCCCTGGTTTAGAGCATCTTCTGAATCAAGCCAATGAGCCAGGAGGGACAAAAGGGGGACATGTGCATATTATATCGAGGAATAACACAAAAAAGATTCCAGGACTAAATAACCATCAATACAATTGTACCCTTATTCAAATTTTAATTAGCATACCTGGCAATAGTCATCTGTTCCAATGTCTGATTCACTACGATATGTAGTAGTTGGACATGGCCCTTTCTACAGGGTCATCCCCAAACTTTATCACTTCACCCTCCTATTTTTTAACCCTTTTTGTTGGCTTTTAGGACTCAGTACACTTTACCACTGCTAACCCGTGCTAAAGTGTTTGTGGCTGATACACAATTGGCATATTTAATTTGCCTGTAAGTCCCTAGTAAAGTGGCACTATCTGGACCCTGGACCTGTAAATTAAATGCTTCCAGGGGCCCGCAGCACTGATTGTGCAACACATTTGAGTGGCCTATTAAACATGTCTCAGGCCTTCTACTGCAGTGTGTGTATATGAGGTTTTAAACAGCCATTTTACCTGGCCAAATACACACCTTCTTTTTTATACATAAATCACCCCTAGGATAGGCCCTGGACAGCCCATAGGACAGGGTGCAGTGTATTTAAAACTTTGAATATGTGCATTTAAGTTTTACATGTTCTGGTAGTGAAAAACCCTTGCATTAGTTTTTCACTTTTGCAAAGCCTGCCTCGCCCATGGAATAATATTGGAGTCACCTTATTACGGTTAATAAGTTGTAACGTAACTTCCATATGGGAACAGGTATCCAGTCATGTTTGGTGTCTGGCATTGTATTGAAAAATCCTCTCTTATAGTAAAGTTGGATTTTAATTACAATTTTGAAAATGTTGCTCTTAGAATGTTGACATTTTTCTGCCTTGGTCATTTCGTGCTAGGGCATCTGCGCTACATGCCAGGGTATAGCCGATAGTTGGGCTTTGTGTATTCTTCCAAAACAGCCACACACAATAGAGATCTTAGGTGTGCCTGGATGGGCCATCACTTGCGGTAAGGGAGGGTGTTACTGGGCACAGCCAAACTTATGGTTAAATAGGCTGTGCCCTGCCTCCACATAGGGGCCCATTACAATGCCATCCGGAAAGGCTCCAAATGGGATTCAGATTCGGCAAATCTGATTCGGAACCTATGTTTCCGACCAAATCAGACACATTTCCCAGCGATCAATTACAATGCAAGGAAACTGTTCAGGGTGTCCGAATCGGTTCCGAACAGCATTCAGACAGCCCGAGTTGTTCAGAACCGTATCGTAGAGTTCTATGGACACAGTTTCCGAACAAATGATTACGATGCCCGAATCGGACAGCCATTCCGATTTGGTCTGACCGACATGAAATGGCTGTCGAAATCTGACTTTGAGGGCCCGTAGCAGGCCCTCCTTCTCCCAGAGATCTCTGGTTAGGGCCTATGGGTGTACCCAAGGGACCCCCCTGTTAAACCATGCACAGTGTGGCAGGCACCATGGGGTGTCTGCCACAGGTTGCAAGGTTTTCCCCAACCAATTCTTTTTTCAAGGGATCTTGTGTTCTCGTTCGGAACACAGGCTTCTATTGAAGTCAATTCGAGTCCGACTGAACTATGTTGGGAAGCATCGTAATCGGTCCATCGGACTCGCGAACCTGATTCGTTCGGAATCGATTCTGAAACTGATTCGGTCAGAAGAGTTTCATAATGAGATCGTAATCGGCCTCAAAGTGTGTGGAACCAGAGCAGAGGAGATAGTAAGCCTATGCCCTTCAAAGGGGAAGCTTAAGGGGCTTCACCCACTTTAAAGGAGGCACCAGGTATAAATATTGGACCACAAACACCAAGGGGCCCATTAGGATGTCGGGCAGATCGCCACCGCCATGTGGGTGGTGGTAATCCGCCCGACATCCTTACCCGCCCGCCACCCATTTCCCCTCTGCCATATTACTATGGCGGGGGGACCGGGGAGGGCGGAAACACCGTCCGCCTCTTTTCCGCCCGGTCGCCTTGCGATTGGGGCGGAAAAGGGTTTATATGGTGTTGGTGTCTGCTAGACATCGCCATCCATATTAGGATGCAGGCGGGTGGGTGCCTTTCCGTGGCGGCAACGAAAGGCATGTGGTCTTTCAGTTTGGGGGTCCGTTGCGGGCCCCCAGGATTATGGGGGGGTGGGGGAGGCACATGGGGGTACCTATGGTACCCCCCTACATTTGAATTCACAACATGGCAGGCACAGCGCGGTGCCTGCCACGTTGTGCATGCACATGCACGACATGCTTTTTTAGCATTGTGGCGGTCGGTACTGAGAGCACCGCCCGCAACAATGTTAAAAATGCAGGATGCTCCCGCCACTGTGACGGGCGCATCCTAATACCCCCCACCCTTATGGCGGGTGGTCCCGTTATCCGATGGGATGGCGGCGGTCATCCTAATGGCCCCCCAAATCTTCAGTACACTTCGGGACCTGTGGAGACTCTACCAGGAAGAGGGACTGCAGTGCAGATGAAAGGACTGCCACTCTGCTGAACTGTTGACCTGCTGGACTACTACCTTGCTGGACTGCTGCACTCTTGCCTTAGTCAGAGGGATTGGATGTGCATCTGAAACCAGGACACCCAGACAGACACTAAGGACTGGTCTGCTGGCCTCCTGTTCAAAGCCAGAAGGACATAACAGGCTCCCAAACACGTGATCTAGCACCCTAATTTGGTTGGAGTAAGCCCTTTCCCCCAAGTAGTGCCCATAAGTTCCTGTACCTTTGGCATGGCCTCGCTAGAGCTAAATCTAGGTATTTTGGCTCAGTACACCTGCGAACGGGCCAATTGGTGGTAAAAATTAGTCACACGCACTGCCAGCCAAAGTGAAGATCTGGCAAACCCACACTTTGCACTACAGTGTCGGCCACTCACAGGGTGCGCCAAGGTAAAGTTCCTGTGTGACAGCTTCTGATGGCAATGGGATCTTTGTGCTACAGCAAAGACCATCTGCAATGGCAGGCTTAATTTTGTGCTACATAGATTACCTTTTGCAATGCTTCCTTGCTCCTCGCAGCCCCGACTACCACAAATGGGACTCTGTGCGCTGCACTGGGAAGGTAACTTTTCAGCCTGAACTTGTGACTTTCTCTTAATCCCGTATGACCAGATAGTTGTGAGTGATGCTTTAGGATTTTTGGCGTTATTTTAATTTAAATATATAAAATTTAATACTTCCAGTTCTACTGATTGGAGTTTTGTCATTTTGGTAATGATTTATTTAATTAATTTGTCTCTATTTTTCTAAACTGGTGAGGGAGTCTTCTTGTGTTATGTTCTCACTGCATTACTGTTTGAAGAGTGCATAAATACTTTACACATTGCCTCTACGTTAAGACTGACAGCTTTGTGCTAGGCTACCTGAGGGTTAAGCACAGGTTAATTTGGGGTTTGCTTGTGCCTCAGCCTGACAAGGATTGTGGTTGCTGCTTGAGTATGGTTTCTCCACTGCTCCCCCCCAGCAAGTACCCCATTTTCTCACAGTGGTCAAATCTATTAATCTTCCCAAATAATATTTTAAAGATTTAATTTTATAAGTACATAGTTGTATACAAAAACATTATAAAAGTAATGTGAAATAAATATAATAGTTGTAATTACTCTGATTACCTCAGACTGGCTATCAATTTCTCCAACTTCGAAGCTTCAAAAAATAGAGTAAAGGCCCCTCAGTCTGCTTACTGTGTAAGATAAGTACTACGACTGAAAGAGAAAGTGGGGGGCACTAAAACCCTCTTTTTCAGACTCATTCTCTATTCTAGATGGATCAAAATTCTTCTAACTCTGCACATCATCCACATGAAAACAAAGACATAAAATATATAACAGATTGAAAGGGACAGTGTAATAGTTTACAGAAGAAAATACCTGGATAAGCTTTTGCATGTTCAGAATCCTTTATAATTGGACTGAGACAACTCTCTGTACTATAGTGCAATGTTGTTTGTATTGTGGCCTCCTTAGTTTTGTGCAGGAGGGGGTTTCTTCTTGCACAAATACTATGTTTAAGGGCATTCTCCTTTTTTCAATCGTGCTGTAGAATGCAGCACCCATGCAAAGATGAAAAAGCACAAGGAAATTAATATATATTTACAATCTTCAAGTAGGATTAAGAAGCTTTCACTAGGGTACTTTGACAGGCCACATAATCTCCCTTGCCTTAACAGGGATACACCTAGGGCAGTTACTAAATCCATTAATTCTGGCCAAACTATTTTTAATGAACCCACTAAGAAGTCATTCAAAGCAATATCACATTGAATAGCCAAGACTGACAGTGCCTATGCCTTATTAACAGTGCTACTGAAATATTATCAAAATTTGGAAACTTACCAAAGAGACACCCAAGATTTTGCTACACATGCCCTAAATTCCATTGCAGGAGGGGAATAGTAGAACCCATACAGACTTGACTACTCTCATAGTGGAGAAGCGTGGCTCAATGGTTAGAGCGGCAAACCCTGATGCAGAGGTCAGGCCCGGGCCCAGGGTTCAATTCCCGCCTCAGAGGCTCTTGGACTCAATTTGCCCGGACCTGGTAATTCTCGCCTTGGTGACTAGTCTAATCATGGGTCCCACTCTGTGACTCTGGGCAATAGCTTGCTTAATCTCCACAACGGCCCCAGCAGCGCTATGGATGCCTGGCTTCACCTTGGGGGTGCCCAGGAGTGGACATTTCACAGGAAAGCCAGGATGGGTTCCACAGCGGTATGAATACAGTGCTACGAGGCCTCCCGGTAGAAGTGCGCTATATAAATACTCTACATTTACTCTCATGCATTCACTTCAAAGACAGCCTGGTATGGTTCCCAATGGATCAGAAAGAGAATCAGAAAAGGAGCTGTCACAAGCGTCTGATCTGGCAATTTGTGGGTTTATCCTGGATGTAAAGTTGCAGGACCCTTTGCTCCCTATAGAAACTACTGAAGTAGCATTGGCTATAATGGAATATGCCCTAGGGAAAGCTCCAGGACCAGGCAGGGTCCCAGCAGATTTGTATAAATCTAATGTTGATTTCTGTAATTAATGTTCTAAGGAGCACTGTTGAAGGCTACATCCCAGCCTCACGGAGGAACGCCATCAGTGCCCCTATCTTTAAAAAAGGAGATAGAGCTATTAGACTTTTAAAGATCCTGTCTGATGCACAATTTGGCTTCGGACCAGGCTTTGAAAAAGTGGAGAAATCATTGAATGTGTGCCAAATTGGAAGGAAATAATTTTATTGGCAAGAATGGAGCTCTGCATATGGCATTTATAGACCTGAGTGGTGATTTTGACCTAGTCAACCAGGAAAAGTTATGGAAGGTAATGGAAAACATGGGACTAGTAACAGAACTTCTGGTTTTAATAAAATGCCTTAATTTTAATTTAATTTAATAACTAATAGAATGCCAGAATCACCCCGGGGGGGGGGGGGGGTAGCTCCTCTCTACAGCAGTACAATAGCAGACCCAGCAGAGAGTTAAACAGCAAAAAGTTCAGTTTTAAGGAATCTCCTAAATATCAAAAGATCATCACATCGTCAAAGTGTAAGGGGCAGTTGATTCCATCACAGAGGGGCAATATAGAAAAAGGCTTAACCTCCTGTGCTGGATTTCTTTAAGCGAGGAATGATAAGGAGACATTTCTCTTCAGAGAGTAGGACCCTGGCCGGCTGGTAGGGGATAGGTTTATCAGCTAAGTAACTGTTTCCTTTGCCATTTAAGGTTTTATGTACAGTGTAGCAAACTTTGAACATGATTCTCTGGCAAATGGGCAGCCACTGAAGTTTTTGCAGAAGAGGGAGGGAGGCCGTTCTAGGGGAAATATGAGTGACAAGCCTCGCTGCTGTGTTCTGTACAACCTGTAGTCTCTTCAGTAATGATTCATTAGCTGTGACTAAAAGAGCATTGCAATCGTCCAGACGAATGATGACCAGTGCCTGAACCAAGGTTTCACTTACAGCTAGTGTAAAGAGGGGGAATATTCTATGCAAAAGATGCATCATATGGAAGCAGGTCCCAGAAGTAGCCACAACTTGGTCCTTCATAGACAGGATCTAAATACACACCTTAAGTATTTTGCCACCGTCTTAGGGATAGGGGCAGTGCCCAAATCCTGAGGCCACCAATCTGCAGACCAGAGTATATTGGCACTACCAGTTAAGAAGCTCGTAAACCATTGAAAGAAGTGTCCACAGATTCCAATCTCCTCACATCTTCACAACAGGGCTTGATGAGACACTGTATCAACATCTGCAAATAAATCCAGCAGCAGTAGCAAGACAGCTTGATTACTATCAAGAGGCCATCTAATCTGATCTGATACCGATATCAGTGCCGACTCCGTGCTGTACATATGTCTAAAAACCGTCTGTGAAGGGTCTAAACAGCCAGTATACTTTACGTGTTCTGTAAGTTTTTTCTTGATATATCCTTCCAATAGTTTTCTCATCAGGGGGAGAAGCAAAAAGGACAGTAGTTGGACAGTACTAATGCAGATAGATTCACCTTTTTGCGGTTTGGGATTATCTGAGCTGACTTTCACTCAAGGGGAAGTTGGTCCTCACTCAGCGATATATTTAATATAGAACAAATGGTTGGGGCAAGCTGAGTGGATAGCAATGCAGCAATCTTAGCTAGTATGATGTCAAGAGGCGACCAATACTTTGCAGATTTTAGCATTTCCTTCACTGCATCCATTTGTAATGGGGTAAAACTTTCTAAAGAAAGAGCATTTTGAATGTTTTTGGGGGGAAGAAGGTAGATCCTTTTGGGAGTCATTGGCTCCAGGAAGCTTGCCATAAATTAAATTCATCACCATCTAACACTGTCAGTTCATTTTGGCACACAGGTGAGAAGACCCAGCAGATTAGATACTCACAGAGAGTAAGGCAGAGATGTCTCTTAGTCCCTTTTCTTTATCTCCTATATATAAATCTATCAGGGACCGAAATGGATATACCCAGAATGGAGAGCTAACACGTTCCCCCACAGTCCCTGCTGGTGCCACGCCTCCTGCAGTAGCTGGCATTGCTCTCCCATACAGGGAGCTGCTAAACATGTATCTACCTGTCTGTGAGAGCAATCTTTTCATCTGATCCCCTGCCTACTAAACAGTGGGCAGGGAAACTGATGAAAACTCTGCTCTCAGCTAGCGGGAGTGGTTTCAAAGTGGTTGCTTGCTGAGAGTGGAGTTTGTGTTTGCTCTGACTTGGCGGGAGCTTTCAAAGATCCTGCCAAGTCAGAACAAACATATATGTTCCTGTGGTGGGCATCCCAGAAATTAGCAGGAGCCAGCCCTGTGGGGTGGCAGTCCCCAGGGGCATATATGCTTCTCTGAACATCGGCCTGCCCTGGGGAGATGGTGGTCCGTGGGGATGTATATGACCTGGGAGGGGGGCCGTGTGGCATCTCTCTCATTTTTAAAAAATATTTGCAGAGGTGGTTGTCCCGGGGGGATCTGCGGACCCCCTCATATTGTGTGATTTAGCCCTGGGGAGGTAGTTGTCTTTGGGGCTTATAGAGCCGCAGGAGGGGGGCCATGTGCGCCCCTCCATTTTTACAAATAAAGCCCTGGAGAGGGTGAAGAAACAGGGGCTCTAAGAGCCTTACGAGGGAGGCACTGTGTGCCCCTCTTCTTTTTAAAAAACAAAATGTAACCAGGACCTGGCCCACCTGGGGGCCCCTTTTACAGAAATGTGTTTTAAATGCTTATTTGCCCTGCTGGGGGTCAGAATATTCCTACCCTGCCCCTTTTCTTTTTTTCACTGTTATTTTTTGGAACTGGGTTGAAACCGAGTCCCACGATGGCTGCAAACACTTGGGGCCCAATTCACAAAAGTAATCTGAGACAAACTCCTAACTTTAAGACTTTTCGTATTCACAAAGGGCATTTAGGAGTAGGAAAGTTAGGAATCCTGGTGGCTTATGTGGGAGTGAGTCCTTGCTCCTAAGTGCTGTTCCTGAGATCCTGGGAACCATGGAAGCAACCAAGAGGACCTACTCCAGAAAATCTGAGGTGTTTGATTTTAAAGCTACTTCATTAGATGTATTTTCATGCTCGCCCTGCTAGAGAATTTACGCTCCAGAAGTCTTGAGCTGGAGAAGGCAAGAAAAGCATCCATACAAGCATGTATTTTTTTTGCTATTAAATGTGCACTTTTTACAATCTGAGCTTTTTCCCTTCGAAACCAACAGCTTCAGCAGGACCCCATTCAGCACCTATCCTGCTTTGAGAGGGCTTCAGCAGATAAACCAGATGCACCCTGCAGCTTTGGCCCACTGGAGGATTTTGAGTTCCAATTCAGAAATTAAGTAAAAAGTAAACATCTTTCACCAAGACACATCCACTTGATATATCTGACCAATTCTTTATCGCAGTCAGACAGAAATATTTACAAAAAGGGGTGGTGAGGGACAGAGTCTCTGAATTAAGCAGAAAGCTCTCACCCAGTCAAAAGATCAGGGCTAGATCCAACACCGTTTTTTAGCTCACTGCACCATCCCAGTTTCAGAACCTGACTGTATGCAAATTAGTACGTTCCTGTCCCAGTGCATGATGGGAACAGGACAAACCAAACTACAGAAGCCAATTCTTACACTGGGAAGGAAACAAGCTCCCGGGGACCGGTTTCTGGCATTACAGCCGTCTTCGGCCCGGTTTGCTTGAATCCTGATGGTGCAATGAGCAAGGGTCTCACATCTGAGAATACCCTTCCACGCTTAGGGTGGACAAAAATATTTACAAAAAGGGGTGGTGAGGGACAGAGTCTCTGAATTAAGCAGAAAGCTCTCACCCAGTCAAAAGATCAGGGCTAGATCCAACACCGTTTTTTAGCTCACTGCACCATCCCAGTTTCAGAACCTGACTGTATGCAAATTAGTACGTTCCTGTCCCAGTGCATGATGGGAACAGGACAAACCAAACTACAGAAGCCAATTCTTACACTGGGAAGGAAACAAGCTCCCGGGGACCGGTTTCTGGCATTACAGCCGTCTTCGGCCCGGTTTGCTTGAATCCTGATGGTGCAATGAGCAAGGGTCTCACATCTGAGAATACCCTTCCACGCTTAGGGTGGACAAAAATATTTACAAAAAGGGGTGGTGAGGGACAGAGTCTCTGAATTAAGCAGAAAGCTCTCACCCAGTCAAAAGATCAGGGCTAGATCCAACACCGTTTTTTAGCTCACTGCACCATCCCAGTTTCAGAACCTGACTGTATGCAAATTAGTCCGTTCCTGTCCCAGTGCATGATGGGAACAGGACAAACCAAACTACAGAAGCCAATTCTTACACTGGGAAGGAAACAAGCTCCCGGGGACCGGTTTCTGGCATTACAGCCGTCTTCGGCCCGGTTTGCTTGAATCCTGATGGTGCAATGGGCAAGGGTCTCACATCTGAGAATACCCTTCCACGCTTAGGGTGGACAAAAATATTTACAAAAAGGGGTGGTGAGGGACAGAGTCTCTGAATTAAGCAGAAAGCTCTCACCCAGTCAAAAGATCAGGGCTAGATCCAACACCGTTTTTTAGCTCACTGCACCATCCCAGTTTCAGAACCTGACTGTATGCAAATTAGTCCGTTCCTGTCCCAGTGCATGATGGGAACAGGACAAACCAAACTACAGAAGCCTCTGGGAAGGAAACAAGCTCCCGGGGACCGGTTTCTGGCATTACAGCCGTCTTCGGCCGGTTTGCTTGAATCCTGATGGTGCAATGAGCAAGGGTCTCACATCTGAGAATATCACCACCCCCTTTTCTGAATCGTCAGACAGAAATGGCATCTAGGTCCCATTCAACAATGACTGCATACTAGAGCCTTTAGATATATAGCTTTAAAAATGTATATCTCCAGTTCCCATTATTGGGTTTCTGTTGTTTTAGTGTCATTTTCCTCATTAAATTGTTCTCTAATTTTCCAAATTTGTTTGACACTATAAAATTAGAAGAGGCTTAAAGATTCCTTGGCTGATATATGTCAGGAACTTTTACAAGATCTAGGCCACTAACAATATATTACCAATTCCGAAACTATTAACATAATGGAAGGATCTAAAAAATTAGGCTCTAAGGCATCTGGACATGATTAGAATATCCTTAAAGGTTATAAACCTGACTGTTATGTACAATCAATTGATTTTAACCACTTTTAACAACCAACTCTATTTAACTTTTGTACCTGGTGTTGACTTAGATTTAGGGTGGGGTTTTTTCACAGACTTGTTGCTATCCCCAAAATGAATGAATGGGCACAAGATCTTGATACGTATACTTGTGATAACCACGCAGCACAGTCCACAATACACGTTGTACTTTTTAGTAAATTTTATCTTGATGCTCTGAAAGTTTGTCTGCTACCAATATTAAAATCACTGGGGCCTCTGCAGTGCCGACCGGCATTCCTTGTATTACAACTGCTGGATAATGTGCACAATGTTTGCAGGGTTGTAACTGTTTTAAAGCGACTCTTGCGGCAAAGGAAATGTATGTCTATTTAATTTTTGTTTTATCTGATATTTGAAATATGATTAATTTCATTATGTATAAACTTTGCTGTTATTTATGGTTGACACTTTTTACTTGTGTGATATTTTAATTGATGAAATAAGTGTTCTCTTTTTATGTGCTTTTATGATTGTTTTATATGGCAATCGAATAAAGCTTTCTTTCATTGATTGATTGGTTGAGTGATTTTTATTGTATTGTGCTTTGACATTTTAAATGTTTTGTGATTGATAAATGCTTCAGACATTTTCCTAAGCTAAGCGTGTCTTCTCTGAATAACACCTACAGGGATTTGAGCCAAATTTTAAATAATTGAAACTATGCTTTACCTTAACAAGTTTGCAGGCTTATCCTTGTGGCAGAATACCACCCACCCCAATTAATAATCCACTTTCCTACTCAGTTGTTTTTAGTTTTGAAGTTGTTTCTATTTTGCAGGTATGAATTGGGAATGTATTAAAAATAATTGAATTAGATATAGTTACAATTGTTTATGGTTTGTTTTATCTGCAGTGGTTTAGATACATTTTTAAGTTACAACATGTCCGCTTATTTTTTTCATGATGCATTTCCTTTTCTAACGTAGAGCAAAGGGGCAGCATGCAGGAGGGATTCCATTCAGGCAGAGTGAAGGATTCTGCAGTGGGCTAGCTGTCCAGCAGTTTGTGCTTTTGGCTTGCTCTCTATTTATGCTATTTTTTACATTAGTTCTGTTTTCCTATAATGTGTCTGTTTTGGTTTTGAATTTGATTGGTTGACATGGTATTTTATAGGTAGATAATAATGCATTAACTTTTTTATTTTGTGTTTAATGTGTTGCAATTTTTTATAGTCTGTTTCTTTGCTTTAAATATATTTTTGGTTTACCAATCATTTAAATGATAATAGCTTTGTAGTTGAATTTTCTTTATATCTCTAGGGTTTTAAGAAAGTTGAGATGGTTATCAACAATTTTGTCAAAACTAATGATACCATAATAATTTTGTATACAACTGCATGATAACTCTTTGAAATGACCATCTTGAGAGCTTTGCTATGTCTAAAAGCCCCATAATCACGTTATGCAATACACGCAATAGCGGCATGGTAAGGAATGATAATCTCTATTCACAATACATGCCTATGTCCGGTCTCTAACTAGTGTATTTCTTTACGACACATGCAAGTACCAGGCATGTCATTTCCACTCATGTCTAGTACATATAAGGTAATTATATTGAATTGTTATAAATAATAGAATATATATGTTTTTCGGGGAAAATCCCCAAAAACCAAATATGAGGGGTTCAAACTAAAAAAGAAAACTATTAAATACTATTACCCCTTACTTCCCTTTACCACTATTCATCCCTAAACCCTAGAATTACCCTTACATTATTTTACTACTATCCACCCTTAAACCCAAATTGTCCTACCCTCCATTTACCACTGCCCACCCTAAGCCCTAATAATACCCTTATCTCCCTTACTTCCCTTTATCACTACCCACCCTTGAACCGTAAAATTACCTTACCTACTTTTACCACTACCTGAATCTAAACCCTTTTTCTCAGCTTGTTTGATATGTCAGAAGAATGTCTGACAAAATATAAAAAGACATATGTAAAGGTACAAAAATATTGGAGTATTAATATAGATGTCAACAATATCGACATCCTATCTACAACAAGGTAAGTACAAAAATATCGGGAAAATATATCGATGTCAAAAATATCATATAAAAAAAATAACGTTTTTTTAAATTAAAAAAATAGGTTAAAAAAATTAAATAATACTTAAAATATAATAAACATAGTTAAAAATATTTTATAGTATTTAAAACTAATAACTAGTGTACATAATTTAATAAAAAATAATTAAACATACACATATAATATATAATATATATATACTTACTTAATAATCAGTTTTAATAATTATTTTATTAAGTTATAAATAATTAAAAATAGTTACATTACAATTTATTCTATACACATAAAATATTAACCTAAATGAAAATTAAATATTTATGCAAAACAAAAAACAAAAAAATCCATTTTAATATTTTTAAAATGTAAATGTAAATTGATACTTGTATAGCACACTACTCACCCGCAAGGGTCTCAAGGCGCTTGTACGAATACCGCTGTGGAACCCATCCTGGCTTTCCCTGTGAGGTTTCCACTCCTGGGCACCCCCAAGGTGGAGGCCAGGCATCCTTAGCGTTGTGGGGGCCGTTGTGGAGATTAAGCAAGCTATTGCCCAGAGTTGCAGAGTGGGACTCCATGATTGGAATAGGCACCGAGGCGAGAATTATCAGGTCCATGGAATTTTGAGCCCAAGACCCGCCGAGGCGGGGAATTGAACCCTGGTCCCGGGCCAGACCTCTGCATCAGGGTCTGCCGCTCTAATCTAAACATTAGCTAAAACTATACAAAATATAATAAATAACAGAGGGAATAAAATACTGATATTACTCCAAAAAAAACAACAGTAAGTGAAATGTTGGATACTGTAGAGGTAAAAATTACTATTCACACTCCAAAGAGTGCAACAGTAGGGAAAATGTTGGATAGCTTAGGAGTAAAAATTACTATTCCCTCTCCAAAAAGTGCAACAGTAGGGAAAGTGTTGGATAATGCAGGGGTATAAATTACTATTCCCACTCCAGAGAGTGCAACAGTAGGGAAAGTGTTGGATAGCGTAGGGGTAAAAATTATTATTCCCACTCCAAAGAGTGCAACAGTAGGGAAAGTGTTGGATAGCGTTGGGGTAAAATTTACGATTTCCACTCCAAAGAGTGCAGAAGTAGGGAGAATGTGTAGGGTAGCGTAAGCGTAACAATTATTATTCCATCTCCAGAGAGTGCAACAGTAGGGAAAGTGTTGTATAGCGTGGGGGCGTGGGGGTAAGAATTACTATTCCCACTCCAGAGAGTGCTACAGTAGGGAAAGTGTTGGATAGCGTAACGGTAAAAATTACTATTCCAACTCCAGAGAGTGCAACAGTAGGGAAAGTGTTGGATAGCGAGGGGGTAAAAATTACTATTCCCACTCCAGAGAGTGCTACAGTAGGGAAAGTGTTGGATAGCGTAACGGTAAAAATTACTATTCCAACTCCAGAGAGTGCAACAGTAGGGAAAGTGTTGGATAGCCTAGGGGTAACAATTACTATTCCAACTCCAGAGAGTGCAACAGTAGGGAAAGTGTTGGATAGCGTAGGGGTACAAATTACTATTCCAACTCCAGAGAGTTCAACAGTAGGGAAAGTGTTGGATAGCGTAGAAGTTAAAAATAACATACTTGTAAATAAATTAATATTTTAAAATATTAAAAAAAATAATTCTTAAATATATCTACACTATTTACAAATACCAATACAGAATTATTAAAAACATAATTACCAATGAATATTTGAGTAAAAATAAACTAATAATAAATACCAATTAATAATAATTAATTACCAATTAATAATGAATCACCAATAATTTAATTAACAAAAACAAATAATTAAAACAAATTAATACCTAATTACATTAAAATTACTTCCCACCCTAGTCCCCTATAAACCCATAACCCGCTACAGAACATAATTATAAATTAATCAATTAATAAAAATGAATTACCAGTTAATAATCAATTAACAATAATATAATTAACAAAAACAATTAATTTAAATAAATTATGACTTAATTACATTTAAATTACTTCCCACCCTATTCCCCTATAAACCCATAACTCACTACAGAACATAATTATCAATAAATCAATTGATAAAAATGAATTACCAATTAATTAACAATAATATAATTAACAAAAACAATTAATTAAAATAAAATATTACTTAATTACATTTAAATTACTTCCCACCCTATTCACCTATAAACCCATAACCCGCTACAGAACATAATTATCAATTAATCAATTAATTTAAATTAATGACCAATTATTGAAAATTAATTACCAATTAATAAAAATTAATTTATAATTCCTGAAAATTAATAATTAATTTAGTATAATTAAATTACTTCCCACCCTATTACCCTATAAACCCACAACCAGCTACAGTACTAAAATGCAAAATTTACTTAAATTACATTAAAAAAATATACATACTAAATACATATTAATATACATAAAAATCATCTAAAAATCGATATTAGTAACATCGATATTACTACCATCGATATTAGTAACCTCGATATTACTAACATCGATATTAACAAAAACGATATTAATTAGCTTCGAAATTCTGTCCCATCGACATTAAAAATATCGATATTACTTACCTTCTATATTCTGTCCCTTCGATATTTAAACATCGACATTATTGTTTGTCGATATTTAAAAATCAATATTTCGTCTGCCTACCTAAGAAATTAGCTTAAATTTTTCCCTCCTCCCCTATGCTGACCAGATAGTTCCTGGGAGTGAGGCTTACCACGGGCAGGCTTATTAGTCTAATGAGTTTTTTCCAATTATGAGTGTACACAGAAAAGTCCTTCCTGTACATGTTGGCAGAAGCCTCTGCAACTCAGTCACAAAAAAAATTGGAACTAAACCAAGTATTGTTAAGAGAATGTCAAACGTTTCTGGCTTTGCAAACAACAAGTACTTTTCAAGCTTTCAGTACCCCTGGCTACTGTCCTAGCAATTGTGCCCACCCACTTGCTATGTGCAAATCTCTCTAGCTTCCACTACTCTAAAGTTGTGAACATTTCAAAAGACATTGCCAATTTTCCAAATCCGAACTGCAATAGATGCTCTACAGCTTTCCTTCATTTCACACTTGCACTGGAATCTCTGACTCATATACTTGATGAAACAATTCCTTGAGTTCCTTATTCACAAACATTTTTGAAAGCTTAAGCTTAACTTATAGTTACAAAATCACTATTTGCAACCATACATGTGGAATGTGGAATTCCTCTGCTGATTCCACATTCACAAATTTAGGCACAGGTCAAAGTTTATTGGATGCTCCAGGTTCGTTCCACACGCACAGGCTGATCAATATTTACAAACTTTCATCATTGCAGGTTTTGATGACGTCCAGTCCAAGAGGTCCCACTCCATCTTATATAAGCCTTGTATCCATCTTGCCGATATTCCCCCACAAACAATGAAAGCCAATATTTTTCCATATTTATGCAGAATCATTGCCATGTCTGCTATTAGACGCAGATGTTGCCTGACCTTATATTTCCAAGAACTGGGAAAGTATCAAGGCATTTGATTAGTGACACAGATACAACCAACAATGAGACATTTGTTTAAGTCCAATTGGTCGCACACTGCTTGTCCTATCAGCGTGTTGCCCCAAAGCATCGTGGTCTATGTAGTTAGCATCAGCGGGTACGCCTCTGCCAGGGTCTTGAGCAAAAAATCCAAATCGCGTTGGCCATCCCTGGACACGTGTTTCGAGGTTGTTGCCTCTCGTCAGCAGGGAGTAGGACTGTGTAAAGGGGTGCTGCATAGGCTGCCAAAAAATGTCTTCAGGTTCGGTACCACTCGTGGCACGCAGGTGCGTAACCCGGCTCGTCAGCCCCACCAGCTCCAAGGAGCTTGAATATAAGTTTAAGTCCAATTGGTCGCACACTGCTTGTCCTATCAGCGTGTTGCCCCAAAGCATCGTGGTCTATGTAGTTAGCATCAGCGGGTACGCCTCTGCCAGGGTCTTGAGCAAAAAATCCAAATCGCGTTGGCCATCCCTGGACACGTGTTTCGAGGTTGTTGCCTCTCGTCAGCAGGGAGTAGGACTGTGTAAAGGGGTGCTGCATAGGCTGCCAAAAAATGTCTTCAGGTTCGGTACCACTCGTGGCACGCAGGTGCGTAACCCGGCTCGTCAGCCCCACCAGCTCCAAGGAGCTTGAATATAAGTTTAAGTCCAATTGGTCGCACACTGCTTTTCCTATCAGCGTGTTGCCCCAAAGCATCGTGGTCTATGTAGTTAGCATCAGCGGGTACGCCTCTGCCAGGGTCTTGAGCAAAAAATCCAAATCGCGTTGGCCATCCCTGGACACGTGTTTCGAGGTTGTTGCCTCTCGTCAGCAGGGAGTAGGACTGTGTAAAGGGGTGCTGCATAGGCTGCCAAAAAATGTCTTCAGGTTCGGTACCACTCGTGGCACGCAGGTGCGTAACCCGGCTCGTCAGCCCCACCAGCTCCAAGGAGCTTGAATATAAGTTTAAGTCCAATTGGTCGCACACTGCTTGTCCTATCAGCGTGTTGCCCCAAAGCATCGTGGTCTATGTAGTTAGCATCAGCGGGTACGCCTCTGCCAGGGTCTTGAGCAAAAAATCCAAATCGCGTTGGCCATCCCTGGACACGTGTTTCGAGGTTGTTGCCTCTCGTCAGCAGGGAGTAGGACTGTGTAAAGGGGTGCTGCATAGGCTGCCAAAAAATGTCTTCAGGTTCGGTACCACTCGTGGCACGCAGGTGCGTAACCCGGCTCGTCAGCCCCACCAGCTCCAAGGAGCTTGAATATAAGTTTAAGTCCAATTGGTCGCACACTGCTTGTCCTATCAGCGTGTTGCCCCAAAGCATCGTGGTCTATGTAGTTAGCATCAGCGGGTACGCCTCTGCCAGGGTCTTGAGCAAAAAATCCAAATCGCGTTGGCCATCCCTGGACACGTGTTTCGAGGTTGTTGCCTCTCGTCAGCAGGGAGTAGGACTGTGTAAAGGGGTGCTGCATAGGCTGCCAAAAAATGTCTTCAGGTTCGGTACCACTCGTGGCACGCAGGTGCGTAACCCGGCTCGTCAGCCCCACCAGCTCCAAGGAGCTTGAATATAAGTTTAAGTCCAATTGGTCGCACACTGCTTGTCCTATCAGCGTGTTGCCCCAAAGCATCGTGGTCTATGTAGTTAGCATCAGCGGGTACGCCTCTGCCAGGGTCTTGAGCAAAAAATCCAAATCGCGTTGGCCATCCCTGGACACGTGTTTCGAGGTTGTTGCCTCTCGTCAGCAGGGAGTAGGACTGTGTAAAGGGGTGCTGCATAGGCTGCCAAAAAATGTCTTCAGGTTCGGTACCACTCGTGGCACGCAGGTGCGTAACCCGGCTCGTCAGCCCCACCAGCTCCAAGGAGCTTGAATATAAGTTTAAGTCCAATTGGTCGCACACTGCTTGTCCTATCAGCGTGTTGCCCCAAAGCATCGTGGTCTATGTAGTTAGCATCAGCGGGTACGCCTCTGCCAGGGTCTTGAGCAAAAAATCCAAATCGCGTTGGCCATCCCTGGACACGTGTTTCGAGGTTGTTGCCTCTCGTCAGCAGGGAGTAGGACTGTGTAAAGGGGTGCTGCATAGGCTGCCAAAAAATGTCTTCAGGTTCGGTACCACTCGTGGCACGCAGGTGCGTAACCCGGCTCGTCAGCCCCACCAGCTCCAAGGAGCTTGAATATAAGTTTAAGTCCAATTGGTCGCACACTGCTTGTCCTATCAGCGTGTTGCCCCAAAGCATCGTGGTCTATGTAGTTAGCATCAGCGGGTACGCCTCTGCCAGGGTCTTGAGCAAAAAATCCAAATCGCGTTGGCCATCCCTGGACACGTGTTTCGAGGTTGTTGCCTCTCGTCAGCAGGGAGTAGGACTGTGTAAAGGGGTGCTGCATAGGCAACAACCTCGAAACACGTGTCCAGGGATGGCCAACGCGATTTGATTTTTTGCTGAAGACCCTGGCAGAGGCGAACCCGCCGATGCTGACTACATGGACCACGGTGCTTTGGGGCAACTCGCTGATAGGACAAGCAGTGTGCGACCAATGGTACATAAACTTATATTCAAGCTCCTTCGTTGGAGCTGGTGGGGCTGACGAGCCGGGTTACGCACCTGCGTGCCATGAGTGGTACCGAACCTGAAGACATTTTTTGGCAGCCTATGCAGCACCCCATCATTTATTCCTACTCCCTGCTGACGAGAGGCAACAACCTCGAAACACGTGTCCAGGGATGGCCAACGCGATTTGATTTTTTGCTGAAGACCCTGGCAGAGGCGAACCCGCCGATGCTGACTACATGGACCACGGTGCTTTGGGGCAACTCGCTGATAGGACAAGCAGTGTGCGACCAATGGTACATAAACTTATATTCAAGCTCCTTCGTTGGAGCTGGTGGGGCTGACGAGCCGGGTTACGCACCTGCGTGCCATGAGTGGTACCGAACCTGAAGACATTTTTTGGCAGCCTATGCAGCACCCCATCATTTATTCCTACTCCCTGCTGACGAGAGGCAACAACCTCGAAACACGTGTCCAGGGATGGCCAACGCGATTTGATTTTTTGCTGAAGACCCTGGCAGAGGCGAACCCGCCGATGCTGACTACATGGACCACGGTGCTTTGGGGCAACTCGCTGATAGGACAAGCAGTGTGCGACCAATGGTACATAAACTTATATTCAAGCTCCTTCGTTGGAGCTGGTGGGGCTGACGAGCCGGGTTACGCACCTGCGTGCCATGAGTGGTACCGAACCTGAAGACATTTTTTGGCAGCCTATGCAGCACCCCATCATTTATTCCTACTCCCTGCTGACGAGAGGCAACAACCTCGAAACACGTGTCCAGGGATGGCCAACGCGATTTGATTTTTTGCTGAAGACCCTGGCAGAGGCGAACCCGCCGATGCTGACTACATGGACCACGGTGCTTTGGGGCAACTCGCTGATAGGACAAGCAGTGTGCGACCAATGGTACATAAACTTATATTCAAGCTCCTTCGTTGGAGCTGGTGGGGCTGACGAGCCGGGTTACGCACCTGCGTGCCATGAGTGGTACCGAACCTGAAGACATTTTTTGGCAGCCTATGCAGCACCCCATCATTTATTCCTACTCCCTGCTGACGAGAGGCAACAACCTCGAAACACGTGTCCAGGGATGGCCAACGCGATTTGATTTTTTGCTGAAGACCCTGGCAGAGGCGAACCCGCCGATGCTGACTACATGGACCACGGTGCTTTGGGGCAACTCGCTGATAGGACAAGCAGTGTGCGACCAATGGTACATAAACTTATATTCAAGCTCCTTCGTTGGAGCTGGTGGGGCTGACGAGCCGGGTTACGCACCTGCGTGCCATGAGTGGTACCGAACCTGAAGACATTTTTTGGCAGCCTATGCAGCACCCCATCATTTATTCCTACTCCCTGCTGACGAGAGGCAACAACCTCGAAACACGTGTCCAGGGATGGCCAACGCGATTTGATTTTTTGCTGAAGACCCTGGCAGAGGCGAACCCGCCGATGCTGACTACATGGACCACGGTGCTTTGGGGCAACTCGCTGATAGGACAAGCAGTGTGCGACCAATGGTACATAAACTTATATTCAAGCTCCTTCGTTGGAGCTGGTGGGGCTGACGAGCCGGGTTACGCACCTGCGTGCCATGAGTGGTACCGAACCTGAAGACATTTTTTGGCAGCCTATGCAGCACCCCATCATTTATTCCTACTCCCTGCTGACGAGAGGCAACAACCTCGAAACACGTGTCCAGGGATGGCCAACGCGATTTGATTTTTTGCTGAAGACCCTGGCAGAGGCGAACCCGCCGATGCTGACTACATGGACCACGGTGCTTTGGGGCAACTCGCTGATAGGACAAGCAGTGTGCGACCAATGGTACATAAACTTATATTCAAGCTCCTTCGTTGGAGCTGGTGGGGCTGACGAGCCGGGTTACGCACCTGCGTGCCATGAGTGGTACCGAACCTGAAGACATTTTTTGGCAGCCTATGCAGCACCCCATCATTTATTCCTACTCCCTGCTGACGAGAGGCAACAACCTCGAAACACGTGTCCAGGGATGGCCAACGCGATTTGATTTTTTGCTGAAGACCCTGGCAGAGGCGAACCCGCCGATGCTGACTACATGGACCACGGTGCTTTGGGGCAACTCGCTGATAGGACAAGCAGTGTGCGACCAATGGTACATAAACTTATATTCAAGCTCCTTCGTTGGAGCTGGTGGGGCTGACGAGCCGGGTTACGCACCTGCGTGCCATGAGTGGTACCGAACCTGAAGACATTTTTTGGCAGCCTATGCAGCACCCCATCATTTATTCCTACTCCCTGCTGACGAGAGGCAACAACCTCGAAACACGTGTCCAGGGATGGCCAACGCGATTTGATTTTTTGCTGAAGACCCTGGCAGAGGCGAACCCGCCGATGCTGACTACATGGACCACGGTGCTTTGGGGCAACTCGCTGATAGGACAAGCAGTGTGCGACCAATGGTACATAAACTTATATTCAAGCTCCTTCGTTGGAGCTGGTGGGGCTGACGAGCCGGGTTACGCACCTGCGTGCCATGAGTGGTACCGAACCTGAAGACATTTTTTGGCAGCCTATGCAGCACCCCATCATTTATTCCTACTCCCTGCTGACGAGAGGCAACAACCTCGAAACACGTGTCCAGGGATGGCCAACGCGATTTGATTTTTTGCTGAAGACCCTGGCAGAGGCGAACCCGCCGATGCTGACTACATGGACCACGGTGCTTTGGGGCAACTCGCTGATAGGACAAGCAGTGTGCGACCAATGGTACATAAACTTATATTCAAGCTCCTTCGTTGGAGCTGGTGGGGCTGACGAGCCGGGTTACGCACCTGCGTGCCATGAGTGGTACCGAACCTGAAGACATTTTTTGGCAGCCTATGCAGCACCCCATCATTTATTCCTACTCCCTGCTGACGAGAGGCAACAACCTCGAAACACGTGTCCAGGGATGGCCAACGCGATTTGATTTTTTGCTGAAGACCCTGGCAGAGGCGAACCCGCCGATGCTGACTACATGGACCACGGTGCTTTGGGGCAACTCGCTGATAGGACAAGCAGTGTGCGACCAATGGTACATAAACTTATATTCAAGCTCCTTCGTTGGAGCTGGTGGGGCTGACGAGCCGGGTTACGCACCTGCGTGCCATGAGTGGTACCGAACCTGAAGACATTTTTTGGCAGCCTATGCAGCACCCCATCATTTATTCCTACTCCCTGCTGACGAGAGGCAACAACCTCGAAACACGTGTCCAGGGATGGCCAACGCGATTTGATTTTTTGCTGAAGACCCTGGCAGAGGCGAACCCGCCGATGCTGACTACATGGACCACGGTGCTTTGGGGCAACTCGCTGATAGGACAAGCAGTGTGCGACCAATGGTACATAAACTTATATTCAAGCTCCTTCGTTGGAGCTGGTGGGGCTGACGAGCCGGGTTACGCACCTGCGTGCCATGAGTGGTACCGAACCTGAAGACATTTTTTGGCAGCCTATGCAGCACCCCATCATTTATTCCTACTCCCTGCTGACGAGAGGCAACAACCTCGAAACACGTGTCCAGGGATGGCCAACGCGATTTGATTTTTTGCTGAAGACCCTGGCAGAGGCGAACCCGCCGATGCTGACTACATGGACCACGGTGCTTTGGGGCAACTCGCTGATAGGACAAGCAGTGTGCGACCAATGGTACATAAACTTATATTCAAGCTCCTTCGTTGGAGCTGGTGGGGCTGACGAGCCGGGTTACGCACCTGCGTGCCATGAGTGGTACCGAACCTGAAGACATTTTTTGGCAGCCTATGCAGCACCCCATCATTTATTCCTACTCCCTGCTGACGAGAGGCAACAACCTCGAAACACGTGTCCAGGGATGGCCAACGCGATTTGATTTTTTGCTGAAGACCCTGGCAGAGGCGAACCCGCCGATGCTGACTACATGGACCACGGTGCTTTGGGGCAACTCGCTGATAGGACAAGCAGTGTGCGACCAATGGTACATAAACTTATATTCAAGCTCCTTCGTTGGAGCTGGTGGGGCTGACGAGCCGGGTTACGCACCTGCGTGCCATGAGTGGTACCGAACCTGAAGACATTTTTTGGCAGCCTATGCAGCACCCCATCATTTATTCCTACTCCCTGCTGACGAGAGGCAACAACCTCGAAACACGTGTCCAGGGATGGCCAACGCGATTTGATTTTTTGCTGAAGACCCTGGCAGAGGCGAACCCGCCGATGCTGACTACATGGACCACGGTGCTTTGGGGCAACTCGCTGATAGGACAAGCAGTGTGCGACCAATGGTACATAAACTTATATTCAAGCTCCTTCGTTGGAGCTGGTGGGGCTGACGAGCCGGGTTACGCACCTGCGTGCCATGAGTGGTACCGAACCTGAAGACATTTTTTGGCAGCCTATGCAGCACCCCATCATTTATTCCTACTCCCTGCTGACGAGAGGCAACAACCTCGAAACACGTGTCCAGGGATGGCCAACGCGATTTGATTTTTTGCTGAAGACCCTGGCAGAGGCGAACCCGCCGATGCTGACTACATGGACCACGGTGCTTTGGGGCAACTCGCTGATAGGACAAGCAGTGTGCGACCAATGGTACATAAACTTATATTCAAGCTCCTTCGTTGGAGCTGGTGGGGCTGACGAGCCGGGTTACGCACCTGCGTGCCATGAGTGGTACCGAACCTGAAGACATTTTTTGGCAGCCTATGCAGCACCCCATCATTTATTCCTACTCCCTGCTGACGAGAGGCAACAACCTCGAAACACGTGTCCAGGGATGGCCAACGCGATTTGATTTTTTGCTGAAGACCCTGGCAGAGGCGAACCCGCCGATGCTGACTACATGGACCACGGTGCTTTGGGGCAACTCGCTGATAGGACAAGCAGTGTGCGACCAATGGTACATAAACTTATATTCAAGCTCCTTCGTTGGAGCTGGTGGGGCTGACGAGCCGGGTTACGCACCTGCGTGCCATGAGTGGTACCGAACCTGAAGACATTTTTTGGCAGCCTATGCAGCACCCCATCATTTATTCCTACTCCCTGCTGACGAGAGGCAACAACCTCGAAACACGTGTCCAGGGATGGCCAACGCGATTTGATTTTTTGCTGAAGACCCTGGCAGAGGCGAACCCGCCGATGCTGACTACATGGACCACGGTGCTTTGGGGCAACTCGCTGATAGGACAAGCAGTGTGCGACCAATGGTACATAAACTTATATTCAAGCTCCTTCGTTGGAGCTGGTGGGGCTGACGAGCCGGGTTACGCACCTGCGTGCCATGAGTGGTACCGAACCTGAAGACATTTTTTGGCAGCCTATGCAGCACCCCATCATTTATTCCTACTCCCTGCTGACGAGAGGCAACAACCTCGAAACACGTGTCCAGGGATGGCCAACGCGATTTGATTTTTTGCTGAAGACCCTGGCAGAGGCGAACCCGCCGATGCTGACTACATGGACCACGGTGCTTTGGGGCAACTCGCTGATAGGACAAGCAGTGTGCGACCAATGGTACATAAACTTATATTCAAGCTCCTTCGTTGGAGCTGGTGGGGCTGACGAGCCGGGTTACGCACCTGCGTGCCATGAGTGGTACCGAACCTGAAGACATTTTTTGGCAGCCTATGCAGCACCCCATCATTTATTCCTACTCCCTGCTGACGAGAGGCAACAACCTCGAAACACGTGTCCAGGGATGGCCAACGCGATTTGATTTTTTGCTGAAGACCCTGGCAGAGGCGAACCCGCCGATGCTGACTACATGGACCACGGTGCTTTGGGGCAACTCGCTGATAGGACAAGCAGTGTGCGACCAATGGTACATAAACTTATATTCAAGCTCCTTCGTTGGAGCTGGTGGGGCTGACGAGCCGGGTTACGCACCTGCGTGCCATGAGTGGTACCGAACCTGAAGACATTTTTTGGCAGCCTATGCAGCACCCCATCATTTATTCCTACTCCCTGCTGACGAGAGGCAACAACCTCGAAACACGTGTCCAGGGATGGCCAACGCGATTTGATTTTTTGCTGAAGACCCTGGCAGAGGCGAACCCGCCGATGCTGACTACATGGACCACGGTGCTTTGGGGCAACTCGCTGATAGGACAAGCAGTGTGCGACCAATGGTACATAAACTTATATTCAAGCTCCTTCGTTGGAGCTGGTGGGGCTGACGAGCCGGGTTACGCACCTGCGTGCCATGAGTGGTACCGAACCTGAAGACATTTTTTGGCAGCCTATGCAGCACCCCATCATTTATTCCTACTCCCTGCTGACGAGAGGCAACAACCTCGAAACACGTGTCCAGGGATGGCCAACGCGATTTGATTTTTTGCTGAAGACCCTGGCAGAGGCGAACCCGCCGATGCTGACTACATGGACCACGGTGCTTTGGGGCAACTCGCTGATAGGACAAGCAGTGTGCGACCAATGGTACATAAACTTATATTCAAGCTCCTTCGTTGGAGCTGGTGGGGCTGACGAGCCGGGTTACGCACCTGCGTGCCATGAGTGGTACCGAACCTGAAGACATTTTTTGGCAGCCTATGCAGCACCCCATCATTTATTCCTACTCCCTGCTGACGAGAGGCAACAACCTCGAAACACGTGTCCAGGGATGGCCAACGCGATTTGATTTTTTGCTGAAGACCCTGGCAGAGGCGAACCCGCCGATGCTGACTACATGGACCACGGTGCTTTGGGGCAACTCGCTGATAGGACAAGCAGTGTGCGACCAATGGTACATAAACTTATATTCAAGCTCCTTCGTTGGAGCTGGTGGGGCTGACGAGCCGGGTTACGCACCTGCGTGCCATGAGTGGTACCGAACCTGAAGACATTTTTTGGCAGCCTATGCAGCACCCCATCATTTATTCCTACTCCCTGCTGACGAGAGGCAACAACCTCGAAACACGTGTCCAGGGATGGCCAACGCGATTTGATTTTTTGCTGAAGACCCTGGCAGAGGCGAACCCGCCGATGCTGACTACATGGACCACGGTGCTTTGGGGCAACTCGCTGATAGGACAAGCAGTGTGCGACCAATGGTACATAAACTTATATTCAAGCTCCTTCGTTGGAGCTGGTGGGGCTGACGAGCCGGGTTACGCACCTGCGTGCCATGAGTGGTACCGAACCTGAAGACATTTTTTGGCAGCCTATGCAGCACCCCATCATTTATTCCTACTCCCTGCTGACGAGAGGCAACAACCTCGAAACACGTGTCCAGGGATGGCCAACGCGATTTGATTTTTTGCTGAAGACCCTGGCAGAGGCGAACCCGCCGATGCTGACTACATGGACCACGGTGCTTTGGGGCAACTCGCTGATAGGACAAGCAGTGTGCGACCAATGGTACATAAACTTATATTCAAGCTCCTTCGTTGGAGCTGGTGGGGCTGACGAGCCGGGTTACGCACCTGCGTGCCATGAGTGGTACCGAACCTGAAGACATTTTTTGGCAGCCTATGCAGCACCCCATCATTTATTCCTACTCCCTGCTGACGAGAGGCAACAACCTCGAAACACGTGTCCAGGGATGGCCAACGCGATTTGATTTTTTGCTGAAGACCCTGGCAGAGGCGAACCCGCCGATGCTGACTACATGGACCACGGTGCTTTGGGGCAACTCGCTGATAGGACAAGCAGTGTGCGACCAATGGTACATAAACTTATATTCAAGCTCCTTCGTTGGAGCTGGTGGGGCTGACGAGCCGGGTTACGCACCTGCGTGCCATGAGTGGTACCGAACCTGAAGACATTTTTTGGCAGCCTATGCAGCACCCCATCATTTATTCCTACTCCCTGCTGACGAGAGGCAACAACCTCGAAACACGTGTCCAGGGATGGCCAACGCGATTTGATTTTTTGCTGAAGACCCTGGCAGAGGCGAACCCGCCGATGCTGACTACATGGACCACGGTGCTTTGGGGCAACTCGCTGATAGGACAAGCAGTGTGCGACCAATGGTACATAAACTTATATTCAAGCTCCTTCGTTGGAGCTGGTGGGGCTGACGAGCCGGGTTACGCACCTGCGTGCCATGAGTGGTACCGAACCTGAAGACATTTTTTGGCAGCCTATGCAGCACCCCATCATTTAGTCCTACTCCCTGCTGACGAGAGGCAACAACCTCGAAACACGTGTCCAGGGATGGCCAACGCGATTTGATTTTTTGCTGAAGACCCTGGCAGAGGCGAACCCGCCGATGCTGACTACATGGACCACGGTGCTTTGGGGCAACTCGCTGATAGGACAAGCAGTGTGCGACCAATGGTACATAAACTTATATTCAAGCTCCTTCGTTGGAGCTGGTGGGGCTGACGAGCCGGGTTACGCACCTGCGTGCCATGAGTGGTACCGAACCTGAAGACATTTTTTGGCAGCCTATGCAGCACCCCATCATTTATTCCTACTCCCTGCTGACGAGAGGCAACAACCTCGAAACACGTGTCCAGGGATGGCCAACGCGATTTGATTTTTTGCTGAAGACCCTGGCAGAGGCGAACCCGCCGATGCTGACTACATGGACCACGGTGCTTTGGGGCAACTCGCTGATAGGACAAGCAGTGTGCGACCAATGGTACATAAACAATGAGACATTTGTCTGATTCAAATGTCTACTTTTCACCATGTCAAGGTAATTAAGAACACATACAATTACAGAGATATAACCAAAAAAGTATAGTCTGAATATGTCCCTTAACCGTACATATTCTTAAGGCAATGTTTGAGGCACATACCTTGATGCACATGATCCTTGTCGGAAATTCTTGAACTTTTGTCAGAAATTCCCATGTCCGATTAGATTTAGGGCTCCATTAGGATGGCGGGCGGATTGCCCCCGCCTGGCCCGGTGGTAGTTACCGCCGGCCTGGCGGGTCAATCTGTCCGCCATCCCTGTAGAAGAGACCCTCCGCCATATTGTTATGGCTGGAGGACCGCGGCGGATGGCAAGACCATCCGCCGCTTTACCGCCCAGTCGACACCGCCAGCCATATTACAATGTGCATTTGTGAATGCCTTCATGCGGAGTCTGCTTGGGGGGCACATTGCAGGCCCCCATGGACTATGGGGCATGTGAGGGGTGCACATGGGGGGTACCCCACTGCATTTCAAAGTACAACGTGGAAGGCACCGCGCGGTGCCTATCACGTTGTGCTTTGAAAAGCACAACATGTATTTTTAGCAATGCGACGGGTAGTGCTTTCAGCACGCCCGCCGCAATGTTAAAAATATGGGATACGCCCGCCACAGTGACCCCTGCCCTTATGGCAGGCTGTCCCTTTCAACGTGAGGATGGCGGGCATGCCCTTAGTATTTTAGGAGCTACCACTTGACCACTTATCAAGAGAGGTCCATCGCCCAGGTTATTGCCTAAGATTCTGCCAGAGAGGATCACACCTACTACTTGTAAGCATCACAATTTGCAGATTCTGCATCTCGTCTGAAGTCTGAAGTAGATAGCGGTGAGTCACAGAGGAAGACTGACTGACTGCTGTGACAGTGCATCTTTGCCCTTCCCATGAAACACTTTCTTTGTGCTTCAGCTGACAAAGACAGTCTTTGCTGTCAACAAGGTAAGCAGTGCGTCTCTTCTCTCTAAAAATCTCTAGAGTGCAAGTTGCTCTGCCTGTCACGCTCTCCTAGGATAGCACATAGAAATAGTTGTCAGGGTGTTGGGTCCTAGACAACATTTGATAGGACATTTTCAAAATGCCAGAAAAGATGATTGTATTCTCATTATTTATAACGTGCCTTTTTTTCACTCAAAGTTTTATATAGAGCGAACTTGACCCGAAAATCTGGTATCAGATCGCTTTACATGAGCACCAGTTGCATTACATGAGGACACATTCATTTTTGTTAGGGACGGGGAGATTTAGTGATTTGCCCAGAATCACAGGATGTTGAGCGACGTAGCCGAGACTCAAACCCGGTTCCCAAGATTTGAAGTCGACCGTCCTAAATGTTAGGCGATCACCTTCTTGCAGTTTTTATAATAGTCTGTGTAGTTGTTTTAGATGTACTGAGAAAAAGATTGTTCCTGTAGTGATACATACTTTTGACTTAAAAGTGTTAATTTTTCTTATTACAGTTTGTGTGATATAATCAATAATGAGATAAGGTTTGTTACTGTTTCCACAGTGACCCTGATCCCTTTGTGAGATTGTTTAGTAACAAAAAAGCAATTCTTCTATGTCAATTACACATTGAATAGTATTTTGCGGGACTACAATAATCTGCCTTTAAAATTTATTGCTGGTGAATTGAACCAAGTTCACCTGTGGCACGGGTGGATGCTAGAGCACACCTTGTAGAGTTATGCTAACGGCATAACATACAGTCATTTGTTTTTTTCTCACTTATAAATTTCCATCCTTCCAAAGTTATTGCTGTCAAGGAAATGAGTGGAAATGGGGCGAGGGGAGGTGCACCAGTTTTTTAAATGAAAATATAGGGAAAATATATTCTTAGTGGCGAAGCAAAAATGAGGAGACTTGACCTGTCAGCGTTAGGGTGGTCTTCCCTAAACTTTTTGTCTTCACCCTCCTATTTTGCCGAATTTGTTTTTGTTGGCTATGGAACTCTATGCATTTTACTACTACTAACCGTGGCTAAAGTGCTTGGGCTCACTCACTAAAACATAGTAAAATTGGCTCACACCTGATTGGCATATTTTATTTACTTGTACGTCCTTCTTAAAGTGGTATACCATATACGAAGGGCCTGTAAATTAAATGCTATTGGTGGACCTGCAGCACTTATTATGTCACCCACCTAAGTAGCCCCTGAAAACATGTCCCAGGCCTGCCATTTCAGCCGGAATGTAATTTTAAACTGCCAATTTAACTTGCCAGTGCAACCCCTTTGCCAACTCTTAAACTCCCATTTTATTGCGTATTAGTCACCCTGACGGTAGGCCCTACGTAACCCATGGGCTGGGTGCATTGTAATTAAAAATGTTTGGCAGCGAGAAACTCCTGAATTCATTTTTCACCACTATGAGGCCTGCCTCTCCTAAAGGATAACATTGGCTGTGTTATTACATTTAATAAGTGCTAATGTTGGATTCGGAACAAATTGTGTTTGGTGTCTAGGAAATTGTAATTTAAAATACTTTAAAGGTAAAGTCAAATGATAGGTCACAGTTTTGAAAATGCCACTTTTGGAAAGTTGTGGTTTCCTACCCTATTTGGTGCCTGCAGTCAGTTCCTGGGTGGTCATATGACTGGGTATAGTTGGCATATAATTAAGGGGTATGTCTCTCAGATCAACCCTAATCAATAAATGTACCAAATTCACACAAGAACAAAATGCAACAGCAACAATTACAAAATCAGGGACAATTTTAATTCATTGTATTTTCAACTATCTCTTCATTAGAAGCTTTTAAGGTTGCCGAAAGAGAGCGTGCAAGGAATCGGAAAGTATCAGGTGATTAGAAGGGAAAGTTCGGACAGGGGCATAAAATTATTCGCAAATTTGTTTATACAAAGGATCGGTTACACAGTTCACCGTCCTACAATACCCTGGCCTCGAGTATAAGTTTTATACACATTTTTCAATAAAGGGAGAACATAACTTCCAAATATTATTTGCACAAGAAAATGTGTCACAGAATCCAGGTTTAAAGAAAGGAGCGTTGACGTTTCGACTCGTCTTAGGGACTATAGGTGAGTTGAACCTGGGCCATGCGAGTCTTCATCAGGACTAGCACAATGGGCAACCAAGGAGTAGTGTTGGGCCTGAAATGCAGTTAGAATGTAATTCAGGCTGTTGCATTAAAAATTGCGACTAATTTCAGTCTCACAAAAGGAGAAAGGGTGAAGATGCTTACCCTACAATGGGGGAAGAAGAAGGACCAAGTGGCGTCTCTTCACTCGTTGTCCAAAAGTTAATATTAACTCCTAAAAACATGATAACGTAATCAGATGGCGCTGTCTCTTATTATTATTCCAAAGACCTGTTGCATTTTGTTCTTGTGTGAATTTGGTACATTTATTGATTAGGATTGATCTGAGAGACATACCCCTTCATTATGTGGAAATATCGATCATGTACTGATTAATTCAGTTGAGTGAAAGAAATGGTCAAAGACCACTGTTTTATAATATCGTATTATACCCAGGTGTTTGACTTTCTTGGGCTACCCCATATTGTTCATGGGTATAGTTGGCAGCTGTACTTGGTTTATTCCTTCCAGACTGCCACACAATAGAGTGATTAAGTGTGCCTGGATTAACCATTTATTGGCAGGATGGGGGGCAGACCTTGGCAGAGCCCCACTTGCAACTGAATAGGCTGTGCTCTGCATTAACACACAAAGGACTTGTCACCTCTGCATTTTCATGCTGGCAGCCATGCACCAGCGCAGATGAAGCAGGAAACATCAAGCACTTCAAAGGAAATTCTCTAGAAACTTCTCCTATGTAAAGAAGGTACCAGGTATAAAAATAGGACAAACTTCAGACCAACTCTTCAGTTTACTTTCTGGACCTGTGGAAGGGCTATTTGAGGACTGCCTGCTGCTATGGCCTGCGGTGTTCTTCCAAAGACTGCTTTACTGCATCTAGAAAGACTGCTTTGCTGCTCAAAACCTGTTCTTGAACCCAGAGCTACAGACTGACTCCAAGGGTTAGTTGGCTGGCCTTAAACACAAAAAGGCACAGAACCAAGGGGAGACCGGGTTCAACATGCTGGCTTATCCTCCCAAGGTGCATTGCTGGCCGACCTCATTAAGAAGCAGCAGCTTCCGCTATGTTCACCTCCTCTTCAGCGGTCCAACACCAAAGGACAATCAGGCCTCGTGGAAATCTCATCAGCTACATTCTTCTACCTCGACCCGCTGGACATTTTTTAATTCCAAAATAGAGACTAAGAACCTGATTTTGATCCAGGTGGTTGGCCCGCCATGGCGGACTGACCACAGCATGTCTTACAGTCCAACTGCTGGATTAAGTTTTAGGCGGTTGGAGCACCTCAACACCGCCACCACAGCCAGGATCCTGGATCCCTATGGGACGCCAGTAGGGACGCAGCAGTCTTATGTGGCGGTGCTGATCCCAGCACCACCATGCAGATTATGACCTGCTTACCAAAGAGGTTTTCATGGCGGGGGCCTTGCATGAACATGTCACTGGTAAGGCAGGAAAGGGGGCCTAAACAGGACTCCCAAGAGTTGTGTACGCACTGAACATTGTGGCGAGTGGCACATGTCAAGCCTCGATGCCTGCACTGTCGGGCATGTACTGTGTGGCATGCACAACATGGTGCATGCCACACAGTGCAATCACAACCTAGAGGCGCTGTCACAGTGGCTGTATGCTTTACAGGCTCTTTTATGGCCCATACATACTGTCATTGTGACACTACTGAGCTTGCACTGCCAGCTCTAGATGATATTGTAATCCAGTAGGTGGAAGACCACAGGTTTTTGTTGATCTTCCTGGGACATAATCGGGCCCTGAGTCCAAGCATGGAAACCTTCACAGAGACTTCATCCTGCAGCACCCCAATGCTTATGCCTCCTCCAAGGATACCTCCTGCAACCTCGACCTGCTGAACTCCTGCCTTCTCAGAGAATTTTTTTGAAAATTTGTTCTAAGTCAGAAGTTAAGTGCCCATCTGTCTCAAACTACTTTTTGTATCCGACTCGCGATCCATCGTGGATGGCCATGTTTTTAAACTTTGAGCCGGACTAATGCGGCTAGATGTTCACGGTTGGCGCGTTCATCATTTAGGTGTAGTTTTTACCTTAAATTTGAAAAATTCATAATTCTGGTCCTACTGTTTGGAGATTTGTCATTATGGTGTCGAATAATTTATTTAAAATTACTTTATTTTTCTTAAATTTGTGTAGGATTTTCCCTGTGTTGTGCTTTCCCTTTGTTTATGTTTGTGTGCTGCATAAATACTTTACACGTTGCTTAACTGCTTTTGTGCCTAGCTACCAGTGGGTTAAGCACATGCTAATTTGGAGAATTTTGTGGTTCACACTGACTTGGATTGTGGCTGTTGCTGAGTAAGGTTAACACCATACTCAACCAACAGCCCAATTTCTTACATGCTGTCAATGGGAAAATGCACATTTGTATACTTCAGCATGCAGAAATCCACATTTCTTCAAATTTTCACCTTCTTGTTATACATAAGAGTAATTTTAAGAATCTGGAGCTGGAATAGGTTTCCAGGATTACTAATGGAAATCTATGTGAATCTTTGAATTATGCAGACATTTGCTTCAGAGGTAGAAGTAAATTGTAAGGGAGCATATTTGTAACTTTTATTCCTCAGCCCATGATTCTCCAGTTGCCTTTGTCTATTTTAACTTTGAAATCAGGCTTGCACAATACACTGTGAGTATTTCATCAGCTGGTGCGTTGTTCTCTTTATATCTGAAGTGCTTAAGCCCCCTAGCTGCTGCAGTAGCTTACCTCTTATGAAATAACCATCAATATTCCCTAGTGACAGAATTTATGTTATCAACTACCGACCACATTGGCAGCCGCGTCCACACTGATGGCAGTTTTAAAATACCTTCTTCTTATCTTTTGTGGTGAGGGTATTCTACATCCGATGGCAGCATGAAAGCACTCAAGCTTACTTTGATAGTCACAGGCAATTCCTTTCATTCTGCTGATAAACCCATTGATTATGGATTACTTTAAGGATCATCATTGTCAAGGCATATTTTAAATCAACATTTTGCCTCTGATTCTGTGGCATAGCCCAAGATTCCCATAAGAGATATTTGTAGGCCTTTGGCTGAACAGCGGGTCATTTTGTTGGAGATAGGGATCTTTTGGTGTGTTGGGGCTCCCTGTACCACTGGGCTGCATTACGCCTCTGCTCTGATTACCGTAACATATTTCACTTTCATATATATATAGGTGCATCCCAGACTAAATGGACTAGTGGAGTTCACATGTTATGATTATGGACAGCTCACATATCTCCCCCAGTTTGGGGGCGAAGGGCTGGGTGCATCTGCAGTAAGATTTAAGACCAATCTGTTTTAAATGTATCACTTGATGGGAAGAAATTGACTAAAGATGAAATCCGATAAAACTATGGTTGGTGGTAGTGACAAACTCTGGCCCAGATACTTTTGTCCTTTTCAATGTGAGTTACTTCAAAGTAGCTTTGTGTAAACTGTGGTCATTACGACTCGGTAAAATACACTCAGATAATTGTAATTATTACCTTTTATTTATCCCATCACATTTTAAAAAGCACAACTTTGCTCCTTCACCAATAATTAGGTTGAACGATACGCAATTTCAACCTCTAAAAAGGGGATGGAACCACATTTAAGAGTGTAAGTTACTACAACCAAAACAGAAATACTAGCAGGTCCAGCACCACCCATGGTCAACCACTGGTGGTGAAACACACTTGTGGTGCAAAACACTCCCGTAGAAAATAAACTAACGTAAGAAAATTTAAATTAGCTCTATCGATCATCTGTAATAATTATTCATTTATAATAAAAGGCATTTTGTTTAATTTATATGGGAATTTTTCTTTTGTTTTAACTTAAACATTAGCATCTCATGGGAAATGTGAAAGCTGGGTATATGTAATGGTCACTGGGAGAACAATGTTAATGGCATGTATTATACAAAGTAGAAATTGAACTAACACTAGCGGAAGGTTGGTAAGATCATTTATGCAGTAAACAAATGGTGAGATGTCCTGACTTTCCTACAGACACTTGATTATGCATAGTGCTTATAAAACCTACACCTCTTACATGTATTACATGAGCTTTGCATGAAAACATGAAAATTAGTTCAAAATTTCACCCCTCTCTACTACATTCAAAATAGTCTAGAGATCCACAATACATTAAATATTGCTTACCCTAAATGATGTTCAGATATTGATAGTACCCTAATCTCATAATCCTGTCTATGTTTTCCACCAGGGATTCACACTCATGCCATACTGGGCAGATAGTCAACCTACCTCGTTTGACAGTCAGGGCTTTATGCTACAAGCACAGATGAACATTTCATTGTTTAAGTACCCCATATCAAGGTGAAACTTGAACAGATGAAGCAGAGTCAAGAAGCAGGAAGGTGCCAATTCAGAACCAATGTAAGGATTCCATCAAAATATATTTCATTTGGTAGTTCTTAAGCGTTTTACCGCAACCATGTTATGCTTATATTCAGGGAAATACAGAATAGATGAAAGGCAATTAAGGACTAGTTTGAGCATTCTAATTGACATTGTGTATTACCTTTGTTTCTATTACCAAGTCTGAACTCCTGTTCCTACACACCTCCTCCCACTCACAACTCCTATTGACACCAGATCTGGGTCCTGATTTAGAATTTGGCAGGCAGGTTACTCTGACAAAACTTGACAGATATCCTATTTACACCATTAGAAGTGCATTATATCCATTGGCACATGTAACAGGGTGGACAGGATATCTGCCACCTTGTATCCAAGGACTTAGCAAATGTAATATGCTTTACACAATCAGTTTCTGCCCAGAGCACAGTGCTGAATTAATGTTGGGGATCTACACCTTCTCACCATGGCTGGCACTGAGTTGCATCTAACTGCATTCCATGCTATGGGTCTGGTCCCAATAAATGGATAGCCGTCTCATGGTTCTAAATCAGAAGAGCTGTGCTGACTCAATTGGTAGATAGTCTAGTAAGGGTTTCTATATGGGCTCAATTTGCCTTTACCCTTTCTCAGGTCAAATGGGAGCAGTTACACCATCACCAATGTCTATATCAGTTGTGACCATTCTGTAGTGAATAGTGCAGTGTGAGGTTTCCAAATCATAGTGGATTCTTTTTTCATAGGTAACAGCATGTATGAGGCATTTAGGCAATCATTTGTTAAAATACCTTTCAGTGGGTTTGGCTATAAAACATTTTTATAGACCTTCGATTCTTTGCAATCTGGCACCTCAGCACCATTTTATTTTTACTCAGAACCGTTTACCATAGACCCTTCCTCTAGGGGCAAGGCAATCTTATAAAGAGGTCACCACCATCTGATCAACGCCCTCAGCTGCATTTCCCATCAACGTTGGAATATATCAGTTGCAGTTTTCTCGGGACAAATATCAGTCAAACATTATTTTGTTGTGGGTTTCACCATTTTGAACTCCGCTGCTTTCTACTCCTGGAGTTGAGGTGTCACCCCTTGTGGTCACCACATTTAGTCTTCTGGTGTTTCCACTGTGTCTGCAAAGTTTCATAACCAAAAGACAATCTGCTTTATTTACATATTTGTAGAATCTTTTTTGAGTTGCTGTAATGCTCTGTCTGATATTTCAGAGTGCTTCAGGTTAATTAACACCTTGCAAGACCAGTATTTTGCTCAAAACATTTAGGAACTCCTGTTTCTAGTATCTAGACTGCAGACATCTCAGGTTACCTTCAAGTTCTCTCTCATGAATTCTCTGCAGGACGTTTGATCTGTTCTTACTGCTATAGATTTATCTCTGAATACTGTTTAAAGACATCCCATAATCTACCTAGTGGCATTTTGTCTTTGTCATTTAGTTTGCAGTATTCCTCTACAGGTTTCCGTAATTGAACTTCTTTAAGCATTTAGTTTATTTCATTGGCATCAAATTTCCAGGCCTTAGTCTTACATAGGAGGTCATCTAATTTCTAATACCAAACAAGAGGGGGGTTATCAGATATTGGTTTGAGACTGATTTCTATCTGGACTGTGGCCCAAACCATATTGATCCTGGAGTTGTATCTTTGCTTATAGAGGAGAAAGTGAATTCTCTTTCTGAAATGTGTATATTTCTCCATACAGCCTGTAGGCCTATGTCTGTTAGGACCCCAGTCACGGACTCAGACATTCATTTGTTTTTTATCTATCTTTGGAGTGTCTGTCTATCACCGTGATGGGCACCATGTTAAAGTCACAAACCTACATGATCTTTACCCCACTTGCTTTCCCCATATTATTTCCATCACCTCCAAAAGTAATTTCTCATTTTTAGGGTATGGGGGCATAAGTGGTCACTAGTGTAAGTTCCCTGTATTTCAACTTGCTGTGAGTATTACATATCCTCTGTATTTCCTGTCTAGTATTGTCTTCTCTTTTTCAAATGCCAGGTCTCCTCTGACTATAACCAGTACCCAGTAGATCTTTTTCTGTGGTATTACAAAATTGATAAACATTAGCTAGATATCTTTCTTGATTACATTTTTTTTAAGGCAAAGCATATTGTTGGCCTCTGAAGAAGGGCATACCATACTTAAAGTCACTTTATTCAGAGACTGAGATGTCTAACATTCCAGGTGATTATGAATATTATTTGGAATTACAGTATTGGTCCCCCATCAGTTGAGCCTACACATACTCTCTCCATTTCCACTATGCATCTTCTCAATTATATCATGTACCTCATGTCCTTGCTCTGAGCATCCTTTCCGTCCTTCCCATCCTCTCCAACCTTTCCCAGGTCTGAACAGCAATTAAAATTACTTTTACCCCTAACTAATTTAAGGCCTAATTTGAAGGTTGGAGTAGTGAGTAAAGGCCATCTGAGTGGCAGAGGCCTCTGTGTCTGACATCATCCCTGTACACCGCACAACAGATTAAGAGCTCACCACTGGCCCACTAGCGAACTGTATGGGTTTGTATGATCTGGTCTCATTGTGGTTCATACAAACCCATTTAAAACTTACTTTGATAAACGTCTGTCATTGGTGATGATGCTTGCATTAAACATTTAGACATTTTTTGCTTTTTTTACAAGAAACAAACTCCCAAAGTGGAAGTTCATGTTGGAAAAGAAAAAAAAATAATGGCCTCAACGCAATTGGAGTTTTTCCCATGGAGAGTCCCAGGATATTCCTGACAGCTACAGACAATAAGAAAAAGTCTTCTGACAGCTCACTCTAAATAGTGCAAATGGTGGATGGCTTACATTTGACAGCCCATTTGCTCTCAGGCCCTTGGATGAAAGTTTACTGCAACATAGTACATTTTATTCTTTCTCTGTAAACCTGGAGGTCTGTTTGATTCAAAATAGGGTAGAGGTCCAAGAGTCTAGTGGGCAGGTGTAAACAATTGGTTTCTGGTTGGCTGGAGTGTAAACCCTGGTCAAGCAGCAACCAAAATCCTTGTCAGTATAAGGCTTAAGCAAAACCCAATTCAACCTTTGCTCAACCCCCTTGGCTGCTTATCGCAGAGCAGCCGGGCTTCATTTAGAGACAATGTGTAAAATATGTGTGCAACACTTCAAAAAGTAAAACTGTAAAAACACCACACAAAATGATACCACGCCATGTTGGGAAAATAGATTTGAACTTAATAAATAAAATAAGACCAAAATGACAAAATATAATCAGTAGAACCGGGGATATGAATTTTTAAATATTAGACAATAAAACAACATCTAAAATCTTAAAGCAGCAACAAGGGCTTGCTGTTCGCACTTTGCTGTGTCAAAGTCAAAAGTTCAGGCTGACTGTGATGGAGCGTGGGTATGACACAGTTCCAGATTATTCCTGCTGCAAGTTTACCTTCTAAAGTTTCCCGTTCGCATTGGAAAGGGTTGCAGGGAGCAAGGAGAGTGTAGCGAGCAGTGGTTGGTGTGGTGCAAAGAGCATGCCGGGTGTTGCTAATGGGTGGGATTGATCTTCGCAGTGGCAGTCCTCCATAGGTGATCAATGCTTGTTGTTTGAGGAGCCCGAAAAAGCTTCATTTGAAGAATTGCGTGACCCACACCAAGGGTCCAGAACCTAAGAGACACCACCTTGGGGTCAGGAACTTGCTGCAGCTGGTTGAATTTTTATGTTCCTGAGACTAAGATCAGCAGGCCAGCAGGTTAACCCGCTGAGTTACTCAGGGTTTCTGGGTTCAAGATGAAGTGGCAGATCCAGTTCTTCCCCAGGTAAGAGGGCAGCTTGTCAGTACAGCAAGGCAGCAGTTTCTTTAGAGCAACAGCCCATCAGTTAGGCAATTCCTGGAGCAGCACATCAGTCCTTTTAGCTGGCAGAGTATCCACAGGTCCAGAAGTGTACTGAAGAGTTGGTGTCTGAGGCCCTTTTTTTATACACAGTTGCGCCTTTGAAGTAGGGAGAAGGTTCTGGAGGCATGCCTTTGAAGTGCACAGATCTCTGCCTTCCCTGCCCTGATTTCAGACTGATTATATTGGGTATGCAGCTCTTTGTGTGGAGGCAGGCCACAACTATTCAAGTGTAAATGGGGCTGGGCCCAGTTCCTCCTATCCATCCTGCCAGTGGTGGCCAATCCACTCACACTTAAATTCCTCATTGTGAGCTACTGTCTAGGAGAAATACACAAAGCCCACTGTCAGCTACACCCAGTCATGTTACGCAGAGAGGGGTTGCAGGCACAAAATGGATAAGGCAAGAAAATAGCAAAACATGATGGACAGAATGTTGAACAATGTCAATCATTCACCCTCAGTCCCAGATCTGGGTTAAATCCATATTTTTTTGCTCACCATGCCACCTCAGTTTGGAACCAGCCATATACAAATCAGTCTTGACCCTGTTCCACATGGGAACAGTCCAGCCCGAACTGCAAGGCCAGATTCGAAAACAAGCATCCGTGGACCGGTTTTGGGGTATCACTCCTTCTCAGCTAGGCTAGTTTGAATCCAGTGGCAGGGTGATCACGAGATCTAGGCATACCGTTCCTTCTAAAGGCAATTATAGCGACACAAAAAGATGATTGATGGAATGTTGAACATTGTCAATCATTCACCCGAGTCATAGATTTGGTTTAAATCCATAGATTTTTTGCTCAGCATGCCACCACAGTTTGGACCAGCCATGTACAAATCAGTCATGACCGTGCTCCCTGTGAGAACAGCAGTGGTGGCTGGTAGTGGTGGGTGGGGTCGTTGGTGCAAGGGGAGGGGCAGAATACCATGTAAAACATCATTCAAATGAGAAAACCATTTACCTTGTGCTCACTGCTTCGCCGACTCAGTGCACTTCTTCTGCACTTCACAGGATCTGTGCAGTTCTGCAAAAAAAGCACCAAGTTGGCAATGCGGTGAGTGTAAGGTAAGAGTTTTATTTTTTATACGTAATCGTCGTCCCCTATGCCAACTCCTCCCCCCCCCCCCCCCACTACTACTAGCATCCACTGGAGAACAGTCCAGCCCAAACTGTCAAACCAGGTCCTTCCTGGACTGGATACAAGCATCCTGGGACAGGTTTGGGGGAATCGCCCCCATCAGCCAGGATAGCTTGATTCTAATGGCTCAGTGAGCATGGGACCTATGTCTGGACATACCCTCCCCATTTTCTAAACATGCCATTTTCAGAATTGCAATTTAAAATCTAACTTCACAATAAGCTAAAATTTTAAATCGTGATTCCAGAGACTCCAAACATGAACAGATCATCTCATCCCATTTGGTAGTTACACTTCTAAAATGTAATAATGCAACTCCCATGTTATCTCATGGGAGTGATATGCATTGCAGTAGTCAAAAATGAATTTAAGAGTGTTTCACTACTGCAGCATCTTTAAAAAAAAGGTACATGCCCTGCTTTATAGATACATTTTGCCCTGCTCTCTGAGCTGTCCAGGGCCTTCCCTATGATTGACAAATGTATTGAAAAAGAATGTTTGGACCTGACAAAAGGTTTACTTTGCAGGTTGAAATGGCAGCTTCAACTTACTGCAGACTTAGGCAGCAATGACAGGCCTGAGACATGTTTCAAGATCTACACTAGTTGGTGGTACAATCAGTGCTGTAGACCCACTAGTAGCATTGAATTTACAGGCCACAGGCACATGTAGTACCACTTTACTAGGGACTTACAAACACATTAAATATGCCAATTCGGTATAAGCCAGTCTAACATGTTTTAAATAGAGAGCACAACCACTTTGGTACTGGTTTTCAGAGATAAAGTGCACAGAGTTCTAAGGCCACCAAAAACAAATTCTGCAAAAATAGGTGAAGTAAAGGCAAAAAGTTTGGCGATCAATCAATCGATCAATCAATCAATCAGGGAATTATACCCTGAAGTAAGGGCCAAGTCCAGCAACAGGTTACTCAATTGTCTTTGTGGCAGATTACTCTCCCCACCAAGCATTGAATGAGGACCTTAGTATCTATAGGGTGAGATGCAATCTACCATGAGTTAAAACTCACTTGTGGCCAAGCTACTTTACTCATATACTCACCTGGTTAATATCAGGACTCTGCAACTACTGAAGCATTTTTAAATCATTCCAGCATTATTGCAAACTATATATACGTAGCAGAAGATATCCTTGCTGTCTACGTTCCCTGTCCCCACCCCAATATTGTTATCCTTTAGTAGGTAAACTTCTGCTCACACTGAATCTGCCACTTCATCCTTACTACCATCTGGTTTCAAGCCCTTTCAAGGAATGCTTCTCCTTTTGTGGGCTGTCATTAGTGGTGCTGCTTAATATTTTCAGCAGTGATTTGCCTTCTTCATGTGATCAAAAATTGCCACTCTCTGAACTCAGCTGGCATTCTAGTCCAAGGCAGAAACTCCATCTGTACCTAATTGTCTTGTCCTGAGTTCCACTGTACTCTCAGTGGAGACGTGTGTCCCAATGATTAGAGCGGCAGACCCTGATGCAGAGGTCTAGCCCGGAACCAGGGTTCAATTCCCCGCCTCGGCGGGCCTTGAGCTCAAAACTCCACGGACCTGATAATTCTCGTCTCGGTGCCTATTCCAATCATGGAGTCCCACTCTGCAACTCTGGGCAATAGCTTGCTTAATCTCCAGGTGCCCCTGAGTGGACTCCTCACAGGGAAAGCCAGGATGGGATCCACAGCGGTATTCGTACAAGCGCCTTGAGACCCTTGCGGGTGAGTAGTGAGCTACACAAGTATCAATTTTTCTTTTCTTTTCTTTCTTTCTTTCTTTTTCTCATAGAGAGCTCTCCTCCTGGCAAAGATATTCTAGGAAAGGCAATGATAGAAAAGTATTCAGTTGTCAGCACAGTTTATATCCTCTGTGCATCTTGCTTCACTTATCCTGTATATTGATGCTAAAGTGACAAGAGTCATTAAATATCTCCTAGGCATCTCATCAGAGTGCCAAATCTGTAAGCTCTCACAATACGGATTGAATATTTATCTTTTCCTCAAATAATGTGACAGAACAGGACTGTGCACATGATTTCATTATCTTCCCCTCCAAAGATTCCTTGACACTTCTCATACTTATCATACTGATACTTGTCTCTGTTGTTGAAGTTGGTGCATTTGTCCTTGAGGTTAGCACATTTGCCCTTGAGAGTTATAAGTTTATCAGCAAGCTGTGTTAAAATGCCTCTGTTTATGACTGAGATAGTATCTTCATTGGAACTCAGACATCTCCTATTCCCTGAATGTCTCTAAAGATTTTTACAACTGAGGTTGTCATTTCTGATTTCTGTGCCTGCAGTTTTTGGGTAAATATTTTTCTCAGTTTATGTTGTAGGTCTGATGTGCAGCTCAATAAATCCTCCTTTATGAGGGGTACAGGGTCTCCCTTTTTGGTATCCATCATAAAGGATTGTTCAATCTACCGTTTATCCTCTTGCAGGGTTTAGAGTTTTTCTTTATCCTGCTTATATCCCAGCAGTACCTGAGTTTATGCTATTCTCTGTGGAAGTCTTTTTTCTTCATGAGCCAAGACATTTCTCAGCAAAGCACAGAAACCCCAGGATTTCTGCTATTTAGGTAAATTTAATTTGCAATGATTTGCTCGGTAAGAACGGGACCTCAAATGTACCCAGTCCCATAAGGCGTTTGATTACACAAACTAATTGCTACAGGACTTGATACTGACAGCATTTTGCAGTTTCCTTGCAAAGGCCCCTCCAAAATTGCCCCTCAGCAATTAAACATTGTCTTTTTGGATCATACTATATTGTAACTTAACAGTGCCCGCCTCATCCTTATTTGCAGATACTAGGGATTAGGGCTCTCTGAGCAGAGCCTATGTCATCTCTTTGCGCTGAGGGACCATCATCGGTTTTACATGACTAGGTGCAGGAAGATAAATGTGAATGTGTCAGTATGGTACTCCAGATATTTCAAGAAGAACAGTGAAATGGGGTACGCCCTTCTCAGGGCTGATTTTGGCCTCGGGGACTCCCTACCCCGGGCCTTGGGCACTACATGTTGGGTGCCCTGGCCCCACCCAGTGCACCAAGTGTGCACCGTTGAGATCCGTGGGGAAGGCTTGAATGCCCAAGCAGTCCTTGCCAGCTCCACACCTCCAGCAGGAGCCTGTGTGCAGGAGCAATTTGTTTATCTGCAGGCAGAAACAGTTTTCCTGCTCATGCCCTCTGGGAGTGAACTCACTGTTTGCTCCCACTTGAGGGTAGCTGTCAAAGCTCCTGCCAAGCAAAAGAAAATATCTATGTCCCAAGACTGGGCACCTGGGGACATAGGAGGCCAGACCTGGGGCATGACGTCCCCAGGACCATTAATGTCTCCAAAAGGGCCCACCTCCTTTAAAATAGCACGAGCTGCCCCAGAAAGGCGGTGGTCCCTGGGAAGATAATGGCCCAAGATGGGGGCCACCGGGCCCCATTCTCCATTGTCGAAATCCGTGATGGCCCCATAGAGGTGGTGGACTCTGGACCTAAATCAGCCATGAGCGGTGAGCCTGTGTCTGCCCCCGTCCCCAAGATATGAAGGACTGGCCCTCCTGGGGACTAAATTATAACAAGCCTTGGAGACGCACTTGTTTTTTTGTTTTTTTTGTTGCTGAGATTCATGGATCTGTTGCAGCAAAAGTAAAACAATTTTTTTAGACCTCAACACCAGGCCTAGGGGGTCAGGGTATTCTTTTATTACCTTTTTGGGGGGTCCTGGCTGAGTTTGAGTCTCAAAATGGCATCATGAGATCGGTAAGGTCGTAGAGGATTCACATCCCTAAATCTATATTTCTATTTTCTTAAATACCTCCAAAAAACTCAAGGGATTTACACCAAATTACAAAAAAAGTATCTTTGTGGACCAAGACCTAGCTTTCTTCCAAATTTGGTATAATTCCATTCAGACATTTCGGTTATAGTCATGTTCAAATTCCACATGGGAAATTGCATGGGGAAAATTTGTTTTGGGGGCCCCTTTTTCTTGGCCTCCACTCGAAGAATCACCCGAAACTTTCCAAACAGCAGCTTAAGAGTGTGGCAAACTAGTTTCGAAAGTTTTTGAAGATTCGTCAAACGTTACCAAAGTTATTAGCAAAACTAAAAAAACATCAATCCCATTGAAAGTAGGTCCTAACTATAACTACCTTCTAGTGATCTCCATTAGATAATGTATATATATATATATATATATACATATATATATATATATATATATATATATATATATATATATATATATATATATATATATATATATATATATATATATATATATATATATATATATATTCACTGAAAAAACTATAGGTTATAGACCATATATAGTTAGGAATTCGCATTTACAAAACCTTATTTTACTCACACAAAACCATTGAAATTCCATATATAGTTAGTTGCACTAACTATATATCGCGCACCCGCAATCCACTGCTGATGATGTCACATATTACATCATTCATGAGATGGTCAGTGACATCACTGATGACATCACTGATGATATCTCAAATGACATCACTGATGACATCTCAAATGACATCACTGATGACATCACTGATGACATCTCATTTGACATTACTGATCACATCACTGATGATATCATTCATGTGATAATACGATGAACCTCTTTAGACTCTAATATAACCTTAGATACAATCAGTGTAAACAGACACTCACAGACTGTCACTCATCCATGGAGTTACTCACACACCTAGTCAGTCATGCAAAGAATCAATCACACCTCCATTTCCTCAACTATACAGTTATACAAACTTTACTTATTCAAACATATACTAACACATATTTACTCTCTTATACAATCCCTGATACAAGTTCAGAATGATCCATACAGCCACTCACACATTCACTGGCTCTTATGCACAGTTATTTATATATGTCAACTCTCACATGTACTGTGTTTTACATATGTACTTACTTTGACATGTAGCACTGAGATATCCATTCACTCACCAATACACTCATGCACACAGTCAACAGCCCATACAGCTGTTTCCCCATGCACTTTTGAAAACCATACATCTAGTGAATCAACTGCTCACACATCTATGCACAGAGTCATACACCTCCCAGCCACCCACACACACACTCAGTCTCCCATACAAATACTTGGGCAACCAATCAATAACCCATATAGTTACTCATATAGCTACTTATCAACACATGCAACAGTTTACAGAACAACAGACATAATGATGCACAAATTAAGACAGTTTAGTCACTAACCCATGCACTCAGTGAGACACATTTAATCACTCACTCATACAGTCAGTCATGCACCTACTAAATCCTTCATCCAGACAATTATACATCCACTCATTCTTCAATATGTAAGACATATTTTAACTTTACAGAAACATACAGTCACTGGATGTTGTCATCAGTGATGTCATCAGTGATGTCATTTGAGATGTCATCAGTGATGTCATCAGTGATGTCACTGACCATGTCATGAATGATGTAATATGTGACATCATCAGCAGTGGATTGCGGGTGCGCGATATATAGTTAGTGCAACTAACTATATATGGAATTTCAATGGTTTTGTGTGAGTAAAATAAGGTTTTGTAAATGCGAATTGCTAACTATATATGGTCTATAACCTATGGTTTTTTCAGTGAATTTTCAAGGTTTTGTAAATGCTAATTCCTAACTATATATGGTCTATAACCTATGGTTTTTTCAGTGAATTTTCAAGGTTTTGTAAATGCTAATTCCTAACTATATATGGTCTATAGCCTATGGTTTTTTCAGTGAATATATATATATATACATACATATATAAACATATATCATCTAAATATCTATATAAATACAAACATAAATGCATGCATACATATACTTATATGCATACAGATGCATGTTATTTACATGAAAGTTGAAAAAACACTAATAAAAGCAAAGCTAAAAAGCCACCTCATTACAAACAGAATGGCTTTAACTTAAACGAGGGCGAGATTTATTGCATTTTCAATGCTTGCTTACTTTGGTTCCATCAAGAAGGCATTCAGATGTGTCACACATTTGCCATAAATTCTGAATGTTAGCACTCTAGTTGCACATTAGATCACTGTAGTAAAGCTACTGCTCACCAGGGACGTCTGCTGCTGGTATTCAAAGTGCATGTTTCAGTCTGCATGTCAGAATTTTTTTAATGAAATAGAAGAGGATTTGAGAAGTCACTCAAAATGATCCCTAATTTTTCTTTCTGAAGCACTAATCATACTTTCTATGGCAAAATTAACCCCCTCATGTTGTTCCTTTTTAAATTGAGTGTTTTCAGACTTACCACTTCATTCCAATCAAGATGGCTTCTGGTGTGCCATACTTTTGTCATAAGTAAGACTGTTAGCGCTCTAGTTGTTCTTTAGAACACTCTGGGACATTCTGTCATTGGGCTATACTTGGGGTACATCTGGGTGATATTTGGGCTACATTTAGGCTCTTTTGTCTCTGGTGGCCATCTTGGGAGACTGTATGTCAGAATTTTTTAATGAAATTGAAGAGGGTTTGAGAAGTCACTCAAAATGTGCCCTAATTTTTCTTTCTGCAGCACTAATCATAATTCATATGACAAAATATACCCCCTCATTTTGTTCCTTTTTAAATTAAATGTTTTAAGAGTTACCACTTTATTCCAATCAAGATGGCTTCAGGTGTGCCATACCTTTGTAATAAGTAGGACTGTTAGCGCTCTAGTTGTTCTTTAGAACACTAAGGGACATTCTGTCATTGGGCTATACTTGGGCTACATCTGGGTGATATTTGGGCTACATTTGGGCTCTTTTGTCTCTGGTGGCCATTTTGGGAGACTGCATGTCAGAATTTTTTAATGAAATAGAAGAGGATTTGAAAAGTCACTCAAAATGTGCCCTAATTTTTCTTTCTGCAGCACTAATAATACCTTCTATTGCATAATATACCCCCTCATTTTGTTACTTTTTAAATTAAATGTTTTAAGAGTTACCACTTTATTCCCATCACGATGGCTCCAGGTGTGCTATACCTTTGTAATAAGTAGGACTGTTAGCGCTCTAGTTGTTCTTTAGAACACTCTGGGACATTCTGTCATTGGGCTATACTTGGGCTACATCTGGGTGATATTTGGGCTACATTTGGGCTCTTTTGTCTCTGGTGGCCATTTTGGGAGACTGCATGTCAGAATGTTTTAATGAAATAGAAAAGGATTTGAGAAGTCACTCAAAATGTGCCCTGATTTTTCCTTCTGCAGCACTAATCATACTTTCTATGGCAAAATATACCCCCTCATGTTGTTTCTTTTTAAATTAAAGGTTTTAAGAGTTACCACTCTATTCCAATCAAGATGGCTTCAGGTGTGCCATACCTTTGTAATAAGTAGGACTGTTAGCGCTCTAGCTGTTCTTTAGAAAACTCTGGGACATTCTGTCATTGGGCTATACTTGGGCTACATCTGGGTGATATTTTGGCTACATTTGGGCTCTTTTGTCTCTGGTGGCCATTTTGGGAGACTGCATGTCAGAATGTTTTAATGAAATAGAAAAGGATTTGAGAAGTCACTCAAAATGTGCCCTAATTTTTCATTCTGCAGCACTAATCATACTTTCCATGGCAAAATATACCCCCTCATGTTGTTTCTTTTTAAATTAAATGTTTTAAGAGTTACCACTTTATTCCAATCAAGATGGCTTCAGGTGTGCCATACCTTTGTAATAAGTAGGACTGTTAGCGCTCTAGTTGTTCTTTAGAACACTCTAGGAGGCTGCAGTAGAACACAAAGGAATCAACTGACAGTCTCTGTCCTTGTTGGATGTACATGTTTTACTGAGAATGTCAGACTTCATTTTCACATGACAGAAAGATAATGTGAATTTACAGAAAATATGCTTTCAGTTTAGCTTATAGATCCCCTTCCAAACCACTGTGGGAAAATCATGAGATATTAGTTTTCTTTCAAACAATATTCATGATATCACAGCAGAAGGTTTTTTCACATGGTAAAATCACCTTAGAACCCACCACAATTCCTAAAACGAGTATGGTACCATCAACAAATGATTTATAATGTAACTAAAGTCCTAAAACCCTCTATTAACTACAATGCTTTTTAATGAGGTGCTATCATGTATATTGGTCCCAAGATGGCTGCCAACACTTCTTGGATGAAGTGCTGACAGCCAATCAGATCAGATGTGTGGTTAGGCTCCGCCCAGATATATATCTTTTTTTGAACCTAAATTACTCAAAATCCACTGGAGCACATATATTGAGACCTAGCAAAGGCACATCGGGCTAACAGTCCCTACAATTTTGCCAAGTTTCATGCAAATCCATTCAGCCGTTCGAGCTAAAAGTGAGGCCAACCGCCCTATAGAAATTAACATGGGAAAAACGCGTTTTGGGACCCCCCTTTTTTCTCGTCCCCCCCTTGATGAAACCCCCCCAAATTGTCAGGGGCTGCTCAGAAACAAAATGTTCCATTTTCCTGAAAATTTCAGCCAATTCCGTCCACAAACGCCAAAGTTATTAGACATAGAATTTTCAAAAATCCCATAGAGAAAAAATCCTAACTATATATACCTACTGGCGACCGCCAGTAGGTAATATATATATATATATATATATATATATATATATATATATATATATATATATATATATATATATATATATATATATATATATATATATATATATATTACCTACTGGCGGTCGCCAGTAGGTATATATAGTTAGGATTTTTTCCCTATGGCATTTTTGAAAATTCTATGTCTAATAACTTTGGCGTTTGTGGACGGAATCGGCTGAAATTTTCAGGAAAATGGCACATTTTGTTTCTGAGCAGTTCCTGGAAATTTGGGGGGGGGTCGTCAAGGGGGGGCCGAGAAAAAAGGGGGGTCCCAAAACGCGTTTTTCCCATGTTAATTTCCATAGGGCGGTTGGACTCACTTTTAGCCCGATCGGCTGAATGGATTTTCACGAAACTTGGCAAAATTGTAGGGACTGTTAGCCCGATGTGCCTTTGCTAGGTCTCAATATATGTGCTCCAGTAGTTTTTGAGAAATTAACGTTCAAAACAAGATATATATCTGTAACAGCGCTCCGGGCAGCGATCCGGTCCGCTTACTTTTCGCGAAACGGAACTTTGCGCGCAGAAAGCTGATTGGCTCTCCGGTGTCTGTCAACATTCTAAACAGTCTGGAGCGGCCGCCATCTTATCTCTCGGTAGGATCGAGAGAGAAGAAGAGGTGAAAAACGAAGGGGGAATTTAATGAAAGGGGGCAAGGTATACCCCTCTTGACCCCCTAGGATTGTTGTTGGGGTTATTAAAGGGTCCCGTGGGGAAAATAAAAAAAAAATGATTTTTCACGGTAGAAGCGCTTCACGGGCCGCGAACTGGGCCGCAAACTGGTAGCGAAACGGGAATTCGCCATTTTGTGCTTCGTTTTAATTGTTTAGAGACAAAAATTATCGCCGCACATTGGCCACAATGCATGAATATCGCTGAAAAGTCAGCGATATTCATGCATTATCCAGCAAATGCTCTTAGCCATGTTATCCACCTTCCATTGGATAACAGAAAGCTTATTGGCTCTCCGGTGTCTGTCAACATTCTAAACAGTCCGGAGCGGCCGCCATCTTATCTCTCGGTAGGATCGAGAGAGAAGAAGAGGTGAAAAACGAAGGGGGAATTTATTGAAAGGGGGCAAGGTATACCCCTCTTGACCCCCTAGGAATGTTGTTGGGGTTATTAAAGGGTCCCGTGGGGAAAATAAAAAAAAAAATGATTTTTCACGGTAGAAGCGCTTCACGGGCCGCGAACTGGGCCGCAAACTGGTGGCGAAACGGGAATTCGCCATTTTGTGCTTCGTTTTAATTGTTTAGAGACAAAAATTATCGCCGCACATCGGCCACAATGCATGAATATCGCTGAAAAGTCAGCGATATTCATGCATTATCCAGCAAATGCTCTTAGCCATGTTATCCACCTTCCATTGGATAAGATGGCTAAAAACTGCTCTGTGCGTGAGCTTTTTTTTTTTTTTTTTGCTGCGTGACGTTTGTTAACGTTCGATTCGATGGAAATCAGGAAGTGTTGACCACCATTTTGTCACTGCGAGTAAATATTTTGGTATAAATGAATCCTTATTGATAAACATTGTCTGCGCCATCTTGCGTTTTTGTCCAATGCCACAATTTTGTCGTGCACGGCAGCCATTTTAGATGCCTTGACCAGGGCCACTCTCTGCACGCCGCCGATCCTCAGCATGGCTCCCCACCCTCGCAAGCATCTCCCCCACGCACTGGTCACCCCCGCTCTTTCTCTCATGCATGGGCCATATACTTCCCCCCATCTGCGCTGCTCTTCTCTGAGAATCACACCCTGTGCCCGCCCGACACCTCCCTTTCACCCTATTCACTACCGCACCCTCTGACACTCCTCTTCCTCTGTGTCCGATTGTCCAGGCCGGACCTAGGCTATCACCTAGCCCTGCGGATGTAGTTTATGGCCCCAGCTGTAGAGTATCCAGACATGCCAACCTTCCCGATTCAGGCGTGAGACTACTGATTTCAGTGCTAGTCTCCCGCCTCACGATTCCTGCAAGCAAAAACCCGGGGGCATATTACCAACAACTAGCGATAATTTTTGTCTCTAACTTGTTTAGAGACAAAAATTATCGCAGCACATCGGCGAATTTTATCGCACATAAACCTCGCTATTAGCAAGGTTTATCGCAAATGCGATAAAAAACGGCCGCAATGCATGAATATCGTTGAAAAGTCAGCGATATTCATGCATTATCCAGCAAATGCTCTTAGCCATGTTATCCACTTCCCATTGGATAACATGGCTAAAACTGCTCAGGGCAGGTGTTAGGTTTTGGAGATATTCGCGCTTAGCGCGAATATCTCCAAAAGTTGGTAATAGGAGATAGCGATGGTTAGGGACTGTTTCCAGTCGCTAAAATCTTGGCACGCCCACTTTGCATGTCATTAGTGATAAATATCACTGATATGCAAAGCGGGGCCCAAGATGGTCGCTATCTCCTTTTAGCTGTCACTAACTGGTGTTAGCGACAGCTTGGTAATAGGGAGATAATTTTATCTCTTTTTTTTTTGGCTTTTAAAGCCAAAAAAGCGGAAATAACCCCCCTTGATAATATGCCCCATGATTTCTCGGGGGTTTCAGCTGACAGGGCTTGGTATTGTGTTACGTGCTAATTCTTCCAGGAAACGTCAGAGGGTCGATGCAGGGGTTCTAGAAGGGGTGATAAACCATTTAAGCCTCATGAACAAGCGCATGGTCTTTTAAAGATTTATGAAGTACTCGGGGCGGCGGTGTGTGTGTGCCCTCTTTCAGGAGCGGGCGGGGGGGGCACTGCCAGCAACTTGCCAGGCCAGGCAGTGTTCAACACGTGCATCACCCTTTCTCTGCCTGCTATTGCGCTCCATGCTTCGGAAAGGTAAGAAAAAGAACGTGCATTTGAGTTTGAAATGTCCGATCTTGTAGCAGTACACTTGCAAAGCCCACACATGACAATAATCCGATTCAAGGCCCCATTCACCCGATTTTTTAAACATATATAGCACTCCAACAAAGTTAGATTTTAAAACTTTATTAACATTTAACTATAATGAACGGAACAAAAACTGTAAAAACATTTAAACATTTTTCACCCAAAAAAGCAACAATGGTCAGAAGCTGTCTTTTGTGCGAATAGTCCCAAGGCAGCACAACGTGCAGAGTTCTGGACGGCACCCAGGTGATGTCGCCTGGGTGCCGCACTGGTTTTGGTATCCTACAATGCACTCCGAAAATTGGCGTGGGGCGTCCCGGGTGGTGCGGGGGGAGGCCTCGTCAGTAGCGGTCTGTTGTGCGAATAGTCCCAAGGCAGCAGAACGCGCTGAGATGTTGATGGCACCCAGGTGATGTCCAGTAAACTGCCGCACTGGTTTTGGTATCCTACAATGCTGCTCCGAAAATTTGCGTGCGGCAGCCCGGGGGGGGGGGGGGGCGCGTGGGGGAGGCGGCGTGAACGGGCCTCCCCAGGTGGCGGCCATCCAGCTGAGTTGCGCCCGCCTGAGGCTACAGCGTCTCGCTCACCATGTTGTTGAGTTGCTCCCACTCTTGCAGTGCAGCGATAGGCGCCTGCCACATGACTCTTAAAATGGCGGACGGCTCTTCGGTTTTGGGCCTGGTCCACTGAAATGGCCCTGGGACACCTTGGAACTCGGACGCTTGCCTGCTAGGGCTTGGGCTCCATTCTCGAAAAGCGTCCCCTCAGCCGTGAAGATTCTACAAAAGTCTTGGGGGCCCCCGACTCCCGCAGGCTTCCGGTGGGGAGCGGCTGCCATGATTGCTCGCGGAATGACCACGACGGAGCCACGAGATGGTGGTGCTCTCATGCTGACGCCAGCTTCACTCTGAATGATCCAGAAACAAGGTGGGGCTTTCATCGTTTGGGAAAAAAAAATGTTCTAAACCAATGAAAAGTGTTATTTTTAGGTCATATGACCAAGCCTTCCATCTTTAGGAAACCAAAAGTAAAATGATCCAATGAAAAGTTTTATAAACAAGTCACATGACCTGTTATGCGGCATAGGGCTACAAAAAGCGTAGAAAATCCGTTGGCACGTGAGGCGGCGTCAGTAGCGGACCGATGTGCGAATAGGCCGAAGGCAGCACAACGCGCTGAGATCCCGATGGCACCGAGGTGGTGTCAAGCAAATTGCCGCACTGGTGTGGCCATCCTACAATGCTGCGCCGAAAGACGGCGTGTCCAGCTGAGTTCCGGTCACTCTTGCGGTACAGTGAGTCGAACGTGCCGAGATCCGGATGGCACCGAGGTTGTGTCCAGCAAGTTGCCGCACTGGTGTGGCCATCCTACAATGCTGTGCCGAAAGTCGGCGTGGGGTGCCCCGTTGGCTTATGAGGTGATGTCAGTAGTGGACCGATGTGTGAATAGGTCGGAACCAGCACAAGGCGCCAAGATCCGAATGGCAAGTCCTGGATATTGAGTGCCATAGTTGAGAGTTCTGAGCAGTGCTTGTAAGACTATCTGAAGCTTATTTGCACCTGCTGCAGCTTCACTGTTGCCCAAGGTGGTGTCCAGCAAATTGCTGCAGTGGTGTGGCCATCCTACAATGCTGCGCCGAAAGACGGCGTGTCCAGCTGAGTTCCGGTCACTCTTGCGGTACAGTGAGTCGAACGCGCCGAGATCCGGATGGCACCGAGGTTGTGTCCAGCAAGTTGCCGCACTGGTGTGGCCATCCTACAATGCTGCGCCGAAAGACGGCGTGACCAGCTGAGTTCCGGTCACTCTTGCGGTACAGTGACTCGAACGCTCCGAGATCCGGATGGCACCGAGGTGGTGTCCAGCAAGTTGCCGCACTGGTGTGGCCATCCTACAATGCTGCGCCGAAAGTCAGTGTGGGGTGCCCCGTTGGCTTATGAGGTGATGTCAGTAGTGGACCGATGTGTGAATAGGTCGGAAGCAGCACAAGGCGCCCTGCACTGTTGAGCTTTTTTCAATGCCTGTTTTTTGTTGTTTCCCCTCCATCAAAAACAAAAAAAAAAATATAAAACTGTGCAAAAATACAAATTTTTTTTTAGAAAAGCAGTGCTTGTAAGACTGTCTGAAGCTCTTTTGCACCTGCTGCAGCTTCACTATTGCCCTGGTGTGGACAAAGATCGCCCATGACTTAGGCTGATTGAGAGTTTGTAGAAAAATGGCTTCAGATTTTCCACATATTACTCTTCAACATTCTTCCTAAATGTAACAATGTGAGACTCACTAGGAGGACGGCTGTTTATCTTTCCTTTCAAAATGCTGCGAACAATATTTTCTGAATGGAAGACACCATCTTGTAGCATAAAGGGCCGAAAGGGGTTCTGGTCTGGCCGATTGTTGGTGGAGACATTTTGACTATATCTTGGACCTGCCCGGCCTCGCCCAAAATGGCGCCGGTATAAATGGGACTCGTAACTCCTTGCCCGCAAATGTATATCTAGAAAATGTTATTGTAAGTGGCCCTGTCTTATTTTAATTACAAAATGTACGTCCACCGATTCCGCAACTGTTAGACACCTTAGTTCTTGCAACCTAATGGCCCGCTCGTTACGTTCCTCTACAGTGTAAATGTCTCCTCATCATATACGATTTCAGTTTGCTCCGTGGCCGGCCCAGGTGGTTATAGGCCCGTATTTGTATACTGACATTTTCACTATAAAGGTTTTTAAATCAAACACGGTAGTAGTATTTACATTGGTAAAGTTTTTACTTTTAGTCACTGTTTTCGAATTAGTAAAAGGCAAGTGAAATAAAGCAGTCCAATTACATGACGGATAAAAGGTATAATATGTAGGAACGTAGTAAAGATAAATGGTCAAGGGCAGTTGTGTTTTCCACTCCTGCAACATAAAGTGATCGATAAGAATCTGATAATCAGGCGTATCGGCGACTAAGACAGCAGGCCCAGTCTCTTTTACTCAACGGCTCCGTCATGGAACGAAGAAACGCCCTTTTTCTCGAAAAAGGAATATATTTTACTTGCAGGACAGTTGTAAATTTTCCAGGAAAGTACATTAGCCTGGAATATTATAACATATATGTTTTAAAAAAAATAATGTTCGAAAAAAATAAAAAGCGTAATTTTTAGGTCATATGACCAAGCTTTTCATCATTAAAATAACAAAAGTAAAATGAACCAATGAAAAGTTTTATTAACAAGTCACATGACCTGTTATGCTTACGTTACGCGCTGCGCGCCGCGCCCCGGATCACTTCCGGGTGCGCTAACGCGGCGTGTCATATAACGCATTACGCGACAACGTAGGTCAAGAATATAGTCAAAATGGCTCCACCAACCAGCGTTCGGAACACAACCCCTTTCAGCAGTCCAAAAAGTTCTGTTAAATGACAACAGAGGGGACAGGCAACAAGAACCATCAGTCAAAGAGGGGAGGGCAAGTTCTTCTCTTCCGGGTCATGTTGGGGCGCTACCGGAACTGATCGAATTGGTAGTCTACAGTGTTTCTGGATGTTTCAGACTAAAGCTGGCGTCAGCATGAGAGCACTACCATCTCGTAGCTCCGTCGTGGCCATTCCACGAGCAATCATGGCAGCCGCTCCCCACCAGAAGCCTGCGGGAGTCGGGGGCCCCCAAGACTTTTGTAGAATCTTCACGGCTGAGGGGACGCTTTCGAGAATGGGACCCAAGCCCTATCAGGGAAGCGTCCGAGTTCCAAGGTGTCCCAGGGCCATTTTAGTGGACCAGGCCCAAAACCGAAGAGCCGGCCGCCATTTTGAGAGTCCTGTGGCAGCCGCCTATCGCTGCACCGCAAGAGCGGGAGCAACTTAACTACATGGTGAGCGAGACGCTGTAGTCGCAAGAGCGGGCGGTAAACAGCTGAATGGCGGAAGAGGCACAGTGTAGCAAAAGTGGGCGGAATGGCAACTAAAACGGTAAAGGGGCGCCCCACTACAGCGTGTCTTCAGGTCAAACGGATTGTGGGACAAAGTCCAGAATAGAAGAGTCATCAAAAGGCAAAAAGTTCCGCCGGACCCCGGGAGCCGGCCGCCTATGTCGGGGGCGATCTCAGGCTACACCAGTGCTATAAGACTTGGGGAGGGGGTCGGAGCCAAGCGTCTTCTCCGAGTCCGTGTCATCACACCGCCCCTCGGGGGCCTCCGTCAAGCGGTTTAGGGAGGTACCATATAACATTGTTTTCAAATGCAGTCAGGTCCACAAACGACCCTCACTTACTTTGAGAATAGTGAAGCTGCAGTAGGTGGAAATAAGCTTCAGACAGTCTTACAAGCACTGCTTTTGTAAACATTTTTTGTTTTTTTTGTATTTTTGCACAGTTTTATATTTTTTTTTTGTTTTTGATGGAGGGGAAACAACAAAGCACAGGCATTGAAAAAGGCTCAAACTCAGAACTCTGAACTATGGCACCCAATATCCAGGACTTTCCATCCGGATCTTGGCGCCTTGTGCTGCTTCCGACCTATTCACACATCGGTCCACTACTGACATCATCTTATAAACCAACGTTATGTAAATAGTTATTTAATAAAATGTTTTACCCTGTTTCTTTGCTGGTGTGTTGTCTATATTTTTAATATTTGCATAGGGTTTGTCGTTATTTTGGGCGGGGTGGGTGACGGAGCCGAGCTGTCTTGTGGAGCTCAGTTCATCTCACTATTTTCGTATTTCTCATGAAGGGTTGTTTATAATATTTCTATTTTAGCGAGGTCAAAAAGAGATCCAATTAGTGGCCTACTGATTTTGCTCGATTACTTTTATTTTTTTACACGATTTTTCACGATCTGCAAAGACTAAACAGAGTATTGCGACTTTGTGCTTGTTTGTAAATAGAGAATGAACCAAAGAGAATCAATTGAAAAACAGTAAATGCTTGGATAATAATCAATCAAATGGAGAGACAAGCAGGCAGGACGGATTACAACGGGGGTAAAGGCCTGCGTTAACTACTCTTCACTATCTGCAAAGAGAGAGTACTACTAAGAGAAAAGAGGGGAGGGGGGCAGCGTTCAAAGCACATCAGCGTGCATAAATACGAAAATGTTTTTATCTATCACGTACTTGACATTTTAAAGCTTTTCATATTTGCTATTAAAAAACCAATGAAATTCACAGAAAAAACCATAGGTTATAGTGGATATATAGTTAGGAATTTGCATTTACAAAACCTTGAAAATTCAATGAAAAAACCATTGGTTTTAGGCCATATATAGTTAGGGATTTGCATTTACAAAACCTTATTTTACTCGCATAAAACCATTGAAATTCCATATATAGTTATAAGCGCTAACTATATATCGCGCACCCGCAATCCACTGCTGATGATGTCACATATTACATCATTCATGACATGGTTAGTGACATCACTGATGACATCACTGATGACATCTCAAATGACATCACTGATGACATCACTGAAAACATCTCATTTGACATGACTGATAACATCACTGATGATATCATTCATGTGATAATACCATGAACCTCTTCAGACTCTAATATAACCTTAGATACAATCAGTGTAAACAGACAGTCACAGACTGTCACTCATCCATGGAGTTACTCACACACCTAGTCAGTTATGCCAAAAATCAATCACACCTCCATTTTCTCAACTATACAGTTATACACACCTTACTTATTCAAACATATACTAACACATATTTACTTTACTCTCTTATACAATCTCTGATACATGTTCACAATGATCCATACAGCCACTCACACATTCACTGGCTCTTATGCACAGTTATTTATAGATGTCAACTCTCACATGTACTGTGTTTTACATATGTACTTAATTTGACATGTAGCACTGAGATATCCATTCACTCACTAATACACTCATGCACAGTCAACCGCCCATACAGCTGTTTGCACATGCACTTTTGACAGAGTCACACACCTTCCAGCCACCCATACACACACACTCAGTTTCCCATACAAATACTTGGACAACCAATCAATAACCCATACAGTTACTCATATAGCTACTGATCAACATATGCAGCAGTTTGTAGAACAACAGATATAATGATGCACAAATTAAAACAGTTTAGTCACTAACCCATGCACTCAGTGAGACACATTTAATCACTCACTCAATCAGTCAGTCAGTCATGCACCTAGTAAATCCTTCATCCAGACACTTATATATCCACTCATTCTTCAATATGTAAAACATATTTTAACTTTACAGAAACATACAGTCACTGGATGTTGTAATCAGTGATGTCATCAGTGATGTCATTTGAGATGTCATCAGTGATGTCATCAGTGATGTCACTAACCATGTCATGAATGATGTAATATGTGACATCATCAGCAGTGGATTGCGGGTGCGCGATATATAGTTAGCGCTTATAACTATATATGGAATTTCAATGGTTTTATGCGAGTAAAATAAGGTTTTGTAAATGCAAATCCCTAACTATATATGGCCTAAAACCAATGGTTTTTTCATTGAATATATATATATATATATATATATAAAATATTCACTGAAAAAACATAGGTTTCAGGGACGTTATAGTTAGTTGGACATTTCACTCATACAAACCAGAGAAATTTGGTTGTTATAGTTAGTAGAGCTAACTATAACTTACGCTTCCACAATGCACTGCTGATGATGTCACATATTACATCACTCATTGCATGGTCAGTGACATCACTGATGATATCTCAAATGGCATCTCTGATTACATCACTGATGACATCAAATAAAATCAAATCAAATCAAAATTAACTTTATTCGGTTTCAAGTGCAGAAAACCATAAAAGTTTCACAACACCCAAAATTTCATTTAAAGCATGATACAATCAAATTACATAGAAAATAAAATTCATATCAATAAAAGACTAAAAAGGGCCTTTGGACTACCCCACATGATAAACAATAAAACAGAGTGTACCCTCTAACAATAAGGGCTGCTAATTGTATAGACAGGCCCTGGTTCTCACCGTAGATTTTAGGTAACCAACGATGAAACAAATACAATCAGCCTTCAAGAGTGCAAGTACAGAAGCGCTGGTTGGACCTGGTTAAAATTCAACTTCTTTAACCCCTTCCATGCTGGGCCGTTTCCGCCGCTGTGCGGTAAACAAAAGAACAGGGCGGGCCGTGACGAACCCCAGCCGTCATCAGCACACGAGCGCCGCAGAGCGTGACGGCTGGGGTTCGTCACCAGCATGGAAGGGGTTAAGGGGAATAAAAAATATCTCTGGGGTAACTCATAATATTTACAAACAAACATGAAGTGTAGCAGATCCTGTGGAGACACTCCATCGCAGCCACAGGGTGCTAACACCTCACCTCCACTGCAACCTTTTGGGACAGCGAGTAACAGATGAAAAAAATCCAGGTAGAACATAGACAAAAAAAAAACGCTTGTATGTAGATAGTGGCCCCAGGAGATAAGGCTCAGTAGATGGATTTGTTTTTAGCATCAAGGAATTTGTGGACACTAGGTTTTTGCACTTCTTGCTCGTCTCTTTCTAGTTTCCTTAAGTTACTAAAAGCTTTCTTAACAAACCCCACATCCTTTTGTACAATAGAATCAGGTTTTAAGAAAAGTTCAGGGTGCCCCAACTCATCGAAACTACGTTTAATATATTTTAGCCATGGTATACAGGACATTTTGTCAAGGCTCATGCATTCATTTATGATCTGCTGACTGAGGGCTAAATCCTTACTCAGCCAACACTTGAGCCAGAACACCAGGGGGCGCAAAGCCAGGGTACCACATAAATAAGGCACCACCAATTCCTCCTGAGACACCAAATTTGACAAACCGCTTGGCGATCCCAACAAGCGCTTCAGAAAAGTGTTCTCAACCACCTGCTGTGGCAATATGCCGCCTAATTTCACTGCCATAGCAAGCTGTAGCTACGCTTTTGGCCTGATAGACTTTCAGCATGGCTGCAATTAGGTGCTTGCCTAACTTTGCAGCAAAGTTGAAAATAGCAGCGTTTACCCTTGCCAGCTTTCCTTTTTCTTCTGAATAAGAGGCCCCCAATTCAAACGGTGATCCAATAAAACCCCCAGGTATGAAAAGACTGTCGTCAAATGAACCTTCTCAGGACCTACTGTGAAGGGATACTTACTTGCCGCGCATACCTATCTGCAATATATAGGATTTAGCATTATTAATTGCTAAATCTCGGGCCACTATGAATTTTAAGAAGTCGTCAAGCAGGGATTGAAGTCCACTAGCAGTTCTGGTTATAAGGACAGCATCGCCTGCATATAGTAGGACGAGCAGCCCCGTCGTCCTTTATGTGGAAAATCTGCACTTGTATCTGCTAAAACTCTATCCAGATTGTTTATGTAGAGGTTGAACAAGAAACGGGCCATAATACAGCCTTGCCGTACCGCCCTCCCAATGTTGAAATCCATAGAGACACAAAGATCCTGAGAGAATCTAACATTGGCCTTAGTTGTCCTATGTAGATCCTCTAGGAAGTTAACGATATTGCTCTCCACCCCCATGGACCTCATGGACTGCCACAGTTTGACCCAGTTGACACAATCAAACGCTGATGAAAGGTCCATGAAGGCCAAATATATCGTACCTGGGCGAGCAATCGTGTACTTACCGAGGATCATGTAAAGATTAAGGCATTGGGCCACAATTGACCACCCTGGACGGAATCCATATTGAATATCAGAAATTATCCTTGTACTCCTCTGCCCAGGAAGATAATCTTTCTAATAACACACCACCCACGCCCTTTACCACTGAGTCAAGAAGGGAGATCGGCCTATAGCAAAAGGTGCTATTACAGTCCCCCTTCTTAAGCACTGGCACAATGGTTGAAGTGGCCCAGGACTCAGGACAACCGTCCCTAGTTGCTGCAGGGTCGTGGACCAGGGTCAAAACGGACTCGATAATTCTCGCCTCGGTGCCTCCTCTAACCAGGGAGCACACTCGGCAACTCTGGGCATTAAGCTTGCCTCATCTCTACAACGGCCCCCCACAGATGCCTGGTTTCACCTTGGAGATACCCAGAAAGGGACCATCTCACAGGGAAAACCAGGATGGGTTCTCCAGCAGTCTTCAGCGCCAGGATACTCCATGGAGTCGCAGTGCGCCTTACAAGAACACCCACATTTACATTAAGCACAGCCACAAGAACCGATGCCCAAAAAAGTTGATCTGATTTAAAAAGGTTCTGTGGGATGCTGTCCGGGCCTGCTGCTTTATTAAAAGTCAACCCGGCAATCCCTGCCTCTACCTCTGTCTGCTCAAAAACCCCAGCGGGGTATTGATGACCCAGTGTATCTGGTGAGATTGCTCCGTGGGGCCCTTAAATATGTATTTAAAATGGCACAACCAATCTTCCTCAGTGATGTGGGAACCCAAATCACCCCCTGCGTCATGCTCGAAAATCGGTCTATTAACAATACTCCAGAACCTTGAACTGTTCCCAAGGGTACTCATCTCTAACAACTCCCTCCATACCTCCTCCTTTAAGGCACCCTTACGTATGGCCAGTGACTGTTTGTATTCGTTATGGCAGGCGGGTATCAGTAGTTGATTTTTCGGAGTAACATTCAAAGCTTCCCTCAGCTTCCGCGCCACCTGAGAACAAGATGAATCAAACCATCTGGGAGTTGGAGTGACTACCTTATGTGCCAGAACACTTTAGAGTTCCCCTACCTCAATGGTGATAACGTTAAATGTGCTAAGAACATCCCTTAAAGAGGAACCCGGCGAGATACAGAGTTCTAATTCGGCAGCACTTGAATCTCTTACTTCACCGTAAAAGGCAATTGGGGAGACCTGCGACCATTTAAGATGTCACCTACCGTCCGTTGGTCTTAGCGTGCCCGGTATCACCACCCTAGGGTTTTTAAATATGAGTGGGCCACTCAATTGAACACAAAGCGGATTGCGGTCACTGTAAACACTTTCCATGATAGTAAACCCACAAAATAAAAAAATGAAATTAAAATGTAGTCTATAAAAGAACTGCTACTTCTCCCCTAAAAGAGGAAACAAGGGCCTTACTATGTGGAGCAGAGAGAGACATTAGTGACATCAGGTCAAATTTATTGAGTATGTTATTCAATAATTCCCCATGAGCAAGGTCCTCAAAGTGAAATCCCTGCATTTGAGGGCAGCCCAGATCAGCCATAGTTGTAAGCCTAGGATCTCCACAAGGGTGGATGTTAAAATCACCAATCACTATTAGGTTATGTGATATAAAACCACAAAACTGCCTTATGTAGGAGCCCAGCAGAGTGATGTTACATTCCCCATGGCTACTCATTGTCGCGTTGTAAAAGTTAATCAGGCCCATACTAGCAGTCCCCCTCTTTAATACCGGAGCCTGGAGACCCAAACTTGAAGATGGGAGGATCTGAATCTGGCAGTCCACTGCCAAAGATGTATAAATGACCAGACCATCCTTGGCTCTGCCACATGCCGACGGGGAAGCTGGGACAAAGAAGGCCTTAAATCCCTCCAGGAATAAATTGCAGTCCACCAACCAAGTCTCTTGGAAACAGATCACAGAGAATTGGTTATATCTGTGGGTCGGTTTTTTAAGTGTTCAGAATGATTAGGCGCTCGACTTCTAACGGTATAGATTTGAGTTCTTGCGTTATCTAGGTAGGTGCTTCTTGGTCAGAGGAAAACCTTAACCTCTGTAAAGAGAAGTGGTGAAACCACCCCTCTTTTGTTGATTTGGCAGGAAACCAGAGCACACTATACTTATTCAAAATATCTTCCGCATTCGGAGACAGAAGCTTTACAAGCTGAACCCGGGCTGCACACGGCCGGCTTTGAATTGAGAACATTTCCCAACTGAAATAATCTCCTGACGGCACACGTAGCAATCTTCTGTGCCAATTAACTACCCGACTAGGACCGGGTTGGAATTATCACCGGCTCCCCGACCACGAGTCACGATCATTTGATCAGCCCTGATGAGTCACAGCCACATGCTGTGATGAAACACGTGTAGGCTTAAGTGATTGATACAGTGAATCCTGAAAAGTGGACACTGTTCACAAATAAAACTCTTTTGAAAAATCTACTTTGGGTGTGATCTATCCGGAATCAATAAAGTACTCAATGAGGAAGATATTTTGAATAAGTATAGTGTGCTCTGGTTTCCTGCCAGATCACAGAGAATTGTTTCGCAAACTGCGCCCAAATGGGATCCTGAAACTTATCTGCCATGCCTGCAATGTTCCATGACAGAATGTTATTGTTATGTACATCAGTGACCCCCAAACTTTGCACGATTGGAGCCTTCTCCTGGGACTTTGACTCTACAGTGGACTGCACTCAATCACACTCCTCCAACCTTGATAATGTAGAATATCGATTTGATAACTCTAGGGGAAGGGCAAGTTGGTGCAGAACTGACCGATTTAGACTGCGTGCTACTGGTGGGAGCCATTGTTCTTTTACCGCAGGAGGTCTTATCTGCCATGCCTGCAATGTTCCATGACAGAATATTATTGTTATGTACACGAGGGACCCCCTCACTTTGCACAATTGGAGCCTTCTGTTGGGACTTTGACTCTACAGCGGACTCTACAGGGTTAGGCAGTCAATCACACTCCTCCAACCTTGATAATGTAGAATATCTATTTGATAACTCTAGGGGAAGGGCATGTTGGTGCTGAACTGACTGATTTAGACTGCGTGCTACTGGTGGGAGCCATTGTTCTTTTACTGCAGGAGTTCTTTGTGTCCACCTATCTCAGGGGGCATCCATATTGCTAGTCCCAGAAGTGTACCTTTGTGTACCTGCTTTATAAAAGAAGCCTAACAGTAGAACCTGTACTGCAGACCCAAAATTTGTGGGCCAAAATATAAATCCCTGGACAGAATTCATTTGGCAAGATATGATCTGTTAAAATCCACAATAACTCAGTCACCCCCACCAATTTTCCATGAACTGCCTATCCAGCTAACTCTCACACCATGATAATGTTTTGTTCCGCCCTTAAACCCACTGTGGTATTATTAGATAACCAGTGAAGAACCTTATTCTTTAGCTGGCTAAAGTCCTCTTTGAAACCCAGTGAGAGCAGCGGCACGTTCCCCAGGATCACTACATAGGGCGTAGATTCCGGTGGAAGTTGAATAACTGGTGAGCGCTGTGATTCCACCACTGAGTACCCCTACAGCCCCTGCTGCAGACCACTGGTAATTTATGGATCTTCCAGCCCATGCAGGTGTGCAGACAGAGCCCTACTGGTTACCTGGCTTTCACTCATTGTGTCTGCCTCCCCCCGAGCTAAGTTATTTGTCTGATGCTGGATACGTGGCTGTTCCCTGTTGCTAATCAGTGGATGTGCTGGTAAACCTGAATCAATTACAGTACTGAGTCCTGAATTATCCCTTGGCCCACATGGGGCTGCAATTTGATCAGACCGATTATGCCCTGCTAATCATTTCTCAATCAAGGCTAGCCTCTCATGGATGGGACCCAGTTTTGTGTCCAGCAAGCTAGTCATCATTGCTTGGAAAGCTTCTAATACCACTGAGGGATCTATATTCGAAGTAGCCGGCGCAGATGCCATGGGCTTAGTATCAGAGTTTGATTTACATTTCTTTGCTTTGCCCCTAAAAGCTTTAAGTTTCTTTTTTGTGCCCACACCTGGCCTAAGGGTCCCCTTTGCGGGCAGTTGAGTACTCTCACTACTTGGTGCTAGATGTATATACGCAAGTTTTTTTTAAATTACCAGATTTTTCTTGTGATGAGTGAGAAACACTGCTCTCCTTGTTTTCTAATATGATAACTGGAGAAAGAGGTCTGTGCATAGCCTTAAGTGGGGCTTCTGGCAAAGAAGGTAACCCTACGTTGGCCTGAGAGTCGTCACACTACCCAGAACTGATGGATAAACTCAAGGGTTCAATGACAGCCTCCACCAAGGGTACACTAAGGCCGGCAGATGTTGGATACGGGCTATTGGATGGTGACCTCGGGAGGCGTCTATTCACTACCTCGATCTCTTTCACAATTACAGCTGCCTCCCTCAGCAAGAAAGATTCCATAGTCGTGACAGTAGCATTAGAGCTAACCTTAGCCCCTGCAGAGGCTGTTTGTAACTTTCGCCTCTCCACAACTTTAAAACTATTAACAAGCCAATACAGTGACACAGCAAAATACGTGCAAGATTAACACATATGTACCCCCGAATGTAAGGGCTGCTATTAAAATTAGTCCAGCACTCCCACCTCAGACCCCACCAGGATTCTTTATGAGGATTATTATGTCCAAAATGGAACGCCGTGCAGCAAGAATAGTCAATCCCACCTCCTCCGATGGCACAAGTCCTAATTGTCTGGGTGGTCACAGGCAGTAAATGCTAAAAGCCAGCAATGGGACGCAGCCAAGAGGGTAGGCCCAGCCCAGGCTCTTTCAGTCGTGGATGGGCGCAGACGGGTGCATTCTTGGCCTAGGCTTCGCCAGGGCACGCCTGTGCGCTTCCTGCACTGCGGGAGTCCCGGCTGCCCGTTAAGCGCATTCTGGCACTGAAGACAAGCATTGGCGCCACCCTGGTGCGAAGAACTATGGGTGTTGAATTCCCCACTGCGTACGGGCTGGATGTGGGCATATAGGTCACTCAGAAAGAAACACGGGCCCCCGCGCTGCGGGAGTCCCGGCCGCACTTTAAAACTTCTCTTAGCGCTGGAGACAAGCATTGGCGCCTCCCTGGTGCGAAGAACTGTGGGTGTTGAAGTCCCCTCTGGGTGTTGGCTGGATGCAGGCTTACAGGCCACTCAGAAAGAAACACAGGCTGACATCATCCAGTGACTGTGTGCTTCTATAAAGTGCATGGGTTCGTGACTAAACTGTGTGAATGTCTGTATCAGTATGTCTGTTGTGTAAGCTGCTGCATGGGTTGGTAAGTAGCTACATGAGTGTCTATATTGGTCATTTATTTGTGGCGTGACTATCTGTATGGGTGCCTGAGTGTTAGTGTGGGGAGGGGTGGGGGGGTGACTTTCTGCATAGATGTGTGAGTGGGTGATTCACTGGGTGTATGGGTTCAAGAGCACATTTGGGAATAGCTGTATGAGTGGGTGAGTATGTGTATGGGTGTGTTGGTGAGTGAATGGATGTCTCAGTGGTAAATGTGTGAGCAGCTTCATATCTAAAAGGCAGTATTTGTGAGTGTTGGAGTATATAAATGACTGAGGGCCAGATGTAGGTGGCCGTTTGAGGCCATTTACCGAGCGGTAACGGGCGATTTTGGCCGTTACCGGTCGGTAAATGGGTGACAGGTATGTAGGGGGTATTATTTTACCGAATCGGTAAAATGACCGAATCGGTAATTTTACCGATTCGGTAAAATAAAAATTCGGTAATTTTACTGATTCTGAGGCACCCAGATGTAGGTGGGACTCTTCAGAGTCCCAGAGGCCTTACCGAATCGGTATTTTACCATCAAATCCAATTTGATGGTAAAATACTGATTCCGGTGTGCATGCACATGTGTGCATGCACACCTATGCCATGTGACAGGCAGACCTGCCCTTAGGGCATGTATGCCTGCCACATGGCACCCAAGCCTGTTTTGGGGGTGCCAGAGGGTGTCAAAGTGACACCCCCTGCACCCTTGTGAAAATCGGTATTTACCGATTCGGTAAATACCGAATCGGTAATGCCCATTCACTCCTATGGGCTTCAAAGCCCATAGGAATGAATGGGCATTACCGATTCGGTATTTACCGAATCGGTAAATACCGAATTCTTCCGAATCGGTATTCCAGCACATCTGGAATACCTACATATCCACCCCTTAGATTTACCGATTTTTTATTACCGAATCGGTAAAATTCGGTAATTAAAAATCGGTAAATCTATTTTACCTACATCTGGCCCTATATGTGAGAGTGAATGATTGTGAGAGTGGCTGCATGAATGAGGGTGTGCTAGTAGTGGTAATGTAGTGAATGTATAACTGTATAGGTGAGTAAATGGCAGTGTTATTGATTCTGTAAATGGCTGACTAATTGTGTGAATAACTCTATGGATAAGTGGCAGTGTGTGAGTGTCTGTATAGGTGTATGAGTGCGTATGATAGTGCTGTATTGATGAGTGACTGCATGTATGAGTGACTTAGGGGTGAATGAATGGATGTGTGTGTGTATACCTAGGAATCAGTCAGTGGGTATGTAGTAACTGCTATTGGTTTGTCTATGGTTTCAAAAATGGTAGTCTGTATTTTAGAGTGGGTGTATCAAAGCTTATATCAGGGTGTGAAGAGGTGCATAAAATTATCACATCGATGATGTCATCAGTGATGTAATCAGTTATGTCATTTTAGATGCTATCAGTGATGTCACTGACCGTGTCATGAGTGATGTAATATGTGACTTCATCAGCAGTCCATTGTCGGGGTGCGAGTTATAGTTAGCTCTACTAACTATAACAGCTGAATTTGTCTGGTTTTGTACGAGTGAAATGTCTAACTAACTATAACGTCCCTGAAACCTATGTTTTTTTCTGTGAATTTCTAAGGTTTTTTAAATGCTAATTTCTAGCTATAATGTCCCTGAAACTTTGAAATGGAATTTAGTGATATTTTGTAACTTTAATATCCTAAAAATAGTTTTTGTAATTTTTTTGTTTTTGTTATTAAAAGTATATAATGTCTTCTTTTTTATTAAATACTAAATATATTTATTATACTCATCGTGTACCTATCTCGGTGGGTGCGCAGATTCAAACCGCCATATTGGTGAAGTTGTGAAGGATGCGCATTTCAGCCAGCCCACTCCGCTCATGCTTACGGGGAAGGAACAACAACGCTACTTGTCTCAGGTCTTCCCTGTTGTGATCTGCTGATCACAGTTCTAGTTGTCAGCATGCCACAGCCACTCCCTCACGGTTGGTTTACCAAACCCATGCAACACAGGTGTCACAGGACATAGGACCCTGCCAATAAAAAAGGGCCGGGGCACGTGCTGGAGGCCATTTCCATTCTCTCCCATGGCTTGAAGTACACAGAGTATGGCAGCCGAAGCACTTTGCCCGACACGGGCTTCCACGTGGCGATGACTTGAGTTCCACTGAGTTAGTGCCACCAGAGCCGAGCGGATGTGCAGCCTGCAGTGATGCAAGACCCAATTTGATAGAAGCTGCAATATCAGGGGCAGAAGCTTTATGGAGCCAGTTTTCAGGTTTTGGTTGATTGATCCTCAATGAGGAAATTGGCTAGATCAAATTGATGTTTGGGTACTGGGCGTACACAGATGTATTCATATCTGAGTAAAGGTCTGACATAATAGAAGATGCTGAAGGGATAATTTGCTCCAAATCAGAGGAGGAAAAAGTCAGATGGCAATTTAGACATGAGAAATGACATTCTAGTAAGTTGAAATGCAAATGTGAAAAGGGGCAGGAGTAGTTAGAGTACTTCAGTTCAAGAAGTTGCTTGTGAGACAAAATCCATTGTGAGGCCAAATAGAGCAAAATTGTCTTGGTGCGAGGCATGGCCAAGGAATGGACAGATGCAAATACGCTTGCCTTTAGTAGTTGTCCTAGTTAAACAGGTGTCCATCCCACTAAGAGGAGGTATGGCCAGGAACATGTAAGGTGCCAATTACAAAAGAGAGAACAGGATATAAAAAATATGAACCAGAGTCCTGCAGGTCCTCTCCTCTCCCCCAAGATTCCATGGTGGGTGAGAACTAGGCCAGAAAAGAATCAAGGTTAAAAGTAAAGTGAGGAAACATAAGCCAGTTAAAAGTGGTGTCTTTACTGTAGGACTGAGTGCAGGGGTACTTTCAGAACCAGTCACCTCCCATAAACTACAAGGATTAAAAGAGAGTGACAGATTCTGCTTGAAGAAAGTCTCCAAGTAGTAGAACAGCAGCAGGGACATGTGAAATCACTTGACAATTCACAAGGTTGTGCAGCCACACTAGATTAAGATGTGCCCATGTCAGTAAGAGGGGGCTTGGCCTGCAACATTCAAGGCGCCAATTGCCAAAGAGGGCAGGTGGAAAAATATGAACTGGACCCTGACAGTTCCTGTCACAGTCACTGTAGCATATTGATGTTATGAGTTCTAGGACCCTCATAGTTCTGGGAGGACTCTGAAGAGGAAATACGCAATATGAGGGGAGGTGTTAGGGTGTGGTTAATTGCAAAGTATGATGTACTGTTCAATGCACAAGTGTATGCTGAAGAAAAAAGTAATCTTTGAACGCAGTTGCTATGTGGAGTAATTCATCTGCATGCTTCTGAGCTTGGAAAGACAATACAACTGGCGACTAGTAGGGGATATGTGCCCAAACTGAGAGTGTGCAATTATATGGCAAACTGCTGGTGCATGCCATGTGTGCCCAGAATTGATGCAGTGCGGCCTCGAGCAGCACATGTGGAGTCAAAGCTCTGTCCCAGCCCATACACAGTTTCAGAAGACATCGAAGGCCCTGCAGAGGAGCATATTAAAAACACCCAACAAAACCAACAATGAGGCGATCAACGTTACTTCTGTGCTTTATACATGTACTGCCTTTATCTTGATACCTGTTTTTATGCCTCCTATGTACTCTCTGTAAAGTGCTCTGATACCCTATCCTGGGTCTGGTCCGCGCTATAGAAAACTTTAAAAATAAATTAAAAAAAATAAAAGATAATGACAGTGACAACGGGGTACGAGAAACAGAGAACTTACCATCAAAGTTGATTAACACCATCAGTGCTGCAGCAATTCCCCCTCTGTGCTGCAGATCCTTTACTCCCATTGTTCATGACGAGCTCAGCTTGTCTTGAGCACACGAGCAGTGTACTTCATGACGAGCTCAGCATCGAAGGGGTTAAAGCATTCTGCATCCCAGGTTCAAACACAAATCTAGTGTGTTCAAAAGTTGTCAGTGCCACCCTGCATGGGATAAGCTGTTTGAACAGCATGTGCTCTGAATGGCAGCAGAAGGGAGCACGAAATACAATGTAGCTGTATTTCTAAAATCACCAAAGCCTTTCGACTCTGCTAAGTAAAACAAACATTGTTGCCAGGTAGGCTGCATGAAATGAAACATTTGATGAATTCATAGGTGCACTAGAGGAAGACCCTGCCAGTGATTGAATGAAAGAAGTACTAAAGGAAATCTCACAGACCAGTGCAAAATCATACCAAAATGTTCAAAGAAGCATTGGAGGCCATGTTCTTTCCAATGCCAAATGTTGACTATAAAAGGCATATCTTCAACTAAGCATGACAAGAAGTTGATGAACCAATGGACAACTTTGTTGAAAGATTTGATGTACTCCTTAAACTTTGCAAGTTCTGTGACTTCACCTTCAAAAAAGCAATTTGCCTCAGAGTCTTTGATGACTGCCTTTCAGATTTGTTTAGAAGGTACATGCTGAGAGAGGCACACAATCTAGAGAAAATCCTGGTGGCTGCAAGAGCAGAAAAACAAGCACACTGTCTGACATGAAAGCAGAAACAGAACACAATGAATCAGCATACACAAGCTATACATAAGTAGACTTCTTCAAAGAAATCAAAGCTATGCTTCTCATGTGGATTTTTGTTTTTTCATGAAGGTAAATGTCCAGCCATGGGACAGGTCTACAAAAGTTGTGGGAAAGAGAACCATTTTTATAACTGTGTCGAGCCAAAATAAAAATCAAGTGGATGACGACAGAAAGAACAGAGGGATGTGTGAAAACCCCAGAAACATTCTCGCCATGTCCTTAAATCAAAAAAAGAATAACAGTTACGACAAGCAGAAACCAGCCAAAATAAATTGTCATCAAGCTCATCATACAAAGGTTCTTTGACACCACTATCAAGTATCTGCAAAGAAGATGGGTGTGCGCTGATGATATGTACCAAAGAACGGCATGCGCATGTGGGGTTAGCTGCCTCTTAAGAAGATCACAATCCAAAGCAACAAACCTAATTTAGACACTGTCCCAAAATCACATTGAAAGTGAACAATCACTCTATATCTTTCACCATAGACAGTGGTGCATTGATTAATATCATGCCAGTGGAAATGTTTAACAGCCTTACTCCTTGCAATGGCCGCTTCGGAGCCATTGCAAAGCCAACGGTCACAGCGACAATGTGACACGAAAAGACATTGGTGCAAGTCACTGTCTCACAGATTTCACCCATAGTAGTAATACCAAAAAAAAGGACAGTAGTGGAGACATCCGGTCCACAAAATGACTCCAGAATCAGACAAGGTGCAAGCACTATCATCTTCTTGCCCTCCCAGATGTTACCATGCTGTGATTGTTTCTAGGCATGGGCAGGTATCGCTCAAGATACATTCACAACTTTGTTACAGTGGCCCATTTACAGACTTGAAAAAGCAAAATTTACCATTTCAATGGTCTCCGGAATGCGACTAGAGTTTCAAAGACATTAAACATGCGATTTAGAATGCAACTTAAATGGCCTACTTCGACCCCAAGATACATACCAAACTAACAGTTGATGAGAACCTGGTGGGGCTGGAGGTAATCCTTGTTCAACACAATGGCCAACCTAATGCTCAGAGACACATTGTGGCCTATGCCAGTCAAAGCCTGCCTGAAACAGATCATACCTACTCCCAGCCGGAGAAAGAGTGTTTGACTGTGGTGTGGGCCTTCCAAAATTATTCACTGTCATCACATATCACCAGGCATTGCTTACATTTTTGTTAATGTGAAGGCTAGGATGCCCCCTTACATCGAGAAGTGAGGGCTAAGACTGCAAGAATTCAAACATCAGATCAGTCAAAAACTGGGGAAGGATCAAAACTCAGCAGATTAGTCGTCACGAGTGCCGCTACATCATCGCAGTTCGACATCCAAGACAACTGAAGCATATCTCAAATTTATTTTGAGATCCAGCACACCAGCAGCTCTTTTTGTGGAACACATTATTGCTTTAACCAATGGAGATAAAGATATAATCATAATCATAAATCTTTTTTATGATGCAAACATGGAGGAGAAGTGCCCGGCCCCTTTGTTATGATGTTGAATTCCAAAAGTTCAAAAATGCACAGGATGAGTTAGCAGTCACCCAAGAAGGCATAATATTGTGGGGGCTGAGAATTGTCAATCCTGGAAGCCTAAACAGTGGGTCATTGAGCTGGCCCATAAAGAACACTGTGGTATTGTAGCCACAGAAAGAGCCCTAAGAGATCAAGTGTGGGTCCCTTGGCTAGATAAGCGAGCCGAGAAGGAGCTGAAGACGTGCCACATTTGCAATGTCTGTCTCCCAAGGTGACGCAGTACCCAGTAAAAATGTCTGACCTTCCTGCCCATGCTTGAGAGACGTTTGCAGTAAAATAAAATGGGCCTTTAGTAAATGGACGCCATCTCATAGTAGTCATAGATGAATATTCATCGTTTACCCTGATGAAAGACTTATCTGAAGTGAAGTAGTGTGGCTCACTGGTTAGAGGCGGCAGACCTGAGAGCAGAGGACGGCCCGGGACCAGGGTTCGATTCCCGGCGCGGCAGGTTTCTGGACCAGGCCCGGGTCAGCGGACTCGATAATTCTCTCGCCTCGGTGCCCACTCTGATCAGCGATCACACTCGGCAACTCTGGGCATTAGCTTGCCTCATCTTCACTAACGGCCCCACCAGACCGCCGGGGATGCCTGGTCTCACCCTGGAGATACCCATTAAGGGACCATCTCTCAGGGAAGCCAGGAAGGGTTTTGCAGCGGTCGAAGCGCCTTGGGACCCTACGGGTAAGTAGTGCGCTATATAAATGCCTATACATTTACATTTACATCTTTGACAACCCATTTCAAAGTAATTGAACGGCTTGAGGACATCTTTGCAACGTGGGATATCCCCAAGTTCCTCAAATCTGACAATGGCTGCCCTTTATCAGCAAAGTGGTCAAAGATTTCCTGTTTGACTCAATGTCAAACACCAAAAGAGTACACCTCTCTAACCCCAAACCAATGGTGCAGTTGAACGATCCATGGGCACCCTCAAGGTGGTTATTTATGAGCGTCCATGGAGGGATTTGATCTGAAACAAGCCCTGTGCCAGGCTATCCAGGTCTATAGATCCACCCCTTCTTCACAACTTGTGAGAGTCCGTCCATCTTGCTATTTTGGAGAGCCATCAGAACAACAGCACTTAAATGGACCCTGGATTGATCAGTTAATACTGACAGAGTATGAGACGCCGACCCAACACAGAAAAGAAATATGTCAGCATATGCAGATCAGCATTGCAATGCCCAGGAGCGAGTCTTTGACGAAGGGCACTGGGTAATGGTTAAGCAGAAACCAAAATGGAAAACGGACACTCCTTTTACTGCTGATCTGTTACAGGTTGTGGCATGCAAGGGACTTATGATGACAGCGCACTGTCTTAGACAATCCATCACTCGGGATACATTACATTTTAAACACCTACCGCAACACTTACTGAGTCCTGAAACCATACCTGAAGTGGCCCCGCAAACAGTTCCGTCTCATACAACTGAGCCTATGTCACCATTGTCCAATCAGGGTGGACCTCGTTCAGCTTGGATCACCTGAGCCTGTAGACCAGTGCAAGCACCTTGCTGACTAATCGAAGAAATGTGATTTCAGTGATGTCTTCCACTTTTTTACTTAAGAAGGGGAGATGTAACATATTGATGTTATGAGCTTTAGAACCCTCTTGTGTCTGGGCTGAATCTGAAGAGGAAACACATAATTTGAAGGGAGGGTTATGGTGTGGTTAATTGCAAAGTATGATGAAATGCACAGGAAATGAGTGAAGGCTGAAGAATAAAGTAATGTTTGATCGCAGCTCCGATTAGTGGCATAATTCATCCATATGCTCCAAGGCTGGAAAAGATGCTACAGTCACCAAGCTGCGTTGGTGGCGGAGGACTTCATGGGTAAATTAACAATGCTAGCATTAAAGCTGGGAAACATAAAACGTAAAGCAAATAAAAGTGGTGCATCTGCAGCGAGGCTGCAGTAGAGTCATCCTTCAGTATTGCATGCACTACAAGGAAGTAAAAACGAGTGATGGAGTCTGGCTCCAAACAGGACTCCAAGTACTAAAAATCAATATTAGGGACAAGAGGGCTTACTAGGAGAATCCAAAAGGCCATGCAGGCACCCTAATTAAATAGGCATTCATGCCAGTAAAGGGGTGGGGGTGACCTCCACTGCAGCCTGCAAGGTGAACATTACAAAAGAGAGTGCAGGAAAAGAATTATGAACCAGAGCCTTGAAACTCCTGTCCCATCCACCAAGTGTCCTTCCTGGGTGAGGGCTGCTAGGGGAACAGGCAAAAGGCTGAAATAAAAGTGATGAATCATAAAACCTAAACTATTGAAATGCAGTGCAGGACTACTTCAGGAGACAGGCACCTCCCACACACTACAGGAAAATAATGGAGATCAACAGTCTGCCCCCAAAAGGACTCCAAGTATCAGATATCAACAGCAGGGGGTAAAACTAATCAGTATGAGAAAGCCATCTAAAGAGATGCACTAGTAACAAACATTCTTAAGGTGATGAAAGGTATGAAATGCTTGCAATAAGCAATGCTTAGTTTGTAAAAAATTATTGCCAGGGCTTTAGTCATAAAACCTAAACTATTGAAATGCAGTGCAGGACTACTTCAGGAGACAGGCACCTCCCACACACTACAGGAAAATAATGGAGATCAACAGAGTCTGCCCCCAAAAGGACTCCAAGTATCAGATATCAACAGCAGGGGGTAAAACTAATCAGTATGAGAAAGCCATCTAAAGAGATGCACTAGTAACAAACATTCTTAAGGTGATGAAAGGTATGAAATGCTTGCAATAAGCAATGCTTAGTTTGTAAAAAATTATTGCCAGGGCTTTAGTCATAAAACCTAAACTATTGAAATGCAGTGCAGGACTACTTCAGGAGACAGGCACCTCCCACACACTACAGGAAAAAAATGGAGATCAACAGAGTCTGCTCCCAAAAGGACTCCAAGTATCAGATATCAACAGCAGGAGGTAAAACTACTCAGCATGAGAAAGTCATCAAAGAGCTGCACTAGTAACAAACATTCTTAAGGTGATGAAAGGTATGAAATGCTTGCAATAAGCAATGCTTAGTTTGTAAAAAATTATTGCCAGGGCTTTAGTCAGAAAGCTTCTGCATAGTACCAAACATTCTTAAGGTGATGAAAGGTATGAAATGCTTGCAATAAGCAGTGCTTAGTTTGTAAAAAATAATTGCCAGGGCTCTAGTCAGAAAACCTCTGCAGCTTGCACCACCCATTTCCACCGCCAACATTGCCAATGACAGTACCACACAACAACTCACCAGTACACTGCTACAAGTGTGACAATTCAGACTGTTCCAGGTCCCCAAAGCTATACAAATAGCTTGTATTAGTTGTTTTAATGCATACTGAATTAATAAACAATTGCTTTTCAACTCATCTCTAAATTATGCAAAGAGTGTCACCATGTAACAGTTAATTAAGTTCTGGTGCCGACAATTCAGGGCAGGTTCTGAGCACCAGAAACCACCGGCTCAAATTTAGCACTGACAATAAGTCTGACCAATGACAACCACCAGGGGTAGCATTCTAAGTCATTATTCTTTTGCCCACCGTGCCACCTCAGATTAGACCCAGCCATATGCAAAAAAATCTTGACTCTATCCGAACTGCCAGGTCAGTCCTCCCTGGAAAGGAACAGCGGCAAACCAAGACTGGTTTCACCCTGATTGTGGAATCAGTCATTTAGAGCTAGATTCCAATGGCACAGAGAGCAAGGACACAGCTGGACATACCCCTGGCCACATAGGAAATACATACAACACAGAATAGGTGATGGGAGAAAGCTTACAGCACAGTATTCCATAGTATTAGGAAAGGAGTCAGGGGAGATGGAAGTTTGTCTCTTCCTCTTTTCATATCAGGGTGCAGAGTCAATGGAATAAGCGAGGGAGTTTGCAGCTTTCTCGTCCTCCATCCACTTCTTAGTTCTGGCATACTGTTACAACCATAAAAGCTTTCAAGTCACTTCTACAACGTAAATGTTTAATGAATTACAGGTAGTTAAAATAAATAAAACTACTTTTTACTATTACGATAATTATACATAAAACTGTTAATGGTTCCTGTGAAAAAAATGATTTATGCATGTTCATTGTAAGTTCGAGCTCAATTCACTGCAGCTCTATTTCTAATGAAATGCTGATTTATTTTTAGAAGAACCCTTGCTGTACTGTTTCTTGAAGGCCAAATATCTTTTTAGTCGCTGCTTTATGTTTAACTTCTCAACACGCAGCATGCCAGCATGCCAAAGGTCATGTGATGATCATGTCAGGCAGCTCACGAGGCGCTTTCAATTCCGGCTTCATTTATCAATAGCCCATTGTGCATGTGAGGTAATGCAAAGACATGTATGCAGCATGGGTCCTGCTTATGGTGTATTTGTTTTATTTGTGTCTTGGTTGATGCATGTTTTGTTATGAATGACTATACTGATTCATGGTCAATACAGCGCCTACGAGTTGTGACGCTGGTTGGAGAGATTTTTAGCAGAATATGGGACAGCTCGAGATATAGATCTCATGTTTAAAAATACAAATTTTTGTACTACCTTTTGCATAATATTAATAGTGTTTCAATAACATTTTAAATGAATAATAATCATATGTTTAAGTGGTGTTTATGTATATTTTTCTTTGTTTTATACATGTATTGTAATTTATTACTGGCTAATAAAATGTATTTTTAATTCATCATAAATGTATTTATAAAAATATATGTATTCTTTTAAATAAACTAATTTGTATGTGATGGACGTTGTTTAAATATATGACTTTTATAAATTATAATGTACCTTTATTTTAAATTACATTAATGTTAATTACAAATATATATATGTAATTATCATTATAATGGCAATATTTTGGAATGCAATATTATTATCACAATATTTCTGTACTTTACTTAATAAATATATGAAGTTGATATTTTTGTGTGCTAGATTTGATTTTGTTACCACCGTATTGTTGTAGCTGTCATTTCATCACACAAACATATCTGGCCATTCTTCTCCTGAACGCACATGTGCTTATTTAATAATGCAAGTCTAACATCATAGCATGTGCCTAGTATTCAATGAAATTTACGTTATGTATTTGAAAAGAGGACAGTGGAGGAATTTAACTAGGATTTTAGAATAGTTTGATAACTGTTTAAAGAAGATAGTTCCCAATGGATGCATTATCGTTCTCAATAACATATATAAATGTATTGATTTTCATTCTAAGGTCATATCCTTCGAGTATGTGAAGGTGCGAAGATTTGCATCGCAAATCTTTGGGGCCGATTACAATGTCGGGAGTAAAGCCTCCTCCCGAGAGTCAGATTCCCCTAGACTGTGTCAGAACCCTTAGACCGACTCGATCGGTTTTACAATCTACCCGACTGGTTATGATGTTCGTGGTCAGATTTTAAACTGCACAGTCTTTCTGAATCAGCTGTGACCAGCTCTCAGAGAATTCGTATTGATCAGAACCGCATCATACCTCTCTACGGGCAGCGTATCCGTCCATGCCGGTTTCCAACAGCCTCTTTCCGTCGGCCGGTCTGACACAAAAAGGCTGTCGGAAACTGACTTTGAGGGCCCCTGGTAGGCACCCTTCATTTTGCGGACTCCGTTTTCGGGCCAAGGGGGTACCTAAGGGACGCCACTGTAAAACCATGCACTATGTGGTTGGCACAATGGGGTGCCTGTGAGAGGGTGCAGTGTTTTCTGCACACATCCCATTTCCCCATAGGAGCCTGTGTTGTCAGGCGGAACACTGGCTCCCTTAAAAGTCATTGGCACTCTGACCGAACAGTGTTCGGTGGAATCATAATTTCCAATTCTGAAACGGAGTTGGCGGAAAGATTCCACACAACATCGTAATGAGCCCCTGTTAGATTTGGGGGTCTCTAGTTGGCACAAGTAGGTACTTGCGACAATTACGGACCCTTTGCTCTAGTCAGGATAAGGAGATTGCACTCCTAAATTACCCCTGCTCACCCCCTTGGTAGCTTGGCACGAGCAGACAGGCTTATCTCAGAGGCAGTGTGTAAAGCATTTGTGACCACATACAGTATCCCAGTGACAACACTACAGATGGACACCACACAAGGTTTTTATATCACAAATAAGTATACTTTATATAGATTTACCACAGACACTTTGCGTCAATGTACCTTACGATGCATTGCGCTTCCACAACAAGCAATGTTGCAGTAAGGGAAATGCGGCAAAGTTCAGATGCAAAGAAATAAAGACGTGAAGATTTTCCGGATGCAGCACGCTTCTCCGGGGATGCGAGAACTTCTCAGTTCGATGCGTGGCGTGCAGCGGCGACACCCTTTTTCAGAAGGGCAACCGCAACAGCTCCAACTGCGACACTCTTCTCCCACGATGCAATGCGACAACTACAGCGGCGACATCCTTCTTCAGAAAATGTTACGGCAGCAGCTCTGACGGCGGCGCACTTTTCGCGGATGCAAGGCACTTTTCTCGATGCCGTGCAATGCGACAGTTCCAGTGGCGATACCCTTGTTAAGAAGTGTGAAGGCAGACCCAGCGACGGCGACACACTTCTATCTCGTTGCGAGACTCTTCTCTCGATGTGTTGCAGTGCAACAAATTCAACTGCGACACCCTTGTTCAGAAGTGCGGCAGGCAGCAGCAATGGTGACACTCTTCCTCTTCATTGCGACACGCTTCGATCTCGTTGCGTCGTGCTTCCAGCTCCTTGCGACACGCAGTTCCTCAGAAGGCCCAAAACAGCAGCAGGCACTTCCAAAAGAATTCTGTGGAGCGGGGGATTGAAGTCTGTTGTCCCTGAGACTTCAGCAGGAGGCAAACTCTTTTCCAAGCCCTTGGAGATCCTTCACAAGTTGAAAGCAAAGTACACAAAGTTCCTTTCTCCTTCCTTTGGCAGTAAGGCAACCACTGCAGGTCAATCCCCTAAGCAGCACTACAGCTTAGGAATATTCTCTCCTCATTTTCTTCAGGTTCCTCTGCACAGTAAAGGTTTCTTCTCGTAGTCCAAAAGTGATCTAATTTCATGGGATCAGAGTCTCAATATTTATAACCCAAAATCCTTTGTTCTCTTCTTTCAGTGAGCAGGGCAGAGACATCAGCCACTGCCCAGGAGGTAAAGCTAGCATTGTGGAAGGCAGGCACAGGCCTATTCAAGGTGCAGGTGCAAGTCCTCCCTCCCATCTAGATGCAGGTCTCGCTATTCACCACTGGGCTGACTCAACCTGTTTCTTGGAATCCACCAGCCCTGTCACTCACAAACTCCAAACAAGGAATACACAACCTAGCAGAGGCAGGTTAGGCAAGCAAATACCTACTTTCTAAAAGTGGTATTTGCAAACACAGAATGTTAAAACCAACTTCACTAAAAGATACATTTTATCATTCTGATTCCAGGCACATTAAACTTGAATTTCTACTATGTTCTCTGAGTCAGTTAGGATTATAACATGTAATAATTCTAACAGCCCATTCTGGTCTATGGAGAACAGGTAGCCTTGCAATAGTGAAAAATGAAAATGGCTGTAATTCACTATTAGGACATGCCACACACATCAGGGCTTGTCCTACCTTATACTTACAATGCACCCTGCCTTAGGGCCTACCATAGGGGTGACTGATATGAAGAAAAGGGAAGGCTTAGGGACTGGCAAGTGGGTGCACTTGCCCAGTCAGCATGACAGTACCAGACTGCACACAGGCTCTGCAATGGCAGACCTTAGACACATTTTACAAGGCGGCTTCTGTGGGTGGCACAACCAGAGCTGCAATCCCACCAGCAGCATTTGGATTTACACGCCCTGGCCACACTGAGTGCACTGTACTAGGGCCTGACAAGTAAACCAAATAGCCAAACAAGGAAACCACTGATTAATACATCAATTTATAATAGGGAGCACTTGCACTGTGGCACTGGACAGCAATGGCACAGTGCCCAAAACATCTAACACCATCAGCAAGAAATTGAAGGGAGACCCACGCAAATGGTGCCAGGTCTAACAGCCCCTTTGTGTGCTTTGCAAAATGATTGAAGTTTAAAAAATGGGAAAGCTTCAGCAATCGATCAGCCCTGATGCACAGAAGGGTTTCCTAGGGCAATCGTGGGCTTTTGCCACCTATCCATTTTTGCCTTTGATCCCCACACCTTCAGCAAAGCCAAGATCCACCTCTGCAAGACCTCTTACTCCCTTAGCCTCCCAGCTTACCACAATTCATTGATTGAGAAATTTGGCATTGGTGACAGGGGAGTCTTGCACTACAATTTGCACTGTCTTAACAGTGCAAAATATCAGTGTATGTCAGTGTGAATGTTGTTATTGCACTAATCATTCAGTGCTCATCACTTTGCTCTATGTTGGCAAGTTAAAATGGCTAGGGAGAATTGCCTGCCCACTGTTAAATTACTCAGCAATGCACATAATATGGTGGGTTCTCTGCACTTGATAAACAAGAAAGTTCTCTTAACTACCTGAAATAGAAATATCCGCACCTAAGCATAGCTTAGGAAAAAAGGCAAGGCTTAAAAAAAAGTGAATACTATTTAAAATGGTAAAATCCAAAGAGAAAAGAGAGAACTTGTCAGAAACAAAGGACACACTGGTGTTATATGATATTCGCCAAGGGCCTCAGCAGTTTCTCATTGCAGACAAGTACGGGCCCAGCCACTACTTTGGGGCCTCCGCCACCAGTGCGGAGGCCCTTTGTGAATCAGCCCCATAGTTTCACAATGAGAGCCACAAATAACCTATATAAGTAAATAGGGTGTCACAACATGGATCCAGGTGTTATTGAGAAGTGCGACAATGCATTAATCAGAACAGATATGGTACTACTGCAGTGTGCACTCTCTGCAGTGCACCTAACAATGTCTTTAGTAGAACAAGATGGCTTGAGATACCGTAAGACAAAGAGGGCTTGACAAAAGCAAAAGTAAGGAAACAGATTATTATGAAATGAAATGGGTTTATCAGAAATCAAAGCAATAAGAGCTACAGAGACAACCCGTTTGATCCTTTGACATTTCTCCCATTTGTGAATTGCTGATAACTGAACAGGAGATAAACATGTCCTCGTTTCCTCCAGTAAGCATGTTAGATTTGAAAATCCCATTCCCGCAATGCACTCATTTAGTGCCATATTAGATCAGCAGTGTGTGGCTAAATAGACGCCATTTGTATTCACGTTATGCAACCCACTAAGTTATCCCTGTAATGTACAGGCTTCAGTCAGCGACTGTGACTCCATTTTGTATTTCATAATCCCTATAAGGCTGTTCATACTGTGCCTGAACTAGGCCTCATTACTCGTATTGCTTGCCACAGCAAAACACCATATTTCGTTATTATTTTCTCTTCTGTTCAAGGCTGTTTCTCGACTTACTAATGAATACGCCATTCTCCCCTCACATACCTATCCAAGTGTATAGTTCTGCTCCCATGTAAGGAGACTCTGAGGCTCATCACGGTAACCTTGAGTTGCCGATATCATGTACCCATCTTGCAGGTGGTAGCTCATCCCTCTGTGCCCTCTTTCTTCATGTTCGGCCCAGGCCGGTAGCTTTCCACTGTGGGCATGGTTGGAGGCTCTGGAGTAGAATCATTACGTGTTGTAGACTGTTGGGGGGTCAGTCCCTCGGCAGACATCATAGGGTGCAGGTCAGATTGAACTCCTCTGCAAAGTTTTGCTAATAAGTGTATGTTTGTATACTCTACTGTCTGACCGACTCTTCATTACTTGGGAAGGCATAGCAGGTGGTTGTAAGTAACCCGAGTGGCCCTATGGGCCACTTCCTTCAAACAGAAGGTGTTCAAATCTTTTTTGTGGTATGTAATCACAATTGCTATCTTTTGAGGATACTACTTGTTAAGGTGAGTGATCATACAATGTTATATTTGAACAAAACGGAGATTTGGGTTGAAATAAATGTCATTAGGCTTCTCCGTAGGCCTTGATTCTGAGTGTCCTGAAGAGATATCTAAAATGTATCACGTCAAATAATATCCAACATCCATGTTTTTTAAAGTATCAGGTATCCTAAATTCTACCTGCTAGTGTACATAACGTGCATTTCAGTGTGTGCCACACAAAAACACTTACATTTAAACTCACTTGCATTATCCTGTATCAACAAGTCTCATTGAGGAGGCTGTCTGCCTAGCCCAATATTACCAACAGTCAAGGGCCTCTGACCACTACTTTCTCTCAACATAAACGAAAACAGATCCTTTAAACTCTTTACATGAAAATGAAAAATGAAAAGCTGTTTCTCCTTTTAAAAGAGCAATTCTAATAGGTACAAGGAAATGAAAGAATCAACCATTTGTTGTATCCACTGGTAAAAAGGAGGGATTTCACACAGGAGAAGTAGTAAAAACACTCCCAATCATGCTAGAAAAAACACATAATTAGAAGCGGATAGATAACTCATTTTATTAAACTAAATAGACTTTGAGTCCAGATGACAATGGAAGTTGGAGTGTAGAAAAAATACTTCCGCTTCCTACATCCTAAAACGGTTGGATTTTGAAAGAGAAGTGGTTAAAATTACTTGTTCAGTTTAGTATCAGTCAATACTTATCGAAACTTGAATAATGATGCATTTTTCTGCTTTGTTATGACCATTTTGATTACTCTATATGAGAGCTAAGCCTTCTTCCCTTCTGACATTAATGGTGCAAATTCTAATTGTTGCATTGCCCTATACCATACTTATGATGAGAGCTAGCTCCCCGTTAACTTGCAGGTGGCTATTACATTAGGTCTATAGTGATGCATAATGTTTTTTAAAGGATTCTTTGAGGTTTAGCTATAAAGAAGTTTAGATCTCTGCTAAAGCTCACACAAATGATCCATATGGAGGAGCCTATGATCAAACCCCTACACCCATTACATGTATCTGGTCTGGCCCTATAACTTTTCCGGGTTGGGACTGGCGGTCAAGAGGATACCAACTTTGCAGATTTTGACATCTCAATGGTGTTTGGCAAAGGAGACTTCTCTACGACTGGAGTTGATGACAGAGCAAGACATCCCCACCTCCCACAGGTGTTAGCATTAGAATGGTTCTGGAGAGCAGTCGACTGTCAGCAGCAGTGGTGCAGACTGCTTTCCTGTTGAATGGGAAGGATATCTTAGAATCATGTTAATATTTCAAGATGTCCACTGCATTCAGGAGCAATGAAGAATACGGGCCATATTGCAATGGTCTTGTCTGCCTTTTCATGACAAAGCACCCTCAGTTTTCACCTCCAATGTTCAAAAACTAATTAACCTCCTTTAAGCCTCAACAATAAAAATACCCTTTAGTATAACCCATCAACTGGCTTTCAATTTAATGGAGCCTTTGCTCCATCAAGTTAGAATTCAATGTTGGACTTATAGGGGTCTTTAAAGAGCCACTTATTAAATGTCATGTTTGAGTAGCCATCATTAACAGCATGAGATGAATTACCTGGGAGTGTCCATTAATTTACTGTCATTTTGTCATCATTATTGTTTTCAATCCATATGTTTTCCCTGGGAATGCAGTGAACCTTATCGTATTTTTGCCTTTCCTTTCAGTTTGTAGTATATTTCCTAGCACTTCTTAACCAGTCATGAATGCGTTTGCCCTTCTGTTATAAAAAAAAGCCAAACCTATTGACTTTGCCAATGACTGTTTTTACTGGGAACCAATCATTTTGAAGCAACTGAGAAGAAACTGAACTATATTTCTTCTGTCCAAAAGTCAATACTGTAATTCGTTGAATATTGTGCAGCCTTCTTACAGATTTGAAAGGAAGGCACATGTAGACTGAACCACAAAACCCCATGCAGGGTAGAGAGTGAATATATTCACCACCAAGACGTTATGAGAAAAGATTAGCAAGGAAAAGACTCCACCAAATAGATTTTTACTAAAAGTCACATAGCAAAAAAATAAATCTCTTCCACACAGAAGAGATGTGCTTTCAGAAGAGGACAAGCACCTATTGAACTAGTCTATAGCTATCATCCCATGAATTGGTGAGGGTTGTGAGTCAGAGTAATATCCATCGTGGAGCTGTTTCATGTAAAGCGGTTTTTTTCTTCCACGTATGACATTTATCTTCCACGCCATTGGTGGATTTTGTGGGCTTCTAACAAAAGTCTTGCAGGAAAGTTAGAATGACCAACTGGTTGAAACCAATTTTACCAATACTATATAAGAGCCAGCGCACGTGCGCTATAATACTGAGTAACAGTGTCACAGTGCTCAGTGTCCTTTTACCAGACAAAAAAATAAAGTCTAGAAAAATAATACAAATTTGAGGTTTCCATATAGTAAATATGCTACACCTTCCACACCGTTTTTAAGAATATTTTACATGCTTCTTACTTCTCCTGTTGTGGCGTGATATGACATTAGAATAAGATATTTTCTCTGAACAGTTTTATTGTGTGATTTTTATAATCTTTCACTGTTCTTAATGATTACCAACAAAGATAAATAAAAACTGCATTTTCCTTATGTGCCATTACTGCCTTTCGGTATCTCGTACTGTCAATGTATTACCCTTTTTTGGAATGTCATTGGTACTATCTATCTAAAATGCTGACTGGAACAAAAAGTTTAAATAATTACTACTAGCTAAAATCTGGGTAAAATTGCTGTCATTTCATTTGTGTTATTTTCCTTGCATCCTAGCATCAATTTTGATGAAAAGATCCATTTTGTGTTGAAAACAATTTGGTAAAATCACATGACCCAAAGAATAACTGACTGTGTGATGATCATTTATGTTGTTCCATTGTTCCCACAATATAATTTCTACCTGAAAAGCTGAATTATACAATGTCGCATTATGGCAGAAAGACTTTTGCCATATATTGTGTGAGAGCACGCTGCCGTAAATAGCATTTTGCCCGGGCCTAATTTGGCTAGGTTTCTTGAATTTCGAGGAATACAGATGTTTGTGGGCTATAGATAATTTTGAGACCTTCAATTTAATAATTCCTACTTGTTTAAATGTTCAACATTTGAGCTTTTCGCCAAAAACGTTTTCTAATACGTCCCAAATTTCAGAAACCCTATACTTAATTATTATTCTTCCAAATAACTCACCCATCCTCAAAATTAGCTAATAAATGACTTGCAAATTTTAAAAAGTCATTGTACAGATTTTGATTTTCCAAGAATTTAAGAGTGCTCTAAAATATCTTGTAACTTTTTTTTCCAAGTCTAATTCTAAAAACTCCTTGGAACTTTAATGAAACGTTTTAATTCAATGCCCATTTGTAGCCCCACATGCTTCATTCTCTGACTGGTTCTTCTGGCAGCTGAATAGAAAAAACGAACCCTGCCAGAGCAAATTGGTTGGTCCCTAGGCGGGATCCTTTCAATTAGGTTGCGAGTGACTGAGAACACCTGTCTGAGTGGACAATGAATAAACTAATAATTCAGCCGTTATTGAAAAATGTACAAAAATTTTATTTACAATACATAAAAAGAATTTATTCTGTATAAATACATAATCCAAAAAATATATCAAAGAAAGAAGATAAGCACATGAGTCATAATCATAAGTCCCACATATTCCCTCAGTCACTCAGAAACATTCATTCTCTTTCAGCGCTTCAAGCATTCAATTCATACATACTTCAATCTAACGTATACTCATGATATTCAGTAAAGATACAGTTTTAAACTAAAGCTACAACAAACTGTGATATAAAGCAATTGAGGAGGCAACAAGCAGTAAATGGTTTTTTGAGTTGATACTGCACATGTGCCATCCAGGAGGAAATGGTTCTTCTGGCAGACCAGGCTGTATCTTGGGCTTTGTAAAGCCAATTTTATCAAGAGAGGTTTCATTTTGCTTCTGCTGGTCAGTTCTAGCCACCGCATTCCTCTTCTCTGTCCTCCTAGCCTCCAAAGGAGGACTTTTCATGGGGAGCTGGAATTTCGGGCTCCTTGCACCAGACCTGACCTCAGCCTGGCTCCTGCTGCTCTTCTCTGGCTTCTGTGGTCATCTTTCACAGCCCCTTCACAGCCGGCCAGCAGAACACCCTCCCAGCCACACTCCCCAGGTCCCAGAGCCTCCTAACATCTTGAACGCTGCCTATGTGTCAATGAAGTCAAGGGCTAGTGAACAGAAGGTCCACCATTCATGGTTCCCCAGCAAGTCCATTCCCACAAATTCATCAGAGCCCATTAAGGGGCCAGCATCACTGGCCCTGCTCCTGGGGGTCATCTGGAGTTAAAGTCCTTGCAGGACATCAGGTGGCTTCTCCTTCCAGATGGTCATTCTTTTGCAGTTGTCACTACTATATTGCGTGTCTCTCATCTGCCTCTTCCTTGTACAATAACTTTAAAGTAGGGTTGTGAATTTCTAAAAGCCAGGAAGCCCTGGCCAATCCTAGGGTACCACATCATTAATCCAGCCCTGCAGGAACATGTTTGTCACTATTTTCAAATAATGGATCACCTGCCCCATTTAGTAGCCAAGTGCATGCTAGATTACACTTTGCGCGTATTTACAAATAATTATGCATAATTGTGTGGTAATTATGTGTAATTAGGCAAGACAAAATTACACGAATTACGTACACTCCTAGTCATAATACCTGTAGATATGATGATGGGGACTCTAACAAACACTTGGGGGCATTATAATCACTAGATTTATACCTTGCCTGAAACCATAGGCCTAAGCGGTGTGAAACTTCACACAGACCTTATGTAAGCACTACAGACCTACACTATGAATGCCCACTTACATTATAAATTAAGAAACAAGTAGGGTCTGGCGTACAACACAGTAAGGCTGCGCCCTATCAAGAAATAAACAAAACAATTTGCCAGTACTGTGAAACGAATGATAAAAATTACATTTGAAGAGCTCTCAATTGCTCTCTCAAGCTGACCACTTTTTCAGTCAATGCAAATTAGAAACAAAAGGACTTTCAAGATAGTTGTTTATTAAATTTAACTTTCAATTTTTGACTATTTTTTCAGACTTTGTTTTTTTGTTTTTTGTTTTATCAAATATCTTTGTTCAAAGGATCATACAATATATACAACAATATACAATCAGTTGGGAGGAGAAACAAGTGAATGGGCCAGGGGAAGGTCAATGAAACATTTTGGACAACATTTAGACACTAGACGTACAATTAGACACTAGACAACAAAAACCATAGGTAGTACATAAGAGTTGGGGTTGGTAGAGGTTGCTGGCGTTATTTACAGCTATTTCCAACAAAGCAACAGTGTTTTTTAATCCTAAATGCAAGTTGTTTCAGGGGTTTTCCTCAAATTGAATGAAAAACTATAGCTGTCTTCTTGTCATTCAATGAAATGAGCCATATTTTAATAAAGCTTGACAAAAATCAGATCATTTAGCGCCTACAATTGGCCTTAATTTTGTACAAAACAGCCACTATAGTGGCGCCAACATTCAACTACCACCTCAATAGGTCATAGGTCGACGCGTTTCAAATCCTACATAGATGTGTAGGATTCTCTTCAGGACCAAACAAACTCAATCTGTGAAAAACAAATGAATAAAAGCTCTGTCAGTGGAAACTAAAGAAAGACTCTCAACTCACATTCTACATCCATCCACTCTCAGTATATTACCTGTCACTCTTTTGACTGTGTTTTTAGGCGTGAAGAAATACTGAAAGGAAGTGAGATAATATGTTTCAGATATTGGGCACATAAATTGAACGTTTTTTAGAGACTCCGTAGCGATCGTATTGGTACTTACAGAGTAATAAGGTGAATCATCCCCTTTTAATCCGTATCCAAATGGTTAGCTTTTTCGGTTCCAAAGAAGGGGCGGACTCGCCTCGTGGAGTCAATCTATGGTGGAGAAACAACGGATGAGGTTATTCCGTTGTGAGATTTAGGCGACCTGCAAAGCGAGCCAGAGAGCACCGGCATGGCGTGCAACTCCGCTCGGGGAAACTAGCTAAATCGCGGGCGCTGTTTACCTGAGGCTGCGTCTTTCTCCTCCAGTCTGGGTCGCGGTCGACTTTGAAAACGCGATACCAATGGGGCGGAAAACAAATCAGGAAATAAGACAAAGGTTGTCCCAACATAAATCACGGATAAAGAGGAAAGTGGTCACTGCCCCACTAGTCCAACACTGGATTGACCAGCTCCACGGTGAACACGACCTAAAATGGACTGTTATTTCGAAAATTGATCCTGACCCAAGAGGCGGAGACGTAGAGGCCAAATTGCGACAACGTGAAGCCATGCTAATCTTGAAATTTAATACAACCACACAAGGCTTAAACGAAATGTCGGAATTGTACAGTTTATAAAAAGAGCTTAAAATGTACCCAGGAAAGTGCCATCACTGTTTTCAACCATGGCACCCTAATCTTGTGTCTCACATATGACCGCAACGAGGAGCCGGAGGGCTCTCCGGCAGACCTAAACTACAAATCCCATGAGTCCCCCTTTCGCAAACCGGGAATGATCTGGAGTAAATAGAGGCATTTCCGCCCCATTGGTATCGCGTTTTCAAAGTCGACCGCGACCCAGACTGGAGGAGAAAGACGCAGCCTCAGGTAAACAGCGCCCGCGATTTAGCTAGTTTCCCCGAGCGGAGTTGCACGCCATGCCGGTGCTCTCTGGCTCGCTTTGCAGGTCGCCTAAATCTCACAACGGAATAACCTCATCCGTTGTTTCTCCACCATAGATTGACTCCACGAGGCGAGTCCGCCCCTTCTTTGGAACCGAAAAAGCTAACCATTTGGATACGGATTAAAAGGGGATGATTCACCTTATTACTCTGTAAGTACCAATACGATCGCTACGGAGTCTCTAAAAAACGTTCAATTTATGTGCCCAATATCTGAAACATATTATCTCACTTCCTTTCAGTATTTCTTCACGCCTAAAAACACAGTCAAAAGAGTGACAGGTAATATACTGAGAGTGGATGGATGTAGAATGTGAGTTGAGAGTCTTTCTTTAGTTTCCACTGACAGAGCTTTTATTCATTTGTTTTTCACAGATTGAGTTTGTTTGGTCCTGAAGAGAATCCTACACATCTATGTAGGATTTGAAACGCGTCGACCTATGACCTATTGAGGTGGTAGTTGAATGTTGGCGCCACTATAGTGGCTGTTTTGTACAAAATTAAGGCCAATTGTAGGCGCTAAATGATCTGATTTTTGTCAAGCTTCATTAAAATATGGCTCATTTCATTGAATGACAAGAAGACAGCTATAGTTTTTCATTCAATTTGAGGAAAACCCCTGAAACAACTTGCATTTAGGATTAAAAAACACTGTTGCGTTGTTGGAAATAGCTGTAAATAACGCCAGCAACCTCTACCGACCCCAACTCTTATGTACTACCTATGGTTTTTGTTGTCTAGTGTCTAATTGTACGTCTAGTGTCTAAATGTTGTCCAAAATGTTTCATTGACCTTCCCCTGGCCCATTCACTTGTTTCTCCTCCCAACTGATTGTATATTGTTGTATATATTGTATGATCCTTTGAACAAAGATATTTGATAAAACAAAAAACAAAAAAACAAAGTCTGAAAAAATAGTCAAAAATTGAAAGTTAAATTTAATAAACAACTATCTTGAAAGTCCTTTTGTTTCTAATTTGCATTGACTGAAAAAGTGGTCAGCTTGAGAGAGCAATTGAGAGCTCTTCAAATGTAATTTTTATCATTCGTTTCACAGTACTGGCAAATTGTTTTGTTCACTTACATTATAAGGCCTATACTAGGTCAGTTCTAATCCATTAAGTGGCTACCTATGTGAAGATAATAGGCCATGCAAGATGATAGTCTCATATGCGCAGGACATATGTGTGTACAAGCCTGAGCTCACATGTTTATATAGAGCGAGCCCAGAGATTTGGTAATCTGCAGAGACCTTATATAAAAGGTAGAAAGTGGCTGATAGGACTCGGTCCTATTACCCTACTCAGGTAGTGAGACTTGCTTACAGCAAAAGTCCACAAAAACAGGTAGATAATTGCAAAATATCCAGGGAGACTAAATGGGAGGAACCAATTTCCTACAGCTACAGTGATAAAGATAAACAAGACTGGAAGCCTTATCACGAATGTCAAGTGTGAGAAGTTGGCCTGATATGTAGTGTTTCCAATTCTGGAACCACTTGGTATCAGTCCAAACAAACCCCAAAGATGTCAGGTTGTAAGTCAACCTTGTTAGACAAGCTATCCTAGTGGTAGCATGGACTAAGCAGCCTTAAAGGCTTAACTTAAGAGGTCGTGTTAAGCGAGCTGTTTTACCACATACAATCCTGTAATCAAATGAAAGGACACCACACAAGTATATATTATAAAAATATATGTATTTATTTCTAAATTACTCCCCAGTACTCTTTATGAGGAAAGGGGCACAAGCGTTAAATCAAAAGCACTGTTACACATATAAAGTTGCACAATTATGGATGAGGGCGGGTGGCCACTCAGACCATATACTAAAAAAATGGTATAAGTAACACTTATCGAACAATGGTTAGGCCTAGGGCCTAGAGATTCGCTGGGAGCAGTCAGGACTAGCAATGATGAAGTCGGGAGTAGCCCACAGGAGACGGGTGCAGCACGGAAAGTGCGGCGCGCACCAATGCACTGTCAATGGTGCGTAAAAGTCAGTTCAAGTGAATTAAAAGATGCTTCCGCTGAACCTAGGAACACAAAACTTTAGTCACAGACCCTAGAGGTGTGTACCAGTGTATAGACACCAGCGTTGCAATGTTACCTCACCCACAGGCCGTGGGTGCACAGGGTCGAAGTGGCGTCAGGTTCTGTCACGCAGGTTCTTGGTGCTTGAAGCTGTTGCAGCTGCAGGCGCTGTGAAGCAGAAGTGTCTGGTGCGATCCAAGGGTGGATCGAAGTAGAAAAGTACCTGAAAGCAGAGGGGACAGAGTCTGGGTCACTCAGCAGTGACCAGGGTGGAACCAGGACGGAACCAGGCAATGTCGGGCGCAATCAGGCGGTTGTTGATAGGCTTCTCTCCGCTGTCACGATCTGTCCCACGTAGGCTCTCGCCGTCAGCACCGTCGGCTTCAAGATTGCAGCAAACAGCACTTGGCAAAAGCAATCCACGCGGAACCGGGAGATTGCTTATCACTCGAACCAGGAGGGTCAGAGTGGGTGCTCCTTTTCACAGGAGCTGGTGCAGATCTGGAGCAACCAGAAAAGCGAGTCGTATTTCAAGTTTCGTCGGCACAGGGGCCACAAGCCAGCTGGCAAGTGACCGGGCCAACGCGTCGAGCGCACACAAGCAGAAGGGTCCCACGCAGCACTCGTCGAGTGTGGAGGGGTGAGCTTTGGTGCAAGTGGAGCTCGGGGCTGGGGCTTCTCAAACCCCGGTGCACAGCTTCGAGGATCACTCGTGGGCTGCACGGTCAGCGTCTCGTGGCCTTTTCAAGATGGCGTGCTCCACGCTTCCGGTCGCCTCCACGGGTCTCAGCTCTGCAGGGACTGTGGATCGGGCAGGTAGAAGGCAGGCAAGCTTGATCTCGTCGATCTCTGTCGCTCGAGTTCCGGCGGGAACTGCAACAAAGCAAGGGTCGAGGGCTGGATGGTGCCTGTTTGCACAGGGTGGTCACTCCTTGACCACAAGGGAGATTCTTCAGTCTTCTCACGTCGTGTAGAAAGTCGAAGGGTCCAGAATTCGTTTCTTATGTTTCTTCAGGATGATCTGAGTTGCATTGGGACTGCTCCCCCTCTTATTCGAATCTGGGGGGTTGGACATCCTGCTAGGTCCCCTCCTATGGGTGGGACCCAGGAAGGGGGTGGTTACACCCCTCTCCTTTGATCCTGGCCGCGCTGGGACAGGGGCTGGGAGGCCCCAGAACCGGTTTGGCCGGATTATGCAAGGGGCAGCCTTGTGCTCCCCAGGCAGTGTCTGGTTTCTTTGAAACCTCCCTACTCCAATCCACTATCTCCTGTCTGGGGTGGTTTGACACCGCCCTGTGACAGGAAACTCTTTGTCCAGGCCTCCTCTGCCGGGTTTCGGTCAGCAGCAGGAGGCCAGACCCGTGTCTGTGGCAGGGGCATCCATTTTGTGGATCTGAGGCTCATTTTAAATCAACCGCGTTTCAGTAAAGTAACATGTCTTCTCCCTCTAGAAGGGTGGAATGCTACCCCCGTCGCCAGAACTGGCGAGGGGGTAGTATTCCAATTCGTATGACACCTTACACGACATGTTTTGATAAAGCCAAACCAAAGTTGCTATATAACCGCGAGGATTATAAGGCGCTTAAGAGTATATGGTATGGCATTATCCCGGATCAGCTTAGGGAGTTGTTCCCGACAGCTGCAGACAGGCTCAGCTCATGCCAGAGCACCATCTCACATAAAACCACGCACTCTGCCTCCAGGATTGATGAGGCCTCCATAGGAGTGGCTTACAGGCTATATATGTGTCCAGATATAGGTTTAGATATAGGTATACTATATCTAAGCAAGGGGTGATTACACCCACTTGCCCCAGCTGAGTGATCAGCCAGTTGTGTCAATTTAAGAACCAGCCAGGGGTGGCAAAAGCTATGCTTCAGCCCCTGGTAGGCCTTGGTGACACCTATGCCCTGAGCACCTATAGTGCATGGTACAGGGGCTGACAAGGAGTCCATTTCCAATTGTGGTATGTACCTATAGCACATGTATTATAAATTTAGAGAGAGAACAGCAGGCTGGGGGTCTGATTAGCAGGCCCACAGCCTCAGTAAGTCGAAAACCAGTGAAGCAAAAAGCAAAAATTGGGGTGACCATAGGATAGCAGACCCTACTCTCCTACATCAAGCGAATAACCATAACCATACAGTAGTTTTTTGCCCACTAGTCCAAACCCAAAGGGGAAGCCAGACAGGGGGATCCGCATCATTTTAATAATGAAAGACAAAGAGGCACTATGTTTAACAAAGCTATGTTACAATACGCAAACATCAAACAAAGTTACCAATAGGAATTAAGCACTTGGAATCAAGGTGTTGGAAGAGCAACCTAAACATAGCCATCTACTTAGACATCTTTGCACTTTGCAGTAGACAGATCGTTGTGCTCCAGTCCAGAAACTGTCTAGTATGTAATTGCAGTCAAATACGTTGACTTTATTAAGAGAGATATTGAAAGTCATAAACTGTTTATTACAAATCCTGATGAAAAATGAAAATAATGTATGGTTCACAATAAAACAGACACTGTGCTGTTATTGTAGCTCACCTTTAACCAATATTTACATTTTTTTTAAGGGTTCAGACACCAATCATATTTAAACATCGAACTGAAACCAGTTTATTCACATGGGCAGCTCTCGATGAAAAAAAATCAAGACCCTGTAATATGTGGAATCCCGCAGGGTTTCATACTATCTCTTGTCATCTTCAACTTTTACATGGAGCTGCTTGGCGCTCTACTCATAGACAAAATTCACGAATATGCCGATGACATATAACTCTCGATATTCAGTGCCTACCTGAAGCTCAATCCAATCATGACAGAATTCCTGTGATTTGCCAAGAACCACAAATAAAATATAGTACTAACCTGCCTCAATGACATGAACCTTGATAGCTTCAAGCCCCAACTCTCACTGAGGGAAAAGTCGCTTACCTGTAGCTATATTTCATGAGAACTTTGAAATTGTGGAAAATATAATCACCAGTTTCCTAATCCAATTTCTTATTGGATGGACACCCTTTGTCCAAATTACTTTGGTACTACTTAGTGAATCCATTTTTATTCTATGTGCCAATTCATGCTGAACCTTTTAAAAGTTGCCTTTTGATGAACCATGTGTTGGCTGCCAATTTTTTGAAACAAATTTGCAATTGTGGTCTATGTAAGAATTTGGGATTACTTTGGAATTAAACATCTGAACCTTATCCATTGATTTTGAATGGAACTAAATGTCACATATGCTTTGGTATCTCTTGTTTCTTGTTGTGGAATTGTAAACCTTTTTCAGATTACTATCAACATACATTCCAGTGGTAGACATGTTTAGGATACAATGTTAGCTCCATTAATGTTTTCGTATGATCTCCATAGAAACTTGACTAAAAGTTTGGGTGTGTGATTATCTAACCATGCCCACCATGCCACCTCAGTTTAGTGTGACTATCTAACATTGCCCACCATGTCACCTCAGTTTTGCCCGAGCCATATGCAAATTGGTCTTGACCCTGCTTCAGCAGCAACAGGCCAGCCTGAACTACCAGGCAAGGGGCCTCCCTGTATCGGAACACCAACACCGGTTTTGCCCTGATCAGAGCTGATCAGTTGTTAGCTTGGTCCCACTAGCACAGTCAACAAACGACCCCTGTTTGGGCAAGCCCTTGCCATTCAGATACAAACGGTGATGGGAGGAATGCTTGCAATGAGTCTAACCATTGGCAATTGCTAGAGGTTGCATTCCAGCTCATTGTTCTTTTGACCACCATGCCACAAGAGGAATAGTACATTGTAATAATTTACACTTAAGGGGGTAAAACCATTTGCAATTGTGATCCTATGAGCAAAAGAACAAAGGTGGAGACTCTTTAAATCAAACAAGAGCTGGTCACCACACTGATCTCAGTAGCACTTTAATATACTTATTTTTGATTGGTAGGCACCCCAAGTTTGATGCCAGAAATTCTGATGTCTTGATATAGATCTTGAAGAGGGTAGCAGGATTTCTGGGTTGATGCCATTTCGTTTGAGATTATAGGGTAAGTGCATTGGTTTGAAAATGAGTAATGTTGAAAAGGAATATTTTATTGGTCTTCAGTGGCCCCTCTATGTCATTGGCATAAATGGCTTGACTCATCTCCTCTCTCATACTTTCATCATACTATTCCTCCAATGCCATCACTCCCAGAATGTCCACCTAGTAAACCTTCTCCATTTACTTCCTCTACCATGCCCATTAAAATGCAAAGAAAGCATTCAAGCCTTGTATCAGACCCTACCTAGGTAGGGCCTGATTTGGAGTATAGCTGATATTTATTGCATATGATAAATAATGATACCACTGGGTATGTCACTTATTGAGTGCAATAAGTACCACCTGTTCTGAGTTGTTAGGAAATAACAGGCAGAACTTGGTGTTTAAAGTGCCAAAATCCACATGGTATTTTAAAACCAGTATGGTTTTCTACAGTTAAAATTTTACAGGTTTGTCCTGTCAAATTTTAACGGAGGTTGAGGTATTTAATAATTAGCGGATGCATTAAATACCTAATAACAAGCAATTACAACTGTCTGTAAACAGGGCTTTACGCGTGCAACAGATTTTAATGAGTAACTCATAATCTGGCCCTTAGTATCATTCTGCCTATAGAATGCACAATAAATCAGCAACAAATGTGGCGCCTTTTATCAGAGCTACAGACACAGCCATAAAGGTCAATATTCATATCATATCACGAATACTTCATTCTCTGACTCACTTCACACCTGGATACAAATACCATTCTGGTCACAGTGCGCTCTATTTATAACTGATACAAATACACCAAGCATAAGAACAGTGAAGTAGGCTTCATGGACGGCCACCCCTGCTTTAGCCCCACTTTTCCTTTATCCACCAACATTCTACTACAATCATCAATAACCCAATCATCCTCCCTTGGTGTATTGCTTCTCTCTAGCAGATGTGTTTTGCTGAACTATCTATTTGGTGCTGATTTTGTCCCATTCTTCCCATTCAGTTACATAGTAAATGGTTACTATCAACAATATTCTATACTATTGCTTTGTGCAATTGTTTTGTTTTTCATCTCTTGTGTTGCTCAGTAATTTAGGGGATATTTATCCGTCCAGGGGCTGTATTGTACAAAGTGCCCATGGGGCACTTTGATATTACAGAAGGGGCCCAAATGCTATCATCAGAGGGCTATCATCAGAGGGCATTCTATCATTTGCATGGGGGCGTGGCCCCATGCAAATGAGAAACTCTATTTGCCTCTGTACCCGTGCCATATTATAGATGTGAGTGCAAAGACAAAGAAGGTGGCAAGAGGCATGCTGACAGTGTGCTACCTAAAAGGTGGTGCTCGACCAGTGTGGTCCCTAATAGCAGCACTCTGGAGGGGGTGAAGGAGATCCTATGGTTCCCCTAGACATCCCCGTGCACGTGGGTGCAGTCACTCACTGCATCTGCCTGCAAGGGGATCTATCACCCCTGCAACATTGCAAGTGGTTTGCCGCCTACACAGTGAAACACATGGCGGATGCTTCAGAGCCACTCTGTATTTGAGTTGAATGTGTTGCCCCCAGGGTAGCATGAGTTCACGGCTGCCCTGGGAGGCCGTGCATTCAATCTAATACAGCGCAATCTCCATGTTAGGGCCAAGCGCACCTTTTGAAAGGTGCACCCGGCGCTAACAAGGAAAATGCGCTGCGCTGTATGATATGGCCCCAAGTAATCTTTTTCTGCACTTTCCAATTTCCTTCATTTGGCTATTAAGTGTAAATCTTTTGAATCTTGCTTGGTAGGGTTTTACGTTCTTTATTTTATTAAATGTGTTGCTGGTTTTCCAACACATGGTATATCACACATTTTTCTGGTCTTAGACATATATTTTGTTTTTCCAGGTCATAGTACAGCAGAGTTAAGACAGCTCATGTCTAGATTGGAAGCTCTGCCTTTAGTGATGCAATAAGAGTTTTACTCCATGGAATTCAATGGAGTTACATAAAAACTCGGCGCTCACTGCAAATCAAGACACTCATGCTATCTGTACTCTCAGAACATCTTGGTTAAGCATGGGCGGAAAATCCATTGCGCTCACGGATTTTGCGGATTTTCGGTAAATTCGCAATCCGCAAGATTCGCGAATCTCCCGCAAAATCCGCAAATCCGCGAGCAGCGGATTTTATGGCTTGCTCGCACTGTTCGCGAGAGTTCGCGGCTTCCCAGTACAACTTCGCGCCACACGAATAAGCGCAAAATTGCAGAAATACGATCTTAGCAAAACTGAAACTACTTACCAGGTTCAAAAGTTCAGGCTCATCATTAGTAGCCATTTCCTGTAGTGCTTCCTGAGGGGCCCCTCCAGAGTTCAGTTGCCAGTTGCAACTATTATGTGACCCTGCTCTGAACCTCAGAATAGTTACACATATGCCACAAAGGTCCTGAATTACAGCTAAGGGAGACAAGCAGGAGCCAGGCTGGAAGTTCAAATCCATTAATCAGCCCCTAAATCATTATTGTCAGTTGGGGCAGGGCAGGTGTTGTAACTAATTTTGCAACAATGAAAGCACTTAGCAAGTGCAAAAGATCACTAATCAGGAAGCACTAAGGAAGCAGGTGCCAGCTAAAAAAATATTCTGTGACACATTAATCAGCCCCAAATTAATTCAGGTCACTTGAGGCAGGGAAGGTGTGCTTGCTTTGCCACAATAATGTACACTGACTGGACAACCAGAGGGTGCTGTGATGAAACAGAGGGTGGCATGGGTGGGCCAGAGGGTGGCATGAGTAGTCAGAGAGTGGCAGTGGTGACAGAGAGTGGCAGTGATGAAGAAGAGTGTCCCAAACAGGCTGGACACGTAGAAACAACAAGTTCGCGAAACTTGCGACCCGACAGGTAAGTTTGCGTTTGCGAAATTGTACAAAACCCTCGCGAACTGGCAGAAACCCGCGCGAAAACACAAAAAAAAAAAATCCGCAAATTCGCGAGAATTCGCGGATTTTGCGAATTGCGAGTTCGCAAATCCGCAAAATTCGCGAACGCGAGATTCGCAAAATTCGCCCATGCTTAATCTTGGTGCTACCAGTGCAAGGGTACTCCCAACATGATAAGTCCAGGACCAGGAAGTGAAACAATTGCACCCCTCTTCATCAATGCTTTCAAACCAGTCGCCACTGCTCTTAGCCCAGGGCCTGTAGAGTGAGATAGAAGGACTGGGGCAGCCAGCTGTATGCCGTCTAGTGTACGTAGCTCCTAAAGGCACTTCCGCTGTTTGACCGCTATATAAGAAAACACACTCAGCAACCAACATAGTTTGATTTTTAAGGTGCATTATAATCAACAAGTTCACAATCAGACCATCAAAGCATGTAAATTTGTCCAGAATAACTTGACAGTTACAGGCAAACTACCTTCCACAAAGCTTTATATAAACAATCATTCAAACGTGCATCATCATGACCAATAGCCATGACTTTATAGTGTTAGTGTGTTCAGAATGCCACCAGCACGCAGGCAGACATGCATGCACTTGTACATATCAGTTTTACATGTGTGGAGTGGTGTGGCTCACTGGTTAGAGGCAGCAGACCCATAAGCAAAGAACGGCCCGGGACCAGGGTTCAATCCCCGACGCGGCAGGGTTGTGGACCAGGGTCAAATGGACCCGATAATTCTCGCCTCGGTGCCTACTCTAACCAGGGAACACACTCGGCAACTCTGGGCATTAAGCTTACCTCATCTCTACAACGGCCTGCCTGGGATGCCTGGTTTCACCTTGGAGATACCCAGAAAGGGACCATATCATAGGGAAAAACAGGACGAGGTCTTCAGCGCCAGGATACTCCTTGGAGTCACAGTGCGCTTTACAAGTACACCCACATATACATCCCTAGAATTTCTACTCGACTTACCGAAGCCCAAGACCTTGGATGACAAGTAATCAGTCTCTTACGTCATGGGCACTCTAGGTATCACCAAAAGGCTATGCCCAGAAAGTACTGGGGAGCCGGGACTCGTTATTAGACTGGTGGCTACACAATGGCAATGTTTTGGGATGAAAAGAAAGAAAACAGAAGCTCTTAGAGCGCTCATGACAGAGTATAAGACGGTGGAAATAGATCAATCAATCAATCAATCAATCAAGACATTTGTAGAGCGCACTACCTACCCGTAGGGTCTCAAGGAGCCCAGGATGAGGACCTCCGTCTTATCTGAGTTCAGTTTCAGGCGGCTCGTCGTCATCCACTTGGCTACCTCTTTCATCCCTTCGTGCAGGTTGGCTCTGGCGGCGGCGGGGTCGTTGGTCAGGGAGAGGATCAGCTGGGTGTCGTCGGCGTAGGAGATTATGTTGAGGTTGTGTTGGCGTGCGATGGCCGCGAGGGGGCTCATGTAGACGTTGAAGAGAGTAGGGCTCAGCGAGGATCCTTGAGGGACGCCGCAGATGACTTCGGTGGCCTCTGACTTGTACGGTGGTAGGCGGACTCTCTGTGTTCTTCCGTCGAGGAAGGAGACGATCCATTCCAGTGCCTTCTCCTGGATTCCGACGTTGCTGAGGCGCTGCACTAGGGTGCGGTGGCAGACCGTGTCGAAAGCAGCGGAGAGGTCTAGGAGGATGAGAGCCGTTGTTTCTCCGTTGTCCATCAGGGCTCGGATGTCGTCGGTGGCGGCGATGAGGGCGGTCTCGGTGCTGTGGTTGGCACGGAATCCGGACTGCGATGGGTCGAGGGATCCATTCATCTCGAGGAAGGCGGCCAGCTGTTTGTTGACGGTCTTCTCGATGACTTTGGCTGGGAACGGGAGTAGAGAGATTGGGCGGTAATTCTTGAGTTCGGTGGGGTCTGCTGTGGGTTTCTTGAGTAGAGCGCTGAGTTCGGCGTGCTTCCAGCTCTCGGGGAAGGTGGCGGTGTCGAATGAGGTGTTGATGATGTCCCGCAGGTGGGGTGCGATGACAGCGTCGGCTTTGTTGAAGACGTGGTGAGGGCAGGGGTCGGTTGGAGATCCGGAGTGGACGGAGTTCATCATGTGGACGGTGTCTTCGGTGTTGACCGGGGTCCAGGCGCGGAGGGTGGTGGTGGGTGGCGTTACTGCGGTCGTGGCGTGCGTCGGTTGAGTGCTGAAGCTGTTGTGTATAGACTAAAAGTGACGTAAAATAAAGGAACCAACAGATTGAAAATAAAGCTGAGTGGGGTTCCAAGCAAAGGAAGGCATGAGGGGAATAGATGAAAGAATGACAGATAAAAATAGGAAGGATAACAAAGAAAGAAGACATGAGGATGTGTGTCGGTGCACTAAGGCAATTATAAAGGGATCAGATGAGAATGGAAGCAATATGAAATGGGAGAAGAATTTAGGAATAAAAGGAACACTGCCAACAATGAGCGTCTTCGGGGGTAGTAAGCTCTATATAAATGAAATGGACATTGAAAAAGACATCAACGAGTAGGCAATTCAATGACCCTACTGCAGATCCATAAAACTGTGGGTCCTACAAATATTATATTCATTATAATCAAAGCAGCCAACTGCTCCCATAAATAAAAAAACGCCCTCTGGAAATAGGCTGGGGTCCCCTGACACAGAACTTACCTCCTGTCTCATTTGATATTATAGCAGAGAGGTTGATGGCTGACCATGTGAACCCACTGTCTTTCTTTTTCTGTTTGTGGGCACTCTTATTGGGGTAGTTAAGGGAACAGTGCGGAGGAAAGAGGTTGGGGTTGGGTCGCTCGGTTGGCAACAGTTCCTAGTTTATTCTGTGACTGGTACTTAAGCTTTACAAGGTATGGGGTGGGGGTGGGATGTGTCGGTTGCAGTTTTGTTTTTCTGTTCTTTTCACAGCTGCAACTGACAGCACAGTACATGTGTAGGCCAGGCTTCGAGCCCAGACAGCATCTCCCCCACGTATATCGATATGGCATTCACATATCCAGTTACCTACTTGACTGACCCTGAGGCACAGGGCACTATCTGCCTTTTGATCTGGAATGTTAATGGACTCTTGCACCTTGTCAAGAGATGTGCGGTGGTGAAGCAGGCTAAGAGGTACTCGGCTGATATACTCTTTTGCAGGAAAACCATCTCACAGGGTGTAAATGACCCCTTCCTTGCTCGAATGAGATATGCACAGGTGTTGCATCCCATTTTCACCTGAGAATCTCTGGAAATGGCATTCTGGGGCTTTGACGTTGCTCTTTGGTGGTTGACAAGGTATTGCATGATAGCCTGGGAGGTTATATTGTGATATCTGGCCTCCTTCATGGCCTCCCCATTGTGTTGGCTAGTATTAATGCCCCTCCACCTCTAATGTACGTGTTTTTGCGGATACTAGGTGCCTTGGTGACCCAATTCCCAACAGGATGATGGGTTGTAGGGCAGGAATTTTATTGGGTTGGTGGATTGGGTGATGGAGAGGATGTCTAAAGAGGGAAGTGCTGGTAGGGGACTGCCCCCTAACACATTTTATTGACACCATGGGCCTGGTGGACGCGTGGTGAAACTCGCTTTCAGAGGAATGGGGTTACAACTTTCTCTTTCCAACCTTGGAGTCCAACGTACATGCCAGAGGTCTTTCAGATCACTCCCCTTTGGAAACGCAATTGCAGTTTGATGCTCAGCACTCGTCGTTGGCCTGGCACACAAATGTGTGGTGCCTTCAGGACGCTGAGACCAGGATGCATGACCATACAGCAATTGAACAGTACGTGGACACAAACAACAGCATAGTTGAGTCATCTGGGACCCTCAGGGAGGTCTTGAAGGCAAATGGTCAGAGGCAACATTATCAGTCATATCCTGGGAAGGCCCAAGAAGTGCCACCACGATATGACTGACCTGGAAACTCGCATCCTGAAACTGAAGGCGGCTTATGCTGCATCCAGCAGTCACACTGCACTGATGGACTCTCCACACCAAAAAGAGGTACTCCTTCAAGTGCTAGTAGATTAGGCCTTTATGGCATGGCTTGCTGCACAATGACGCATCTACCGGTGGGGTGACAAAACAAGTAAACTCTGCACTGGCTCTTTACCAAAAGGGACCACCATACACTCATTGCATACAAAACAGGCAAGAATGGAGTTAGGCACAATGGGTACATGGCCATCACTCACTGCTTCACTGAGTACTACATCTCCCTGTATTCCCAATTGGCCAGGGGAGGAACTTGGAAGCCCTCTGGGATACTGTGAGAGATGTGCCTACACACCCTTGACTGACTTAGACCAAGCCTTTCTAGATGAAGATATCACCTGTGAGCAGCTCGGAGGAGGCCATGTCACAACTGAATTCTGGCAAGACCTGGGTCCTAATAGCTTTCCAGTGGATTTTTTAAAGTTCTATAAAGGGCTGCTCATGGATCCAATTTGGAACGTGTTCAAGTGGACTCATGGAGAGGACGCACTCTACCCTGCTTGGCCATGATGACTGTTCTTCTTATCGTCCCTACTCCCTCCTCAGCATGGATATTAAGATATGGGCAAGGCATTGGCCAACAGACTGTGTCTGTGATTGGTACCCTGGTTCATGCTGATAAATTGGGGTTCAATCCTAAGAGGACCACACAACACAACATCTGCTGTGAGCACAACACTTTCGCCCTGGTGCATTGCTTGCTGGATGCTCACCCAATTCTCTTAGTGGACTTCCACAAGGCATTTGATTCTGTCTGATGGGACTACCTGTTCTCTCACTTACAGAAACTTAATTGTGGGTCAAAATTCATCTCTTAGATCAGAATAATATATTTTGACCTCCAGGCGATAGTGAGGGAGGGCTGTATAGCGGTGTGGGGCAGGAGTGTCCTTTGTCCCTTTTACTGCTTGCAATTGCGATCAAGCCCCTAGAGGGATGGTTAATGTAGATGCCATGGTGGGGGACCTAGAGTTGACACCTAGGATCTCAGATAGGATTGTGCTGTATACCGATGATATTCTCATTTTTCTGGATGACCTCTTGATTCCATATCCACTGTCCACCAGATCCTGGGGATTTTCAGGACTTTTTTCAGACTTATTATTAATAAAACCAAATTCTCAGTGTACCCCCCTGGTGAGCCCTCTTAGCTGCGCTCTATTGAGCTGTTGGCATATAGATTTGTCAAGCGGGTTTTCACTACTTAGGAGTGTATGTGACTGATGGTCCACAACCTTAAGTCTTACTTGAATGGGATGACTCAGGACCTTAGTTTTGGATGGCAATGCTGCTGTCCATCTTGGGGGAATCAACAATCTATAAAATGGTTGGTTTGCCCCATCTGTTATATCTGCTGTACAATCACCTCTCCCCACTCTCTACCTCAGTCTTCAGGAGACTGGACTCTCTGCTACAGGACTTTCTGCGGTGGTACATATCCTGAGGTTGCCCTGTTCAAGTGCTATAAATCCCTTTACAACAGAGGCATTGCAACTCTGGATTTACTGTCCTACTACCGGGCATCCCATTTCACTGTCCGCACAATGATATACTGAGTTTTCTATGAACGTACCTATAGTTGCCACATTACCTGATAGCATTCTTGAGCATTGTCTTACCATTCCGAAAGTGCTGAGGCATGTGGGGTCTTGTTTTTTTACTCTTTCTGGTCTATGTACATTTAAAATGGCTGAATGGGGTTAATGAGTGGGTTGTCTGAAGACGTTTAGACCTTGAGTAGAATTTCAACACAACTGAGTCAGTTGTAAAAGGATTGAAAGCATTATTTTAGTGATAAGACCACCGCGATTAACCAAAAGCACATTTGAGGATCTGAGAACTATGAGAAGTTTAAATATGTGACAGTCTTCGTGACTTAGCATACATGACAATCAAATAGGAATTTGGGTAAAAGTAATTAATGGGAATTTTTCATTTATTTAGAAATTACATAACTGTGGTTTGGTAAACATGATATTCCATCACACATACATTCGCAAGAGCATAAACAATATAATAATAATATGAAATACATTTATCTTAGAAATGATTCACAATATGTAACTGTTATACAATTGCAAGTAATGTTTCTTATTATAGTATGCCAAAACCTATGCTGTGGAGTGTACTGTACAGACGTTAATGCTGTCTAACTTCATGGTTCACACTGGGAGTGAAGGATGTTCACATGCTTTTCATGTGCAACTTTATTGGGTTTGTTTCTAATAACTTCTCAATCTATGTTGACTTTCCAAAGTTTGAAAAATTTAAATGAAAACATAGAGAAAGAATACTTCCACTAAAAGCCCAATTACAAGAGAGCCGGGAATCTATATTTTTGGACAAAAATGGATGATAGCTGGGCAGATATTTCAAGACAAATTAAAAAAAAAAAACAGGAGTAAATATGCCTTCCAAATGTGAAATAATTTGGGCAAAACAAGTGGTAAGTGACGTTGGAACGACAATGCTAGCATGATATCCCCTTTTCAGATGTCAGTACTAGTAATAACCCAGTTAAGGGATGGCAGTACTGCCCATTTTTGACATTTGTGGTATTGCTTTGTCTCATTTACAGGCAAAATGTAAATGGGCCCTAAGAGCCAGTTAGTGTTTGCAGAATTAGCTGAGTTTCTCAACTCCACTCAACTTCATACCTATTTTGATGTACTTTGTGTCTGTGTCTAAGGGATGCAACTGTGCATTGTGAAGCTTTGTAGCTGAAATTCTAATTGTTAGAGAAAAGAGTGTCTCCGCCATGGGCTACCATAACTCGTTTGACAAGTTTTAGAACCTCTGCCACAACAGAGTTTTAAAAGGAAAGCCGAAAGAATGTAACTGCACAGCTTGTAATCTTCATAAGCATTTCAAATCCAAAGTTTCCTTTGAGGGCACAATATTACAGGATTCCTGTTAATCTGACACCTAGAGATGCAGCATTGCACGAATTTTGGAAGAAGTTTAGGAGTCCTGTAAGTTTTCCAATGATAGACGTGTTTAGGGTGCAACCTCTTTTGGCATATGTGGTGGTGAGCTATGGGGCAATTGTAACATGCAAAATTAGTGAAACATGTGTTTTACCAGGCGTAGTCGGTTTGAACTAATTACCCATTAAAAGATTATATACTAAACTATATCACAACTAAAACTTATAAAACTACTAAACAGAACTCATCATGGTTCATGGTTTGAACATTGCCTCGAGGAATTTGATCTTCCCTTTCTGTGGTCTTCAGCTCATTACATGAATAGAATAATTGCTTCGATGGGTATGTAAGCCTACATGGGGTTGGAAGTGGATTTAAGCAGTTTTGGGTCGCTTTCCCTTTCATAATAACTAGATAATGAAAAGAAGACAATTCTACAAATTTAATTCGATAGGACTGAATCACGCCAAAGCAAAATCCTATATGTTCATATCAGGCCTTGTCAGTTGAATTTTCGGTCTACAACAAAGAAAAGGATAAGACCCGCCTTGAATAGAAGCTTGAAGCGTCTATATTTACTATTTTGAATACGTGGAAACGTACAAGCCCTTTCCGTTATATTGTCTTTTTTTGAAACCCCTAAAACCTTGCCCTAAGACTATTTTTAACTTTCAATATAAGAAATCCGCACATCGCTGCTATGTTCCAACGCAATGATTTTTTTCCACGCAGTATTTGCAGTTTTGAATTTCCTCTATGAAGTCTAAACTAGCAACAGATGGTATTTAGCTGTCATTTGAGAACTGCAAAGTTATTTGTAACACGTTCGGAAGATAAATAAGTGAAATATGCGGTATGATGTTAGGAAACAAGGATATGAATAATTGCCGATTCTTTTTTATGTTCTATAACTATTTACATTTTTGTGAAGTGTACCGTCATGCGTTTAGTAGTATCCTAAACATTAGTACTAAATAAAACTGTCAATATATTTGACAATGAGATGTGGATCATTGGTCTTCCTGTGGCTGATTGTGATAACAGTGATGAATCACTTGTATGTTTTTATATTTTTTGTAATTTATTGTTTTTGAAAATAATTCTTGTTGTTGTGTGCTTTATATTATCAATTGTTTTAAGATCACAATATTAAAAATAAACAATTAATAATGGAGTGTTGATACCTGAGTAAAACAGAAATATATTTTGGCACTTTTGTGTGAGGCAGAGTGACACTGCTATTTTGTCTTTAATGGTCCCATTCATGAGGTGTATGAACATGCTTGCTGAGTGAAACAACTTGTTCTTTTGATGCTTATAAGCTGTTTGGAAGACAGTACAATGATGTGCGACATCAACATACACACCCAGGGTAATTAGTCGAGTGTATACCCTCAGTTATTGACATAGCAAATTGCTGTGATGCCTACAGCATTCATTAGCATAATTCATACTGCTACAGACAGGAAGATGGCCAACATCCGTTCTGTTCCAGGATGCTGATGTGTGTTAATAGGCTTTTTTTCCGGCAAAAGGTGTGGAAATGCCAAGACCTCTTGTTGGCCTCGTCTTTCAACTAGATCAATTATTAAGAATATGTAAATGTATTGGCATTTATATAGCGCACTACTTACCCGGAGGGTCCCAAGGCGCTTCGACCGCTGCGAAACCCTTCCTGGCTTCCCTGAGAGATGGTCCCTTAATGGGTATCTCCAGGGTGAGACCAGGCATCCCCGGCGGGCTGGTGGGGCCGTTAGTGAAGATGAGGCAAGCTAATGCCCAGAGTTGCCGAGAGTGATCGCTGATCAGAGTGGGCACTGAGGCAAGAGAATTATCGAGTCCGCTGACCCTGGTCCAGAAACCTGCCGCGCCAGGAATCGAACCCTGGTCCCGGGCCATCCTCTGCTCTCGGGTCTGCCGCCTCTAACCAGTGAGCCACACTACTTCACCAATATCCCTGGCTCTTATGAGTTGCAGTCAATCCATATTTCACGTGACTATGTTGTATACCATCAATGCAGATCTATTCACATGGCTTTGAGACTGGGGCCATTTACTCAGGTAACCTGTACACCGCTTCTGTGCACACAGCACTTGCATTCTGAAAGAGTGAGGTCAAAGAGCAAGCGCTGAATGCAACCATCACAACCTGCAGGTTTACATATTTATTTATCAGCTTTATATAGCGGTGCTGAGCTTTAGATCAGAGTGAGTATCAAAAACAGTTATAGACAATGAAAAGCGAGAACCAAATGAAAAGCAAGTTCAATCGAAGTAGCAAGGAAAGGCAGGGCTCGGATGGTTTCCTAGGTGTCTGTTTGAAAAAAAAAGTTTTGATGAACAACAACATTTAGTTGAGGAATCAGTGAAAGCTTTGTCTTGAGTTAGAGATGTTAAGACATTATTTGAAAACTTGCTCATGCATCCACATCCACAGCTTGAGCAAGTTGTCAAATAATGGAAAGCCAAATGCACAGATGCCAGCAGTGACAGGTCAGTTGGGTGGAAACTTCCATATGCAGTCTGTTGAGAATGCAGAGTTCAATAAAATCCTCAGACCATGCTTCTGGGGCTAGGTTTAGAATGTGTCAGATTCAATTAATTTCTGGAGTGATTAGCAGCCAGTCACCAGCCAAGAGAAAGGGCAGCATTTGAAGCTCTGGAGTTCGGTGAGGAGAAAGACATAGGTCTATTTGGAACATTGCAATACGTTAGCCTTTGCTTTCCTACATCTTTAACCAGACCAACCAATTTTTGTGCGCCTACTCTAAATTGGGCATATACTAAAAGAATATTGTTGTGAATGTGACAAGAGTAGAGGATGAGTCAAAACCGATTTTCTGTTTCAAACTTAACAAATCGCAATATTTCCATTAGCTTAAACTGCCCTTCGAGAGTTTGTAACTTAAGCTGTCAGACTTCTTAGACTCCTAAAAGTGGACTGGGAAAATGACAGCAGGCTATACATATAGGGGCTAGTGGAAGATTCATCATCATGGCAAGTGAAATGTGATTACCCTTGACACAGTAATCAATGGTCATGTCTTCAAATGATTGAACGTCTCCTTCTCTGGTTATAAAGCAGTAATTAGGTGCTAGTCAAGAGTAAAGGGAATTATGTATGAGGAACAGAGTTATTAGATCCCGTTTTAACATTTGTAACCTGCTTAAACTATATGGGACATAAAAGCCTACCTCCTTTCTCAAAGCCACCACAACTAAAACGCAAAAATGTTGATGCCCCAGAAATAAATATAAACTTATTTATAGTCATAATTTACTGAATAGGTTTCTGACCTAATCTGGTAGCAAATCAAAACACTGCTTCTGATGCCAGGTAAGACTCTTAGTTCCTGACCTTGTAAAGGAACCCAACCTAGTACCCACAACCTGGTGATCGCTGGATTTATGTATTTTTCGTTAGCATTTCATGGTGAATTATTTGGGCAAATTTGTTGGCAAAGCCATTTGGTACATAAAAGCATTTGAATGTTCCAGTAGTCTTTTTAGTCCACTCGGGGTCCTGTCACGCAGGGCCGTATCATCTGCATAGAGCAGAACTAAGATTGGTCATCTACTTACTTGCAGCATGTCTTTAGCTTGCAGATGTAGGAAGCTCTTCAATCCATTATATAAATAATATGAGAAAAAGAGTGGGCCAACACGCACACTTGGCCTATTCTTGTATTTATATTAAAAAAATCTGTGGATTCCCACTTTGACCAGAATGCAGGTTTGCGATCCCATCCCACTCCGCCTGACCTAGAAATGGCTGATTTAATGAGGACACTGCCTTAGCTTTTAAATTACCTGACTTTAAAATGGTGGCGCTCTTCTTCTAAAGATTACTTTTACTTTTGAATGCCTCTTTTTTAGTCTCTAAATTGCCTCTATGTGTTTTGTAAATACTTGGATTTTAATTGCTCGAGCTACCTCAGATTTCCTGCACCAGGATTTTAAAAGTTTAAGTTGGGCTTGTACTTTAAGCTTGTGCTTGGACTATAATACTTGGTTTATATTGTTCGAGCTACCACAGATTGCTTGCACCCGGATTTTAAAAGCTAAAGTCTTGCTTGTACTTAAGAGTTGTGCTTGCCCTATAAATGCTTGGTTTATAATTGCTCGTACTACCTCAGATTGACTCACACCTGTTTTGTTTGGTTTTGTTTTGTTTTTTAAAAGCCTTTACTTGGTCTCCTAATACTAGGAGCTCTCTTGGATCTTGTTCAGCAGAAGTGGAAAATCTCACACCTGATTTTGACCTTGGATCTTTCCTCCGTGATCTCCGTACCAGCACTCAATACCTGCTAGTAGCCTATGGTCATCGTTCACTCAATGGGTTGATGCAAGGGGGGCACAACACAAGGTTCTCATTGCATAGCTGGTTTAACCCTTCTGGTCTCTCCACCATGATTTCTGCATTACCCACTGTGAGTCCCCAGGAGATCCTAGCCTGTGGGTTCTCTTCTGTCCAGAATGGAGATAAGTCCAGACACTAATGGTCTCGATGCCTTCATCATTAATTACCCAACTGGCCTCTCCAAGAACACGGGAAAGAAATACAAGCATCGCCTACTCAAAGCTAGGCCTGAAACCTTAATCTCTGACCTTTATTTCTGCACCAACAAAGGTTCTGTGGTTAACGACCTCATCTTTTATACTTGAAAGCGGACCTGCTGGCGGTCTGTGCTCTACGCCATGTTTCGAATAACTGGATCCAAGAAAACTGCACATGGCCTCAAATTAACAACGTCTCCCTCCTCCTTTCTCAAAGCCACCACAACTATCACCCTCTACAATAATGATATCATCCTAATCCAAGACTCTAACATCAACCGAGCAAAGATAGTGAATTTTTACCCAACTCTCAGGAAAGCGGTCTATAGTGACTCCCCTGACCCTATGTCAACCACCACATCCCTGCTGAGCCTGAATATTACTATTCCTTCAACATCATTAAATACCCCAGTCTCCATTAACCCCTCACCTCCTTCAACTGTGTCCACAGCCTACACGTCACCAGTAGGAGTACCTCAACTCACTCGAACACCCTCTTTAACTGTCATGACCACTCCACTCTCCCTATATCCCACTCACATAGCTACTGTGTCCCCAGTCGGATCCCATTATCTCATTATTTCACCTCCACAACTGGAGGACGAACCTATGCCCTCTATCTCTTCACTGACTGTCATCTCAACACACGAGGACTCTCGAGTGGAGATACCTCACCAAGGAACTCAGTCCTCCTATTTAACAGACATTGCCCCTTTCACCAACCCTATAACTCTGCGCTATACTAGTCTTGAGTCGGGACTTCAATCCCCCTTACAGACCCCAATGGCCTCTTCTTCCTCACTTTCGGTTAGCTTATCATCTGTTGACTTTAGAACGGAGCTGCTCCCTCGAGTCCCAATGGCTTCAATCTCTTCTCCTACTGCCAACTGGACACAGGAAGACTCTAGATGGGAGTTGCTCTCTCTATTCATACAGCCCTCTCTTACCGCTGATGATGTCCCCTTCCTCTTCCCTACAACTCTGCCGCACACTAGACGTGAGCCCGGGCTTCGATCGCCACCACTAGCCCTTTCTGGCCATCCTCAAGGTCCCCCGTCGCCGATCGCTCTTCCCGCACTCTCGCCTCCCTTAGCCCAACACTCTGACCTGACTTCACGTCTTGATGATATCTCTATACAGCTACACCTTCGCTCCTCTGAACTACATGAGCTGAAAGTCCTATCAACAGAGCTTGTTCCCAGGATTATTTCTCTTCTCTCTTCTGTGAGTGGGCCTAGAGAGGCCTCTGGGACTATGGATCACATGGTCCAGCCTTCAGATCCCTCCACGTCCGAATCGATCCCACTAGTCAACACCAATGCCTGTTACATAGGAGATGAGGCCCAACCTTCGACCACTGATCCACGTGACTCGCTCAACACTAACACGTCCTTTTCCAAACTGTCACAGTGGATTTGAGTCCCACTTTTCGACCGTTGATCCAGATGTCAATCACAATTCCAGCACGACCTTGTCAGAATCCAACCTTGACCCTCCGAGACAAATTCCTTCCATTCCGGCTAACCCGTGCAGAGAACTCCGTCGCAATCTTAGTTGCAGTAACACTAACAACCTCACCAGTGTAAAGATCTCCCAGTTGTCTCCCTCCCCAAATCCACCCCGTCTTAAATGAGTACTACTTAACTGTAGGTCCGCCAGTAAACATGCCACCGATATCTTCGACCTCATCCAACACGATGATTTAGACATTATCATCCTTACTGAAACTTGGTTAAATTCAGCTTCCACTCCCATCTTAGACCTCCTAGTAACCCCCATTCATGATATAATTAGGCTTGACAGAGATCTGAAACTGGGTGAGGGACTAGCATGTATTCACACAAACACGCTCTCAGTTTCTCAATCAGACTCCTTGAAGCCTACCTCCTGTGAATACCTCTGTCTCACTATATCAAATATGAACCTACCTGTATGCAAACTTTACACCTTTTATCACCCCCGGGAGACAATCTCTCTTTCACTGAGCAACTAATGAAAATCATCTCTAGTAATGTCGACTCAGCAGTATCACAAATCTTCCTTGGTGATTTCAACCTTCACTGGTCTAACACCAACGACCCCGCTGTATCCTGCATTAAATCTTTCTTAACTGCTCAAGATCTTACTCAGCACTGTATCCAACCTACTCATAACAAAGGAGAAACGTTAGACCTCATTATCTCTAAAGAGCAGTCTATCTCCATTGAGTCCATCACCCCCTGTGACTGGTCCGAACACCCCTACATCCTCTTTTATATCAACAGGGAAGTATTGATGAGAAAGTTTCAACCTCTAAAAGCTAAGATCTGGAAAAGGGACTTAAGAGCGATAAACTCTGACGATCTATCTGCCCACTGTAAATTTGCCCACTCCTCTCAAGCGTATATATTTGAGGTACATCTACTCACTGACGCCTACAACTCAACCATCTACAACATCATGGAGAATATTGCTCCACTCCAACTAAAAATTGCCTCAACAAAAATATCCAAACCTTGGTATAATGAAAACCTAAACTCAGAACACTGCAATCTTAGGGTATTTGAACGGTCATGGCGAGCCAATCCCTCCTCAGACCAACTAAAACTCCTTAGAGATGCCAGGAGCCGATACAACAAGCAAATCAAGAGTGCTAAGGCGACCTACTTCAGACACCAATTGGATCAAGCTGCAAACGGTCCCAAGAAACTCTTCGAACTGGTCAAACAACAATCTGTCATTGGGTCTAACCAACCTGATCCTGGTGGCAACCCCCCTTCCTGCGATGATCTTGTCGCTTTCTTCACGGAGAAATCTCAAACCATCTCCATTGACCTAGCCGCTAAGAAGGCTTTACTTCCGTCTCCCATTACTACCTGCGTATGGTGTACCTTTACCACCTTTAGCGAATATGATATCTTCAAGATTCTTCAGAATATCAACCCTTCCAACCACTTCAGCGACCCATTGCCCCCTTCTATTTTCAAAGAAAACAAGAATGCTCTGATCCCCACATGGACTAGGATAGTTAATGCTTCCCTAGCACAAGGCATGATTCCTGAATGCCTCAAAGCAGCTCAGGTTACATCCATACTAAAAAAAACTAACGCTGACAAATCAGATCTCAATACCTTCCGCCTCATTTCCAACATCCCCACCTTAGCGAAACTACTAGAAAAATGTGTGCAATCTCAACTCTGTGCCCACATTGAGAACTTCCAACTCTTAGACCAGCACCAATCAGACTTTAGGAAGTGGCACAGCACTGAATCAGCTTTCACTCACATATTTGAGGACATCTTAATTATGCTCGACCAAAATAAATCCTGCCTCCTGATCCTCCTCGACCCTTCCTCCGCTTTTGAAACGGTTAATCATGACAACTTGCTATCTATCCTGCAAAATAGAATGGGTTTTTCTGATCAGGTGTTACTATGGTTCTAATCCTTCCTTCAGCACAGAACTCAAACTGTCAAGGCAAACCACTCTCTCTCCCAGCCCTCTCCCGTACTCATGGGGGTCCCCCAAGGATCCGCTCTATCTCCTATCCTCTTCAATCTTTTCTTGGAACCTCTTGCTCACTCCCCAAATTCCACGAACATTCTCTTCCACATGTATGCGAACATCACGCAATTATATTTGAAAATCTCATCCTCTGTGTTAGACCTGGCATCTTTGGCGTGATTACCCCTGTCTTTTTGCCTCTGCCTCCTGTATTTTTTGATGCTGTGCTGGATTCGTTTTGCTGGTTTAGATGCTTTGGACACTCTGCCACTGCTGATCAGTGCCAGAGTGTAAGTGCTCCCTATGTAAATTGTTATTCTGATTGGATATACATGTTTGGCATATTTGTATCACCATGAAGTCCCTAGTAAAGTGCACTGGGTGTGCCAGGGCTGGTGATGACAAATGCTACTAGTGGGCCTGCAGCACTGATTGTGCCACCCACAGGAGTAGCTCTAAAAATGGTGTCTCAGGCCTGCCACTGCAGCGCCTATGGGCAGTTTAGAACTGCCATGTCCTCCTGGTCAGCGTCCCCGCTGACCAGGCCTAACCCTTCCCTTTTCATGCACATCAGTCACCCCTATGGAAGGCCCAAGGTACCCCCCTGGGCAGGGTGCAGTGTATGTGAAAGGTAGAGCATGTGCTAGTGCAGGTGACATGCTCTGGTAGTGAATTACAGCCATTTTCGTTTTTCACTATTGTAAGGCTATCTTGCTCCATAGGTTAATATGGGGGATGCTGGCTACAGTGGTTAACAGCATTTCTTCCCATAGGAACAAGATAGGACATAAGTATCTAGTATCCCTGAACTCAGAATTTAATCATACATCTTTTAGGAAAGGTGGTTTTTAAATCCTGTGTTTGAGAACAGCACTTTTAGAAAGTTGCTGTTCTCTTGTCTGACCCTTCTGTGTGCCTGGGCCTGTTTGTGTATTGACTGTCTGGTTTGTGAGTGACAGGGGCTGGGGAATTCCCCCAGAGGCTGGATGAGTCAGCACTAGGCTGAATGAAGCAATTGCAACCTGAGTGGTGGGAGGAGTTAGCACCTGGGCTGAATAGGGCTGTGCCTGCCTGCCACAATGCTGGCTCCACCTCCTGCTGGGCGGCTGAGGACCCTGCCCCTCACTCTGAAAGGAAAGATGCAGCCAGCAAAACAAAGTGCTCAGGATCCACCCAGAACTGGTTCAGACCGGGCTCAGGGCCCACATGCACAGAGAGAACAAAGACTTTAGGGGTATAAGTACAGGACCCCTGACAACAGAAAATTAGATCATCCTGGAAATCAAGAAGGAACCTCTGCCGAGGAGAAAGCTGACTCTGAAGAAGGAAGACCGTCCTGCTGTTGCTCTGCTGGACTGACCTGCTGTTGCTTTGCTGCCAAGGAGAGGGGAAGGACTTTGCTGTGAGCTGTGTCCCCTGTCTTGAAGGAATCTCCAAGGGCCTGAGAAGAGCTGGCTCCCTGTTCTGAAGTCCCAGGAACAAAAGGACTTCACCCCCAGTCTCCCTGAACTCTGCTGAGAGAGTTCTGTCCTTCCTAGAATGCTTGATCCAGTTGTGGGGCCTCTTTAAGTTGAACCTGAGCTGGGAAGCTTGAAACTAAGCTTGAGAGACTTTTAAAGCTGAAAAGTGTTGCATCGCTCGCTTGCGGAGCGCATCCCCGACAGTGCGAGAAGTTCCCCGCCGCTACGAAGGTCGAGATCGGTGCAGCGCCTGACGCCGCTGCCGGAGCCGTCGCATCCTTCGTTTGCGGGACGCACCAGACCGGTGCGGGAGAATCGAACATCGCTGCGAGTATCGTCGCAGAGCCTGTCGTCGCTGGGTGAGAACGCCGCACTGCTTGCTTGCGGACCGCATCACGTCGCTGCGAGCATCGTCGCAGAACCATCGCATCGAGGAGCTGCGAGAGAGAGGATCACCGCTGGACCGCGCATCGTCGCCCCGGAGATCGTCGCAGCCCCTACGAGATCGTCGCATCGTGCCTTTGCGAGAACAGACTTCCTACGGAACCTACGCACCGGAATCCACGCAAGCGGCCTTCCTCCCCATGCAGACCGGATTCGTCGCAACACGCCCCCTGCTGCAGCGGGGCTGTCGCATCACCTCCCCAGGGTCTCAGGAGTAACGCATCGCTTGTTTTCCACCGCACCAGCTTCCTGCTTGTGGAACTTTGTTGCATCTAAAAGGTACTGTGAGTAAACGTGACGCAACTGTGAACTTTTCACGCATCTGTGGATTATTTTAACGCAACTTAAAGAACTTTGATTACAACCTGAAGAACTCTTTTGAAACCATATTCTTGAACTGTGTATGTTGGATTTTTGACGTTTTGGTCTTGTGTAGTTTAGAATAAATATCTTTATTTTCCTAAACTGTTGTGGAATCAGTTTGTGGTGTTTTCACTGTGTTACTGTGAGTGTTGGTACAAATACTTTACGCATTGCCTCTGGTTAGCCTAGACTGCTCAGGCCAAGCTACCTAGAGGGCGCGCAGGGGTTATCTAAGAGGGTTATCTCCTTGCCCTGACTAGAAGCAAGGGTCCCTATTTGGACAGTGGTACCTACCTCTGCCAACTAGAGACCCCCAGTTCTAACATTGGTGGTCAGGATTTGAACTTGTATTTGTACTTGACCCACAGTAATTGGTGTACATCACTAGTGAGTGCAGACCACTACGCCACCGCATACTATTGGTTTTTGAGTTTTTTTAATTCTATTTTTTGAGTAACTCTTCTAAAGCATCATGTCTCTGAATGGGAAGGCACCCAGTGAGGAGGCAGAACTAGATTTGGAATTTTCCATTGGAGATCTGTACTCCTACCCGGTAAAGCATCTTAGGTACTTCTGCAAGAAGTTTGAGTGCCCCATAAAAAGCGCCTACAGAAGGGATGAGCTGCGAGAAATCTTGAAAACCCATTGGGAGGCACAAGAAGGAAATAATGTTGTGGATACAGAGAACAGTTTTCAAGGCACAGATCTACCACTGGGCAAAGTAGGTGCAGGAGCTGGCAGTATTCATTCCGGCAGGAGCCTCTCCCCAGAAGAGTTACAGGAAAATCAAAGAATAAGAGAATATGACTTGGAGGTCATGAAAATGAAAATGAAGCAATTGGAAGTAGAGAAGGCGGCGGAGGAGAGCAGAAATGCCCGTGCCTTAGAGGAAAAGAAATTGCTTTTGGCTCATGAGTTGAGCATGAGAGAGCTGGATCTGAAAGCCAAGGAGGTGGATGCCAGTTCAAATGGTGGCAGCGCGCAGCCAGTGCATGGGGTAAAGTATATATTCCCAAAGACCTGGTACAGAATTACCATAGGAGTGAGGATATTTATGCCTGGTTCACTTCGTATGAAATTGCATTGAAGATGAATGGTGTGCCTGATCAGCATTGGGGGGCGGGCCTGTGGAAACATTTTGAGGCTTCTGGGAGGAGTGCTCTAGAGCCCTTAGAGATGGCAGGTGCCATGACCTACCCCAATATGAAGGAGGCCTTATGTCTCAGGTATGGCCTTACTCCAGAGCAGTATAGACTGCAGTTTAGAAACTCCAAGAAGAAAGAGTCTGAGACTTGGATGGAGTGTGTGAATGGGTACTCGCGTGCACTGGAAGGTTGGATGAAGGGCAGTAAAGTAACTGATTTTAAGGGGTTGTTGCATTTAATCAGTTGGGAGCACTTGAGTATTCTTTGTGTTCCAGAGCTGCGCCAGCATCTTTTAGACAGCAAGCTGACAGACCCCATTGAGCTTGCTAAGGAGGCGGACCGCTGGACCAGTACCAGGGTCCACAGAGGAATTGTGGGTACCACAGCCAAAGGTGGGCAGGGTCCCCAGCAGAAGAGTGGGGGGGACAAGGGTAACCAAAAGGAGTTCTCACAAGGGCCCCAAAATAGTTCCCAGGAAAAGGATTCCCAACCCCCCAAATCTAAACAGCCATGGCCCTCTAAGGGCAGGCGGGACAATAGAGACAGGAGAAATAACCAGGGTCCCCCTACCTGCTATCACTGCAATGAGGTGGGCCACATTGCTCCAAAATGTCCCAAGAAGAAGCCCGCACCCACTGGTGCTCCCGCCCCAGCGTTAGCTAGTGTAGCTTTGGGTGGGGATTTGGTTTCTAGTGACTGGGGGGAGCTAGCAGTCATGACCCTTGTCTCTCTAGGAGACCAAGAGATGGTCCAGGAAACCTTACTGCCCTCTAACACTAAGAAATATGGGCAGAAGGTGACCATCAATGGGAGGGAGGTTGAGGCTCTGAGAGACACCGGAGCCAGTGTGACATCCGTGAGGTGTCAGTGGGTGTCTGAAGAGCAAATCATCCCTGGTGTACTCCGGCCTGTAGTGGCAGCTGACAGCTCAGTGCGCCTCTGCAAACTGGCGAAGGTTTCCTTTGAATGGGGAGGAGTCTCTGGTCTTTTTGAAGTAGTTGTCAGTGATGCCTTGCCTGTGGACTGTCTGTTAGGCAATGACCTGGAGAGTTCTCCATGGAAAGACATAGAACACCGAACTCACTTGGAGATGTTGGGTCTGCCTGCTTGGATCTGCGTGACCACGCGTGCTATGGCAGCCAGTAAGGGTGAATCAGCAGAACTGGAGCCTGAAACAGTGGCCCAGAGACCTGCCAGGAGAGGAAGAGGCAGAGGGCGCGGGAAACCAGTCCCAGCCGTTCCCACGGTCCAGGAGGAAGCAGAACCTGAGGGGGATGCCCTGGAACCTACAAGGGAACAGGTGGCCGAACTGGGAGACCTACCTGAGCTGACCCATTGGCAGCAAGAAGGTTGTCCCTCCAGGGAGGAGTTCTGCCAGGCGCAGAAGGAATGCCCTTCCCTCATTGGTCTGCGGCAACAGGCTGTAGATCAGGCAGCAGGTGGAGCAGTCAGAGATCACTATGTTTACTGGGAAGGTGACCTACTTTATAGCGAGCCTAAGTTTGCTGAGCCCGGTGCAGCCCGTGTGCTGGTGGTACCCGAGCGCTTCCGAAACTTCCTAATGGGCCTGGCTCATGACGTGCCTCTTGCAGGACATCTGGGGCAAGACAAAACCCTGAACCGGCTTTTCACCCACTTCCACTGGCCCCAGATGAGAAAGCACGTTGGTTCCTTTTTCAGATCTTGCCAAACCTGTCAAGCTAGTGGCAAGACTGGAATGAAATTGAAGGCCCCCCTTCAACCCTTCCCAGTGGTGAGCACCCCTCTCGAGCGGGTGGGCATAGATATCGTAGGGCCCCTGGACCCCAAGACAGCCTTAGGCAACAGGTTCATCCTAGTCTTGGTGGATCATGCCACCCGGTACCCGGAAGCAGTCCCTCTCAGGACAATCACAGCACCCGTGGTGGGCCGTGCATTGATGGGGATCTTTTCCCGTGTGGGGTTCCCCAGAGAGGTGGTCTCCGACCGGGGTACCAACTTCATCTCTAAGTACATGAAGTCTCTGTGGGAGGAGTGTGGGGTAACTTATAAGTTCACCACTCCTTACCACCCTCAAGGAAATGGGCTGGTTGAAAGGTTCAACCGGACCCTGAAAGGTATGATTATGGGCCTAGCGGAGCCCATGAGACGTAAGTGGGACGTCTTGTTACCATGCCTGTTGTTTGCCTACAGGGAGGTGCCTCAGAAGTCCTTAGGGTTCAGTCCCTTTGAACTCCTGTACGGCCACCCTGTCAGAGGACCTCTCTCACTGGTGAAGGAGGGTTGGGAAAAGTCCCGTGGGAAAACCCCCCAGGATGTGTTCAGCTATGTGCTGGCCACCCCCAACCAGACACAACGCTTCAGGAAACTCGCTCAGGCGAACCTGGAAGCAAGCCAGGAAGAAATGAAAAGATGGTACGACCAGAATACCACTCTGGTCGAATTTCAACCTGGGCAGAAAGTGTGGGTGATGGCGCCAGTGGAGCATTGCGCGCTCCAAGACAAGTGGTCTGGGCCATATGAGGTGGTGGAGAGGAAGAGCGAGGTAACCTACCTGGTTAACCTGAAGACTCCCAGGCAGCCCCTGAGAGTCTTGCATGTGAACCGCCTCAAACCACACTTTGAGAGGTCTGAAGTAACCATGCTCATGGCTACAGATGCAGGAATGGAAGAGGATAGTGATCCTCTCCCTGACCTCCTGGCAGTCAAAGAGCAAGATGGGTCAGTGGATGGTGTGGTCCTCTCGCCCACCCTGACCCCGGAACAGCATGACTGTCGCCAAGTGTTGGGTCAGTTCTCCTCTCTGTTCTCCCTGACCCCAGGAGTCACCAACTGGTGCGTCCATGATGTGGACACTGGAGACAGTCTGCCTGTGAAGCAAAAATTTTACAGGGTAGCTGACAAGGTCAGGGCCAGCATCAAGGAAGAGGTTTCCAAGATGTTGGCGCTAGGGGTGATTGAGCCCTCCAGCAGCCCCTGGGCTAGCCCAGTGGTCTTGGTTCCCAAGAAAGCTGCTACCCCCGGTGGCCCTCCAGAACTCCGGTTTTGCGTGGACTACCGTGGGCTCAATGCGGTCACGAAGACTGACGCACACCCTATCCCCAGAGGTGATGAGCTCGTGGATCGGTTGGGAGCTGCCCAGTACCTCAGTACATTTGATTTGACTTCGGGGTACTGGCAGATTGCCTTAACTGATGGGGCCAAAGAGAGGTCAGCATTTTCAACGCCAGAGGGGCACTTCCAGTTCCGTGTCATGCCCTTTGGGTTGAGGAATGCCCCTGCCACATTCCAGAGACTGGTTAACCAGGTACTGTCCGGGCTGGAGGAATTCAGCGCCGCGTACCTGGATTTGCAAACAAAACAGGTGATGGACAGAATGTGGATCAATGTCACACATTCACCCCAGTCCAAAGATCTGGGCCCAAATCCATCGTTTTTTTGCACTCCACACCACCCTGGGTTAGACAATGGCGATATGCAAATCAGCTCTGACCCTGTGCCCCATGGGAACAGTCCAGTCCGAACTACAAAAGCCATGTCCTTCCCAGAACGGAATCAAGCATCCGAGGACCGGACCGGTTTCGAGGTAACACCTCTCATCAGCCCGGCTAGCTTGACTCCAGTGGTGTGGAGTGCCTGGGACCCACGTCTGAGCATCCCCAGTGCACTTAGGGCGGAATTTGCAAACAAAACAGGTGATGGACAGAATGTGGATCAATGTCACAGATTCACCCCAGTCCAAAGATCTGGGCCCAAATCCATCGTTTTTTTGCACTCCACACCACCCTGGGTTAGACAATGGCGATATGCAAATCAGCTCTGATCCTGTGCCCCATGGGAACAGTCCAGTCCGAACTACAAAAGCCATGTCCTTCCCAGAACGGAATCAAGCATCCGAGGACCGGACCGGTTTCGAGGTAACACCTCTCATCAGCCCGGCTAGCTTGACTCCAGTGGTGTGGAGTGCCTGGGACCCACGTCTGAGCATCCCCAGCGCACTTACGGCGGAATTTGCAAACAAAACAGGTGATGGACAGAATGTGGATCAATGTCACACATTCACCCCAGTCCAAAGATCTGGGCCCAAATCCATCGTTTTTTTGCACTCCACACCACCCTGGGTTAGACAATGGCGATATGCAAATCAGCTCTGACCCTGTGCCCCATGGGAACAGTCCAGTCCGAACTACAAAAGCCATGTCCTTCCCAGAACGGAATCAAGCATCCGAGGACCGGACCGGTTTCGAGGTAACACCTCTCATCAGCCCGGCTAGCTTGACTCCAGTGGTGTGGAGTGCCTGGGACCCACGTCTGAGCATCCCCAGCGCACTTAGGGCGGAATTTGCAAACAAAACAGGTGATGGACAGAATGTGGATCAATGTCACACATTCACCCCAGTCCAAAGATCTGGGCCCAAATCCATCGTTTTTTTGCACTCCACACCACCCTGGGTTAGACAATGGCGATATGCAAATCAGCTCTGACCCTGTGCCCCATAGGAACAGTCCAGTCCGAACTACAAAAGCCATGTCCTTCCCAGAACGGAATCAAGCATCCGAGGACCGGACCGGTTTTGAGGTAACATCTCTCATCAGCCCGGCTAGCTTGTCTCCAGTGGTGTGGAGTGCCTGGGAACCACGTCTGAGCATCCCCAGCGCACTTAGGGCGGAATTTGCAAACAAAACAGGTGATGGACAGAATGTGGATCAATGTCACACATTCACCCCAGTCCAAAGATCTGGGCCCAAATCCATAGTTTTTTTGCACTCCACACCACCCTGGGTTAGACAATGGCGATATGCAAATCAGCTCTGACCCTGTGCCCCATGGGAACAGTCCAGTCCGAACTACAAAAGCCATGTCTTTCCCAGAACGGAATCAAGCATCCGAGGACCGGACCGGTTTCGAGGTAACACCTCTCATCAGCCCGGCTAGCTTGACTCCAGTGGTGTGGAGTGCCTGGGACCCACGTCTGAGCATCCCCAGCGCACTTAGGGCGGAATTTGCAAACAAAACAGGTGATGGACAGAATGTGGATCAATGTCACACATTCACCCCAGTCCAAAGATCTGGGCCCAAATCCATCGTTTTTTTGCACTCCACACCACCCTGGGTTAAGCAATGGCGATATGCAAATCAGCTCTGACCCTGTGCCCCATGGGAACAGTCCAGTCCGAACTACAAAAGCCATGTCCTTCCCAGAACGGAATCAAGCATCCGAGGACCGGACCGGTTTCGAGGTAACACCTCTCATCAGCCCGGCTAGCTTGACTCCAGTGGTGTGGAGTGCCTGGGACCCACGTCTGAGCATCCCCAGCGCACTTAGGGCGGAATTTGCAAACAAAACAGGTGATGGACAGAATGTGGATCAATGTCACACATTCACCCCAGTCCAAAGATCTGGGCCCAAATCCATCGTTTTTTTGCACTCCACACCACCCTGGGTTAGACAATGGCGATATGCAAATCAGCTCTGACCCTGTGCCCCATAGGAACAGTCCAGTCCGAACTACAAAAGCCATGTCCTTCCCAGAACGGAATCAAGCATCCGAGGACCGGACCGGTTTTGAGGTAACATCTCTCATCAGCCCGGCTAGCTTGTCTCCAGTGGTGTGGAGTGCCTGGGAACCACGTCTGAGCATCCCCAGCGCACTTAGGGCGGAATTTGCAAACAAAACAGGTGATGGACAGAATGTGGATCAATGTCACACATTCACCCCAGTCCAAAGATCTGGGCCCAAATCCATAGTTTTTTTGCACTCCACACCACCCTGGGTTAGACAATGGCGATATGCAAATCAGCTCTGACCCTGTGCCCCATGGGAACAGTCCAGTCCGAACTACAAAAGCCATGTCTTTCCCAGAACGGAATCAAGCATCCGAGGACCGGACCGGTTTCGAGGTAACACCTCTCATCAGCCCGGCTAGCTTGACTCCAGTGGTGTGGAGTGCCTGGGACCCACGTCTCAGCATCCCCAGCGCACTTAGGGCGGAATTTGCAAACAAAACAGGTGATGGACAGAATGTGGATCAATGTCACACATTCACCCCAGTCCAAAGATCTGGGCCCAAATCCATCGTTTTTTTGCACTCCACACCACCCTGGGTTAGACAATGGCGATATGCAAATCAGCTCTGACCCTGTGCCCCATGGGAACAGTCCAGTCCGAACTACAAAAGCCATGTCCTTCCCAGAACGGAATCAAGCATCCGAGGACCGGACCGGTTTCGAGGTAACACCTCTCATCAGCCCGGCTAGCTTGACTCCAGTGGTGTGGAGTGCCTGGGACCCACGTCTGAGCATCCCCAGCGCACTTAGGGCGGAATTTGCAAACAAAACAGGTGATGGACAGAATGTGGATCAATGTCACACATTCACCCCAGTCCAAAGATCTGGGCCCAAATCCATCGTTTTTTTGCACTCCACACCACCCTGGGTTAGACAATGGCGATATGCAAATCAGCTCTGACCCTGTGCCCCATAGGAACAGTCCAGTCCGAACTACAAAAGCCATGTCCTTCCCAGAACGGAATCAAGCATCCGAGGACCGGACCGGTTTTGAGGTAACATCTCTCATCAGCCCGGCTAGCTTGTCTCCAGTGGTGTGGAGTGCCTGGGAACCACGTCTGAGCATCCCCAGCGCACTTAGGGCGGAATTTGCAAACAAAACAGGTGATGGACAGAATGTGGATCAATGTCACACATTCACCCCAGTCCAAAGATCTGGGCCCAAATCCATAGTTTTTTTGCACTCCACACCACCCTGGGTTAGACAGTGGCGATATGCAAATCAGCTCTGACCCTGTGCCCCATGGGAACAGTCCAGTCCGAACTACAAAAGCCATGTCTTTCCCAGAACGGAATCAAGCATCCGAGGACCGGACCGGTTTCGAGGTAACACCTCTCATCAGCCCGGCTAGCTTGACTCCAGTGGTGTGGAGTGCCTGGGACCCACGTCTCAGCATCCCCAGCGCACTTAGGGCGGAATTTGCAAACAAAACAGGTGATGGACAGAATGTGGATCAATGTCACACATTCACCCCAGTCCAAAGATCTGGGCCCAAATCCATCGTTTTTTTGCACTCCACACCACCCTGGGTTAGACAATGGCGATATGCAAATCAGCTCTGACCCTGTGCCCCATGGGAACAGTCCAGTCTGAACTACAAAAGCCATGTCCTTCCCAGAACGGAATCAAGCATCCGAGGACCGGACCGGTTTCGAGGTAACACCTCTCATCAGCCCGGCTAGCTTGACTCCAGTGGTGTGGAGTGCCTGGGACCCACGTCTGAGCATCCCCAGCGCACTTAGGGCGGAATTTGCAAACAAAACAGGTGATGGACAGAATGTGGATCAATGTCACACATTCACCCCAGTCCAAAGATCTGGGCCCAAATCCATCGTTTTTTTGCACTCCACACCACCCTGGGTTAGACAATGGCGATATGCAAATCAGCTCTGACCCTGTGCCCCATGGGAACAGTCCAGTCCGAACTACAAAAGCCATGTCCTTCCCAGAACGGAATCAAGCATCCGAGGACCGGACCGGTTTCGAGGTAACACCTCTCATCAGCCCGGCTAGCTTGACTCCAGTGGTGTGGAGTGCCTGGGACCCACGTCTGAGCATCCCCAGCGCACTTAGGGCGGAATTTGCAAACAAAACAGGTGATGGACAGAATGTGGATCAATGTCACACATTCACCCCAGTCCAAAGATCTGGGCCCAAATCCATCGTTTTTTTGCACTCCACACCACCCTGGGTTAGACAATGGCGATATGCAAATCAGCTCTGACCCTGTGCCCCATGGGAACAGTCCAGTCCGAACTACAAAAGCCATGTCCTTCCCAGAACGGAATCAAGCATCCGAGGACCGGACCGGTTTTGAGGTAACACCTCTCATCAGCCCGGCTAGCTTGACTCCAGTGGTGTGGAGTGCCTGGGAACCACGTCTGAGCATCCCCAGCGCACTTAGGGCGGAATTTGCAAACAAAACAGGTGATGGACAGAATGTGGATCAATGTCACACATTCACCCCAGTCCAAAGATCTGGGCCCAAATCCATCGTTTTTTTGCACTCCACACCACCCTGGGTTAGACAATGGCGATATGCAAATCAGCTCTGACCCTGTGCCCCATAGGAACAGTCCAGTCCGAACTACAAAAGCCATGTCCTTCCCAGAACGGAATCAAGCATCCGAGGACCGGACCGGTTTTGAGGTAACATCTCTCATCAGCCCGGCTAGCTTGTCTCCAGTGGTGTGGAGTGCCTGGGAACCACGTCTGAGCATCCCCAGCGCACTTAGGGCGGAATTTGCAAACAAAACAGGTGATGGACAGAATGTGGATCAATGTCACACATTCACCCCAGTCCAAAGATCTGGGCCCAAATCCATAGTTTTTTTGCACTCCACACCACCCTGGGTTAGACAATGGCGATATGCAAATCAGCTCTGACCCTGTGCCCCATGGGAACAGTCCAGTCCGAACTACAAAAGCCATGTCTTTCCCAGAACGGAATCAAGCATCCGAGGACCGGACCGGTTTCGAGGTAACACCTCTCATCAGCCCGGCTAGCTTGACTCCAGTGGTGTGGAGTGCCTGGGACCCACGTCTGAGCATCCCCAGCGCACTTAGGGCGGAATTTGCAAACAAAACAGGTGATGGACAGAATGTGGATCAATGTCACACATTCACCCCAGTCCAAAGATCTGGGCCCAAATCCATCGTTATTTTGCACTCCACACCACCCTGGGTTAGACAATGGCGATATGCAAATCAGCTCTGACCCTGTGCCCCATGGGAACAGTCCAGTCCGAACTACAAAAGCCATGTCCTTCCCAGAACGGAATCAAGCATCCGAGGACCGGACCGGTTTCGAGGTAACACCTCTCATCAGCCCGGCTAGCTTGACTCCAGTGGTGTGGAGTGCCTGGGACCCACGTCTGAGCATCCCCAGCGCACTTAGGGCGGAATTTGCAAACAAAACAGGTGATGGACAGAATGTGGATCAATGTCACACATTCACCCCAGTCCAAAGATCTGGGCCCAAATCCATCGTTTTTTTGCACTCCACACCACCCTGGGTTAGACAATGGCGATATGCAAATCAGCTCTGACCCTGTGCCCCATGGGAACAGTCCAGTCCGAACTACAAAAGCCATGTCCTTCCCAGAACGGAATCAAGCATCCGAGGACCGGACCGGTTTTGAGGTAACACCTCTCATCAGCCCGGCTAGCTTGACTCCAGTGGTGTGGAGTGCCTGGGAACCACGTCTGAGCATCCCCAGCGCACTTAGGGCGGAATTTGCAAACAAAACAGGTGATGGACAGAATGTGGATCAATGTCACACATTCACCCCAGTCCAAAGATCTGGGCCCAAATCCATAGTTTTTTTGCACTCCACACCACCCTGGGTTAGACAATGGCGATATGCAAATCAGCTCTGACCCTGTGCCCCATGGGAACAGTCCAGTCCGAACTACAAAAGCCATGTCCTTCCCAGAACGGAATCAAGCATCCGAGGACCGGACCGGTTTCGAGGTAACACCTCTCATCAGCCCGGCTAGCTTGACTCCAGTGGTGTGGAGTGCCTGGGACCCACGTCTGAGCATCCCCAGCGCACTTAGGGCGGAATTTGCAAACAAAACAGGTGATGGACAGAATGTGGATCAATGTCACACATTCACCCCAGTCCAAAGATCTGGGCCCAAATCCATCGTTTTTTTGCACTCCACACCACCCTGGGTTAGACAATGGCGATATGCAAATCAGCTCTGACCCTGTGCCCCATGGGAACAGTCCAGTCCGAACTACAAAAGCCATGTCCTTCCCAGAACGGAATCAAGCATCCGAGGACCGGACCGGTTTCGAGGTAACACCTCTCATCAGCCCGGCTAGCTTGACTCCAGTGGTGTGGAGTGCCTGGGACCCACGTCTGAGCATCCCCAGCGCACTTAGGGCGGAATTTGCAAACAAAACAGGTGATGGACAGAATGTGGATCAATGTCACACATTCACCCCAGTCCAAAGATTTGGGCCCAAATCCATCGTTTTTTTGCACTCCACACCACCTACCTGGATGACATTGCGGTGTTCAGCTCCACGTGGGAGGAACACTTGCAACACCTCTGCGAAGTGTTGAAGGCTCTGCAAAAGGCAGGCCTCACTATCAAGGCCAGCAAGTGCCAGATAGGGCAGGGATCTGTGGTGTATTTGGGACACCAGGTGGGGAGCGGCCAGGTGGCGCCCCTACAGGCAAAGATTGATACCATTCTGGCTTGGGAGCCCCCCAAGACCCAGACAGAGGTGAGAGCCTTTTTAGGACTCACCGGGTATTACAGACGGTTTGTCAAGGGATATGGCACCATTGTTGCCCCCTTGACAGAACTCACTTCCAAGAAGTTGCCCAAAAGAGTTGACTGGACTGACGCCTGCCAACCTGCTTTTGATGCCCTGAAAACTGCGATGTGCACAGCACCGGTGCTCAAGGCACCTGACTTTCCCAGTGAGTTCATAGTTCAGACGGACGCTTCAGAGCATGGTGTGGGAGCAGTACTCTCACAAGCCACTGAGGAGAATGGAGACCAGCCAGTAGCTTTCATTAGTAGGAGGCTACTCCCCAGGGAACAGAAGTGGAGTGAGACTGAAAGGGAGGCTTTTGCTGTGGTCTGGGCTCTGAAAAAGTTGAGGCCCTACCTGTTTGGGACTCACTTTCGTGTTCAGACCGACCACAGGCCCCTCAGGTGGTTAATGCACATGAGGGGCGAGAATCCAAAACTGTTGAGGTGGTCCATCTCCCTACAGGGAATGGACTTTACGGTGGAACACCGCCCTGGTACAGAACACGCCAACGCTGATGGTCTGTCCAGGTTTTTCCGCCTTAGTGAAGAGAACTCCCAAGAGGGAGGGTAGTTCTCCCCACTTTCAGCTGGAGGGGACACGTGTTAGACCTGGCATCTTTGGCGTGATTACCCCTGTCTTTTTGCCTCTGCCTCCTGTATTTTTTGATGCTGTGCTGGATTCGTTTTGCTGGTTTAGATGCTTTGGACACTCTGCCACTGCTGATCAGTGCCAGAGTGTAAGTGCTCCCTATGTAAATTGTTATTCTGATTGGATATACATGTTTGGCATATTTGTATCACCATGAAGTCCCTAGTAAAGTGCACTGGGTGTGCCAGGGCTGGTGATGACAAATGCTACTAGTGGGCCTGCAGCACTGATTGTGCCACCCACAGGAGTAGCTCTAAAAATGGTGTCTCAGGCCTGCCACTGCAGCGCCTATGGGCAGTTTAGAACTGCCATGTCCTCCTGGTCAGCGTCCCCGCTGACCAGGCCTAACCCTTCCCTTTTCATGCACATCAGTCACCCCTATGGAAGGCCCAAGGTACCCCCCTGGGCAGGGTGCAGTGTATGTGAAAGGTAGAGCATGTGCTAGTGCAGGTGACATGCTCTGGTAGTGAATTACAGCCATTTTCGTTTTTCACTATTGTAAGGCTATCTTGCTCCATAGGTTAATATGGGGGATGCTGGCTACAGTGTTTAACAGCATTTCTTCCCATAGGAACAAGATAGGACATAAGTATCTAGTATCCCTGAACTCAGAATTTAATAATACATCTTTTAGGAAAGGTGGTTTTTAAATCCTGTGTTTGAGAACAGCACTTTTAGAAAGTTGCTGTTCTCTTGTCTGACCCTTCTGTGTGCCTGGGCCTGTTTGTGTATTGACTGTCTGGTTTGTGAGTGACAGGGGCTGGGGAATTCCCCCAGAGGCTGGATGAGTCAGCACTAGGCTGAATGAAGCAATTGCAACCTGAGTGGTGGGAGGAGTTAGCACCTGGGCTGAATAGAGCTGTGCCTGCCTGCCACAATGCTGGCTCCACCTCCTGCTGGGCGGCTGAGGACCCTGCCAGTCACTCTGAAAGGAAAGATGCAGCCAGCAAAACAAAGTGCTCAGGATCCACCCAGAACTGGTTTAGACCGGGCTCAGGGCCCACATGCACAGAGAGAACAAAGACTTTAGGGGTATAAGTACAGGACCCCTGACAACAGAAAATTAGATCATCCTGGAAATCAAGAAGGAACCTCTGCCAAGGAGAAAGCTGACTCTGAAGAAGGAAGACTGTCCTGCTGTTGCTCTGCTGGACTGACCTGCTGTTGCTTTGCTGCCAAGGAGAGGGGAAGGACTTTGCTGTGAGCTGTGTCCCCTGTCTTGAAGGAACCTCCAAGGGCCTGAGAAGAGCTGGCTCCCTGTTCTGAAGTCCCAGGAACAAAAGGACTTCACCCCCAGTCTCCCTGAACTCTGCTGAGAGAGTTCTGTCCTTCCAAGAGTGCTTGATCCAGTTGTGGGGCCTCTGGAAGTTGAACCTGAGCTGGGAAGCTTGAAACTAAGCTTGAGAGACTTTTAAAGCTGAAAAGTGTTGCATCGCTCGCTTGCGGTGCGCATCCCCGACAGTGCGAGAAGTTCCCCGCCGCTACGAAGGTCGAGATCGGCGCAGCGCCTGACGCCGCTGCCGGAGCCGTCGCATCCTTCGTTTGCGGGACGCACCAGACCGGTGCGGGAGAATCGAACATCGCTGCGAGTATCGTCGCAGAGCCTGTCGTCGCTGGGTGAGAACGCCGCACCGCTTGCTTGCGGACCGCATCACGTCGCTGCGAGCATCGTCGCAGAACCATCGCATCGAGGAGCTGCGAGAGAGAGGATCACCGCTGGACCGCGCATCGTCGCCCCGGAGATCGTCGCAGCCCCTACGAGATCGTCGCATCGTGCCTTTGCGAGAACAGACTTCCTACGGAACCTACGCACCGGAATCCACGCAAGCGGCCTTCCTCCCCATACAGACCGGATTCGTCGCAACACGCCCGCTGCTGCAGCGGGGCTGTCGCATCGTCTCCCCAGGGTCTCAGGAGTAACGCATCGCTTGTTTTCCACCGCACCAGCTTCCTGCTTGTGGAACTTTGTTGCATCTAAAAGGTACTGTGAGTAAACGTGACGCAACTGTGAACTTTTCACGCATCTGTGGATTATTTTAACGCAACTTAAAGAACTTTGATTACAACCTGAAGAACTCTTTTGAAACCATATTCTTGAACTGTGTATGTTGGATTTTTGACGTTTTGGTCTTGTGTAGTTTAGAATAAATATCTTTATTTTCCTAAACTGTTGTGGAATCAGTTTGTGGTGTTTTCACTGTGTTACTGTGAGTGTTGGTACAAATACTTTACGCATTGCCTCTGGTTAGCCTAGACTGCTCAGGCCAAGCTACCTAGAGGGCGAGCAGGGGTTATCTAAGAGGGTTATCTCCTTGCCCTGACTAGAAGCAAGGGTCCCTATTTGGACAGTGGTACCTACCTCTGCCAACTAGAGACCCCCAGTTCTAACACTCGGAAAACATCATCTTACTTAACACTATCTTAATGTTTACTCAAAACTGGTTAACGGAGAATCATCTACTACTCAACACCTCTAAAACGGAATTCCTGCTCATCTCCCCCCCGAATTGCATCCCCAAGTTAGACCTCTGGCTGAGCCACCTCACAACTTTCAACTGTACGCCTCTCATCGTAGACGCAGCCAAGTCTCTCGGTATTACTATGGACATGCACCTGAGCATGAGAGGTCACATCAGCAATGTATGCAAAGGAGCCAACCACTTGAGGAGAACTCTAAGAAATATCAAACCTTTCCTTCCCCCAAATGATTTCAAGCATGTGTTTCAAGCGCTTGTCTTGCCGAGGTTAGACTACGGCAGTGCTACCCTCTGTGGCCTTCCCAAATACATTCTGGCTCCACTAAGTGCTGCACTCAACTCAGCTGCTAGACTGGTTACGGATTCTAAGCCAAAAGATCATATATCACCAGTCCTTAAATCCCTCAATTGGCTGCCCTTTGAAGTACAAATTTAAATAAAGATTGCGGTTCTCACACGCAAAGCCCTTCACCTAAATACTCCTAAGTACCTTGCAGAAAAACTGACCTTATCCTGTGGAGTAAGAGCCTCAAGAAATGCCGCCTCCCTTCTCCTGAAATCTCGTATCCTTAAGAAAAAGAGAAGTTGCCGCCAAGCTTTCTCCGGAGCCGCCCCTAAGATTTGGAACTCTCTCCCACCGGAAATCCGCAGAATCTCCTCATTGTCAGCATTCAAAGTGGAAGCCAAAAGATTCCTAATTAACAAATTCATATCCTAATAGGGTTAATCGCACAGGCCCGTTGACATTCCTCCTGCTGACTTTGTTCTTATTTTGTTACAGCTCCCCCTGAACATTGTGCTTCACCCTTGTTACCCTCTACACTTGTCTTATTGTATTACCCTCCTATTTGTATTCTGTAATGTATTCTCTTTCTCTCCCTTACTCTTTCTGGGTATTGCCTCTGATATTTTTTGTCTTCCTCCCTTCATATTGTAAAGCACTCTGTTATCCCTCGGGATCTTGTTTGCGCTACAAAAAACTTTATAAATAAATATGCATTTCGATTAGTAGGATGACCAGTGGCACCTTTACCTCATATCTAGTATCATTGATGATAGCTTAGATCGATTTGAATTACAAAATGTGGGACAGCTTCACAACAATGTACTTACTGAACAACAAATGCAGTTTTAAAACCTGCTCCACAGTGCCCAGCCTGTGTTAGAATCCTTACTGGACATCTGACTATATAGTCTTCTCTGCCTACAACTCTAATTCCCCTAGTAGCACTCGCCCAAGATTTTAATTGTAGTCTCTACTAGAACCCTTCTTGATGATGGGTACTATAGTAGCCTTAGACCAAGAACTCATAATTGAATGGGGGGGTGCTGCTCCGTACAATTAAGTCAGTAGTGGGGCCCACAGTAGAATCTAATCTTTAAATATATCTATTCTTTAAATATATCTATTGGCACTTCATCCAGGCCTGGAGCCTTACTTCTAAGGCTCTTTTTAACTGCAGATTCCACTTCGTCTAGTTTAATAGGACAAATGTTTGCTGCATCAATTAACTCATACATGCAACAAATGCCAATGGTGTTCTCAGTTGAGGAGTACACTGTCTTATAATGGTCTACCCTAATTTCTGATGGTGTCAGATTTTACACTTTGGGTTGATGGACTTTACTGAAATATGAGGTGTTAATTACCTTCCAGAAACCTTGCACTTCCCTGGTATTCCCTACCCTCACAAGAGTGTCCCATGCTTCCTCCCACTTATCTGTTTTCTTAATGCCAATGTGGCTTTATAATGTTTATTGCATTTTGCACTTCAGGTTATTAGAGGGGAGGATCTCTACAGACCTGCTTAGAGGGTATCATGTGCATGTGAGCAAGCATCATCAAACAACTTGTGTAACTTTTCCTGACCAGAGTATAACTTAGTAGTTAAAGTTAACGGGTGCTAATTAAACCACAAAGTGAGTCAAAGAAATTAATAATATACCCTTGCTTATCTCCCCCCTCTAAACAACCCCTTCATGAGCAATATTTTTTATTAAAATCTCTGATGATAAACTTGTTTGCTCAAACCTGGCCCACGTCCTAAAAATGCCCTTGTTCTTAGAGGAGTCAAGCTCTATTCTGTTATTCAAGCCATTTCTGCAACTTGGTACCAGCTCCAATGTCACAGATAATGGGTTATGATAACTTATACAGTTTGATATTACATTATAATTCAAAACAAAAGGGGTCAGTTTGTGTGATAGTAATCTAAGATGCTATTTTCACCACCACCCGTATAAGTTAGAAGTGTGGTTGCATTGTGGGTGCCATTCTCAGTCACATGTATCAGATTGTGTTTCAACTAGATGGTATTTTGAGGATCTCTATAATGGTTCATGTGTAATACCATCTTCACCACTTTGGTTTATAAAAACACTAATCAAATCACAATGATTTTTGGGTATGCGAGAATTAAAAACGCCAGCCGACATTACATACGGTGGTACATTTGTTACTTAAAATGACTCTAACTCTTTACCCAACAATTCAATGGACTCTGGTATTTGGTGATCAGAAATATTAGAATACAAATTATTAAGCACAACATCTACTGTGTGACCAAGCTGAATAGCCAACAACTGATAAAATTTAGAAACAAGTTTTGAACATAAAACTTTACACAGGGAAAAAATGGACACAAAAACAATAAGGCTCCTTTCGGACAGTTTTGCTGGAGTAGAGTATGAGTTGTAACTATCAAGGTGAACTGATGCAGTGGGCCAGGACTGATGCACAATTATGAGATATTTTTTTTTTCTTCATAAAATTAAGCAAGTCTGGGTTGTTCAATTTATTTGTCAGCCCTGATACGGTTGGAGATATCAGCTCTGTCCTGGGAGGCAGCTGCATTTTTTCACTGTGGAATTGTTTAGATCCTAAATATTTTTACTGTGAAACAAAATATAACATTGGGGTTAACACTTCCTGCATATGGCCACAGAAATCATTGATGGTTAGCCAGTTTATATCTTTCAGTTGGGGTAGTGTGGCACTCACCCCTAATATTTCTGATAGGGCACAGAAGCCTACTTGTGGTTCTTGGGGTGATAGAAGTAATGAAGTGGCATCACCCTGATTTTACCAAATTCTTGAATCTGAGTTTTAATCCTTTGCAGCAAATTCTTGGCAAGCAAAGGATCTGTAAAATTAATTACCACGTAATCTCCATCCTCTGTCTACCTTTTCTAACCTAACCACAAAACCCTTCTAGCCATGATAAAGTTTTTCGTTAAGGTGTTTAATTGGGCCCAGCTTTCTAGACATCCGGGATAGGGTGGGCAGTTAATTATGTAATAACTAATTATTTCATACATTGTATTCAGTTATATAATTGATATTTATTATGTAATTGATGTAATACTGATAAGTTTTTGTTATACGTTATTTGTGGGCAGTTGGGTTTGTAGAGGTATAAAGAGGGAAGTTAAGAAACAATTAATTGTCAATTAATTATTGTTTGTTATTTCATTATTTAATTGATTTTTAATTATGTAATGATGGAATATTGATTTATTGTACTTATATTTTATTTGCAGGATGCTAAGTTTGTAGGGGTCATCAGTGATCAATCATGAGTGATGGAATATATGAGTTCATAAGCAGTGCATTGAGGGAGTGTCAGTTATAGTTAGCTCACGTTACTATGACTGCTGAGTTTCACTGGTTTTGTACAAGTGAAATCTGAGCTTAACTTTAACATCCTGTAAACTTCGTTTTTTTTCAGTCAAGTTACACAAAAAAGAAAAGGGGGGCAGGGTAGGAAAAGCCGGACCCAGTAGCCTTGGTCCTGGGGTCATCCTGTGACCCCACAAGCTCAAGCTTTTGCAAATGCCAGACAGCATAATAGTGACTTCTTATCTTGTTCTCAGATGTTTTGCCACCGAGTGCACAACAACCCACCAGCAAGGCTCTGGCTGAGTCCATTTTACACAAATCGAAATGAGAGCTGTGCACTTAGCAGGACAGATTCGCACAGCAACCCCAAAAAGTATCCAACAAGGTCTCAAATTGACTTTGCATCAGCCGAGTAGGGCCCAGCACACGACGAAGGGGAGCAATATACTCAAATGGTGCTTACCTGAGATGATCTAGTGGCAACGTTGCAAGACTTTTAAAAAGAAACTTTGCTCGGAGAATGAGCAATATGGCCAAAGCCGGTGGAGCTGCCTAGACAGCTATAGGGGAGATCAGCCCTGGTTCATCCCCTCGGCCGTCACCTACCCAGCCGGACTTTGGACACTGTTTCTCCCCATCTCCCTGCTGTGTCCCCTTCCTCCCCACCCCACTGCCTAATTACTGTAACATTGCTTCTTTTTGTCTTATGTCTTACTATGCTCTTGTAAATTTGTAATTTGCAACTCGCATATCCTCAAGTAAAGCACTCTGATACCTCCGGTTCAAGCCAGCACTATATAAAACTCTTCAAATAAATAAATACAAATATAAGCCTTTTCTTTTATTTTTTTACAGAAGTCGTGGCCAGATCTAGGACTCCCAAAGAAAAAAAAAGTTCAGGTTCCTGCTTTTTCTAGCCATTGGGTAGGCTAGGTCCCAGGGTCATACTTTGTTTTTTGACTTTTTGGACAGGGGGTGCATGTGGCCCCCTCCTAAACAAAAGGTTAACCCCGGGGACCACCAATTCCGCAAGGATTATTATTATAGTAGGAAGTGGGCCAATTCCTTAGGCCTTTAGAGGCCCTGGGGACCACCACCACTTGGGTCTTTGCAATGAAAGAAAGATGGGGGCTACGCAGACCCCTCTCCTGTTTCCGAATTACCTCAGGGCCTGCCACCTCCCTGGGGCACAAAAAAATGTACAAAAGGGAGGGGCAATGTGCAGCCCGCCTTCCGGGCCATATTTTTCCACAGGGACCTCGGCACTTGGGAGCCGGAGAAAGCAGTGCAACCCGGAAGTCAGGGGCCCATGCCTGGTTGTGGGCGGGGACCGAAAAGGAAGCGCGAAGACCAGAAGAGTGTTGGTGGGGCTGCCGGGCACTGAATGCCAGGGTCTTTTTAATGAGATTTACATCATGTTGCGCTGTGTCTGCGAGCACAGCCGGAGGTGCTGGTAGATGCACTGGGTTGAAAGTTGAAGCTTGCACATATATTGTACACAATAATGGAAGTAGTAAAGAGACCGCTATAATGTACAAAACTGCCACAATTGTAAACTCTCCCAGTTCACCACAATTAAAAAATTACCTGGCAAAAATGTATTTGTGAGTACAGTTAGTACAATAGTCCATGGGCAAACACATGTGCACATCCCTAAAAGTATCAAAGACTTCACTGCTGATCAGTGAAAGAATACCAGTATGGACTGCCTGCCGGTGAGTGCCTGTGGGTAAACCCCAAACCCTCCATCTCTGCTGTAATGGGCAGTACAAAAAATGCGTCACTGTTTTCTGACCAGGAACTGGAAAGGTCGCAGCTTCAGACTACGAAGCAGGCCTCCCTCAGACAGTTCCATGAATCTGACAGTGGAAAGTGACAATTTGCTTACACTTTCACATTTGACTCCGCAAATCAGTGAAAGGAGTGTGATATTACACTGCTGATTGGTGCAAACTGAATCTTATAAACATACCTCTCCCATTGGCGCAGTAAAAAGTGTGTTAATGGCAGTGTTTTGAAACACCCCTCTTTGGCACCGGACAGCAGCCAGCAGTTCAACAAATATCTGCAAAAGTCATAAGTGATTTGGGAAGTTAGGGTGTAAGGGTGGTTATTAAAATTCTGAAATCGTGGAACCCTCCACGGATAAACTTCTGTTTTTTCTGTCTATGCTGCTCCCTCACACACAGTAACACCCACATTAAGAAGAATTTATATTCGAGTGAGTGGGGACAGATGTGATGCAACACCTTTCCAGAAGGCGTGAATAGACACAAGTTAAGCTGCTGTGGGGTGGACAGTTCCTCCATCCTATAAGTTTCCTGTCTGTAGCAGCAGGACCGTTCATTGCGGGTGGAGGGAGGGGTGGGGCTGGGTGGAGTGTGGGCGTAAACATGGTGCACAGGGAGCAAAGATCATTCAGGCAGACGGGCTTAAGGTACCCATGCTGATGTTAATGCACAATACAATGAGCAGCGGCATGATTGTATACCAGGCTGGGGACGATGGCAGTACTGTGTGTATTGGCTCTGACGCGCCGACTGCTGGTACTGACTTGCCTGTGAAGCAGATTGTTTGGGTCTCGGTAATTGCGGGACCCTGATCCCTTGCGGACACGGGGCGCCAGTTGAGACCCCCACAGGTTTCCCCGAGGGGGTGGACAAGGGCTTGGCTGGTTGCTTAGTGTGTGTGGAGATCGGTGTTCTACTGTGCAGCCCCTAGAACCCGCGGTCTCGCTGCTCGGTAAAAATTTGTGCCAATCCTGGTGTGGCAAACAGTTATTTATAAAACGGTCACCAAACACCCCTGACCACCCTGCATTGTCAACCCACGACTTTTCAGTCGTCCCTAAGACTGCCGCCTCACTGCTTATTTCTCCTTACCCAGAGGTACCTGACCATTGGCGCAGGTCCCACGAGAACAGACTGCGAGGCGCCTTAGGGAGTCACTTAGGGTAAGATCCTTTCTTGCTTTATCGCCCACCTTGCAGTCCCCTTTCTGATTTTAATTGTTTTGAACCAACAAGTGTGTCCTCATAAGAGTGTTTTGCCAGCATGATACGGTTGTGACCTTTAATAGAACGATGCATTGAAATTCCCCTTGCATTTCTCTGTATTTTTCATAGGTCGCCACTCAATAGCAGGACCTGTTGGCCTGCCTTCCTTCTGACCTCCTGGAATAAGGTTGTCATTGAGTTTTTTAATTTTAATTCTAATTCACTGTGTAGTACTGAGCACCTAGGTCCTGAAGAATTGCCCTCTGAGCAAGAAACATGTTGACCTGATCCGAGGGTCGCAGGTATTTTGCTGAACACACTTCTTGGCATATATCTCCACTCCCACTATTTTAATCAAGGGTGTCAGCCACGCTAATAAATATCCTTGTGGACTGACCCACCTTTTTTATCTTCACCACTCCTTCACGACTACACCTCCACTTGCCCTCTCACCCACACGCACCATATGGCCGGAACAAAAGATCTCCGATAAAGAGCCCCTTTACGGGTGCCCGTCAGACATTGCAGCATGACATCTAGCTTGCTAGGTGTGTGAGGGTTTTAGTTCCAAAAAGGGAAATGCCCTTCCCTTTCGCTCTTTTTCTATGCTGCATGCACTCTTGTGTCAAACACTCTTGTCGCGGAACTTTGTACCCCTCTTGTGCTACTAGTCGTTCGGACATGTACACTGGACCCCGCTAAATATTGTCCGCTCACAGGTCCTCTTGTTGTTGTTAGAAAAAAACCCTACCAGGAACTCTAGAAGAGGAAAAGGAGAAATGAAGGAAGTAGGAGGTAATAAGGGGGTAAAAAATCAGAGGTCAATGGTGAATAAAGTAAAGCCACAAATGGAACAGGAAGAACAAGGGAAAAGATCAGTAAAACCAAAATCTAATAAAAGTGGGTTGGCTCCTACAATAAGGGAGTTAGAGGATAGAGAGGAGGAAAGTATGAAAAGGAAACCATCAGGATCTCGAGAAATGCCAAGGTGCAGCAGGGTCGCGAAATACGACAACAAGAGTGATCAAATGTTTATGAAAAGGAAAGCCACCTCAAAGGGGGTTAAATATGGAGCCAGGCAAACAGACACTAACGATCTATGGATTTTTCTAAAACCTGAAAATGGTGGTTAAGGGGTGAAAAAAGCTAGGAAACTAAACCCATTAAATCGTTCTCAGCTTTTATACATAATGGGTAAATATGCAAGTCTTAGGAGTATTGGTACAATGGACCTCAAAGAAGTAGGGTTTGTTGCTAGCAGCACAGGAGGAGAGGCGACTAAGGTCCTCTTTCATTCTGCTTGGGTGAAAGAAGCGGTGGAAAAAGCGAAAAATGAGTTACAAAAGGAGGGGATCAGACTGGTAAGGAAGGAGGAAATACAGGGACAGTATTTCCTGACGAACCATGCTTGTCTAGGGTTATGACAGATATGGTTAATGAATTCGAACTGGAATAATAAGGAGGATATTGCAATCACTGTAACTGACTGTGAAGCTGCAGGGTATGGAGAAGGTGTATTTGCTAGAAATAGATATGAAGCCCTAGCATCCCCAGAATCTAGGGAGTATGATGAGGAGGGATTTCTTAGTGAAATCGACTAGGAGAATGGGCCGTCACACAGCCTTTCAGTCCTATCATGGAATATAAATGGCTATAAGAAAATATCGGGACAGATCGAGTTCGATAAAATTATAAAGAGTAACAACATTGTATGCCTTCAGGAGACATGGCTGTGTGACGATACACTAAATTCCTTAGTTACAGAAGGATTTGCCCAATACTCTAAAGCAGCAAAGAAAAATAATCTGGGGAGGCCATCAGGGGGTCAATTACCGCTAATCTCCACACAGATAGTCAGAAGGGTTGAAAGGCTAAATTTACTTAGTGAGTGGGCACTAGGCTGCAGAATCTTATTGCAGAAGGTAGATCCTAGATATGAGGGAATATGCATTATATATGTGTATATACAGAAGGGAAAGGCCCATGAATATAAGGAGAATTTGAGTAAACTGAAAGAAGATCTGGAGTCAACTAGTGCCAAGCATCGGAAGGATTTATTATTAGTAGTTGGTGATTTTAACCATAGATTGGACCCCAGAAAGGTGTACAGTTGGCACAAAGAATTAATAGAAGCACATAACATTGAAGCAGCACTCTTTCCAAGGGGGGAGCTCTCACAGCAGGACGAGTCATTTAGTCAGCTAACGGGCTCCTTGGGCATGGTATGTGCAAATGGAAGATTTCAGCAAGACCGGCCAGCGGGAAGGACTTTTGTGAGGGGCCAGCAACTTTGCCCAATAGACTATATGTTCTGTCAGGCATAGTGTTTTAATCAAATAAGAAATTTTGAGGTGGTGAAAATGACAGGTGGTGACCACTTCCCTTTGAAGATAGAAATACATATACCGAAACGTAAAAGCAGAGAGAGGGTTCCACAGGCCCATGTGGACTACCCCAAACGATTCACAACCTGTATATCAAATGAACAGATAGGAAAGCTTAGGCTAATTCAACAGTCGATCCCAACAGAAGATATTCATCCTAATGCAGGAATCCCGTGGTTTGAACTGACCATAGGTAAGCTGGCAGATTCCCTCAAGAAGGAATTCAAGGTAAAAAAGTCAGGAGTGGGCAGCTATGTAGTTAATAAAAATAGGAAACCCTGGTTTGACGAAGAATGAAGAGTAGCTAAGGCCCTGATAAGACAGAAGGAGAGAAGAGTAAGGGCCATATTCAAAGTGGATCTATATCAGTCACTTCAGCAACTAAGGTTAAAGTATAAAACATTAATTCAGAATAAAAAAGAAAGGTATGAAGAGAAATGTTGGCAAATATGTTGGAGGTGATTGAAAGCAAGGATGTGAGAGGGTTCTGGAAATTAGTCCAATAGAGTTTGGGCGGGAAATCCGGTTCCTTGGCCTGTATGGTCCCTCAAGATGACTGTGTAGGCTATCTGGAAGAAATCTATGGAAGATGGCCGACAAAATCAATACCGGGAACCTTAGGTTGGCCACAGATGAGGGATGATATAAAGGACTATTTTACCCCAAGATATATAACAGAGATTATAGCTAGTTTGAACCTTACCCGTGCCCATGGACCAGATAACCTCCCGGCAGTGATAATTAAAACGAGGCCTGAATGGTGGGCAGAGTTTTTTGCAAAGATGTTTCTGGTTTCCTGGATACGGAAATTATTCCAGAAAGTTGGAAGGGCGCTATTATTAGGCCTATTCATAAAAAGGGTAGCCACAAAATACCAAAAAATTATAGGCTTATAAACCTCCTGGATATAGGGGAAAAGTATTTGCAAAAGTAATTTTAAACTTACTAAAAGATTGGGCAGAGGAAAACCAAATCATTCCCCCGGAACAGGGTGGGTTTAAAGACGGCCATACTACAATCGACCATTGTTTCGCTCTTTGTGCCACAGCACGGAAGTCAATGGAATCGCGGGGCAGATTATTCTGTTGTTTTGTTGACTTCCGTGCAGCCTTTGATCTAGTGAACCGGGAGCTGCGGTGGAAGGCTCTAATTAGCCAGGGAATTCCTAATGATATACTGTGGCTGCTACAAATGCTCCACACTAAAAACTGGGCACAGATAATCTTAGACATAGATGGTAGTTTATCAGGGAAAATAGAAATTGGAAATGGTCCGCGTCAGGGATGTGTACTAGCTCCCCTGTTGTTCTCCATGTTCCTAGCAGACCTACCATCAATGTTGGGGAACACAACTGGGGGTAGGCCGAAACTAAATGGCAAGCAGATAGCATGCTTACCTTATGCCGACGATCTGGTGATTATGGACCTGACCGTGGTTGGCTTTCAAAGAAAACTAAATGTATTTAATGACTACTGCTTAAAAAAAACTTGTAATAAATATGGATAAGACCAAAACATTGAGGTTTGGCAGGAGGAAAACCGAGTTCTCATGGTGGATTGGGTCAGAAAAAGTGGAATCAGTAACAGAGTATAGATACTTGAGGTTATGGTTCGAGCAGAATTTGAAATGGAATACCCACTTGGAGGCATCTAAAGTAAGAACCTCTGCATCGATTAGCGGTCTGTTATTGTTTAAGAAAGCTTATGGTGCTATGACTGACAAACCAGTGCTAAAAGCCTATGCTGCTATTGTACCCCCGCAATATTTATATGGCGCAGAATTGTTGTTCCTAAGTGGTAAGGAAAACTGGGATGTGGAAGAAGGTAAAAACCTAAAAAAGTTATTTACGCTCCCCCAGTCAACAATGTTCAGGCAGTAAGACTGGAACTAGGCCTGACCTCATGGGGTATGCAAGTTGGTATGGCCCTGTTGCGCTTTTGGCAATGCCTAGAAATAAGCACAATTACTAAAATATCTCAATGGTGCAAAAATGAAATACAGGACAGCGAACTAAAATGGGCAAGAGAGACCAGGGGGAAAATAACAAAGCTATGCAAGAAGATGAGAGTTAATGTGAGCCCTACTGTCTCCGTGGCTAATATTGACAAAAAGTTACTCAGGTCGACGGGGAAGGAAATATTGCATGTACAGGACAAAATTAATCTTGCAAGTAAAACTTCGATCTGTTTTATGATTGATGGATGGAATAATGTTCATTGCTTCCCCTACATTGATAAGTTACCGGACCGTCAATTACGAAATGAGGTTTTGAGGGTTAGAATTAGGGTAAACCCTTGTTATATGAACAATTCTGATCAATGAGGTGGGAAGCTGTACTTGCTCTTTAGGGTCCAAATGTGATATGCTGCACATCTTATTTGATTGTCTGAAGTTTTTGGACTTGGGTTACATTTTTAAAACCGATTTTTATGAAATATGAGATCAAAACTAGGACCCAGGCGTGACACTGATGACAGAAATGTCCCACTTAGATATTGCTGTGGCTATGGGGAAATATATGCAAAAAGTGAAGGCAGTTTTATATCTTTTTAACGAGTTTTAACAAATAGCTATTGGTAATCATGGGCTTTTAGATCAAATATGTTTTAGGGTGTTTTATGTGTGTTAATGAAATGTTTTAAAAATGTATTTACTTATTTATTTATTTTTTGGATGAACTTTTTATCGACATGTATTGTTTGTGGACCAATGGTCCGAATAAACGTGATTTAAACTAGTAGGTAAAATAAAGCAGGGACAACATTATTCCAGGTGAGACTGTTGCAATGCATGAAAAATGGATGGGTGATTTGGCGAATCATTATATGGTCCAATAATGATCCTGTTGTTCCGTAAAATAGCAAGTACCATCTTTCACTCATCATCTCCTCCTGTCTGCCCACAGAAACAAACATTTTACGATAGGCAGGAGAGACCAAGGAAATATGCCAACAAGCATTGGCAAAGCCAATAGGTCTGGTGCTGGGTGCCAGTCTTTTGGCTTTGCCAATACGTGTTTTGAAATGTTTTTTCCAAAACGTTATTGTCGGAAAACCTGCCTGGCCTTCATCAATCTAAAGCAAATGGCACATATATATATTTGTTGTCAAAAGGCACAAATAGCCAAAGTAGTAATGGCACTTAAGGGAACTACTTTGCAGGTGGATGTAGTCCTTGTGAAAGGACAGAATGCCATCACTCTCAATGACGTTAGACAAAGACTGAAGTGGGTTGCCCCGTAGTCCCATGCTGTACGTTCGCAGAAGGAAATAGTGAATGTTCCAATACCAAACCAATGGATGAAGATGTCTGCTTGAAATCCCATATATATATGTATATATATATATATATATATATATATATATATATATATATATATATATATATATATATATATATATATATATATATATATATATATATATATATATATATATATATATATATATATGAGCATGTTATACATATAATATTAGGAAAATGTAAAGTTTGTGGCAAGTGCTAAACCTATAACAAATATTGGCAAAGACAATAGATTTGGCACTGGACTCAGGAATGCAGGCAAACCTGTCTGGGGGAGCTCTCCTTGCCTTCCATCTCGTGCAATGTTAAATCAGAGGCATTCAAATCAACACTTTGCCTAGTAATTAATACTTTGGACCAAATGTGAGGAAGAACATCAGTAAAAAACATCCCCAGTACTTCAAAAACCTTTTTTGTTCATGTTGCATGTGTTACTCATCTATTTTCACACTTTGCTATTATCTTGAGGTTAATCTAAACAGCCTATGCTCTCGATATTTCCTATGTATGTGTCCAGACATAACTTTGTGCTTCCAACGCTTGTGCTTACTTATCAGGTATTGCTGCTGAAAAAGTAGGCTAGAAGCAGCCCTAACATTGGGCAGACTGTCTGTGTTGTGATGGAACAGTGCATGGCTGTAAACTACTTTCTGAAGCATTGTACTAAAACAGTTATCAATAAAGAGAGCTTTAAGCTATATTTCTTGTGATAGTGTGCCACAGGATGTCTAAGTGCACACACGGGTAAGGGTGCCTATCAAAAGTACCTAATGTTTCACTATCTTCAGATGCGAATAATGTTGTTTCTTTCTACAGTCATGTATCCTTAATTGCATGCTATCTAAAAAACAAAACTCTTTATTTTTAAACTCCAGCAGGAAAACTGATTCGCAAAACCTGATTGTCGCCTTTTCTTTTTTCATCCTAATGGCCATCTCTTTTCCTTGCATCCTTTCAATGTCTCCTATCTCTGAGCACGAGTCACATGCAGGTTTGCTTTAATCTTTATTCATGTATTTTCATAAAGTGCCACAACCTGTTTGAAACATCACAACGTTTCCTTCCTTGAATGTCATGCCTCTGAAACATAATACCTACTCTTCTCTAGAGCATATATAATCCAACCAATCATCATCATGTAGTCACATACGCTGACTTTCCCCCACTCCTGATGATCAAACGTAACTCGTATCGAATTGTTCTAACACAAAGAAACTGGAGGGAATGAATGGACTGGTTTGCTGGAGCGCACAAAAATATTATCTGTAACCAGCAATAACCAATGACACTATTAACCACTAACCTTGAGTTCTGGACCACTGTGCTACCCTGCATTTAGTGCCTCGACAGGTGTGGTAAGTGCTTTATATAATGCAATTACAATTCTCTTTGAACACTGTCACTGTAGAATCAGTAACATTACTACCATCACACGCCTTCTCCATGTGAACATTTTCTTCACTATCTTCAATCATCATTCCAGAGTCAACTTGACAATATCTCACATCACTCCAATCAGGATATTATTTTCATTGCCATCACACCTCATCCCCATAGCAAAATAAACTCCACCATGATCACCAACCCTCCTGAGGAGTCATGTACCATACCAGCCGTTATGCTCAATCTCTGCAGGGCCATTAATGTAGGGGTCTTTATCATCGCTGCCATATCCGTCCATCCCTCTAGAATCGATTTAACGTAATCAAGTTTACTCCATGTGTAAGAGCTTTTATCATCTCTTGATATGTCTCTTCTTAAAAACGAAAATCACTTTGGAATTATGAAATGGTGTGTTTGGTACAGCGCTGAAAACCTCAGCTGCATATTACGTTTACAAGCATTGTAATAAAATTGCTGTTAACTAAACTAATATTTGAATTTTGTGTTTAACGACTTGCACTGTAAACTGCGTGAAATAATCAATTGACTAGCATATCATGAAATTACATTTGTGCACAGAATTGTTAAAATTTCAGAGAGCAAACAGCTAACGGGAAATTAGTGCTAATGTTTATAAAACACTGAAAACACCCTGTAAAATACTTTTATAACAATGGTTATTACCAATAAACTTTGAATATTCACCATTTCCTATGTGTATTGCTGCTGTTTCATTACGTGTACTATTTGTACTCTGATTCTCCTAAGGTCAAATGTTTCTTGAGAGAACATGAGTGGAGTATACAAAGTAGTGTTCCACAGGTGGTAAAACATCTGAGAAGTAAGGATAGGGGTAATAAACTAATACTAGATTGAAGCGCTTTGAACGATAGGACATGATGGCAGACTTAGACTTCCAAGGTCTAGCATAGAGCAATGCAAAATTATTGCAACTTGTAAATACCTAAGCCCAGCAACTTGTGCAGATTTGTTTATTGGTTTAACAACACGAAAATCGTGTACAGCACAGCGACATAATGTTTTTAAATTGAACTGCAGCCGACCAATATTAACAATGAATTTAAGAGCAAACAAGTCCTAAATCCACAACAGTCTAGTAGTATACAGCAACAATGCAAAATCGCAAGTACTCCATGTCGAGTTGTTAAGAAAAATGTGAGCACTGTATAGAAATGATTCCACCATAGCTCAATAGTCTATGCCCGAATATATTCAACAATGTGGGTAGTTTTTTACTGTATCACCAGTGAGCGTCTTCTTGCTGTCATCATGCCCATAGCAACCAATAGATGCATGTCTCTAGGCCTGCTCCGTTCGTGCTTTTGCCTGGTGTTCACATTTTGGGATCAGAGTGTGGCAGGGTAACACTGGGAAATCCCACATAATATGAAATAAAGACTTGCATTAAAGACAGTTTGCTTTGGGGTTCTATTCCTCTCCTAAAATCTTTTAGGGGCTGTAATAATCCTTGCAAAGTATTTTACTTGAAGAAGTCAGCACCGGGTAAACATTACAAGGGCACAAGAGGCCTTTTGGGGTTTGTTCTAATCTGCCTATTGTAAGGGATTCAAATCCTGCTCCCATTTAATGTGCAGCTGTATCAGTGTGTAACCAACTATCTATATATTCTATGGATCCCCTTCTTATCCAGTTGTGCCATGGTAATCTTTTTTACAAAGGAGGTACATTCAGTTACTTAGTTTAGTGAGTATGTGTATGTTGTGAGTGTGTGTAAGTAATGATAAAAATATCGTTTTTAGCAAGTACTCTGCTACCTTTTATTCAAAGGTGTTGATATGGTTCCCCTCCCATTTGTCTCCCAGCCTGATATGCCAATTAAGTCAGAGGGGTGTATGCCCTTCAGGCCCAAATCTTTTAGCAGCCATGCACCATGCTAAAGTGGGGTTTCAGAAGGTGGGACATCTAATTAATCAATGCTAGCAGAGTAAGGACGTTTTTAGGTCTCGCTGAGTCAGCGCGCATGTGCTACTCAGAGAGACAATAAGTAGCAGCTTTTGGGAGTGCCTCCAAAGCGGCCACCAGCTTGCGCTCACTCGCACAAGCACGCGCCCTGCTGCGCGCGCATCCCTTGCATGCTTTAGCACATCATCACAATCACTTTCACTTTCACAGCTATCGTGATCGCGATGATTTTCTCATTCACGGCTGAGCGGCGTTACTATTACTGACGCCCGGCCAATGCTTGTTTATCATGGTCTGATCATTTAGAACGAAGTAAAAACCACATGGATGCCAACATTTTAGGTCCTCTGCTACTAAAGAGCACACTTTTGTGCTTGAAATTCGTTTTCGACATCCAGACATCTGAAGTTGGCCTGTGTTCCTTGTGTAAAAAGTACGTCCACTCTTGTTCTCGTATTTGCATTTTTGTGCGCCTGGCTCTCGTATTCCATCTTAAATGTAGGACTAAAACAATTGCAAGATGCACAGACACAGTTCGGCACTGCATATACTGCTGGCGCCCAATAAAGAACAATTTGAGATCCCGGCTCTTCCGTTAAAACTGTGTGCCTGTACACAGTCGCAATGTCAGTGGTATGTCAGGCTATAGGAATCCCAGGACCTGACATTAAAGAGAACGGCGGCACTGTATTTTTAAAATGTGTGTCAACTCTATAAGTTTAAGGGAACTCACAAGAAAAAGGCTTTGAAAATCCTTAACCCACGGCCACGCCCCCACACACAAACACACAGAGACCTAACAATCAAATGCAGGCATTATTGTATGCTGGACGGCTGACTTTTGGGTCACTGTACTCCGGCTTGGGAGTCGTGGGACGGCCAAGGTGGGCACACAGCACCATGTGTTGCCAGTTGGTTAGCTATAGTCCAGATAAACCTGTCCAGACCCACAGTACCAGGCAGTGTTAGCCATGAAACAAGTCCAGTTGACCTAAGGATTGTATCTTGCAAGGTTCTTTGAATAACCAGGTCAAAATCTAAGCTGGGCCAACTCCGCCTTTCATCCTTCAAGAAACCAAAATCACCACGACTGAACTTTCTGATCGGAGCACCTGTATTTCTACAGTGCTTTAGGCCAGCCATCTGAGAAGACAGTATGTAAACAACAAGCCTTCCAGGTGTAAAACAGGCATTGTTACATGGTTTCTGTCCAGCTTCTACTTTTCATAAACACGCTATATATTGCACTGGAGCCAGCCATACAACTGGCCACCTGATGAGGTGCGCAATGAGTCTTTTAGGGTAATAAGTTGCTCAGTGCATGCCATACATTGGAAAAGTTGCATTGCTGGCACATAGCTGCCTCTATTGGAATTTACTAATTGCTGCTCTTTTCACCCAGAAAAATGTCCTACGTGTTGATTGTGGAGGGACAGGAGGCTGAGTCAACCATGACAGGATACACATGTAAAACTCCGGAGTATTGTCTCCAGTAGGTGCATAAACCCACCATGGTACCATACTGCTATTATAACCCATGCGTCCAGGTGAGCCCCAGATCCCAATACAGCTGTCTGATACACTGAACTATCTCACTGGCCTGGGGTGCAAGTTAGACGATTTTCAGCTGCTGAATAAAGTCCATGACCTTTGTACTATTTATTGTTTTCGTGACCTGCAGTTTATAAAAACATCTCAGCAGCAGGCACCCAAAACAATGCACTAACTAACCGGGATGTAAAACTGGGACCTCCATGTTACAGGCAGCTCTGTTTAGCAGAAGCCCAAACTCACTCACTGCTAACTTTGGGATCAGTGGCCTTCAGTGTCATATGTTGCCACCACGAACCGACTAGGCTATCTCAGTCTTATTTCAATCTATTCGAACCTGTAGCCTTTAGTCGACAAGTATCTATGCAGCAGGTACCAAGGCTACTGAGCTATTTTAAAGGCTAGTCCCACCTGTAGGTCACACAAAGATGTCTTTAGCAAGTATATGGACCCACTCTTCCAGGCGATCTGCAGATGTCAGAGACGATATTGTGTCAATGGTGCTGTCTTAAAACTTTTAGAACCTGTGACCTGCAGCTTAGACACAGATTGCAGCAGCGGAACCCATCGGTACGCTTTACTGGGGTTTGAAACTAACACCTGTAGGTCATACATGGGTATCTTTAGTAGATGCAGAGGCTAGTCATGCAAATCACACCTACAGCCTCAGAGACGGCACAGACATTTGGACCTGCACCCAGGGGCGGACTGGGACAATAGGCCCAGGCACCAAAATGAAAGTAGCCCTTGTAGCAAAATACATAGCTAAACAAGTGGACAAAATGTGCAAATCACGGCAGTTTTCAACTTGTAAAAACACTCTCCATATGTATTTTACAAGATATGGGCGACTGCATGCATTTGTGATTCTTGTAGGTAATGTTTGCGGTAATATCAGAGAACAAACAGGCCCAACAGATCATAAAACTGGTCCACAAATATAACAACAAGAATTGGAATAGCCAATAGGTCTAAACTTTGGGACCATATAAGTGTTTATCCATGCAACAGTTGTTGTTGCACCAAGGATATTGTGCTGCATAACTAAATACTTATGAGGTCCCAAAAGCAAGACCTATTGGCTATGCCAATGCTTGTTGTGGTTGGTTGCAGGTTCTGTGGACAAACATGGCCATACAGTAAATTCAGTACCCCATAGTGATCTAGCGGCTCTAGGTCTAATCTGGCATTTGGATTGTCATGGTCTGGGAACATGCCGCAATTAATGAGGATTAGTTGTATAGTATTATCTGATGTCTGCCAGGGCCAGCCGCAGCCCATGCATGTAAAAACTGTGGGGCGGTGGGGATGGGTGAGGGGGTATTTTAACGGACGAATTTGAGGGAAAATTCAATAAATAATTACATTTCCCATTTCATCATCCATCAAAATCCCCCCTCACCTGGCCCCACCTCTCTTACTGGCACAGGCCGCAGCTGGCTAGGCCTAAACCAAACTGCAACAGTTTTCATCTCTCCCATTGAACTTTAATTTCTTTCCAGATATGCTTCACAAATCTTCATGAAATGAAGTCTGATGCACTAATTTTTCGGTCAAAAGAGAAATATTGTATAACAAAATATTAATTTTATTATTTTTTACTGAATCCCATTGTCGATTATACTTATAGTTTGAATCCATCAAATGTTTAACATCAAGATGATGGTTCATGTATACTCATTGCATAGGCGTTTCTGTGGATCAATGTTGCGTCAATCAAGAATTTATATGTAATAGATAACATAGATAAAGTGCACGGACAGAGTCTATATGTAATGCAAAATAAATGCATGACCCTTGATTTATTAGTCTAGCAAAATTTGACAAGATGTACCATGTGACTGTTGATGGCATTTCAGGATGATTCCCTTCTTGTACCATTATCTCATCAAGACCCTTACATTTTCCTTGAAAGGGAAAAGGGTGAAAAATTCTAAATTCTAACACAGCTCGGCTTATTCTCTGTTTCTGAACCTGTGCATTCAACATAGCCACTAAGAATAGCTAGGGGGAGCCTGTGGTAAAACAGATCAAACAGTAAAATAGATCAGGCGTGTAAAAGGTGTAACACCCTGTATACCCCCAATTGATGTATATGTATTCATGTGAAATATACAGTAAATGTAAATAAGATCAGAAACTGTTTACAGGACAGAAAGAATCTATAATACTGTCTGAAATGAGAAGAAGGAAGTAAAATGCATTGTGTGTTTAATTAAAACCATTACAATTAATGATAGCATACACAAAGTTAAACCTTCCAAATTGAGGGGGAGTTCAAAACATTGTTTACAATTAACAGAGTACCTAAACTTTATACATAAATAAATACATAAATAAATGCTATTTGAAATGAGAGAACTGAGGGTATCATTGAACAAGACTTTTCTGGACAATTCATATTGAGGACAATAATGATGAACCTCTGAGAGTCTACCTATCTGCGTATAATGAACTGTTTGTTGAATGTTCAATTGACTTACACAACACTAATACATCAGGTGAGCAATATAACGCGTATAACATAAAGCTGTTGGAAGATACCCAGAAATAATGTGTTCTGATTGACTACTGACATTTGCCAAATTTGGTGTTATTACATTCCGCCGTTTTTTCTGTATCAGAAAGCAATATTTCCTATCGGAATTAACATGGGAAATCAACATTTTGGAGCCCCCCTCTTTTTCTAGGCCCTCTCTTGATGGATAGGTATTAAGCTTTCATTGAAGAAGCTCAGGTGGATTAATTTTTGTTTTTTGATCATTTTCCGCAGATTCAGCAAACAACTCCAAAAATATTAGCATAATCCAAAAAAACTCTATAGAAAAATCTTCCCTAACTGTAACTACACACGGCCTGGTTCACAAAGGTAAACTTACATTTTGAGTAAGGTTACAATTGTTTACTATTCGTAAAGGTATTTTACTAGTAGTATATTTACCACAGTGGAGTCTCTGCCCATAAAATGATATGATAGTCCTATCTTTTTATATGCAGACTCTGAGGTTGTAAAGATACTACTAGTAATATACCTTTATGAATAGCAACAAATTTTAAACTAACACAAAAGTGCACATTTACCTTTGTGAATCAGGCCCAGAGTGCTGACAGTACCTATGTAAAAAATACAAATAAATATATAGATAGATAGATAGATAGATAGATAGATAGATAGATAGATAGATAGATAGATAGATAGATAGATAGATAGATAGATAGATAGATAGATAGATAGATAGATAGTTAATATGTTTAGAAAGATTGTATAGTCCTCAAACCTTTAAAAAAACTGGTTGTTCACAGTTTAAAAAAGTTTTCCTGCAGTATTGCTGAGAAACTGTTAACACAATAGATGATTAGGAGTCAGCAACACCATTCTCCTGTAAATAGGTGTGGCTGTTACCCCCCTTAGTCACACATCAAAGAAGATACTTCACACAAACAACCGCTGGGACCCATAAAACTTTTTTTTTAAAATAACAAAAATAATTTGCTCTAGAAAGTGTTATATAATGTGTGCATTGTTACAATGCAGTTTTCTCATACAGTATATATTTTTTGACCAATTGGTAAACACTTATATTTGTTTGCAGTGGTGCTGGAACAATTTTGGGGATCTTGCCATCAGTGTTACGTCACTGAAGTTGTAGGGATTGTGAAAATTCAAACATCACACAAACAACAAGTGTAGCAAATGAGTCACACCCACTGAGCAGAAGCATGGTAAGGGTGTGGTATGTAGCCTGTGGTGCATTGTGGAGCACACTGTTGCAAATGCATTGCTGAAGCAGGGGCAGTTAGCTTATAGTCAATTACAGACAAAGCATTGGAATGGCCACTAAATGTGTAGATTTGCTGATATATTTCACATCACCAAGATTATCACATAGTGCCTGTAAGATCTGTTTTTTTCACTGGGTTTTTTCCACAGCCTTTCAGGTTTTTTCCCTCTGTTTCTGACCTGTTTTTGCTGGTTTTAGGATTCTGGGCAGTTTACTACTACTATTCAGTGCTAAAGTGCATATGCTCTCCATGTAAATTGTGTTGTTAGTGGATTAGTGTTTCCATGATTGGCTTATTTGATTTACTGCTAAGACCATAGTGCAGTGCACTGTGAGTGCCCAGTGCCTGTAAATCAAATGCTGCTAGTGGGCTTGCAGCACTGATTCTGCCACCCACACTAGCAGCCATTCAAAGGTTTCTCAGACCTTCCACTGCAGAATCTGTGCACAGTTTCGACTGCCATGCTGGCCTGGCAGTGCACCCACTTGCTAGGCCCTACCCATCCCTTCTCTTACATGTAAGACACCCCTCAGGTAGGACCAAGGTACCCCCGTGGGCAGGGTGCAGTGTGTGTGTAAGGTAGGACATGTACTGGTGTGTGAAATGTCCTGATAGTAAAAAACTGTGTATTTCGTGTTTCACTATTGAAAGGCTATATGTCCCATAGGAAAGAATGGAAGATATTTTGTAACAGCTAACAAGTATATCTTCCCATTGGGACAAGGTAGAGAAATGGAGTTTGAGCTCTCTGAACTCAGAATGTAATCACACATCTTTAGTAAAGATGGTTTTTAAATTGTGTGTTTTAAAATACTACTTTTAGAAACCAGGCATGTTCTTGCTTGACCATCCTTTGTGCCTCTTCTGGGTTGTGGATTGACTGTCTAGCTTTGGAGTGACAGGGGCTGAGGTTCTGCATTTACTGTTAGCAGCCACTGGGGGGGGAGGGTTGAGGTGTGTCCTGCCTTTCCTGGGTGAGTCAGGGCTGGGCTGAATAGACCTGGGCTGCATTTAGAGTGGTGGTAGGAGATTTCCTTGCACCTAAATAGGCCCTGTCTGCCTTACACAATGTTGTCTCCACCTCCTGCCAGGAAGCTGGACCAGAGAGGAAAGCATTGGTTTTGACTGAGCTAAGAGACTCTCTGGCACAACAGAACAAAGGAACATGTTGTATAAATATTTGGGCCCAGACCCCAGAACTTTACATTACTTCTGGGCTCAAGAGGAACCTCTACCAAAGAGAAGAGCTGGAAAAAAAGGAGAAGTACTGCCCCTTTGCTGTGTGCTGTGTGGGCGTGGCCTGTAGTGCTCTTTCTGCCAAGAAGAGGACCAGTTTTTTGCTTTGTGCTGTGTGTCCTGCTTGAAGAAGATCTGCAAGGGCTTGGTGTAGAGCTTGCCTCCTGTTCTGAAGTCTCAGTGACACAGACTTCATTTCCTCTGTCCTCCTGCACCTGGAACTGCTGTTTTAGCAGCCACAGAGGGAAATAGCAACACCGACTCTGGCGGGCGATGTTGCAACCTGCAACGAAGCCATGGACATTGCTCATGAATTGCACAATGCACTGCCCAACTTACAATGCAGCCACGACGCTTACTGATACTGCACCTTACCGACTCTGACACATTCACCGAGGCCAACGCTTGCACCGGAGCTGAGAGCACCGCTCATGACCCCTGTCCTGACTCGCACTGCAGCCCCGACCTCACCACCGCCGGTGCTTGATCATCTTGGAGCCGATACCGACGTGGGTGACCTCCCAAATTCATCGGGCCTGCATCTCCGTAAGGAACCAACACATCGACACCACCGCAACGTCACCTCCCTGGCCACAGTAAGTAACCAACGCCTCAACTCCCTGCATCACAGTAAGGAACAGATGACTGACCTCCTCTCTGGTTGTAATGAACCTAAGTCACCCAGCGCCAATGAAGCATCACCTCCCTGAGACCATGCACCGTCTTTGTTTTTATCATTTACCAAGCTGCTGTTCTTTGGGGTCTGAATTACTCCAGGCAAAATACTGTGCACCTTGCTGTACTTTGGGATTTTCATCTGTCATGACGTCGTAATAGCATCAGGTAGAGCTATTTGTTGCTACAAGCTCTATTTTTGTGAATAACCTATTTTTGGTATTATGTTGATATATATGTATGGTGGATTTTTGTCCTTTTGGTCTTGTTTGGTTTAGATAAAGATTTCCTATTTTTCTAAACTGATGTGGTGTCAATTTTTTGTGTTTTCACCGTGTTACTGTATGTCTGCACAAATGTTTTACACACTGACCCTGAGATAAGCCTGTCTGCTTGTGCCAAGCTACCAAGGGGGTGAGCAGGGGTTGTCTAAGGGCGTAACTTCCTTACCCTGACTAGAAGCAAGGGTCCTCACTTGGATAAAGGTGCAAACCATTGTCAAGTAGAGACCTCTATTTCCAACAGTGCCCATAAAAAATCCTCTTACTTTGCAGTCAGAGAAAGAAAAGTAAACAGCAATCCCTATGTTAAAATAATAAGAAGCAATTTGACAGTAGACTGGAGCTTCTTTGACCTCTGTGCCAGGATAAAAACAAAAATGAAAGGCATTTGTATTGTTCATTCATCTTCTGAACTTCAGCATGGTTATTTCAGGGTGCTGCAGTGCCACTGCACCCATTCTTCCTGTGCCTGTTTGTATATGTGTGCTTTACTTTTGATGTGTAACGTGTTTAAAATACAGAAATGTAGCACTGCTATGTCTTCTTTGAACTACTTGACGTGATATTTACTTTGTTGCTCATCCACAGTTGTTCCATTTTACATGTGACCTTGTTAGAAATTGGGGTCTCTAGTTAACAAAGGTTTGCACCTTCGTCCAAGTAGGGAACCTTCCTTCTATTCTAGTCAGGATAAGGGAGTTACACTCCTAAAAAACCTGCTTACCCCATTGAGAGCTGGGCACGAGCAGTCAGGCTTATCTTAGAGGCAGTGTGTAAAGCATTTGCACATAACCAACAGTAACACAGTGTAAGCACTACAAAAGGACACCACCCCAGTTTAGAAAAATATCCAATATATTTATATACTTAAGACAAGACCAAAAACGATAAAAATAGACAATGCGGAACTTAGAAATTGTCAGTTAACAAAATAAACTTGAAATAAAGTTCCTTGAAGTGGATAGCTCCGTCTGGGGCTATCACAGCGTTGTGAACAGCAAATCCAAACAGTTCTGGCTGACTGTGGCGTCGCTTGCCAGCTACGGTGTCGGGCAGACCCGCAAAACAGTACCTTTGGAAAAACAGGGGGTTGGCGACCTCTCGTTGAGCTCCGAAAGCATGGTGTCCACAGGAGTTGTTTCTTGAGATCGGTGCAGGAGCCTTTGGGCCCTTGAAGTCACATGCATTGCAGATCGAACTCCTCGCTTTTGAAGTCGGGAGCACCGGCATTGACAGGCATCGGGTGCTAAAGTGCGAAGTGCAGAGGTGCGGCGTGGGGTGCCCTCATGGTCATGGTCATGGTCCAGGCAGCGGCTCAGTGACGATCATCCTGCGCTGTCAGTGAGATGAGTGCTGCGGTGCGAAGTGATTGTCGCGGTGCGGGCAGGTCATGTTGCAAGCAGTTGCGTTGTCGATGCTGAAGCGCTGTTGTCGGCTGAAGAACTTGAGTGGATGGCGCTGGCGTCGGTCGGCCAAGGCTGCAGTACGGGATGAGGATGGTGCGTCGTCTATCTTACGAGTGGTGCCCCAAAACCAAGGTGCATAGATGTCAGCGTGAAGCGTTGTCGTGGATACCAGGGAGACGGTGTAAAGCCAGGCAGTGTGAAGTGTGGTGCCCACCGGTCGCAGTGCATGCAGTCGCTCAGTGGGGGCGTCAGCAGGTGTCGTTGGTGAGACCATGGTGGCAGTGCGGCATTGCGGCATGCCCTCTGCAGTGCCTTTAGGACATGGAGTCAGCAGCGGCATCGTAGACAGCATCAGGTTGCTTTTTCTTCTGTTACAGCACAAAAAACACAGTCACCAGTACTGAGGGCAGAAGAAGTTGAAGTCTTTAGTCCCTACTGTTCCTGAGACTTCTTGAATAGGGAGCAAGCTCTACTTCAAGCCCTTGGAGAAACTCACAAAAAGAGATTGCAGAAAGTTCAGTCCAGTCCTTTCACTGACCAAGACAGAAGCAGCCACTGCAGTCCAACACAGCAAAGCACACAGCAACGTGGTAGTTCCTCTACACAGCTTCTTAAGCTCTTCTTGTTGGCAGTCTTCTTGGTCCAAAAGAGTTCTAAATTTCTGGCGTGCGGGCCCAAATATTTATACGAAGAAATCCTTTGTTCTCTGAAGGCTGTGAGTGTCTGTACCCAGCCCAAACCAGTTCTGCCTCACTGGTGCAGCTTCCTGGCAGGCAGTGGAGACCGAATTGTGCAAGGCAGACCAGGCCAATTCAGGTGCAAGCAAATCTCCTCCTACTACTTTAAGTGCTGTGAATTTTTCCGGCATAACCCACGGATTCATGCTGATTGATTGAGCTATTGTGGGGCCATAATTGAATGCTCTCTATGGACTTTCCTTTCGTGCCGAGATATCCCGGAACACAAGTTTTATATTATTCCTCGACTCCAGATATGAGGATAATTGACTTACTTATCAAATTTTAACGTACTGCATCTGCCGTTCAAACTCTGAATGGTCTGCTTCTAATGCTGTTATCAAAAACACTCAAATCACTGCCCGTCCTGATGATGACCGCATAATTAACCAGCGGTTGAAACGCCGTCAACTCCTTTTTGTGGCCACAATTTGTGAAGGACACACTATATTTGTTTTTGTTGTTCCTTTTGTACATGTAATGTCTGTATGTTAGCCACGTGTTTGGTATTAGGAGTTGACTGCTTTTGTTTTTGCCAACACTTCTCTTTGAGCGTTTGTTTTATCTGTAATGTGTTTTATCTGAATTTACGTATTTAATAAATTAAGAGCATTTTTTTTAAACCAATTTGGGAATATAGGCTTCTTTCTTCTTTTCTTTTGCTTTATGAATCTCCTTTCAGTGAATCTGTATTTTGTTATTTAATTTTGGTACCTGAACCTCTTGTTTGGTGTTACTACTTTAAATGCAGCCCAGGTCTATTCAGCCAGCCCTGACCAATCAGGCTCTCTGGAGCTACCGCCCTTCTCCAGTCTAGACATACTAAACATTATTTTTCTACCTTGTTCCCAGGGGTAGTTATGTTTATAAGATGGTATAAACAAACTCCCCGTTCTGTCCTATGGAAACAGGCAGCCTTGCAATAGTGAAAAATGAAATACACTGTAATTCAGCACCAGGACATATCACAAACATCAGTGCATGTCCTACCTCTGCCCAGAGGGGTACCTTGGGCCTACTTTAGGGTTGACTGACTTGTAGAAAAGGGGAAGGTTGGGGCCTGGCAAGTGAGTGCACTTGCCAGGTCAAAATGGCAGTTACAAAGTGTGCACACACCCTGTGGTCGCAGGTCTGAGTAACCTTTTCAGGGCTACTTCTGTGGATGGCACAACCAGTGCTGCACGCCCACTAGTGGCATTTGATTTACCAGCCTTTGCACTCTCAGTGCACGTTACCAGGGCCTCACCAGTAAATCAAATATGCCAATCATGAAAACAACAATCCATAATAACATAATTTGTAACAGGAGCACTCACACTTTAACACTGAACAGCAGTGATAAAGTGAGCAGAGACACCAAACCAGCAAAAACAGAGTCAAAACCAGGAGGTCAGAAAGCAAAAAGACAGGGGTAACATGCCAAAAGATGCCAAGTCTAAAACACATTAAAATACTAACATATTTCTATTAGTGGTTCCTTATATGTGAGTCACTTTTGCTAGATTTGTGGTAATAGAGTGATCAGCACCACAAATGATTTTGGCAGTGAATCTGGATAGCAAGCTCCATCATTTTTAAAGTAATGATTTATTGACTGAGTAATGTCTATTTCAAGTGGAGGCAGTGAATATGCTGTGGATTAAAGGAAGCAAACACAAGGAGATGAATGACGGAGTACTGAATCTTTTCAGACACTCACCCCGGGTCACAGATCTGGGTTGAATCCATCCTTGTTCTTAAGTTCACATTGCCACCCCAGTTTAGACACAGCTATATGCAAATCATTCTTGAGCCTGTGCCTCATGGGAACAGTCCAGCCTGAATTGCCAAGCAATGTCTTCTTTAGACCTGAAACAAGCATCTTGGGACGGGTTTTGGGCTAACTGCCCCCATCAGCCAGGCTAGCTTGAATCCAGTGGCAAAGTGAGCAAGGGACCCAAGTCTGGGCATACCCTGCCACCTTCGGGCGAACAAAGCAAACACAAGGAAATGCCGGACGGAGCACTGAAACTTTTCTGACACTCACCCCCAGTCACAGATCTGGGTTGAATCTAGGCCTGGGCGGTAAATTCCGTTCCGTTCATGGAATTTGCAGAATTTGGGTAATTTCGCGTTCCACGGAGAATGCGAAATGGCCCAAAATTCTGCGTCCCGCGTCTTCGCAAAAGTTTTTGCTTGTTCGCGTTCTCAAATGCGTGTTCGCAAGATATTTCCCCCGAGCACACAAACGGCGATTGCGGACAGTAAAAAAGCATCGCAATCAAGCAATTCCGCGTGTTTGTGGAATTTCTGCGTGTTCACGGAGATTTTTTACCATTTCGCGGAGATTTGCGTAACGCGATTCCGCAAATTCCGCCCACTCCTAGCTGAATCCATTGTCGTTCTTCAGCTCACATCGCCACCCCTGTTCAGACACAGCTATATGCAAATCAGTCTTGACCCTGTGCCTCATGGGAACAGTCCAGCCAGAACTGCCAAGCCATGTGTTCCCTGGACCGAAAACAAGCATGCTGGGGCCGGTTTCAGCCTAACAGTCCTCATCAGCCAGGCTAGCTTAAATCCAGTGGCAATGTGATCAATGGACCCACGTCTGGGCATACCCTGCCAACATAGGGCGAACAAAGCAAACACAAAGAGATGATGGACAGAGCGCTGAAACTTTTCAGACACTCATCCCCTGTGACGGATCTGGATTAAAGGAAGGTATGAAAAGAAATTTGTAACAGGTTGCCTTCTCACATCTGCCTTTCAAAGCCTATCCGTGAAACAATATCTAGTTGCAGCTTTGAGTCGTCTATGGGAGCAGATATGGTTAATATGCCTGCTTCAAAGAATGTGTACCACGCATTTTAAAGAACAGTATTTTATGTGCATAGCTCAGTGGGTTACTTCTTTTGTCACAGAGATGTTACTGTGCAATTCATAAGTTACATTTTTATTCAAGCACAGTGAGCTATGAACTGCCATCAAAGAGTTGAATGCTAAATGCATGGTCCAAGTTAGTAAGTTAAAGTTTTCCCCAGTCTTTTAATAGCCTGATGCTGATAAAAAAGGTTTGTTTGGATATAAATACATTCTTAATACTGGATTGGAAACAAGCATCCTAGGACCGGTTTCTGGGTTTCAGCCCTCATCAGCCAGGCTAGCTTCACTCCAGTGGCATGGAGAGCACGGAACCCACGTCTGGGCATACCCGTGCCACTTGGGGTGACAAATGCAAAAAGAACAATTGATGGACAGAATGCAGAACAATATCATACATTCACCCCAGTAAAAAGATCTGGGCCTAAATCCATTGTTTTTTGCTCACCATGCCATTACAGTTTGAAACCAGCCATATGCAAATCAGTCTTGAGCCTGCGCCATGAATGGAACTCTTCATGCAAAACTTGGAAGGTAACTTTTCGGCGGGACTAACCTTGTCCCTACATCTGGCCTTCGCACCATTGCATTCAGGCCCTTAGTCTCTGAAATGGAAGCAAAACTCCTTCAGTGGGGAAGGCTGCATATGGTATAAAGGATGCCATTTCAAAGCAGGATAGCCATTGGACAAGGTCTCTCTGAAGCTGTTAATTTTGGCAGGAAATACTCCAAGGGGGAAAGCTCAATTTTTATGCCCATGGAAGTCCACTCATTAGTTGAGACACGCGCCTATGCCTAGTCAAAATGTCTTCGTTCAGTCTCTTTCTTGGAACTCAGAATCCTCCAGCTGGGTAAGATTGCATGATGTATCTGGGAATGTCATACTGAAGTCAGATAGACTCGACATGAGGGTCCACTGAATAGGTTTTTTGAGCGGCAAAATACTCATAGCAGGACAAACTTAATTTTCATGGCCAGCTAAGTTACTACTTGAGCGGATTGACTGTGGTGGTTGGTTACATTCATTGGAGGTCAATAATTTTTTTGAGTTTTCAGAGTAAGTTATTCCGAACTTGAGGGACAGAACTAAGGGGTCAAGACTAAATACAGCATAGACCACCCACAGGGTACAATCCTCCTCCAGTTGAAAGTGGTCACTTCACGAAAAAGGCCTCTTGCCACAGCAGGGACACTGTAACATTGCATTTCTACATGTCCCACTTTCAAACACTATGCACATTACCTTGTGGGCTACAAGGCTTACATGGGTGTCTTACCAATACTTCAAAGGAAGGAGGTTTTTCGCCTGTAAAAATAGTTGTTTTGACAAGTCAATCTTCAGGTTTAAACTGCAACAGTCAATGACTTTGGCAGGCCTGAAGCCATGTTATCCTTGTCACATCTGTGGATGGCATAATCATCAGTGCTGCAGTCCACAGTTAACATTTAGATTTCTATGCAATGGGTGTAGTTTCACCATCTATTATGGCCTTTTAAGAGAGTTGTATACACCAATCAGGGATTAGTCCATTTTCATAAGGGTTTTGGGTAAGAACACATACAATATGCATTGGACTCCAGTGCCCCAGTCTGAAGAATCTAAAGGCCATCAATAAAACCAGGCAAAAAATTATGATGACCATGCTAAAAGGGGGATTTTCATACGCAGTCCTCCCTAGATAATTCAATTCACAGCTCTGCTTGTTTTAAGTGGGAAGGATGTAAGAAAGCTGTATGAGTTGGCAAGGTCAGTTCCAGCCTCACATCATACTACCAAGTCCACTCCCATTGGAGCTGTACCATCTCACAATTTTCTGCCTATCCTCAAGATCTGACTTTGACAGTAGGTCCACTCTTTCAACCATGAACCTGGTCATGGGAAAGTTTTCTTAACTGCAAATACCACTTTGGATATATTTAACTAAAGGGTACCAACAGAGGCATCCCAGCAGGTAAATAATATTGCCATGGCCAATAAAGTGATGTGGCTCATTCTGCCTCATAAGAAAAGCTTCTGTCTCCATGTTAGGGTCAGCTCGTCCCTAAAGGCAAGAAACCAAGAATGGCCACAGCGAGATGTCACTGGCAGGAGCAAGCTACTAACCATCTACTGACAGTTGGGTGTTTCAGTCTAGGACATTATGTGTCACTCACTTCCAGCAGTTGGGTTGGCAAGGAATTGTCTGGTTGCTTCCGAGGTCTCTTTGGCCTCATAGGTTTCCCAGAGTGGGGGGCTAGATCGTCAGATTGCAGACACCCTCTTTACACTAACACTTCTGTGATCTTAGGCTCTATACATTGAGATTGAGCAGAACAGAACTTCTAGGGTGGACAGGCAGTCCACCTCAAGGGTGACACACTGACTGTATTTTGTAGGAGCTTATCTCACCCAGATCCCCTGTCTCCTATTGCTGTGGAATTACAGACAGCACCTTTAGGTCAGAAGTTGCCTCCCCGGTGTAAATCTTTAGGTCCTCTCTTCTCACAGCAGGTAAACCATGACCATCTAATCCTCCCACTTTAGATGGAATCCTCCTCATTCCCCTTGCTTTTATACAGGGTCTCCATACCCTACACTTAAGGGCAGCACCTACAGAAATATGTTTTTTTACTATGCCCTGGCCAGGTGCCACTCCAGGTTCTTTACTTACCTGTGGGTGATCACTTTCAAGGATGCAGTCTATATGTTACGGTAGACAATTTCCCTTCCCTGGGTAATTACACCCTTCCATTCAAAGGACACCATGGTCACAATGAGGTGCACAGATTTAGACACATGGACATTTGTGACCCTGCAAACGAGTCCTGGCAGAAATTGTACTGGAGAAACCAGCCTTTCCACCACCATGGTCTGGCTGACACTGGTATTCCACAGAGCAATGACATGAATCCCATTCACTGTTACCCTCTGCATGTGATTCCTATCACCTTCAGGGATCAACAGCTTACCTTCTGGATCTACCTCACAGCTAAGAGATCCCAAGGCCTCCTCTTGGTAATCCTTCACCAAAGCCACATTCTGCTCCCCAGTTTTGTGCCCACTAGAGTAAACCTTCCTATTGGAGCATTAGGAATATCAATTTTGGTGCCCTTGTTGCAGGCAGTCAAAGCACACTTCCATGTCAATGAGTTTTTTCTCCCTGTGTCTCCACTTCCTGCTTTTCAGAAGTTGCTTGAGACTCTCCCCTTGTCAAATAATCAGGGCCCAATGCAGTTTTATTTATGGGACATATTGCTCCCCTTCTTTCCCTAGTGCAGTCCTGCTCCAATCCCCTTCTTGGGATCGACCCTGTAATAAATGGTGTTTCTGGTTGGCTAGGGTATGCACCTAAGACAGGCAGAACCCACCACCCTAGTCAGGGCAAGGGAGTTACACACCTAAGATCATCTCTGCTCAACCCCTTGGTAGCTTGGCAGAGCAGTCCAGCTTATCTCAGAGGCAATGTGTAAAGCGTTTCTGAACTACTCACACACCTGTGACACACTAGGCACACCACAAAAAGAGACTCCACACAAGGCTATATAAAAATATCCTTTGTATTCCACATAAAACACATTAAACCATAATCCCATAAATAACTGTGCCACTAGGCACTTGTCATTACTTCACAGAGATCATCCATCACGTCGCCAATCAGGCAATTGTGATAATCATTATTATTATTATGTTTCTTATATATTGCCAGAATCGACCCCCGAAGGGGTATCTCCGTGCTTGCCTTGGGAACCCGTCCTGGCTTTCCCAGTGAGATAGCCCCTACAGGGCATCCCCAAGGTGAAAGCCAGGCATCTCGCCGCGGGGGGCCGTTGTGGAGATTAAGCAAGCTTAATGCCCAGAGTGCAGGGTGTGAACCCTTGATTAGGTCAGGCACCGAAGCGAGAATTATCGAGTCTGTGGACATTTGAGCTCAAGACCCTGCCGCGTCGGGAATTGAACCCTGGTCCCGGGTCTGACCTCTGCTTCAGGGTCTGCCTGCTCTAACCAGTGAGCCATACTTCTCCACTAACCAGTGAGCCATACTTCTCCACATATAGACCATATATCACTTTGTCATAAGGCAGTGGTCATAACATCCCCTTCAGTGTACTAAAGTAATACTTATAGGTGGCACAATTCATGACATTATGCAAAACAGCGTTACTTGTATAATAGGCAGATCTTGCAATATTACTTGTTGCCCTGTCACAACAGGCCATAAATGACATGTACCCTAAAATCAGGGCATGAGTTGCAGCTGTTAGATTAGGGAGCGACACGCAGGAATCACCCTATTTCTTTATGAAATTCGAGGCCACAGTGCATTTGTGGGCCTATTATAAGTAATCCCGTACCTTAGGGTTTCCACTAATGACATAGGAGCATCTGCCCTCCAGCAAGTGGAATTCCTGCAGTTCTTGGTAGCCGTTCGTCTAATGGCCCCTTGTGACCTGGCAGGCAGCAAGAAATGCAGCCAGAAGGCGCCCACCCAAGGTAGGCCGCAACTGTAAGAGGGGGGTGCATGCAATGCAGGAAGGGAGAGAGACCTCACTAAGCCTCCTGCATATGCAAAGCTTAATGAACTGCAGCTGTCCACAAACATGCTGTGCAGCTGCGGCCGGTTCAAGAAATGCAAGCAGGCGAAGATTTCCTGCCATCCCTTCTGATGTGGAGGGATGGCACGATTACCGGCTTCACCCAGCCTCTAGGCGGGGGTGCCTCACATGCGGCTGTGGCAGTGGACTGACGGGCAAGCTCCTCTGGTTGAGAACCAGCAGCGCTGGGTTGCAAGTCCATGCAGTGTCTCATCTCCTCTTCTATGGGGTCACAGCCCCTATACTTATAGTCCCAATGTATTTGTTCTGGGGGGCACTTCTAACACTATTGAAGTGCACAACACCCATACACATTTTAAGCCCCGACCCCAGGCACACCACAGAGGGGTGGAGCCAGCATTGTGGAAAGCAGGCACAGCACTATTCAGGTGCAGGGACTTGTAATGTAGCTCTGCCATTTCAAGTCTTTCCATGACAGACAGTTCCACCTCCATGTTCCAAAAAGTTAAGGAACAAAGACTGAAATCAGAAATGGACTTGGAATAAAATAAAAAATTGCACACTCAATAACCTCATGGCAATTGAAAATTAAAAAAAATCTGTTTTGTTGTTTATGTATGTATTGCGTACTTGTATGGCGCAGACTGTCACCCAAAGGGTATCCTGGTGCTTATTTAGTTGAGTTTTTTATATTTAAACTTTTAAAACTAAGTGGAACTGCTAAACACAAGCTCTGGAACTCACTGCTGAACACCAATGTGAGAAAGTGGTTTATTATTAGTTGGGGTGGATAGCAGCACACCACAAGTCATAAAGTCACTATCTTATCTATCAATGCAAATATTTCAGTAATATGCACCTGGGCTCAACCCATAGCAGCTATGGCATAGAGCAGACTGGCTTAACTTAGAGTAATTGTGTAAAGCATTTTGAAGTACCAAAATAGGTCAAAAGTTAAAAACATAACGCAAAAAACGACACTCCAATTTATAAAAAATAGATTCATCTTTATAAAGAAAATGACATCAAAATTATACTAATACCCAATAAGATAAATGGGAGAAAAGAATTTTAGAATATTTTAAAGAAAAGCACCAAAAAAAGTAAAGCTTCAATCAGTAATCACTTTTTGTGGGCAACCGGGACCTAGGGGCTATTTCGGTTTGACAGTGAAGGAGCGTGGGTCACAGGAAACTCATAGTTCATCCTGGTCAAAGATTTTTCATTAAAATGTAATCTCTAAAATGGAAGTTAAAATATTTTAGCGGGGTAAGGTTGCACAGGGTATCTAAGGAAGACATCTTGAAGCAGGATAGCCGTTGGATGAGATTACACTGAAGCTGTTGGATTTAGCAGGAAAGGCTCCAATTGGAAAAAGTTCAATTTCATACCCAGAGATGTCTGCTTGTTGCCCGGATACTTTTCATGCCTTTCCCGGGTCAAAATATCTTCATTTAGAGTTAGTTGCTGTTTCAGTTCTTCGACAGGTACTGAAAGTGATCAAAGGCTGGTGCCTGTGGAAGCCACAATTACAGTCGGCTCTAGCTAATGGTTGGAGAGGACTTTTTTTGGGCTCCTCCCCAACCAATGGGGCATATGTTAGGATCGTTTCAATTTCAGGTAACTTACTGTTGTGTATTTACACAAAACGTTGGCAAAATTGCACACAATTATGCAAGGTGCAAATCTGTCACCTCCTTCTATTTTGCATCCCAAAAGGCATCCTTACGTCAATTTTTGGCAGGAAGGTGCATTTAAACAAAGCGCTGCAAATAACAGCTGCTTGGGTTCTGCTGTTTGAGGTACATTTTGACCTCAAAGGCACATTTTGCTGTACGCTTTTACCACAAATGGCACTTAATTTCACAAAAAAGCATTATTCTGGGATGTTTGCATAATGCAACATTTTCTAAATTGCATTAATTTATGCAAGTGTCACCTAAATTTCACTCGCTTAGTAAAGGTTCCCAAGAGCATTTCAACCCATTTATTCAGCTGTTTGCCCTGCTGTATGCACTCCAAAACTGCATCTTACTCTTCAAATCCAAGATGGGGATTCCCTTTTGCATAGCCTGTGCACCAACGCACAGGTGTGCACAAGGAAATAAGTAGTACCTTCCTTTGTAGACACTCAAAACTGATTCTGAAGACAGCTTCCCTCCCAACGGGTTTGAAGCCAGCCTGGCTGGGGGAACACAGGTTTGCCTTCGCCACGTCTCAACTTATGTTTACTGGAGAATGTTTGGGCCCTTTTACAAATTGATACTGATCCTGAGTTCACCCTAATTTGCCTTCCTGCAAAACAGCCCCCACACCTCTACCATTGTTTCTGCTCTGGGAATAGTTTTTAGACATCATTAAGGTCAGGCACTTGTTGGGTAGCTGCTGAAGATTTAATGTAAATGAGCCACCAAGAGGTTCGGAAAAGGAACGGTAACTTTCCAAAAGTTGATTTTGTTAAATATTTATTAGAAATTCAACTTAACTATTAGACCAAAGAACTTTAATAAATATAAAACCTGTGGATGAATCATTTTAGCAGCTTTTCTCAAACCTGGAATAGCAAAACTAATATTTTAATCTGTTCTCTAAATTTCACATAGGAAAGCCTGAGCTATCTACAGTGTAAATAGCTTTTGCTGACTTGTCCTCATACGAGAGTTAGGTATGTCAGTCAAGGATTAGAAACATGTTTTAGGTGGGACAGTACAAACTTTGGGCACTGGACAGCAGTGCCCCTGTCTGCTAAGTCTAAAGACCAAAAATAAAATGCAGTTAAAAATGGGAGTAGCCATTCAAAAATTGCCATTTTGTCACACTCTCTATGAAAAAAAAAATATTTAGCTTGGTTGATAAGAGTCTTATAGTATCACAGTTGATCTTTGCACTTCAAGAGCTGATCATCAGGATAAAGAAGTCCGCAATAGACAAGAATAAGCATTCTTGTGCAAAGTTATTATGTTTCTAAGTGGAAAGTAAGCCTGGTAATGTTAATATACTCCACTTTATGCCTTTAGATTGACCTAGGGTGAAATAAGTAAAAGGCATTATCATTTTGGTTCGAAATATTCGAATACATCTACAGGTTGGGATTATTGTAGTCAGAAACAAAATATTCCCCTCCTACCCTCAGGACAAAAGATTTCAGCAGTACCCACTCTCAAACGTGGTACTGGGAGGGACACAATTGGGGCTAGAGAAATGAGAGAAGGTACACGTGATAGTACAAGTAGTTATCCCACTGGTGACATAGCAGGAAGTGATATCAGAAGTTCTTTTACCATGAACGACATCAATAGAAATGATATCAAACAGCCTTTTATCCTAATGAACTCATATACCCGGTTTACAAAAATCATACAAATTCACAAAAAACTAATACACCACTTAAAATTCTCACAGTGACATGAGAGGTAAAGGGACCCTGATTCTCAGTGCCGACGCATGACGGCCCCTAAATGATGCCTTTCCTTACAAGTGCAGATCCACTAAAGGAGTGCCCCACAGTTACCTAATAGATACTGTGGCAGAATTTTTGCTAGAGAAAGCATGTAACAACACTAGTGAGGGTTCCATTTGTATTAGACTGCACTTTGGGAGGGGACAGTTGCAGGATTACAGAGGATGATAGATAAAACTTGTGGGCTGGAACTGCGCCCACTGGTAGCCAATAACGGATGTCCAATTATGACATCAGGATAGGAAACCCATTTATCACTGTACATTCAGACAACATAGGACCATTGGGTGGCTCAGTACTTCCACTGCAGATGCCTGTGATTATTTATGAGGCCATAAAGTAAAATATAGGTTTATCACCCTTTCATCTGAGTTTGCTAAACAAAGCATTATTGAGTAGCATAGTTAAAAAACATGTTGCTAGTGTTTTGAACCATTGACTGTTACGTTATTCTACTACCCTTGTTAAAACATGTAAGAATCCAAGGTAGGGGGTACAGCATTGGAGCAGCAAGGCCTGATCCATGCCTGATTTTCAAAATACACTCATAAGATACATTTACATGCAATTAATCAAAATGGAGCTCATTTAAATAGTAAGTGATTAAACAGACAATTTAGCATGTATTTAGCCCCTCAGGTGTAGGTTGGCCACTTTAAACTACAGGAACCCAGCATATCCTCTCCCTCACCAACGACCCAACATCACCAGACACAACTTCCCAGAAGGGATGAAAGCCGTCGCCACCTGGATGAAGAAGAGCTGCATGAAACTCAACTCTGAGAAAACAGGTCTTCATCCTTGGCTCCGCCTCCTCCACATGGGACGACTCCTGGTAGCCCCCCACCCTAGGATCCCTCCCACCCCGAAGGACCACGCATGGAACCTCAGCAATATATTAGACTCATTGCTCACAATGAACCGCCAGATCAACGCCGTATCCTTGGCCTACTTCAACACCTTCCGCATACTCCAAAAAACGTTCAGTCGGATCCCATCTTAATCCAGAAAAACTGTCATGCACCCTCACTTCGGTAGCAGACTGGCAACGCTATCTACACCAGAATCAACAAGAAACTACATTGCAAGCTCCAGACCATCCAGATTGCCACAGCCAGAGTGATCCTAGATATCCCCGTCACAGCCACATCACCCAACACCGCCGCAATCTCCACTGGCTCCCTATTGAAAAAAGAATAACCTTTAAACTCTTCAGTCACGCATACAAGGCCCTCCACAACACGGGGCCAACTTACCTGAACGACCGCGACTCCTTCCACGCACCCAAAAGACACCTCCGATCAGCTGACCTCTCTCTGGCCACTGTTCCGCACATCTACAAGACCAGAACGAGAGGAAACTCCTTCTCCTATCCCTCAGCCAAGGCCTGAAACAACCTTTCCCTCCACCTCCGGCAAGCTCCCACACTGCTCCAGTTCAGAAAATACCTCAAGACCCGGCTCTTCGGATGACCCCAGCACTCAACAGAACTGCCCGGCCTTCCCCCCTGCACATTGAGACCCTCGCGGGTGAGTAGCTGCGGTTTACTAACCCTTGATTGATTGACAGGAATCCCATGACAATTTGCAGTGGGGCCTCAAAATGGGGGAACATTGTTTATATGCCAAACACACTCACGAGGGAGAATGTAAAAAAATATGTGTCTAATATCCTTTTGCATCCATTGTCGGTATTGCCAGACCGAAATATCTTTGCCTGAGTTAATGCCCTGATATGTTCCGAAGAAGTCCATGGAATATCCAGAATACTTATTGTGACAACACTAGGATACATGCAGCATATAATTGAAATGCCCTTGAATCGCGCCCAACCCAGAACAAAAATGTCACCATAATTATGAGGGAAGGAGACAAATGTTACTAAAGTGAGCAAATGATTGCAGGTGGGTGGCACCGGCACTCATTTTTGGTTATTGTGAGTTTGTTTTCATCATCAGACTTTAACCTAACGCAAGAAGAAGAAAGGAAACCTAGTGCAAGAAAAAGAAAGGACGAGAAGGGAAAAAGAAGGAAGAAGTGAAAAATAGGAAAACAGTGTGAAAGGGTGTAAGAAGGCATGAAAAAGACGCTGCAAAAGAGGTAGAAATAAACATTAATTATAGAGTGGTGGACTAAAGAGAAATAATGTGCAATTAAAACTAAGAAGACTTGGTAGTTAGCAAATACTGCATTGAACAATGGTGGGCTCCTAAAAAAAATAATGAGCCCCTAACCCGATTTTATTTTTTACTTTTATTCATTTATTTATTTGCAAAGTTATTTCTTTGCAATGTAAGTATTTGAGATCAACAAGCTCTGATAGTGGTTAGCATATTGTACAACTCATGGCAGTAGTGCGTGGACTCCCATATGGTTCATAGGAAATTAATAGGAAAGCTAGGAACTCTTCAGATAGTATGCACATAGTTTATGTAGCAAGTGTTTATGTTTCATGTGATTTGCACTGTCCAGACTGGGAACAGAACACTCTGTAGGCGCAACCCTCTGAGGTGAAGCAGTAGTGTCATGGGCATTAATGCAAACAATGGAAATCCACTTCTACTCCTTGTTGAGTGATATAAGGCAGCACCAAATAGGATGAGTAATTTCCCACGTTGCTGGGCATTGGTACCACTGCACCTGCTGCACAAATGATAGCAACATCCACTGACGACTCTGACAAAGATACATGGCTAGTTAGAAGCTGACAGCTTCTGGCCTTCTACAGGATTCTGGGGATAGGAGTGATAGCAATGTTTTCAGGGTGTTTCCGCATGGTAAATCGACAGGAGGGGGTCCTCGTTCATGCGGAACGGCTCTTCTGGGGAATGGACATCGTAAAGGGGATAATTCTCACCCCATAATGGCAAACTTAAAACAATCTGAGTTATTTGTGGGTAAGCTCACCAACATGTGCAATGTCTTTGCCATGTAGCAGAGGAAGGACATTTCTCTGCCTTTGGTCTAGATGTGTATGGAGGCCTCATTCTGTCCTGGTGACCCATGGGCGCAGGTGTAGCCTAGTACGCCAGGTGCAGTGACGACAGTACTCAGCAGACTGAGAGGCCCACTGGACCGTAAATATATCTGTTTTACTATCAAAGGAGAGGGTGGCCCCCCTCTTCCCTGCTTGTGCAGCGCCTCAGCTTCTCGACAGCCTATGAGCATATATCCAGGGCCGGCTTTAGTGCTGGTGGCACCCGGTGCGACAATCATTTTTGGCACCCCCATGACCTCCTCCTCGGATTCTATCACTACCACTGGGCAAAAGCGTCCCGTATCTCTCCATTTGTAAATTATTGCTAAACACAGCGCATCCCCTGAGGTCAGCGCCCAGTGCGGCCGCACCAGTCGCACTGCCCTAAAGCCTGCCCTGAGCATAGGTTTATGTTTAAAACTCTTAACCCCTCAATCATCACTGGTCGTCTAGAGTGTTGATCCCTATTTTGGACTTGATCTTAAATATGAGTACTCTATAGGTACTATCAGTGATCAAATCAACATGATTTCCTGTTCCTAAAATAAAGTTGTAACTTCACTCACTTTGTCGGGTCACCAACTCTTCCGGTGCTGATTTATATTGTTTGTTGAGTGAGAAGAACCTAACTTGTGGATGCTGGAGCACTGTACTGAGGGAAAATAAAATTATTCAGGTCATTCACCTAATAAAAAGCAAAGCCTCACGTGCAACCGAAGAAGGTATAAAGGCAGGAACCCCTGAAAAGTAAGTCCTGCAGCCACATTTAAAGGCGACTGTTATTTAATAATCTGAGGAACAATCTTGGGGCATAAAAGAAGGACTTGAAAAGTGAATTACAGATTGTTCTGTTCAATTTAGTGCGCAGCCTGGCGGGCCCCATTCGAAATAGACCTAAATCAGACACTAGACTCGGGCGACAAAGCAAATGTTTGCTGATCTAACCTCATTGTGCTCGTCCCGACCTGGACTTAACGTGTTGTGTTGTATCACTTTCTTGACGCATGTTCACCTCATTGGGGCTTTAGAAAGAACACAGTGCCAGAACTGCCAAATGCACGTAAAATACTTTAAATGAATAACCCCAAACGCGCAGTAAGCAACGACCCACTGTTTGCTGCAAAGCAGCGACTGAGCACAAATGTGGCCGCTCATTATGCAGAGGGAGAGGTGTCTTTTATCCAAGCGTGCCGCTTCATTCGCTACTGTAACTTAGAATGACACGACCACCTACCCTTGTTAGCATCGCCGACTGCGCTTACCTTCTGACACTGCATTTGAGCACAGAAAGCATTTTTTTTTACTTTGCTTTCTCGCTGGTGCGAAAAAAGAAACATCACGTCAAGTGCATTCATTTGAAGTTTGATGCATTTCCACTTCTCTCTGCCGAGCATTCCCCTAATGGCCCGCCGCCTCTCTCTGGAGAAGCAGGCAGCCGTCGGCGTCAGAAGACTGTCATGTGAACAGTGTACAGCTGCAACACCGGCCGCTCACTGTCTCCTTTGAAAAACGATGCATGCCACAGTCCAGAACTGCCATACCCATGCGCAGAAAAAGTTGAATGGTACCAGATCTCGAGGTACATGGTGTTACCCCGTTACAGAGCCAGCCAGAAGAAAGCAAAATGTCACTCGATATTACAGTAAGCAATATTTAAGCATGCTTGTCATGTGACCATTCATATACACCCATAAAAGAAGGCGGCAGGGTCTTAATGTACAGCACCTCCCACCTCCTTTCAAGAAATGGCTAGGAGCACGCCTTAGGCACAAACTGGTGGAAAATCTTTCACTCGAACATGCAAACCCCAATGGGTCTTTATCGAGACTGTTCATTCTTCCACGGACACACATTTTATCTGCATGTTGCAATGACAGCTGGCAAACCAACGCTCGCCGGGTTCTCAGAAACAGCAGTAAACACCATTTTCATTCATTTTCTCCCTGCAAATCGCCAATCTGTCAGTCGTGGTTCGACAACGTAACAAGCAGTGGCTTGTGAGAAGACAGGAGGGCTGCTGGGCCAGGGCGAGCAGAAGCCCACAGTACCTGTTGTTAATGTCTGCCACCTATGCACGCAGCCCCACGGGAGGCGATGCGCGCTCGGCGCATACAGACAGGTATTGGCGCACTGGGCTAGCGCTGGACACCCTGACTCGCGCACTGCCGCTGACATGAGCTGCAATGTATCTGTTGCAAGAACACTCATTCCGAGCACAGGGTCTCCCAGGTGCCCCTCTCACCTGAAGTTGGCAGGGCCTGCGCTGCTCCCCGACAGTGCGTGGCGTTGACCCTCACTCCCCCTGGAGCTAAGCCCGTCCTTGCAGATGCAGCCGGCGCAACCCGCGCCTCCTGAGCCGGGCGAGGATCCGCTGTGTTTGTGTCAGTGTCTCCCCCTCCCTCCCCCATCACTCGCCAGCACTGGCTGACGTCACGGCTGCGCTCTGCTGCTTCTTCCCTTTGCCTGGCTCCTCGGAGCATCGGCCGGCAGAGGTATCCCTCGGCCTCCGGCTCTGCCTACCGGAGACGCACCTGCAGTGCGGTGCGCCTCTGGCCACCCCCGAGGCGCACCCCGGCCCGGCGGCGTGACTGCATCCACCGCATGCTGTTCACAGGGAGAATCTCGTCGTCTAGTCCCCGTAGGTTAAACCCATCAACAAGGGAACTCAGCCCTGGCCAGCGGAGGGACACGTCGCCTTTCGTGGGAACTCCAGTGCAGAGACTAGGTTGAAAATACACCTACTAGGTAAATGCGACGTATATGGTTGATTTTGAAGCAGAAGGCGTGGATCATCTGATTTGAACTAGTGATTCAGATCTAACAAAGCACTTTTTATGAATAGTTAGAAAATGACATCGAAGAGTATAGTTGCACGCGAAAGCCAACACAGTCGGTATATTCCGAGAGGGGCGGCCAGACTGGGCGTTTTCTGCCTTTTTCAGCCCCAAAGAGATCTGTGCTGTTGAATGGTACTGTTAACACATTACCTTTAATTTGTACCACAGGTGGTACAGAACGTTAGTTTGGTAGGCGCTCTGAAGAAGTTAATTTCACGCCCTGCACTAACTCATGGCTTTTCTTCTACTGAAGCGTCAAACGTGTTTCACATTAAGGATCGAGGTCGGTACAGGAATTGGAAAACCTTTTCTCAATGAACTCATAAATTATGCGTCAAGGTATGCAGAGGAAAGGGTGTGGAGTCTATAGGGGCGCAGCTTGCACAGAAGATTCTGACGTTCAATTTCTGCATTGTAAAAAAACAAACAAATCGGCGACAAAGACATTGACAACAAGGACAAATCTGTCAGTAAATATGTTTGAGCTTACTTGATCGGTCACAAAAAGGCTGCATTTTATACTATCTAACAGGGTTAAGACACCTGCTGCACATAGGGTCGAACTGGGACAGAAAATAGGTCCAGGTATAAAAATTAGAGTGACCCTATTAGTGATTTAGAAAGCTAAAAATGTAGCACATGCTTGCAAATTGTTGCAGTTTTGAACTTGTAAAGACACACTGTCTTTATGAAAAACTACCTTGCCGCAGGCAATATTTTTTTCAATATCAGGCTTTTTTTAGAGGAGAAAAATAAATAGACACATTGTGATTTCATAAAGAGAGCAGGGTTCAATATAAGAACGCATTACACAGTTTTGTGCAAAAAGTGCCAGCATATCAAAGTGCAACTTTCCCCATCCCACTAAACCAGGGGGTAACCCATTCACATGTCCTACCAATTAAAGTGCATTCTGTGCAAAGTGAGTTTTGTGCATATAAAGTCGATGTGCAAAAGTGCAAACTTTTTCTTAATACTTTTCATTTACCATTGGTCCAGCTCCTATACTACCTCTTCTGTACTTCGGCGCTTTCAAAAAAGTAAACCAGCTTTAGATTGGTCGGCTCCCATGTGCTCCCAATAATGCCATATGGTATGAAACTTAATCACACACACCAACCCTATTTTTGTACGCTTCTTCAAATTTCAATATCAAGGAAATAAACAGAAGGAGCCGGCCCAGCAAACCATAAACAAGCTCACAAACAGCCAAAAAAGTCCCAAAAACTAACCTACCAGACCAGTCCATTAGGCACTGCCTGATTGCTCTTTGGGCGGGATTGGATAGCCGTATCGTCCATCAGGCATTTTCCCAAGAGGCTGGAAGGGCGGGGGCTGGTTTTGCAGAAGTAGGCAACATTATTTTTGTTACTAGGGGCTGGTTTTACAGCGTTGCTGCAATATCTCCCCCTGTGACAAAAGCAGCAGTGCTTCACACTTGCACCCCATTCCTCCCCGCGGGGAGGTGGCTGGTCCTCCAAAACTGTCAGGGCTGCTTTGGGTTCCCTGTCCGGCCCTGCCTTTAGGCCAGTCCGACCCTGGCTGCAGAGCTCTTTGTGTGCCCAGCAATTATGAAGTGTTTATAATAGTAGTAAGATATTTTGGTGGTTAATGCAGTTCTGTGAGACTTCAGTCTTATGTCCAGATACAGTTTTGACTCGCAACGTAGTTCAAAGGGTTAATGTGCCTGTTGCAAAGGAAATTGTGTAACATGCAGATAGCCAATTTGTATTTTATGGAAACAGGTAGGTGGACTGCTACTTTTGACATTGAAATCATTTTGTCACTTCCAGTTCAAAATTTACAATTCATTTAATTTAGCCCATTGGTAATTTATTTACCAGCATCAAGGAGTTACATGCAAACTGCAAGTCATAGGTTTAGATCCTTATAGATTTGTTTTTGTAATCTGATGTTATTCAGAGATTGCAAAGAAGAGTTCCTTTGAGAAGTAATACAGTCATTTTAGTACAGACAACCCAAATCATTGTCATACGTTTTATATCTAGACTTTGTTTCTCTTGACCATTCCCTCTTACAATATAATGTCTACTAGTATGAACAATAAGTGATTCTTTCACCTTATGACCCTCGTTATCTCAGGTAACAATTCCGGTAAATTATTTTACACACTTGTATGATTCATTGTGTCTGTGTGTGATGTCAAGTACTCTGACACCCTACACTGGAATTAGTAGTGCTATAAAAGAATTACACAAAATTAGTAGGTGTCATTTAAATCATTGTTTGTATAATTGCTCATACACACAGAATCATATGGCGTTTTTCCAATGCATGCATATATGATACGGCGGAGGGGGGGGGGGGGGGGGGGAGGTTGAATAAAGTGAAAAAACGGCATCAAAGTAATTGTTTATCTAAAGTAGTTGTAAAGGAACAAGGTATGTACCTTTGTTTCCTTCCATTGCATTAGTATCTAGGTGTTAGGATTGAGATGTCCCCCAGCCAGGTTGATACTTAAAGAAAAGGAGGGACAATGGTTCTTTAAATCACGCCTTTGTTTTGGGTCTAGTTGGAAGTGAAAAGAAGAAAGCCCCCTCACCACCTGCAGGTTGGTGCTCCAAACAAGTGGAAAGCAGACACGTGGGCGCTGCTGAAATGTGTCCAAAGTGTCGAAAAATGACACCAGAACTCATTCAGCATACTTCCATGGGGTGGCGAGATCCAGCCTGGATCCCAGATCTGACCCAGAAATAGCTGCCACACCTGGATCTGATGGAATTGTGCTGCTTACAGCACTGAGCGAGGTCATTAATTCATGATTTATTTTTCACACATAGGGTTTGCAATATCACAATCTCCCAACCTCTGGCCATTTTATCATGTTCACTATGTATTGTTCCAATTGTACATGCCTTCTCAGCCTTACATATGCCAACACTTGCTATCCCTTGCTTCGTATTGTGCACTCCACAACATAAGCCACTGCAAATTATTAATGTCATTTAATACTGCTAACCCACTCTTAGCACAAGTGATCCTCCACAGAGAAACAGAGAATTAAAAGTGCAAAAAACGTGGTTAGGAGTCACTGGATTTCTCTGTTAGGTACTTTAATAATACAGTTTAAGCTCTAGAGAAGGAGCATTAATGTCCTTTGCACATAAAAGATCACAAAGTAATTCACAATGCTGCTCTTGAGTTGCACATAAGATTTTTTATCACCACGGAGCTGTCAATGCTCTTTTTTGTGCTGCCCCTCGGGCAATTAGGATGATACTTAATTTAGAGCATTCATTTAATTTTAATATACTGTCTGTAATTATACTGCATTCTTACGTCCTCTTGGAGCAGCTTCCTAGCACGTCTTGCTAGAGGGTGGACGGTGGAGTGCAGATGAGATAGGTGGGAAGGGGTGCAATTTCAGTACAGCGCAGAGCACTTAATAAGGACCAAAGTGGAAATGCACAGTGCAACAGGTAAGATTGCAGCACACACTTTAAGTTGACAGGGTGGCCTTTTGATCCAGAAATGCAGAGGGTATGAGTTTAACATGAGGTCATTATGCAAGATGAACGATTTCAGCATTACATTGAAATGTTTGTGTGTAGATGAGTGATATACTCTAGGGAGCCATCCTAAGACACTGAGCAGAGAAATGCAGGGGATTCATCCATGGGTGAACGTGTGGTCTTAGCACCATAATCAGGCACCAATGTAAAGATTTCAGAGCAGTCATTCTGTATTCTGAGTGCTTCAATCCAAAAATAGGCTGTCAGTGGGTGTCTTTTAGTGCCTCCTTTTTATAGTGTAGTGCAGGTTGGATGACTTTACAAAGAATTCCTTTACCTTGATTGTCTTTACCAAGCAGCCTTTACCACACACCTTTTACCTGGCAGATGCCTTTACCACACATACCTTTACCATACCTGGCAGTTATAGTTAAGGTACGTAAAACCCATATGTAGTAGCCACTTGGTATTTCTAGTTAGGACCACATTTCCACACGAAAAGCATTTTTTGGTTTGCTGATAACTTTTGCACCATTTGACAAATCTTCCCAAAACTCCCCCCTCAACAAAAGGCAATTCAGCTCAGCTCCTTCCAGTAAAGTATGGGAATGATCCCTCAAATGGGGCCCAAGAAAAAGGGGAGGGTCCCAAAACATATTTTCCGCATGCAATTATCAATAGAAAAATTGAACAACGATACCCCAAAAACTGCTGAATAAAAAAAATAAAAAAGCTTGACATTGGATTAGAAAACAAGCTTTTTATGATTTGGTGTGAATCCGTTCTGTAATTTTTGAGAAATTAAGGTCCAATCTGTATGTTTATATCACAGCACAGAGGATCCATGGATGCAGGAGATCAAAAGGTTTGATGTTGTTGACTACCACCACAAAGATGAGGCAGCAGCCTTTTTAGGACTCTGGCACTCTGTCCCCTTTCCAATAAAATAACAAAAAACATATGAGAGGGCAGAGTAGAGATACCCTGCCCCCATAGGCCCAGTGGGAAGGGGGGTGAGGTCTCAGAGGAACATCCCACAGGGTCAAAAATGTAAATTATTTTTTCTCAGTGTTTATATCAGCAGAGTTTCTGCCGGTCCATGTCACTGAAATAAATGCAGTCTCCTGTCTTTTTTAATAAATATGGCCACCACAAGGGAGGACAGTTCCTGGGGGGTCTCATCATGTTTATTTTTGGTTGGGTATGGGAGCATGCAACCCTCTCCCCAAGCCTTATTGAGACCCCAGTGACCCCATTTATAAGTCTGGTGTGCTACAGAAAGGTTTAGGGAATAACTGAACATTTTTTCCTTGAGGTCATTGCATTTTTTCTAAACCCGGACATGTTGAAGGTTCACGTCCCCCTTGATCATTCCTCAATATTAATGAATTTTATTTCTCTGGCTGCCATGGGGATGGGGGTTGGGCTGACAGGTTCATTTTGTGAACACCAGTTTTTCTTTTTGCATGTGCAGGCCCAGTCACACACTTTTGCCTAACATCATTGTTGCTTCATTTGTTCATTTTAGTGTATGTTGTCTCTGTCTGTCATTTTCTCTACTATTAATAATATTAACATCGAGTTAAAAATATAGAATGGACAGAATATTGAAAGGACAGAATATAGGCAACAAAAATATCGAATGAAATGGACAAAATTTTGAATGGACAGAATATAGAGAAAAAAATATATTGAATTTGAGGTAAATAAGTTAATATCGATTTACATGAATATGGAAAGTTAAAATATCGAAGTATTTAATATAGGTGTAAAATATATCGATTTTTTAATAATATCGAATTTTTTAAAGTGTTTATTATATAAGTATATGTGTGAAAAGTGTATATTTATTTTATAATTTATTTTAAGTAATGAATTTTATGGTACTTCATTGTTGCGTAATTTAATTCTGTAGCGGGTTGTGGGTTTATAGGGGAATAGGGTGGCAAGTAATTTAATTATAATTGATTAAATGTTTTAATTTATGTATTGGTATTTAGATTAATTGTTAATTCATTTTTAATTGGTATTTATTTAAATTATAATTGGTAATTAATTTTTATTATTGATTATTTGATAATAATGTTAATTTTATTAATTTATTTTCTGTAGCGGGTTGTGGGTTTATAGGGGAATAGGGTGGGAAGTAATTTAATTATAATTGACTAAATGTTTTAATTTATTGGTATTTATCTTGAATTAATTGTTAAATATTTTTTAATTGGTAATTAATTAAATTATAATTGGTAATTAATTTTTATTAATTGATGAATTGATAATTATGTTATATATATTTTTTTTTCGGTAGCGGGTTGTGGGTTTTTAGGGGAATAGGGTGGGAAGTAATTTAATTGTTATTTATCACATTTATAAAGTTATTTATAGGTATTTATTTTTAATTAATTGTTAATTATTTTTCATTTGCTAATTAATTATTTGTACATTGGTAATACATTTTTATTAATAGGTAATGATTATTAATAAATAATTGTTATTTGTATTTTTTTAATTATTTATTATATTATATTAAATGTGTACATTTATTAATTACTTTTTAATTGGTATTAATATATATATATATATTTTTAATAATATATTAAGTATTTACTTGTCCTACTGTTGCACTCACTGGAGTGGGAATAGTAATTTTTACCCCTACACTATCCTACGCTTTCTCTACTGTTGCACTCTCTGGAGTGGGAATAGTAATTTTTTCCCTACGCTATCCAACGCTTTCCCTACTGTTGCACTCTCTGGAGTTGGAATAGTAATTTTTACCCCTACACTATCCAACGCTTTCCCTACTGTTGCACTCACTGGAGTGGGAATAGTAATTTTTACCCTCCCACTATCCAACGCCTTCCCTACTGTTGAACTCTCTGGAGTGGGAATAGTAATTTCTACCCCTACGCTATCCAACATTTTCCCTACTGTTGCACTCACTGGAGTGGGAATAGTAATTTTTACCTTCCCACTATCCAACGCCTTCCTTACTGTTGCACTCTCTGGAGTGGGAATAGTAATTTTGACCCTCCCACTATCCCACGCCTTCCCTACTGTTGCACTGTCTGGAGTGGGAATAGTAATTTTGACCCCTATGCTATCCAACGCTTTCCTTACTGTTGCCCTCTCTGGAGTGGGAATAGTAATTTTTACCCCTACGCTATCCAATGCTTTCTCTACTGTTGCCCTCTCTGGCGTGGGAATAGTCATTTTTACCCCTACGCTATCCAACTCTTTCCATACTGTTGCACTCACTGGAGTGGGAATAGTAATTTATACCCTCCTGCTATCTAATGCTTTCCCTACTGTTGCACTCTCTGGAGTGAGAATAGTAATTTCGAACCCTACGCTATCAAACGTTTTCCCTATCGTTTTACTCTCTGGAGTGGGAATAGTAATTTTTACCATTACGCTATCTAACGCTTTCCCTACTGTTGCACTCTCTGGAGTGGGAATAGTAATTTTGACCTCTATGCTATCCAACCCTTTCCCTACTGTTGCACTCTCTGGAATGGGAATAGTGATTTTTACCCCTACGCTATCCAACGCTTTCCGTACTGTTGCACTCACTGGAGTGGGAATAGTAATTTTTACCCCTACGCTATCTAACGCTTCACCTACTGTTGCACTCTCTGGAGTGGGAATAGTAATTTTTACCTCTACGCTATCCAACGCTTTCCCTACTGTTGCACTCTCTGGAGTGGGAATAGTAATGTTTACCCCTACGCTATCCAACGCTTTCCCTGCTGTTGCACTCACTGGAGTGGGAATAGTAATGTTTTACCCTCCCGCTATTCAATGCTTTCCCTACTGTTGCACTCTCTGGAGTGGGAATAGTAATTTTTACCCCTACGCTATCCAACGCTTTCCCTACTATTGCATTCTTTGGAGTGGGAATAGTAATTTTTACCCTCCCGCTATCCAACGCTATCCCTACTGTTGCACTCTCTGGAGTGGGAATAGTAATTTTTATCACTACACTATCCAACGCTTTCCCTTCTGTTGCCCTCTCTGAAGTGGGAATAGTAGTTTTTACCCCTATGCTATCCAACGCTTTCTCTACTGTTGCACTCACTGGAGTGGTAATTACTCTTTCCGCTATACTATGGTAAAAATATTTAATATTTTTAATTAATATTACGTTCATATATATATATATATATATATATATATATATATATATATATATATATATATATATATATATATATATATATATATATATATATATATATATATATATATATATATATATATATATATATATGTATTAATAAATCAATTTGTATGTTTTTTTTTTACTTACATTCATTATTTATTAATTTTAATGTTTAAGTATTTAAAGGGGCTGATTCCGATCCTGGATTTTTATTTTCCATACAAATCGGATTCATATTTTTTTCCATACAAATTGTACAAGTCCCTTCCAACCCGTGTAGTTCGATTTGTATGGGAAAAATACATACAGATCGACCCGATCCTTACAAATCGGATCGGGAAAACCTGTACAACACGGACTTGTGAAAAAAAGACCATACAATTTGTAAAAAGGCTGTCCAACCCGTCAGGTACGATTCGTACCGGGTTGTCAGCATACATTTTGTATGGAAAATGGCCTGTATACGGGGAATGACTGGTATTGGGCAACAAAGCTAACCCCTATACGCCTCGTACCCTGGTATGACTCGTTCTGGGGGTACAACTCATAGCGGGGTACGGGTCGTATAGGGGTATGAGGCGTGCAGGGGTCCCCCCACATGCGAGGCGCGTGTATGGTGCGTACCCCAACATCGCGCATGTACGCACCGTAAATACGCGAATTTGGGGTATGGAGTGTACACAGGCGATTTCGGGGTACGGTGCATACATACGCGATTTTGGGGTACGGTGCTTGTACGGTGCGTACACGACCAGTACCCCTTCATCGCTTGTATATGCACCGTACCCCACTTTCCATGTCATCTGTATGCACCGTACATACGCACCATACCCCTGTATTCATGGGGTGCACAACGCGTACATGGGGGGGTCTGTCTCGTACTGTTTTCGGGGAGTACAAGGTTTTCCCGGCACTTTTTGGCTCCTGTAAAAAAAGAGCCGTACGGAGTGCCGTTTGTACGAATCGTACTTGACAGGTTTTAAACTGCTGCTGGGAATACATGGGGACGTCGCGTACCGAGCAATCGGAATCGGAATCGCTTGTATATACGAGTTGTATGGTCTTTTTTACAATTTGTATGGAGTGCGTCTATTTGTACGGATCGTACTTACTAGGTTGTAGGGGAATCCTTACAAGTACGAGTTGTATGGGGAAAATGCTCCATACCACAATTTGTACAGCGTTTTTCCAGGATCGGAATCGGCCCCTAAGTATGTTTAAGTTAATTATATTTATTACTTCATACATTTTTAATTACTTTAAAGCATTAAAAAAAAATCGATATTTTGACTATCTATATTTTTTACAACAATATTTTTGATTCGATATTTTTGTACTTACCTGTTTGGAGATAGGAAGTCGCTGTTTTTGTATTGTATACTTTTTACTCGATATTTAGGTAGTTCTATATTTTTGTCATTGATATTGTTTCAGTGATCCATTTAAAGTACTTATATAATGAGCGAGGGATTTGTACGTGCAGAGCAGCCACCATGAGAAGCTTGGACTCTACCGACCCTCAGCTAAATTGTAAACTAGTAAAGTTTCTGCAATCTCACGATAGAGCAATAAAACGAGCTTGCAAGTAGTATCCAACATCACAAGCTATAAGACTGTATGACACTGATAGGAGTATAAAATTGTAGCAAATGACAATATCTAGAACTGTCGAATCCTGTTTGCTACAACAGATGCACACCCTATATGAATAATCTGGTGAAAACTGACAAGTTCCGGTAATTATGCCCTCAATATATCTTATAAACTTGTATTTTTATATTCCATGATATTATGTGATATACCACTATTTATTAATGTTTTAATGAAAATGGAGTAACATCCTTTTAACATGTATTTCATTTGTATTTGTATTCTGAACAATAATAATAATAATAATGATCCCCAGGTGGCCAGTATTTTAAGGTGGCAACTGGCATGTATTGGTTATCCAATGATGTGTATGTAGGAATTTGCCTTCATTACTTATCATTACAGCCCTCGTCACGTACTTTCTGCAAAATTCAATTTGATAATGATTTTCTACGAAAGGTCACCTAATTACTGTTACTTTACTTTTCAGTAATTAAAAGGCCTTCCTATAGTATTGCTAGAAAAAACATGTATTGTAATATCACATACTGTTTTGTAGTCATAGATAGTAACAGAAAACATTTATTTTACTTCTGTATTTACATCATTAGTTGAAGACAAGCAGATCCCTGATTGAAAATGCAAAACCATTGTTAGCACATCATTCTACGAAGTAAAGTAGTGGTAGATCTACTGATCCCTAAGCAATGAAAGTATCCATGAAGTAAACCTTCAGAATCATCATTTTCTATTACTAGTTAAATACCCATGGTTCATTTGTGTACTAAGCAGACCCATGTTTTAATCCTTAGTTGTAGACAGAGCAAAATCATTCATGACTCCTATTTCCTACATTATTTTTCTCTAGGCAGATAACTGCCTAACCATATTGTCAGTTATGGATACTTTCAAATATAAAAAGGTCTAGCCTTTCAAATAGGACATTGTTTGGAAATTCTGTAGGTATCAAAATGTATCTAGAGGAAAAAAGAAAATGGAGAAATGCATTACTTTACAAGTCCTCACAGACAAAGGGCAGATGAGTACTGCTTAACTCCCTGTGTGACTCAAATTTTGAAATATCAGTCTAGGGAGGGGTCGAGGATACAAACAATAAGAAAAAGGAAAAGAAAAGAAGCCTAAACAGGTGTAGACAAAAAGTGAATTATGCACTCTCCACCCCTCTGTTCTACATAGAGGTCAACATGTTTCTTCCAGATTCCGTCTCTCTACCGACATTCCTCAGGACAAACGGGGTCCCTATGCTAATTTTCCTTGTTGTCACATATACCCCTGGTATTACCACTGTACTAAATGTTACTCCACCTGTTAGTGTGGTGCAGACCAGTACACTTACTCATCTATGAAATCGAGTTTACTGAGATGAGTGCTAGAAAAGGCACAGGAGTAGAGGGCGACCCCCTGTAGTCACACTTTCATCAAGGGTGGTCAGCCGCAACTAAATTGGTCTCTCCGAGTGCCACGTAGGTACACTACCTACGCGGCACCCGGAGAGACCGATTTGCAGAACGGAGGGGTGGAGAGTGCATAATTCACTCACGTCACCACCATCCGAGGGTATTTTCTCACCCCTTTTTTTTTTACTCCTGACAAGGGAATCAATTAATACAAATGTTATGACGATATCTCTTAGTCAGTTCTAGCACGTATCGTCTGTGCCTGTTAAGGATCCTTTTCTTTTCCTTTTTCTTATTGTTTGTATTGTCAACCCCTCCCTAAAGCTCCGCCCCTAGCTTTGGTCTGCGTTTTGCAGCAGCCCTATGATGAAGCATGCCACAACTTGTTGTGGTTGAGGGCAATTTTTACAAAGTGAATGTGCTCCTGGCTTAACTTTATATATACATAAAATTAGCGACTTGTATTTACCTTACTTCCTTTTGTGTGTTTGTTTTGACATAGAACCTGTCAGGTCTGCTTTTGTCAGTACTCACCACTAATTCCCTAGAGGGCATTGCTCTCACCGCTGGTCAGGGACTGGACACTGTGAAGGCCTGTCGAGTTTCCTGCTTCATTTCATGAGGAAATGGCAACCACTTCCAGTACTCACCCTACACATAAATATATAGGTGAAAGTTATCCATTAGAGGGTCCTATGGAGAAGGAAAAAGTCACAAATAGTAAAACAGTCCCCGGCAATCTCATAGCAATTGATTGCAAAAGAGGATTATATAGACTTGGATAAGCAAATCGCCAATTTCCCTGACATCAGGGACAAGGAAAAAGGGAAGTAAGTATCACCCAGAAATAAGGAATACAAACAGAATCTAGCTGCCAAAAAGTGGAGTAAAGATCAGAGACAAAATATATAACAAATGGGCAATAAACAAAATTAAAAGAATGAATACATTTAAACACATCCATCTCTTGCCAGTGCCTTTTTCAACATTGCCTTAATGGGAAGTTACATCACAGGAAAAATATTATCTCATTCTTTGTAGCAAATCCACATTTTCTGCACGATCAACGAATAATTTTTGCCTTTTTCTGGAATATATTTTTGTTGGGGTTTGAACTCTGTCCACTTTATCCCTGTTAAACAGGAGAAAAGTGCCTAAACTTTCTTTTGAAACTGGTTAAATTGGCTTACCCGTGGTTGACAAATGTTTCATGTTTAAAAGTCTGTAGTATATGACATAGAATATGCACCCATTTAAATGCTACCTGTGGAAAGCAGCACCTAAAGTGCCATCCACAGGGTTGACCTGTAAAACATGGCTTCAAACCTACCATGTGTAACCTGACTATAGCAACCTAAAACCCTGCCTTTCATCCTGTCAAGATAACCGCTTTGGCCGACAGGAAACCCTGCTTTTGAATATTGAAAAGTCACCCCTAAGTGCACATTGTCACTCACAAAGTAAGATGCCTGATAGTGAAAAGAGGAACATGTGCAAAATGTATGTTGGCATATTCCTCCAGTAACTATACACCACTACCTATTTGTACTGGCTGGGCTGTAGCTAGATCCTAGAAAATGTAAAAGTACAGGGTTTTTTTCTGCAGTTTTATATAGCATAAACTCGACGCCTAGGTATTGGATCGTTTTATATAGATATCAGTTACATTATACAAGGGCACTTTATTTTTGGTAGCCATTTTAGGATTCTAACTTTTAATCTGTAACGTTTGACACAAAATGGAAAAATGGCAATTCAAAGACCATTTTTCATATCTATTGAAATTTTAATTAGTTGGTGTAGTTAGATTTTAAATGCATATTTGGGGACAGTAACTTCTAAATAGCTTCTTGTAGCTAATTTGTATTTGCCTACCAGCAGCTACCCAGCAAGTGCTTGACCTTAATGAGGTGTTAAAATGGATCCCCTGCCGACAGGATGGGACTGGGTGTGCAGCATTTGCTTCCTATAAGCCTGGGATGGACAGTTGTGGTAGACCTAGGATTCTCCTTTGCTTTAAAGGGACAGAGTTGAGGACTGTCCATTCATAGTTTAGTGTAAAGAGAGACCTTTAGAAGGGAATTCCTTTGTCCCCAAGGGCACTTTTGTCCCGGCTGTTTCTGAACCCGGTAGAAAGGAAGTCACCCACAGGATTTATTTGGAGTTGATACAGGGAAGGAGATTTGCCTAGACACACTTAAAGAGGGATACATGAGCTCTGGAAAAAGGTGGAATCAGGTTTATCTATCTTGGATTTTAGGAGTGAAGGGGACCCTGGGATTGTTTGCAGTAGGACAAACAGGTACTGCTGAAAATGTAGGTAGGGTTGCCCCTGGGAACTTTCACCTCATTGTTCAAGGAGGAGCCAGAAATCACGCCACCCACTAGTGATTGCCAAACATAAATTTGGCATCCTGTTTCACTCTTCGCAGAACAATTTCTGAACCTGTAGAAGTTCAGAAGGGGACTGGACCTGCTGTCTGTAATTAAAGAAAAGCCATGAAGGAATGGGCCTGCTCCTTCTTGTACCTCAGACAAAGAAGTGGACTTCAAGGGTCCGTTTGCTGACTCCTGTTATAACTATAACATGCTGCAAGATGCCCTTTTAGTGGAGTCACCAGCAACAACTAGACTTAGACTGTACTTTGCTGCTTGCCTCTGATGCCCCATTAAACCAAGTCCCGGAGGTCCTGGTTGTCTCAGAAATGACTCAGAGGAGCTGCTCAAGAGGACCTAAAAAGCTGGGACTTGGAAAAGATTTGGACTTTCGAACCTCTGCAGCCTCATCTGGACCTCTCAGCATTAGCGTGTGTCTATAATGCTACTTCACCGAACACAGCTTCAGGCTCTGTCTACTTGAAGATTTCGAGCTCCATAAAAAATGAAGTAAGCAGCTAAAATCTTTGACACGGACAAACCCGTTTAGTGTATCCTGCCCATGCTCCCTCATTTTCAGTCTGAATTCATACCTAGGTACCAGCCACCAATTTACATGGACTATCATTTTAGTTTAGTGCCTTCTGGTGCGTTTTTTCACTTAAAACTTTAACATTTCAGATCTAATATTCCCCTTATTGTCATTTTGTTGTTTTGATGTCACTTTATTAAACAACTTTTACTCTATTTTTCTAATTTGAGTTGAGCTATTTATGGTTTGGAGTTTTGACTTTATTGCTGTTTAGGTACTGCATAGAAACTTTACATATTGCCCTAAGTGAAACCTGTCTGATCTGTGTCATAGCATCCAAGGGGTTAAACACAGGTTAATTTAGTGACTTTTGGGTTCACCTTGACAACTTAGTGTCACTGTTCCTCGAGGTGAGTGACTTCCCACTCGAAAGAGCCGTCACTTTCTTTCAATCTTGGTGTGGAATGTTTAGGCAAAAATCTATGGAAAACAATCATTATTGAAAGGGACCTATGTAAGCTTACACCCACCTACCACTTCCAGAGTAAGGTATTGCTTTATTCTGGAAAAAAATATGCCAAAATTTGACAATTTCACAAATTTGACATTTTCTTCTCTTTCCTATCTACTATCCTCTAAGTGCTACCCTTCATTGTCGACACCACTCTAACTGCAACCAAAGAAACACCAACACAATCTGGGAGGCTTAGGTACCAACTATTGCAATCAGCACAAAGTCTGGAGATGCTCAGGCTCACTAAAGATGATAGCTATTCATAACAATATTTAAACTTTAGACACCACCTTAATTTTTACTAAGATGGCTGCCACTTTTGTTCCAATAATCTGTAAAGCACTCTAACCTGTTATGTCAACCAATAGGGAGCCTCCTTAGAGATCTTAATCAGACCCAGATTTCTCAGATGCCATTAACAGACCATTAGGATAGCATTTACACACCGTTAAGACATCTTTAATAAACATACACATAGCATTAACACATCACCCAAATGGCCATATCAGCTATTCATAATGATAAACAAAATTCTGAATAATTTGATAAAGCATTTTTTCAAACATCATTAAGATGGCTCCCATCTTTATTCTAAACTATCTGCAGAGCACCTTAGCCCTTTATGTCTGCCAATCAGGAGCCCCTTCAGGAACCTGCATATGCCATTAATACATTGCTTACATGACAGAAATTAAAGCCAATCATCTTTTTCCCTTCCATTGTCTCTGCCGTCAAAGATAAGTAAATTCAGAAGAATACATCTTCGAGTCTTGATCCTAATACTGTGGTCTATGAGGAGTTTCTGAGCAATGATGTTACGGTTTTTAATAAGGTAACTGCTGATTCTGAACCCATTTAACCTGATCAAAGATACCAACTTTGTAGGCACTCATGTATAGGCACTTCACACCTTGGAATTTTTTGTTGTGCAATGATGATCACATGCATGGGTGAGCACTATTCCTACAGCATTTTTCTAAATCTCAAATTTTCTTCCTCGTAATATTCTAATCTACATAGAATTCCGACTTAAATCTTTTTTAAGTCTGGGCTAACTTTTTCCTGTGACAATGGAATCACTTGAAATCAACTATAGCTTTTAAGTTGTATGAATGTAAGTAGGACTGACACTATGTAACCCCGATATTTTTAAACTTTTCCTTTCAAGTTTCATATCGTACATGGCTACCTGATGAAGGCGTAATGCCGAAACGCATGTCGGATCCTATTCCTAGCCATGGCATATGTGAATGCCCTTTCTTATCTTACGTATTTTGAGATGTCAAAAAGTGTTCACAATGTTTTGAATAAACTACACTGTCTGTATGAAGAAAAGAATCAAATAGACCCAACCCATATCTAACTCTCATAACCTAACTGTTTTTTGATTATGTCTTATCTTCAACGGTGTATACATTGAAGAATCATGATTGTTGATGAAGCCAATGATGTTAGACAGACAAGTGTGAATGCACAAGCATGCCTGAAATACATAGATTAGCAATTGTTTTGAAAAATTATATGATGGAAATACATATGATTGTAGAATTCTGAATTTTTTTAAAATAATTCTCACTTTTTTAAGACAAAAAGCACATTATCAGATGACAAAATAATGAACGGAAAAAAATAATAACAATTTAGTTTTGATATGGAATAAGTTTTTAGGTGTTTGCATATTCTTAAATGTAAATTTTTTAGTCCACTTTTCTATTATGTTTCCTAAATGTTTTTTTCAAAAATATACACTATGCAGTGAGCACAGAAACCAGGATTGTCACATTTTCTTTCCCATGCATGTCACCTTGAGTAAGGACCTTACACGTTCCTAACTGATCATGCTTCCAACCAGGGGTCTAAGGGCAGGTTTGACCAATGACTGGATATCTCATCACTGGCAGAGGCACATGAGCAGATTTGGAGAACCACCACTTATGGCAGGAGGGTGGAGCATGTTTAGATAAGCTCTCTCTATGCCAGGGCTACAGCACGTTTGCTTGAGAAAAGTAGGCTGGATGATAGTGAAGAGTAGCATTGTGGATTAAAGAACTCCCAACAAGATCCACACCTACTGAATACTGCTTGTTTTCAGACAGAAGATTTCCCTCCTTGCTCAGGTGTGCCTGAGGTTCTGGGTGGCCAGCAGTGGCAGGAAACCCTGTGGATGCATGGAAGGTGGTAGGGTATATGCTTTTAGTTGACTGTTTCTAAAAATGCAGTGGAACATTTCAAAATGATAAAACCAATGAAACGTGATCCAACAAAGGCGTTGTTTATATAAAACTTTCACAAACAATGACTACATTAGGGGTGAGATTAAGCAACAACAGCAAGCAACCCTCGATAATGTTATTTTAATGTTGTTGAAAAGCTGTGGAAGCGAGCTAGCCAGCACAATACTGGAGAGGTTAAGAGGATGGTTGCTGGGGTGAATGCTCAATAGGTGCTGTGCACCATTGAAGGTCCTCGACTCACCAATCACCTTGAAAATAGAAGAAGGAAGAGTTGTAAATGCTTAGGTTTGATGGAATATTCATTGATTTATAATGTACTATTCAGAAAACGGCTAAGAGGATTCCTAAGGCAGTCCAAACTATTGATGTTTTCCCATCAGCTGTAGGTCAAGTATGCAAAGCCCTGTAATGTTACAGGGCTCTTTGGAGATTGTTAGAGCTGTCAGCCTTAGGATGGCCTTCCCCCAAACATTTTAGATGTTTCCCTCCATTTTTGATTAAATTCGCTTTTGCTGGTCTTACAACTCTGTGCACTTTACCACTGCTAACCAGTGCTAATTGATTGCGATCACTCCCCTAAACATGGTAGAATGGGTTACAACTGACTTGCATATTTAATGTACTTATTATTTCCTTTTAGAGTAGTACACCATACACACAGCACCTGGAAATTAAGGCTACTTGTGGCCCTGCAGCACATATTGTGTCACCTACTTATAGCCCCTTAAAAGATGTCCCAGGCCTGCAATTGCAGCGTGAATGCAGTTTTAAACGAACCCCATTCCTAAGCCTTAAGATCCCCTTTTATTACATATAAGTCACCCCTAATGTAGACCCTAGGTGGCCCACAGGGCAGTGTGCATTGCAATTAAAAGGTTATACCTGTACTTTTAAGTTTTACATATCTTGGTAGTGAGGGACATAGGTGGCTCCCACCCTCTTGAACCCAAACCTGAACTCAGCCTGAGTGAGCCTCAACCCCCAAGTGTTGCCCCTCTAGCCTTGGACCCTTGGTGGTAGTTCCAAAGGTATCCAGATAGCCCAAAGACCCAAAATCCAAAACATGAGACTTAGACATTTTTGGCTGAAATCTGCTCTCAGAACTATGGAAAGACCGGGACCAACCTGCTCGTACATCCGCCCAGGTGCATCGCCAGTCAACCTAACTTTGTGGTAACTTCCACTATGTTCTTCTCTGCAGCAGCAAATCCTGTTCAGCGGTCCTTCCCCAAAAGGGTTTCTGGCCCATGGGACTCTCTTTCAAAAATGTCTTCTAAGTCGGAAGGTAGGTACTGACCAGACCCCATCCGCTTCTTGTGGCCAACCCTCATTCCATCAAGGCTGGCCATATTTTTCGACTTTCACCGGGTCTTGCATGACTAGAGGTCTGTGGTTGGCACTGATCTTTTAGGCACTAGTTTTTACTAAACTTTATAAATCCATAACTCGAGTTATGTTGATTGGAGTTCTGTCATTAGGTGTAAAAAAATATATGAAGACGTACTCTATTTTTCTAAATTCTTGTGTTGTGTTTTACTTTATTACTATTTGTGTGCTGCCCAAATAATGTACATATTGCCATTAATCCTGACCACTTTTTCTGCCAAGCCACCCAGGGTTAGGCATATGTTAATTTAGTGACTTTTTGTGCATCACCCTCCCAGGGATTGTGACTGTTGCTTAACCAAGGCTCACACTCCAGTCAACCAACAACCCAATTACTCACAAAGATCATACTGAAGTGCTCTCTTTTGACATCATGCAATCTCCTAATTATGTTGTGATATTTAGAATTTTCAGGCTGAAAAGGCATACTCTGTATATAAATTGGTCTTTTAGCACAACATTGTCATCACATTTTTTCATGATAAATGGTATGCTTCAGAAAGTCATAAGTCAGCAAGAAAAAGGATAAAGGATTCCACATCAAGTCTATTTGAGGACAATTTTTCTTGTCTGTCTCCCCATACCATTTCAGCTTTTGCTAAGATCCAGATTGGTTTGCTTTCCTTTCACAGCGCATCTGATTATGATATGCATATTGATCCTTTGGACACATCCATTAATTTTCAGAAAAATACTTGAAGCTTATTTCCAGAAGAATTATCAAAGTGTGTTAATTGTACCTTCTTTTTTCTGGTTGAGGCACCCCTATGTTTTGTTCTGGATAAAGATCATGATTTTAGACCTGCTTAGACTATAATGTTTCAATTCGAATTATGATTGAAGATCAATGATTATTACCTTGTAATTGAGGCAATAAGGAGCCGAAGAAGTTTCTAAAATTGAGCATGCGTGCGAGTCACTCAACCAGAACCATAGATGAAAAATTCAATCAATCATTCATATGGTGTGCCCACATTTTCATATTAAGGAAGGCTGTGTGTGGAAAACATCTTTCTACTCACCATTTGGGAATTGTGATTGCCAGGTAATGCCATTTCACTTGTATGTTTCAGCAGTTTGTAGATTCATTGTTTTCAGATGTTCTGACTCTGTTGCTTAATGTAGATGATATTTTTTTTCTAAGACCATGGCAGGGCATCTAGAACATAAGCGGTTAGTTTTATCTAGGCTACAGACACACTATTTGACTTATAAATGCTCAAAATGTTTATTTAAAAAGGAGGAGTTTGAGAACAAAAGATTTAAATTGAATACTTTAGATCTCTCTATATAAATATAAAGAAGGTTTCAGCCATCCTTAAATGGCCTTCAACTGCAATGTTAAGGAGACTCAAAGGTTACTGGGTTGGTACAATTGTACTGTCAATAAATTAAATATTTTACAGAGATAATCAGTGACGTCACTACTTTCTGAAACATTTTTGCTAGGCTCTTTTCTTTCCCTGATTTAGGAAGGGTTTTTGTGCCTTTCTTCTTATACACCAACGTATTCATCATTTTCTTTCAAGAACTATCGAGTTTGCCTATGAGCTGTTTCTGACTTTATGGTATGTTCTTCATTTTGTGACCCTCCGAGAAGAGAAATGTCAAATTTCACATGTTTATTAGGTGCAGAGTGGCACACTGACTACTAAGAGAAGTTGTATTTCATCAGGAAATGTTGTAGCAAACTTGAAAAACCATCACAGTTTACAATATTTGACCCACCCCAGCTACTGAGGCTCCAGAATGCAAAGTCACAACTGCTCGGGATCCATGGAGTACGACAACTGGAGCCAGTCCGAAGAGCACCACTGAAGCTACTGCCCAACTTTTAAAAACAAAAGAATGAAATGCAGAGGTGTCTGTGTACCTCTCAGGTACTCTTTATTCTTCATATTCTGGGAAGCGTCTATGGCAGCAGCCACATTCTAGGAAGCCCAAGACACTGCTGCTGAAATGGGTGATATGTCAATTGACGAATATCATTACTATTGTCTCCTCCTCCTTTCCTGTCACTACATATGGAGGTCCGCATAGTGCGAGTTAAAAAACTCCACTTTGGATGCATAAAAAAAGAACATTTCTCTGGATGGATGGATCGATGGATCGATGCACCAAAGTAAATGAAATGGAAGGGGGGTGGTACACCTTATTGATATATAAATTACCATATTTAAAAAATATAGTAAAGCGCAGAAAAATTTCCAAAACCAAACTCCAGGTATGCATAATTTGCTTGAATGAAGAAAAGTCTACAAGGGACAAGTGACAAATATTCAGATCTAGTCGTACAGGTGGAATATAGATACTGGGTTGTAACAAAGTACAGCAGAGCAGATTTGTCAGATTTAACTATAGGAAGCTATTAGAAATTGGGTTGCAGGTTGACTGGGGTATGAGCCCTAATCCCGGAATAATGTGAAAACACAACACAAAAAGGATCCCCCCACAAGATGTGAAAAAAAGAGAATGGGCCTGCTACAGAGACCCAGTTAGGCCTGCAGAATAGAGCATCTTAAATGCTGGTTTGCAGAGCATTTCGAGGACACACCTCGAAGACGTGTCGCACAACCAAAGTAAAGTATCAGTTAAAAGATGTGGTAGGGCTGTAATGTGATATCCTTCTGTGTCATTGAAGGCTTGCTATGTCTAGAGTTGAGAGTGCATTGTGCAGTCTGGGCTAGCAGAGCACCTTAGGCACACTTTCAAGGGTCCAGGACTGGGATGGCATCACTTGGCAAGGTAGACTCACAGATGAGAGAGACCAGTCATGGTTGTTAGAGCCTTCTGTCCCTAAGGCCCAAATGAGGAGGCCATTCAACTAGCACCTTGGAGTCACTCTGGGATTATGGTTTCAACAGATACAGGTCCAATTCTTCCCACCTAGGTAACAGGTCAGCACAGCAGGACAGACGATGTTAAGAGCAGCAGTCCAGCAGAGTGGAAGCCCATTCAGCAGCACAGCAGTCCTTCTTCCTGGGAGAGTGTACACGAGTCCAGAAGTGTACTGAAGAGTTGGTGTCTTAGGTCCAATATTTATACCTGGTGCTCTTTCTTTTGAAGGTGGGGGAAGCTTTTAGAGGTTTTCCGTTGAAGTCCCCAGGCATCCTCCCTTACCTGTCATTGCACCACACTAACTACAGGAGTTATGCAGCCCTTTGTGTGGAGGTAGGACACAGCCTATTCAATTGTGAGTAGGTAGGGCCCATCCTGCCAATGATGTCCTATCCATGCACACCTAGCCCTCTATAGGGTGTGACTTTCTAAGAAGAATACACAACGGCCAACAGTCAGCTATACCCAATCATGTGACCCAGAGACAGATTACAGACATTAAATGGCCATGGTAGGCAGGAAACTTCCAACTTACTAAACAGTGTAATTTAAAAAATTTAAATTTACAATCTGACTTTACCATAGAAGAGCATTTTTCACTACAATTCCTGTGAGATATCAGTACCTGTTCGCAGTGTCCCTCCACTTTGTCCCCCCATTTTGACTATTAGGTGCTGGTTTTCTGACTCTGATTGTGTCCTGGGCTCAGCTGATTAATAGTACACAGTAATTAGTTGCATGCAATTGGTACTGACAGATCCCTATTAGTCCCTAGAATATAATAGGGCAAGGTGGATTAAATCTACCTATAAAGTCCCTAGTTATATAATTATGGCAAGGTGGTTTAAAGGCCCAGTAGCTTTTGTGCAATGTGTAAAGCGTTTGTGCAACACATTCACACAGCAGCAACACACGAGGCACACCACAAAAGAACCTCCACACAAGGTTATGTAAAAATAGCCTTTTTATTTTCCATAAAACACAATAGATCATAATCACAAATTTACACAGTGCCACCTGGCACTAGGTTATACTTTACAGGGGATTATATACATTACAGGGCCAATCGGGCCACTGTCATAACCATCACCACTCACAGGTAGTGAAACCAACCAGTACTGACTGGTAATGGTGCTCTTACCCCCACATTAGAAATAAACATATTAGGCACAAATCATGCGGCATGAGGCATAAACACCATAACACTTCCTAATGTCTATGCTTTATAAAACAGTGAAACCCGCATTTTTAAGGAGGAACCATTTTTTGCTATGCATAGGGCCTACTGGACTCCACCAAGGCTTTCAAAATTTGGTTCAGGTGTAGTGGTGGCGTGTCCCAAGTGCAGAAGCCCGAATGAAGATGATTTGCACATGTTTCTGTGATGCCCGAAGATCCAGACTTTTTGGGAGGCCATGAGTAGTTGTTTATCAAGAGTCCTAGGCCTGCAGATCAAGGTAAGCCCTGAGTTGGTTATATGTAGAAGATTAGAGTTGCATGGTAAGGGCATGAGTGACAATGCGAAGCTTGTATTTTATGCTGTATTACTGGCTCGAAGAGAGCTACGTGAACTTTGGGTCTCCCCTGCTAGCCTTACAGAGGGTGGTTGGCTACAATCAATGAGATTTGGAGCTAAAATGGATATTTCAAATCAGACTAAGAAAAAGGTAAAACTTTTGGAAGCCTTTTCTAACACGATATGGTGAGGGTTGGTTGTGCAGGTCTTACAATCCAATGATTAAGCCTTTATCTGCTTCGGCTGGTGGAAATCTTCTCTGTTTATACAGGAAGACTAGGGAAAAGGGTGTGATTGTGTGGTCGGGGGAAGAGGCCCTCCAGAGGTACTCGAAGGTGTGGAGATTAGGGGGGTCTCTACTCCCTAAGCTTTATAGCTACCCACCTGCATCCAGTAAATGAAGTTAAAAACCCTGGGCAGTATCGTAAGGAGAAGGGTGGCAATAAGACAAATGAGGACAAAAATAAATAAATACATAACACTTCCTAATATAGCAAGTTATGGCCAACATAATCAGCAGCAGTGTACCATAATAAACACTGCACACAAGGGGTACTAAGCATAACATATCATGTCTAAACCTCATCAACAGTGGTGCACATCCTAACATCACCTTAGACAGCCTGTAAGGCAAAACTTGATCAGCATAACGCATTGCGTATCACACCAGTAGCTGTGCACCATAGTAACACCTGCCACTGGGTTCCTGTCCCCAAGTCTCTGTTCCCTAACCGGGGGCCCTGTCCTGGGCTCGCCACGCAATGTCCTTGTCCAAAAGTCACGGCTATCCTCACCGCATTTCCCTTCATGCGGGGCCTCCATTAGCCCCCTTTCTGTGAATGCAGTAGAACCATGGACCCCATAGGCCTGAAATACAATAGGGGTGAGGCTGCAATTCACCCTTAGCTTTCCGTCAGGTAAAAGAAATGCCCCCCTCATTGCAGCTGCCTGCAGTCTGGTGGTGCAGCTGTGAAATTAGGCACTGGCACCAACAGTGAGTTGGGAACCCCCTTTACTGGGCTCCTCCTGGTGCATCCAGTAGGCACCAACCATTTGCCCTCTCAGCCCCACTCACCAGGGCTTCTTTTCTTTCGCTGGGCCAGTCAGTAGAGGGTGCATCTGAAGGCAGACCGCAAGGCTCTGGTCTTTTCCCATGGAGTCTGACGAGCCTGCGAGGCTCTCTCTTTCCTGCCGGCCGGCACGCCCACAGTCAGGCTCCGCCTGACTTCTACTTACTTCCCGTGTCGGCGCTACCTCCGCTCCCAAACTCTGGCAGTTTCAGACATGTGTGGCTCCCCCTTCTCCCAGGGGAGCCCCGCCCACAGTCAAGTGTCGCCTTGCCTGACTACACTTCTCGGGCTCCTGGGGAAACAATGTCAACACGCACATCAGCTGCTCACCCTTCTCTAGTCCCTCGACAGAGAAAAAGCGCTTCTCCTGCACTGAGCCCCCAAGTCACAAGAGGCAGAACTGGGTACAGGAACAGCAGGCAGGCCAGCATGCAGGGACCCTAAGCAGAGGGGAAGTGCCTCCAGCCCCTCCCCAGCAGGTAACAGCCTGGTCCCAGGCAGCAGTTCCTCATGGCAGGTCAGAAGTCTAATGGCAACCAGTTCCAAGTCCACCAACAACAACATGGGGTCACAGCCCCAATACATAGACCGGTACAAGTCTTTGTCCCCCTGGCACAGGCCTAAGCCCGTTCAAAACCAGTTCTGGGGGGGTACCTTAATCCATGTGTTTACAGTGGACGAGCCTCTCATTGTTAGTGTAGGCTCTGGCCCCAGACACACCAAACGGGGGTGGAGACAGCTCTGTACAAGGCAGGCACAGGCGTATTCAGGGTCAGGGTCTACTCCTCCCACTACTCCAAATGCAGATCAGCCTATTAGGCCTACCGCTGACTCACCCATCCTCTCTAAAGCCACTGCACCTCACCAGCCCCTGTCACTCCAGAGCCAGACATGCGATACACATCAGGCAGGCACAAAGACACATAGCACACAGAAATGCCAACTTCTAAAAGTGACATTTCTAAAATAGTGATGATAAATCTGCGAACACCATTACACAGCATTTATTATTACTATTACAATCATACCAAACTTGACCACGCTACTCCACTCATATCAGGAATTACCACTGAAGCATTTATCAGGGAATACCCAATGCATTCCTATGAGAGGGCAGCCTCACTGTAGTGAGAAACCAAAATGACTGTTTGTCACTACCAGGACATACCACACAGTTAAGGCACATGTCCAACTTTTTAGCTACAATTCACCCTGCCCATAGGGATAGCTAGGGCCTACCTGAGGGGTGATTGAAATGTAGTAAAAGCGGAGTCACAGATCTGGCACCCACTTTATGTGCCACGTCGCAGAAGCAATAAACTGCGCACACAGACTCTGCCACAGCAGAGGCCTGAGACAGGTTTGAAAGGCTACTTTTGTGGGTGGAGCAATCAGCGCTGCCAGCCCACCAGTAGCATTTAATTTACTGGCCCGGGGAATATGAGATACCACATTACTGGGGACTGATAGGTAATTTAAATTCACCAAACATGTGTAGACCAATCTTACCATGCTTTACCATAGAGAGCACATGGACTTTACACAGGACGCAGTGATAAAGTGCCCAGAGTCCTAAAACCACTAACACCATGTCAGAAAGAAGACTAGGAAGAAGGCAAAAAGTTCAGGGATAACCCTGCAAAAAGGGCCTAGTCCAACACTTCCTCTGTGCAGAACATGTTATGGGCAGAAGTAAATCTCATTCCAGGGTGAATATGGGCCTGAAATGCCCCCAAATAAGTGGAGGGGACAGGAAAGGAAGTTTAATGTCACAATGTGAGTGACTCACAAAAATATTGTAGTCCAAAAATATTTGTGTACAAATATAATAGCAAAATATTTATAATGTAATTTAAAAAATATTCACTGAAAGATTTATAGTAAAAATATACTAAGTATAAAAATAGGTATCTCAAAATATCTTCTACAAAATATGTTTTTTTTTTCCTCATTTGCCTTTACCCTTGTATAGGAAACACCGACCACCACTGTGTGTCTACGTGAGCAAGCCCAGAAAGCTAGGTTTTTTATCTCACACCAGGACACAGATGGTTTATTGGTGGAAGAGGTATCCATCAAATTAACGGTTCGCTAGTTAACTTCATCAAGATATATTACAACCTGTTGGACCACAATGTTGAGCGGAGGAGACCCTTGGCAAGGTCCGTGGAGCAGAAAAGGCATAATCATAGGACCCGGGGAAAAAAAGAAAGAAAAAAAAACGGGAATCCTATCTCCACTGTGCCAATATGTACCAAAAGGCTAACTTTTTTTACTACAAGATCTAGCCATGTCCGCCTTGGAAACTTCATATAGGGACGTCCTCCCAAATGCGTTGGTGGGGCGATATCAACCCAAAACTTGCAAATTTGTCTCCTTGCCAAAAGGATTGCGTAAAAGAGGAAGGATCTTGCATGGCCGGAAATATTTTCGTCAATACCAAAAATGATTAATGGGAGAGTATTATTTAGTGTAGTATTAAGCATCAAATCCAAAGAGACCTTCATTTCCTCCCAAAAAACAAAATATGGGAGGACAATCTTTGAACATGTTCACGTCAGATGCTTCTGGCAAGTCACATTAGTTACATATTTTCCCTGGCTGGAATTTTGATAGTTTAAGAGGAGATAGATATGCCCGGTGAGCCGTGAAGAGGTGGTTGCACCTCAACCATGCTGGTTTCACTATTTTGTGAAGAAAATTAAAAGAGTCCATCCAGTGCTGCTCACACCGGAGGCCCAACTCACCTCCCCATAACTCATCGGCGAGTTTGAAATCCCCGTCTATCTCATCCAAGATCATCCAATACCAGAGTGAGACCTCTTTGCCGCCCCTTGGCCTTGCCATCAACTGATTTTCCAAGTTACTGGTTTTTCCCAGGGGGACACCCTTCCTACACATTGCCTGAGCCCAACTATTCAGCTGCATATATTTGAACCTAGCCAGGCCCGACCCAACTCTCTCCCATAGCTCATCCCACGACAAGATTGAACCCCCTGCCAGCAAGTCTCCCCATTTCGAATCCCGGCATCCTTCACAGGACTCGCCTGTCTGTCCTTAAGACAAGGTGGAGTACCTGGGGAGTCCCACAGAGGTGCAAGGTTTGAAAAGTAACTAAGCCCTATTTTGTTTCTAATTTTTGACCAGCTTTTGGCCAAAGATTGAAGACTTTTTAATTTTACCTTTTTGAAAAATTTTTGGTCCCCAAACTTAAAAAGGAAGCCGTCAGATGGTAAATCGGCACCTTCTAGCATAGCCCGAAACATTTTTCTTCTCAATGTATTTGAGGGTGTTTCTAAGAGCATTCTGGAATACGAGAGCTGAAACGCCCATGCATAATATTGCAGGTCAGGTAGTGTAAGCCCTCCTTTATCCCTCCTTCCCCTCAACTTCTTCCACGCTAGTCTAGTGGCTCTATATTTCCAAATAAAGGAGTTTATCTCCCGTTGACATTTGTCAATCTGTTTAGTGTCGAACGCCAAGGGAATGGAATTGAAAAGAAATGTGTATTTAGGCAGGATAGACATCTTGACAAAATTTATCCTCCCCATGATGGATAAGGGAGGTAGGCCCAAGACTTTAACTGTTTCTGACATTCTTCAGAGACCCGTTCAAGGTTGTGTTCTGTGATTTTTCTGACATCCTGAATAATTCTAATTCCCAGATATTGTATGGAGGGGGCCACATCAAGTTGTGTACTAGTGGTGTTCCAGGTCATAATTTCAGTGTTATCGGCATTTACTTAAAACCCGGAAAGCTTGCCAAACTCCTCCGCGGAGGAACACAGTGAACGCAGTGTCTGGGTCAGATGTCAAAATAAGGATGTCATCTGCGTAGAGGGCTACCCGCCTTTCCCACCCGCCAAATTTAAAAGATGGAATATTAGCCTCCTCTCTGAGAACCTGAGCAAAGGGCTCGACATAGAGGTTAAAAAGGAGGGGGGAAAGCGGGCAGCCCTGCCTTGTACCCCTTGTAATTTTAAAGGCCTCCGTCAGAGAATTGTTAACAAGCAGTCTAGCTGTTGGGGTTTTATAGAGGAGTGCTATCACTCGGCAGAAGCTGTCACCTAGATAAAATTTTTGCATAACTGCGGCCAGATAGGCCCAAATGACCCTATCAAAGGCTTTGGTTGCGTCCAAAGTAAGGGTGGCCAAAGGGAGAGAAAAGGTTGAAGCGATGTCTATGGCCCCGACTAGGTCGTGCGTGAGGTCTGCTAATTGTCGTCCTTTCATAAATCCTTTTTGGTCTTGTTGGATGATGAACCCTACTACACCCCCCAACCTATTAATCATGATGGCTGCGAAGATTTTATAGTCGGTGTTGAGGAGTGATATTGGACAAAAAGACCCACACTCTGTCGGATCTTTCCCCGGTTTGGGAATTAAGACTACCGTAGCATCACTCCACGACTTGGGGGGATCTATTCACTCCAGGAGGATACTGTTAAAGAAAGTGGCCAAGATTGGAATAACCTCCTTATTGAGAACCCGGTAGAGTTCCCCTGGTAGGGCGTCGGGGCTGGCCGCCTTCCCTCTTTTCTCCTGTCCAATGACAGTACTCACTTCTTCCGCCGAGATCTCTACCACTAAGCGCCTACTTTTCTCAGATGAAAGTCTAGGCATAGAGACTTTATCGAGCTAGGAATTCCTTGCTACATGATCTTCACAAATGTCTTCCTTATAGATGGAAGAAGTCCTGGAATGCACTCCCGATATCCGAGTTCGAGAGCCGGGAAGCTGATTCACCCTCCACCCTTATCTCTCTGATATAATTCCGCGCTTGGTCAGCTTTTGTTTTCCAAGGGAGAATCTTGCCTGCTGCCTCATCAAATTCAAAATGGGAAATCTTGCTCGCCTCCCATCTCCTGGAGACTCTAGCTTGTGAAAGATTTTCAAGTTGGTTTTTCAATAAGGCTAGCTTTTCTTGATCTTCACTTGATCTTCTCTGGGCACCTAGTTTTTGTTCTAGAGTCTTCATATCTGCCTCAAGACTGTTAATTTTTCCCTATATGACCTTCTTCTGTGGGAGGCTCTGCTGGTAATACAGCCCCTCCAGAAGGCTTTCAGAGCATCCCACATGGTTGAAATATTTGCAGACTCTAAGTTGGCCTCAAGAAAATGCTGAGTCTCTAATCGAAGGGAAGCGATTTCGTCCTCCTCTAATAAGGACCATGAAGAGTGTCTAGGCTGCTGGCCGACTTTTAGACTAAAAGAGAATGGCCGGGGAGATGGGAAGGGAGATATACTATGTCCTCCAGTTAGTCTTTCAGACTATAACTAAAAAGTGCATAGTCTATTCTTGACAGATGCTTGTATTTTAGGTTCCGGAATGAAACCCCCACCTTAACCCCTGCCCTTTCCCTCCATATATCAGCAAGCCCCCAGCTGCGCCATTATTGTCACAAGGACTTGCCTAGACTTAGAAAAGACACAGGCTCTAGAATTAGATGATTTGTCTAGTTTAGGGTCTAGGACGATGTTAAAGTCACCGACCCAGATTACAGGATCATGAAAGGCTAGTAGATGGCCCCGGATAGTATCTAGGTAAGAAGGATTGTCCTGGTTTGGAGCATAGTATCCTACCAAGGAACACAAAAAGCCACCCAACGAAACCCTCAATAAGAGCCATCTCCCACTATGATCTTCCTTATACTCCACAATTCGGGCCTTTGCCTGTTTTTTAAAAATAAACAGGATCCCTCTGATGTTTGCAGATTGATCTGTGCACACATAAGTGTCTATCCATTTCTGTGTCTTTAATAATTCAGAGGTCTCGGATTTAAGGAGATGTGTTTCCTGTATGTCAATGACCTGTGCCGGGGAGTCTTTCAAATATTGAAGGATACTGTCTCTTCTACCCCTCGTGCGCAAGCCATTGACATTCCCGGATAGGAACTGCATCAGCGTCATGCTGTTACATCCCCCTTCACAACTCCCTCCACCTTCCACGAAAACCCCTTGTCCAATATTCCTGATACCATCCTGAATCTTATTGCCAGAATACTCTGAACTCGATAGCTTGAACCCAGGCGGTGACCTAATCTCGACCTTATAGAAAACTGCAGGGGTACTGATCTGTGAGGAATTTTTACAACTTAACCCCCACCACCCCGCGTGACACTACCTCCCCCCCACCCTCTGGAAAACCCATCCCTACTTACACTGGCCTGATGTATTGCCAGTTTAACGCCCTCTGGCCACCCCCCTCTCCTCTGCCCACCATACTGTACTAGGAAGTAGTGCATTCTCTTATTTGTGTATTTCCCTCTCTGTTTTTTTTTCCAAAAACACCAAAAATAAACGTTCAATTTTATATATATATATATACATATATATATATATATATTTTTTTTTTTTTCGGGTTGTGAATTTATTATTTTTTATTAATAGTTTTTTTTGTTTTTTGTTTTTAAACAATCACTAAAATACTTTGTCAGTAGCCTTTATAATCTGTATACCTATGATATATTATTTTCCACACATAGTTGATTACTATATCAAACCTACCTCTGAAATCAGATGGAGCTAGTGCCCTAAGAAATAAATAAAGGAGATTGATTTACCTGTTCTAGAGAGATGGATCATACTTTCTCTATCCTGGCTTATATACGCGACGAGTTTCCTCCCCCCCGTGAGAGATCTCTTAGAGATTCCAACATTTCATCAGCCTCTAGGGGGAATCTGATATTGTGCATCTTGTTATTAAGCATAACTCGTAGAAAGGCAGGAAATCTCATTTGCACCGTTGCACCGAGAGCTCTAAATTTCTCCATCCTTTGACCGAGTTCCCATTGCCGATCCAAAGTGGTCTTAGAGAGACCACAGCGAATCTCAAACGGGAATTCCGGACCTTTTAGGTTTTTAGCTTTCAGAGCCAGATTTAGGATTTTTTCTTTTAGTGTGTACGTGCGGAAGTTAATTAGTATTTTCCTGGGTTTAACCCTGCCAGGATTTAAGCGAAAAGGGTCTCTGTGGATCCTTTGAATGTCTGTCTCAAGATGTCAGATGACTCCTCAAGGTTTAATGATTCTTTTAGTAGAGCCACCAAAAAGGTCTTAATATCGCTCCCTTCTTTCCCCTCCGGGACCTTCAGAAGCCGGATTTTATTCCTCCTTGAGTAGTTTTCTAAGGATTCAACTCTCTCGCGTATAGCATCTCCCTCTCTTTTCAGAGTTTGAATTTTTAGCTCCTTTGATTCCAAGTTTGCTTTAAGCACCTCTACAGAACCCTCCAAAGATTCCGTCCTTTCAAGCAGTTGATCCACTTTTTTCTCAAGGACATCACATGCTGCCCTGATCTCAGATTGGTTTTCTGCCGAAACCAAAAACCCATTTCTTTTGTCCACCTTCATTGATGTGAGAAGGGCCTCGATTGAAGGACAAGCTAGCTCTCTGCCCCCCCAGAAGCTCCAGTCTCTAAACGGGATGATACAGGCAGGGCAGTGGTTGGGGTTAAAGCCAAAGGTGGGGGAAAACATGGTGTTCGAGTTAAGTGGCAGCGCGCGTCCTCGCAGGAGCCCCTTCTCTCTTAGCCCTCATGACTAACTTTTAGTATGGATAGTGCTCGGGAGTGGCGTAAGATCATTACACGCTAGTTCTTTTTCTTCTTTTCAGTTTGGAGCTGCCCTTCTCTCTTGATGTGCCTTAGAGATGCGGTGCGGGCTCCATACCCCGCTTTTCTCCTTTGCTGGGAGCTTGCAACCGTGGAGCTGAGGCGCGGCCGCAGAGCGGCGGTTCGCGGTCTCCTCCGGGGTAAAGTCGGCAGAGCCAGAACAAGTGGGGACAGGGTCACTGGTGCATCGGCAATCAGCGCTTTTTTTTCTTCAGCGGTTTCTTCAGCGGCTCTATCGGCGGAGGGGGAGCTTGGCGTCCCAGGAGTTTCTGGTCCTGTGAGGACACTGGATGGTTCAGGAGCTACAAACGGCAAGAGCGGTGAGAGTGGGGGTCCAGTATGGAGAGGTTGGTAGACACAGATCTGTTGGGGTTAGAAAACGGGAGTGGCCCCACTATTACTATCAAACAGCTGGGCAAGAGGAAAGCCGCGAAAAGCAAAATCAGTCGGGGAAGGGGCAAAGGCAGTCAACGCTCACAGGCTTCACCGGTGGCAGATGTGGAGGCTAAGGCCAGCTTAGAGGGAATTGAGAGGGGCAGCCTAAGCCAGTTGTCCCAGGAGAAAGGGGAGAGTGTAAAAGAGGCCAGAGTTAAGGATCCTAAAAAGACACAGAGAGCAGGGGCTAAAAAGAGCTACAGGGAAAATAATACAATACGCATTACTCCTTCCCGCGCTCTTTTTTGAAGGTATTGCCCCAGGTTTTGAACATTCACCACACTAATTGTCCTGGCCACTTAGACTCTGGTAATTTCCTCCCACTCCCCTCTGACAAGCATTTTTCAACACCGGACCTACCCTCGGCCTCCATGGCCTCTCCGGTAAATGCAGCAGCAGAGCTCACAGTTCAGACGGAGGGGTCAGCCAACCTCCTAACCATATTAGCCAATACCGGTTTTTCGGGGGAAGGTGTGCTACTAACTACAAAATATGGTACTCCAAATATAACAATATATTTAAACAAATAGGTACTACAAAAATACAGTGTACAAAATATAGAAAAGTAAAAGTCAAAAGCTAAGTAGTTCTAAATAATACTAACTTTAAAAAAAACTGAATTATTCTAGAATATATATCAAATGTTTTTAAAAAAAACAAGCACATCATTGAAGTGTATTTATAGTTCAAACAATATAAATCGGAAAATGTATGTTTCAAACTTTATTTTACATTATTATTACAAAGTATTTTTCATTTAATATAAAAAAGTGTGTGAGTATTGAACATGGGTGGTGTACTGACTATACCCTAAGTTTGAATCTGTGAGAAATGTGAAAGAATTATATTGATGCATGCATATCAGATAATCAATTTAGTGATTGATCGACAATATATTGGGGAAAATACTACGAATTCTTTTAATGAGAATGGTTGAGATAACTTCAAACATTTTGGTGCTTTGTACAAACATAAATGCAATGATTGCATCAGTGTGAGTGAGCGCAGTAGAGGAACTTGATTAATTAATATCTAAAGAAGATGAGCATAGCATTTGAGCACTTTTATGTATTTTGCTTTTATAATGTATATATGGCACAGAAGGATGATTCCCACAGCTATCCTTTCTTTTCAAACAATTCTAGTAAAACGATTTACGAATTTTTGAAAGAAATGCAGAATAACTTTCGGAGGAATGTTATTTATTCACATCCTCTTCATAAGCAGATTATGCATACATTGAATCGTAAATAATCACAGTTCTTTCAATGCCCAAAGAGAGGTGTGGGTGAAAAGGAGTACAGGGAGGGGGTAAGGTAGGTGATTGGTGAGGATCAAGGTAGTGAGAGAAAGTTTTAAGGTCACATGTGGTCACAAAAATAAATTTTATAGTTGAAAAACAGATGGGCATGTCGATATTGCCATAATACAATTCTGTACAAATGCCATCCTGTACCAATAGTAGAAACACAGTCAAAAATGTTCTGTTGAGTTTGAGTAGGATATGTAAAGGAGAGTAAGTCGACGATTCGACCCCTGGTGGTGTAGGTTCACTTGCACCTTCGTCATCAGGACGAGTGAGGTGGTGGGTCTTGGGGTGTAGGGACCAGGCTTGGGCACCTCTAATTAAAATCACAGGGTAAGCTGGTGAAAAGACACCTAGCGACCAAGATGATTGGTAAAGGTAAAACATAGTTACCAGAAAAGCCACTACATAATGTGTGGCACCTTGAAGAGAGACATCAAATGGGCCCGTGGGCTCCAATCAGCCGAGAGAGCAGCAACCTAACAAAAAGGGGATGATTAAATAAAAATGGGCTTCCATGGAACAGTCCCATATCCACATATTGCCAAAGTGACTCAACATGTGCAAGATGACTTAACTACAGTAGAACCCAGCCGGGTTAAAAACAATTGTGCTATCATAGTTACAGAGGAACATACATTGATGATGGAAACAGTCATATCAAAGATAGAATCCACACAAAACTATCTGAAAACTGTATTACCCTGCCGGGTTAAAAAACTAATATACAGAAAAATACAGGTGAGAGGTAAGCAGTCAACAAGTGCATCCAATGTAGAGATAGTAACTAATGCACAAGGGATCAAAGGGACCTCTGACGCGACCTTATCTAAAGGCGCTGTCCAAATCCGTGATGGGTAAATCTGGTAGTCCCATCTAGAACATAGGGACTTTGTTTTTTTTAAAAACACACAACAAACAAACCTGCGAGATATTAACTGCCGGCTTATTGAGAATCGTAATATCATTAGCAGCACGATTATCATGTTAAACAGTTGCAAAACTTACCACAATGTGAGATAGCCAATCGTAAAGCACTAAACACATCGTAACTGTGTAAGTTAAATAAATACAGCTCCGAGGCCAAACATCACCAGCATGATCAAAAAAAATACCTGGGGGTCTGAAAAAGCCTCCCCGATCCTGTCTGGATGTAAATCATCAGATAAACAACTGCGCGGCTAAATTGTCTCGTGCAGTAATCTAAAAAATGCATTTTTGCATTTAGTCCCAAATGCGGCCAGACTGTGGGGCTCAAAAGTTTAAAAGTTTGTAACGCCAAACTTCGAGAGATTATCGTTGGTTTTCCAGCCATAATCTCTCAATTGGCAGTTAGCGTGAGGATTTTTATCACTTCTGAGATAAACCTTGCTAATAGCAAGTTATCTCTGCGATAATTTCCGGCGATGCTTAGTGTTGTAGTAATTCGTTGCTAAGCATTGTTAGCGGTAAATATCGCTAAACGTGGGTAATATGCCCCTCAGTTCTGAGACCCATTCCATAAACTCTCCCGGAAAAGTACTGATTGTGTTTTCTTTTCATAAAAACTAACCAAATTTTCTCTTACCTTTTTGGGGCGTCTTGGTCCTTCCTTCTGCTTACCTCCATGTTAGTTTTCTTTCTCTGCATGCGTCAAGTTGGGAATGTCCATATTTTACATGGAATTCCCCCAGATGTTTGCCTTCTGTAACTAAATCTGCTTTTGTTGGCCATAGGAATGTGTGCACTTTCTCCCTGCTAGTCTGTTGCAAATTGATTGCCATAAAACTAATGGGCACCTTTAATTTACTTATGAGTGCCTAGTATAAAGTAAAATGTATACTTAGGGCCCATAAATTAAATGCTATAAGTGGAATACAGCTCTCATTGTTCCACCCACTAAAGTCGGTTTGAAAAACATATTGCAGACCTGTTGTTGCACTCTGTAGAGCTGGTTCTAAATGCAATTTGGACATGGCAAAATAAACCTTTTGCCAGGCCTAACTTTTCATTTTTAATACTTATAAGTGACCCCTAGGTTAGGCCCTCAATACCCAAAGGTCAGAGTGCATGGTATTTAAAAATGTAGGACTAAAGTTTTACATGTCCTGGCTCGCAGTGAAAAACCTCCAAAGTATTATTTCATTGTGACAAAGCTTGCTCTCCCATAGATAAGCACTGGTTACATTATAACTCCTTATAAGGCATAACTTAAGTCTGGGACTAGAAGATATAATAATTCAATTATTCACTTGAATACGAATTTAAAATCCAAACTAATGGTCATCAAATTTTAAATTATTGTTTTGAAAGTGCCACTTTTAGAAAGTTGGTATTTTCCTGCTTAAGCCAAATGTGCTTTTCTGCAGGTGCCTAGGATCACCTCACTGTTTAAGGCCCTTCAGTGGATTGATGTGTATTCTCCCTAGAGAGTGGGCAAATGGACTGAGTTTGAGGGTTAGGTAAGGGTCTTCATGACAGGATGGCTGAGAGATGCTGTCCCCGCTTTCAAAAGATAGCCTGCAGAATATATCTAGCCCTTCCTGACTTCAGAAGAAACGCACCCTGACACTAGCAGATGCAGCTCATACCTAGTCCTGCCTGTATTTTGTTTCACTAGTCAAACAAGTGAAACCCAGTGGAAAGGGAAGAACTTGCCAGAACCCGTTTTAGAGTTAGACAAAGGGATTTCCTCACCCACAGCCTAGCACTGTGCCTGTTAAGACTCAGAGGAAGATCTGGCCTGATGCCTGAAGCCTGAAGGAGACTGGACATGGTTACCTTGAATCAAATATCCCAGGGGTGATTCCAAGTGTCTGATTCCAAGCGCCGAGCTCAGCGCCCTCCTGAAGAAACCCACCGCAGACCCCACAGACCTCAAGAACTTCCGCCCCATCTCGCTCCTCCCTTTTCCGGCCAAAGTCATCGAGAAGACCGTCAACAAACAACTCGCCACCTTCCTCGAGACAAACGGATCCCTCGTCCCCTCGCAGTCCGGCTTCCGAGCAAACCACAGCACTGAGACCGCCCTCATCGCAGCTACCGATGACATCAGGTCCCTGCTCGACAACCGGGAAACAGCTGCCCTCATCCTCCTGGACCTCTCAGCAGCCTTCGACACCGTATGCCACCGCACCCTGATACAGCGCCTCAGCAACACCGGAATCCAAGGAAAGGCCTTGGAGTGGATCACCTCGTTCCTCGTCGGTAGAAGCCAGAGAGTCCGCCTCCCCCCATTCCGGTCCGCGGCCACCGAAGTCATCTGCGGCGTCCCGCAAGGATCCTCTCTCAGCCTCACCCTCTTCAACGTCTACATGAGCCCCCTCGCAGCCATCGCACGCCAAGACAACCTAAACATCATCTCCTATGCAGACGATACCCAGCTGATCCTTTCCCTCACCAACGACCCGGCCACCGCGAGAGCCAGCCTCCAGGAAGGAATGAACGACGTCGCGGAAAGGATGAAGCTCAGCCGTCTGAAACTGAACTCAGACAAGACAGAAGTCCTCGTCCTGGGAACATCCCCCTCTGCCTGGGATGACTCCTGGTGGCCCCCTGCCCTGGGCACCGCCCCCAAACCAACGGATCATGCACGCAACCTGGGCTTCATCCTGGACTCCTCCCTCACGATGACCAAGCAAGTCAACGCCGTCTCGTCATCCTGTTTCAACACCCTGCGCATGCTCCGTAAGATCTTCCGGTGGAACCCCACCGACACCAGGAAGACGGTCTTCAAGCAGTAGCCCCCCCGTCCCAGCACCTTGAGACCCTGAAGGGTGAGTAGCGTGCTATACAAATCTGTCTGATTGATTGATTGGCTGACCTCTGTCAAGCAGAGGGATACAGCCAGTTCCAGTGGCATTTCCTGGATCCTATATGTCCATACAAGCTAGACCTGACATGGCCCCCTGCCCCTCTGCTGACATTTTGGGAGTGAGCACTGACCCCAAAGTGCTGTCCTCATGGTCCTGGACCCTTGGCTGGAGTCAGAGTGTAGGTCTCCCTGCCGAACTGAAGGTTTTATTTGTTCTGACATATAGCAATACCAGTTCAACCTAGCTTTATGAATGGATTTGCATAAAAAAGTGTGTTTGATTTGATCCGAAAAGGAAAAATGTTCTTTCTTGAGTCCCCTCACTCACCAGGGTTTCCCCACGGTAACATGCTTTATCATAGGGGCCATCCCAACCCGCTGCGGGTTGAGGCGTGCTGCGACTTGCGAGATACGTAGGAGCACTTTTGTGAAGATCTATGTGTGGTACAGTGCTGTGTATGGAGTGGAGCGATTTAAAAAAACCTGACTAGTGGGCGGAAATACTTTATTCTTGCTCCTAGCCGATATGTTAAAAAAGGGTGATCTCTAGGTCAAACTGATATATACTGAGTCAGGAGATCTTGTATAGTGCCAACATGTTTCGAGCTTACCCCCAAGCTCTTCCTCAGGACATCACAGGGACCAGCCCTGAGAATATCACTCCAAAATGTGCAATATATACAGTGATTATAAATGCTGGTTACCAAGCATTAGTTGACAAATACATACGGCATGTTCTAATGTTCCGTAGTGATCTGTAATAAAGAAAAAACAAGATTAAAAACCACCCCCTGCCACTAGCAGGTCTCTTTAGGAAAAACAAATTATTCTTCCACTTGGTACTTTTGGCGGACTTGTCATGCATCAGGAAATAGTTGCACAGACCCTAAAGGTGCCTGTAAAATGAAAAATCATGTGCCTGTGAACCTCAAATAGGAAACAACAAAGTGGTGCACGGTGTCCCCTTAGTGATTTAGGCTGGGACATTCTTCTAGCAGAAAGACCAAAACTCCATAGTGCCACATAAAATACATACGAAACGTAAAACAATTCACACAACATAAACATACTTGTTACGAGGCTTCGATGTGCCTCATGGTTATTGTGAGGGGCTTAGAGAGTTACTCTGGAATTCTGAAAAAGGGATTAAAAGGTTTGTTATTTTTCCATTTTTTGCGTGCACCTGGGGTCTTCTGTGGTTGTAAAGCACAGGTAGCCTGGTTTGTTTCTGAAAAAGAACGGACTTACTTCCATTTCTGCTCTCCCGGCGGAGTACCTACTTCTGCTTCCCTCCAGACCGCATACTGTGTGTCTGTGAAGGGAGCTCATATTTAAGGAAATGAAACCGCCTAGTCATGTGCAAATGACTAGAGCGATAACCTTCCCAAAATGGCCGCCGGCTTTGGGCCAACAGTGCATCCCTTTTTGGAATGCTCCACATCGGACAAACGAACATAGAACAATAGTACAAACGAAAAACATACTTGGATTATAGTCAATATTTAAAATACTATCTGACAAATACAGAAGTGGTGTAAAGTCCCTCGACTGTTGGGACTATCTGTGAGGTTCTGTGTTCGACCGGTTATAATTCTTATCTTAGGATGGTATAACTGAGTGTTATGAGGTTATGTTTGGGATGTGCTAGGTTCATGCAAATGGCGCTTAATTCGTCAGGGTTGAAATTCTGGAAGAGATACATCGATGATATATTGTGATCTGGAAAGGAACAGAATTGGAAGCAAGAGACTTCATCAACTGACTAAATCTCCAGGATCCCTTTCTCAAATTCACCTACACTATGAGTAGGTCCCAATTAGTTTTCCTTGACCTTAACATCATAGCCGCCAACGGTATGTTAAGAACAACCACCCATGTAAAACCAATAGCCAGGAATTGTTTACTCATTTATGACAGCTTCCACCCGAGACAACTCAAGGAAAATCTACCGTTCGGCCAGTTCTTATGACTAAGGCGCAATTGTACAAAAAAAAAGAACTACACCATCCAAGCAAAAGAACTCTCAGACAAACTGATGGCATGTAACTACCCCAAGCAGCTAATCTCAAAAGCCAAAAAAAGAGCTGCCAATAACCACAGAGAGGCTCTGTTGGAACCAAAAAGTAGACAAACCGATACCACAGAGAAAAGACTGATATGTATCACAACCTACAATCGCATCAGACAAGGTAACCAAAATCATAAAAAAACATTGGTGAAGCCTGAAAGCGGCATTCTAGAGATCCCCAAACCTATGTTCAGTCACAGGAGGGGGAAGAACCTAAGGGACTATCTAGTACATACACGCCCCAAGAATGACAAAAAGAGTGACCAGACAACCATACAAACTCTATCAAATGGACAGTACCCCTGCAACATTTGCATTGTCTGTCACCTCACTACTACCACTAAGAAAGTCCTCTTTAACAACAAAATGACATGGGAAATCCACAATTTTACGAATTGCAATACCTCTGGAGTAGTCTACACGATCACCTGTATTTGCAACCTGCATTATATAGGGTTGACTACAAGGAAAGCCAGCACAAGGATAGTAGAACGCAGCAACATTCATAGAGAAATATCACACCCCAAATCATATAACATGGGTCATCCTTTAACATCTTAAGAACTGTGACAACCTAGAGAAACGTCTCCTTGTAAAAGAGCAACGTTGGGTGTTTAAATTACGCACTGACACCGAGGGTCTGAATGATTCCATCCCGTGGGGACAGTTTACTAGATTAGAACACATACATTGTCTTCCCATATCCAGACGACATGTCCAATAATCTGCTAGAACTGCAGGATGAAACATACTTGTGGGACGCAATCATATTTCCTTGCATTGGGGCCCCTCAATTGAACTATAAGAACCTGCCACCCTGGTATTGAACTCAGTTCCTTGATTTAACAAACTCATATCACGAGCAAGAGGGATGAAGCCCAACATAGAGTCTAACCAGTCAAACACACTTTTTTAATGCAAATCCATTCATAAAGCTAGGTTCTTTATCCGTATTCCGGATTTTTTTGTATGTATATAGCAATAACGCACAGAGCAGAATAGACATGTGCTGCTCCTAACTAAAGGCTTCACCGGAGCCAATCCTGAGCGATGCAGAGCCCCACAGTGCTATGCCATGCTGCTCCTGACTGGAAGCCTCCCTGGATCCATTGCAGGGGGCACACAGCCCTGCATAGCCACACCGTGCAGCTCCTCTCCAGTGGTTTCATCGGATCCAGCACTGAGTGATGTAGAGCCCTGCAGATCTGTGCAACTCAGAAATGAAAGCCTCACTAGATCTAACATAGAGCAATGTAGAGCCCCGAGTCTCACTGCACAGTCCTCACATCAAACTCAGAAAGTAAATCTTCAAGCAGACCAACGCTGGTCCTGAATTTGCTACATGCTCCATCGAAGTCAGCCTGAACTTATGTTTTTGCATTTGTCTGGTATGACCAGATAACCACAGATGGCACTCTATGCCTTTTGGTGCAATTGTTACCTAAAACTTTAGAAACTCATAACTCTTGTGTCCTTTTATATATTTAAAGGTACTCTATTTTCATAAATGGATGAGGATTTTTTTTGTGTTGTGTTCTCACTTTATTAGTGTTTGAGTGCTGCATAAATGCAGACTCACCGGGGATACTGCACCATGGATTTGGAAATTTTGCTGCATGGATTTTGACATTTTGCAGCTCAAAAATGTAAATTTGGTGGTACACTATTGCGTTTTTGCTGCAACTTTGTTGCATTTGATTTAATTTTCCACCATAAGTTATTGCCTGTTGAAGTTGTGTTTCAGCTTTAGACCAATGGTCTCCAATCTAAATACATGCTAGCTGGGTTCACACCTGAAAGTAAGTACCATAGTATTATTCCATGCTATGGAAGAGACACTCCTATTGTATAAGCACACAAAGACTTTACTAAACTATGTTATTTTGTTTTAAAATAGTTTTTCTTTGGGTTTTCATATGCAAAAACTAACAGCATTACATGACCAGTGCAGGTCGTCATAAAGCAATATCGAACATTCAAAATTATGCTCAGTGGGGCAGCCACTATGATCTCTGTGCGGAAACGGATAGGTGTATGGTTGTTGAGCAGCTGCATGCTGATGTGTTGACCCGTCTAACTTGGGCATAACTCTGAAACCGGGGAAGGAACACAGGGGCATATTACCAACAACTAGCGATAATTATCGCTATGTTGGTTTAGCGGCGATATTTTTATCGCCGAGCTACAGCGATTTTTATCGCTTAGCAACCTTGCTATTATCAAGGTATATCTCCTAAGCGATAAAAATCGGCCGAAATGCATGAATATCGCTGAAAAGTCAGCGATATTCATGCATTACCGAGCTAATGCTCCTAGCCATATTATCCACCTACCATTGGATAACATGGCTAAGAACTGCTCAGGGGCAGGTGTTAGCTTTTGGAGATATTCGCGCTTAGCGCGAATATCTCCACAGGTTGGTAATAGGAGATAGCGATGTTAGCGACTGTTTCCAGTCGCTAACATTTTGGCACGCCCACTTTGCATGTCATTAGTGATAAATATCACTGACATGCAAAGCAGGGCACAAGATGGTCGCTATCTCCTACAAGCTGTCGCTAACTGGTGTTAGCGACAGCTAGGTAATAGGGAGATAATTTTATCTCCGCTTTCTTGGCTTTTAAAGCCAAAAAGGCGGAGATAAACCCCCTTGATAATATGCCCCACAGAGTTTTGGGGCTGAAGGCTAATGGCATTGCACCCATGTTGGCTGCTAGGGTCATTGTGAGTAAAACTCCTGTTAGGGTGGATCCCACTGATACAACTAAGGAGCAGATTCCGAACATCACAGAGAAAGGTTTGGCACGAGGATGGCTGTGCCTTAATGGTTTAAAATTTTTAATAGAAAGAAAGTAGGAACCCTGATAATGTATGTAGTATCTAAAATACATAAACATCTTAACAATCACCCAGGAAGGCCAATCATTGGACCAATTCTCGAATCTGCATCCCAATACAGGCATATATGAGGGATTGTATGGATTGTTTAACAAAACATGAAGATATCTCTTTTGATTCCGACAATGAAATGATAGTGAGATTTGAAATTGGGGCTCTCTACATGAATGTCCCTCAAGATGAAGCGTTAGCCGTGGCAAATGGCATCTTAAATAAACGTGACATGCCACAGCAGGTACGCACAGTGATTTTAATTCAACCGGCTAGATGTGCTTGACGACATTTTGTTCCATTTATGAATCAGAATGTTTTCTACAAACAAAGGGCATGCCAATGAGATGTATCCCCACCTGCTGTGACACCAAATGATTTATATAAACATTACAATTTCATTATTCATAACATTCATAGCATAGATAATTCCAGAGAGTGAGGAGGTGCTACAAGTGATGCCACAGTGACAAGGTGAAAAATGCTTGAACAGCGTCCAGTGTGCATAATATATAACAACAGAAGAATATCTCAACCTAATGGACATAAATTAGTGGGTAAACAACCGTTTCAAGAAATAAAAGGAAATCCTTGATCCACGTGGAAAATCTACTGCCTTCTCACACTCTGGAATTGTCACCTTATTTATGCAATGCTATGAATAATTACATTGTATAAATGATATACATGTTTGATGTCACAGCAGGTTTTGAGATTGTCAATCCCTGCCAATGCATTAAATGTTTTTTAAATGATTATCATTGTGACATTGTTCGATTTATTTTCCTGATTTTGTGGGCATCTCAAAAGACCAATTTCACAGTAAAATTATGATTCTCAAAATCATAAAAAGCTGGGGGGTGTCAGATAAATAGTTTACACGTTGCCTCTAAGTTAAGCCTGACTGCTTTTGTGCCAAGCTACCAGTAGGTTAAGCACAGCTTTATATAGTGACTTTTCTATTTCCCCCTGTCAAGGATTGTGGTTGGTTGTTGTTATTCAAAGTGGTTTTTCACCCCTCCTCAACCAATAATTTCTGAGAGATTACATGACTGGGATGGAGTAATTCGTTTCAATGCAAGATTGATTCCATTAAGGATTAAGGAGACTAGCCAATCTGTTGTGGTCACTTTTCTTCCTCTTTGATCACTTCTTGTTTCTCTTATTCTCTGCTTTTTGTTCGCTTCTTAGGGAGCCTGGAATTGCCAATCCCTGCATTTAAAAGGCTCCAATAACTCCAGTTGTGCTTTGCCCGTCCAGATTATTTGCTTTTCAATTCCTGCTTTGTTTCATAGAATCCTGTACCATCTGGATCCAGCACTTATCTACTCCAGTCATGGAGTTGTAAAACCAGGTTGCCCTACTGTTCTCTTTGTGGAGCCGCCTGCCTACTTAGAGTTGCTATTGGCTTTTTCCTCCAAACTGTGACCTTTGGAGACAGTGGTTGACCTTTCAAAAAACCGTCAACAAGGTGACACATGGGTGAAACAAGGTGCCCCAGCCTCTAGAAACATAGAACCATAAAGAAGACACAAAATTGTTGTCCAAATACTCTCATCGCCATTTTTTTTTAAAAAAAAGCAATATACATATCGCTGGTATTATGTCTCTTGATATTTTAGCAATCTTGATATATTGACTACAATACTATTGTGTAGTGATATTTTGAACTCAGATCTCAGGGACCCCAGTTGAGAAAAAGCCCTGCAGGGGACACACATTTCCTTTGTGGAGAAAAAAAAATGCAATTGCATACATGCACCAGTATTTTCAAATGCACAGTCATATCCTCCAGAAAGTTATGCATGTGAAAAGCCCTTCGAATAATGGAAATAGGACTTCACAAGTTTTATCAGAAGAACCCCTGGATACCTAATAGTGTGCTTAGTAAGTGCAGTGGAACATATTGATTTTTTGTAAATTTGGACATCTACACCTCTGTGAGAAAATAAGCCTGCAAATGCTAATGGCGGTGTATTTTTTGGTGACGCAGGACTACAATAACCCACCTGCCACACTAACAGTCAAGGGTGGGCCCATGGATTGGCCCAAAAGTAATTTAAGAATGTACATATAATTTACTCGAATAAGCATGTAACTAAGTTACTGCGACCCTTTTTGCTGTTTATGACCTGAAACCAAACACATAGGTGGGTAAAGGCTGCAGATTTAAACATACAGTAAAAGCTATGTAGATCCTGTGAACTGAACAACGTATATTTATTTAAGTCGAAATTATGTAGACATCTAAAGTTATGGGAGAATTTCAGAATGAGCAAACATACAGATCATGTTCTGCTGCTGCTCTTGTGGAGGCACTTTATGAACAAAAGAGAACATTTGTGTATCTTACCTTCCTCCATGGGAGCCGCCTGGTTCCTTAGTGAGTCAATAATCATTTCACGGGAAAAAGCAAAATAAACATTGGCGCACCAAACTCAACCATTAGTAAACTTTCTTTGTTATTTCTTCCAGAAATAGAATTACTTTAATCATTGCCATTGTTCTTTTAGGTACGAAATTCTGTAAATATCCAGGGCAAGATATTTTATTCAAATGAAAACAAATAAAAAAGAATATTTTTCATGCAGCCCCTATCTTCACAATTTCTCTCAACAGTTTAAAACTATCTGGAATTTGTTTTATACTGATAATATTTATTCTAATATATGCTAATTTGCTTTATTTATAACTTACCAACTTTGTATATTGTTAAACATGCTTACAAATGTAATCAATTACATTTATGAGATGTATATGTTAATATTCTTATTAATTGTCAGTTATAGAGAAGGCTGTGCACCACTTTCTGTTGTCCCATTGAAAACCAATGTTTTTAATATTCTTATGCAAGGAGCTATTTAAAGAAGGAAAACACATAGATATGCTATCTGTTTTAACATGTAGTTTATTATTCAGCTGAATGCTGATTGTTAAACTTGGCATCCTTGGTATGGTTTCCCCTGACGTTATGCCTCTACCTCCTGTATTTTTGATGCTGTGCTGGATTTTGTTTTTCCTGCTTAGATACTTTGGGCACTTTGCCACTGCTAATCAGTGTCAAAGTGCTCCCTGTACAAATTGTTATTATAATTGGTTATCCATGATTGGCATATTTGATTTAATGGAAAATCAGTAGTAAAGTGCACTCAGTGTGCCCAGGTCCTGTAAATCAAATACTACTAGTGAGTCTGCAGCACTGATTGTGCCACCCACGGAAGTAGGTTTGCAAATGTATCTCAAGGTCCTAACCTTCCCTTTTCTTACATATAACACACCCCTCAGGTAGGCCCAAGGTACCCCAATGGGCAGGGTGCAGTGTATGTGAAAGGAAGGACATGTACTGGAGTGTGTGACATGTCCAGATAGTGAATTACTACCAATTTTGTTTTTCACTATTGAAAGGCTATCTGTCCATTAGGCTTCCATGGGAGTTACTTTGTGGCATTTTACAAGTATAACTTCCCATTGGGACAAGATAGAGGAATAAAGTTTGGCTCTCTGAAATCAGAATTTAATAACACATCTTTTAGTACAGATGGTTTTTAAACTTTGTGTTTGAAAACTCCACTTTTTGAAAGTAAGCATTTTCTTTTATAACCATTCTTTGAGCCTCTACCTGTGTGTGGATTGTCTGTCTGGTTTTGAAGTGATAGGGGCTGGGGATGTGCATTCACCGTAGTCAGCCACTGGGGTGGTTGAGGTGTGCCTGAGCTTTTCTGGATGACTCAGAGCTGAGCTGAATAGACAGTGGCTGCATTTATAGTAGTGGGATGAGTTTTCCTTGAACAAGAATAGGGCCTGTCCCCCTTGCACAATCCCGTCTCCACCCCCTGTGGTCATACTGTACCAGTGAGGAAAGTACTGGTTTGGACTGGGCTCAGAGTCCCTGGCACAAAGAAGAACAAAGACAGAATGTGGTAAAGTACTGGACCTTAAACCCCAGAACCTTAGATCACTTCTGGACTCAAGAGGAACCTTTGCAAAGGAGAAGAGCTGGAGAGCTGTGAGGAGGAGTACTGCCTCTTTGCTGTGTGCTGTGTGGGGTTGGCCTGCAGTTGATGCTTCTGCCAAGGAAAGGACAACGACTGGAACCTATAGAGAGAAACCTGCTTGGAGAAGAATCCCCAAGGGCTTGTGTGTGCTGTCCTCCTGTTTTGAAGCTAAGGGACACAAAGACTTCACTCACATCTCCCATGAACTCTACTGCTGAGGGTTCTGACCTGCCAGGAGGTGCCTGACCCAGTTCTGGGCCTCTGGAGGTTGTTCCTGCTGTTGGTAGCTTCAAGAAACCTAGGAGAAGGAAGAAAAACCGTCAGCGATGCTGCCATGATGCCTTGACCTGCACCGAGGCCAGGACCGCTGCTCATAAAGTGCACAATGCGCCGCCCTGCCTGTACCACAGCTCTGATGACCTTCGACGCATGCTGTTATCGGCCTTCCCTACATCAACGCTTGCACCGACTCCAACACCACCAGCGTCTGCATCCAGTTATTGCAGTGCTGGTAACTGCTGAGGGTGACTCCACAAACTCATCGACTTTGCACTGCCTCACCGTAACCATCGCCTCACTGCCGACACAACCGACCCTGTCCTGGATTCGACACATTGCCTCCTTGCGAACATGATGCCTCACCTCCCCCGTGGCAGACAGGTAGCCGGCCTTGAGCTCAGCATCAACGACTCACCTCCACAATGCTGTGCATTATTTTCCAAGGCATTGTTTGTTTGTGGGTCAGTGTGACTGCGTGCCCAATGCTGCACACCTAGCAGTCAGTGCCATACTTTGGATTTATTGCTGTTACGACTTTGTAATAGCCCCAGCTGGCGGAAAGACATGTCAACTCAGTACTGACAAGTTATCTGGAGGAGTATAACCACCTACATCCGACCCAGACCCGCTCTAGGCGTTGCCAAGGCACGGAGACTGGTCTCCTTGCGGTGCTGGAAGAGTCAAGGAAGAACTTGGACACTGGAGGCTGCGCTGCAATTATTTTATTAGATCTCTGCGCAGCCTTCGATACGGTGAACCATCATATAATGATACAAACACTTAGGGAGGTGGGTGTGGGAGGTACTGTCCTTGAATGGTTACAGTCATTTCTTTTGGACCGGTCCTTTGTGGTCTTTGAGGAGGGAGCTCTTTCCGAGCAGAGGCCGTTGCAGTATGGAGTCCCTCAGGGTTCTTCATCGAGTCCCACCTTATTTACTATCTATATGAGGCCGTTGGCTGAGGTGGTACTTCCCTGGTCACATAGGCGGATGACACAGAATTAGTGGTGGGTCTTAACCGGCAAGATAATTCAAATTCAGGCATGGAGGGCTGCCTTGTGAAGGTCTCTGAATGGATGGATTCGTTCTTTCTCAAATTAAATGGCACTAAGATGGAGATAATGATTCTTTGCCATGCTGCACCCCACAATCTGGATTCTCTATGGCCTGCATGCCTTGGTGCGCCTCCTGTCCCTAAGACACAAATTAAAAGTCTTGGGGTTTAGTTGGACTGCAATCTGAATCTCAAGATTCAGGCAAGTAAGGTTGCTGCTAATTGCTATGGCCTGATTAGGACGATGCAGAAGATTCTTCCACTTCTGCCATTTGAAGCCAGACGCATGGTGGTTCAATCCCTGGTCCTTTCATGGTTGGACTACGCAAATGTAGTCTACCTGGGTGCGCCACTTGGAACTATCAGGAAACTGCAGATAGCACAGAATTCTGCGGCTCACCTCTTGACGGGTATCCCTAGGCGTAAGTCAGCTAAAGTAGCTCTTAGACGACTTCATTGGCTTCCCGTTGCGGACAGGGTCAGGTTCAAAGCACTATGTATTGTCCATAAGTGCATCTCAGGTAAAGCGATACAAAAGGGGATGATGGATGGAGCGTTTGAGCAAATCAAACACTCACCTCCAGTCAACTGATCTGGGTTTAATCCATCACCATTCTTTAGCCCACTAAGCCACCCCAGTTCAGACATGGCCATATGCAAATCAGTCTTACCCTGTGCCTCATGGGAACAGTCCAGCCCGAACTGCCAAGCCATGTCTTCCCTAGACCGGAAACAAGCATCCTAGGACTGGTTTCGGATTCATAATCCTCATCAGCCAGGCTATCTTGAATCCAGTGGCCAAGTGAGCAAGGGACTCACGTCTAAGCATACCCTGCCAAATTAGGGCAAACAAAGCGATACAAAAGTGGATGATGGACAGAGCGTTTGAGCATATCAAACACTCACCCCCAGTCAACTGATCTGGGTTTAATCCATCACAAATCTTTAGCCCACTCAGCCACCCCAGTTCAGACATGGCCATATGCATATCAGTCTGACCCTGTGCCTCATGGGAACAGTCCAGCCCGAACTGCCAATTTGCTCAAACGCTCCGTCCATCATCCCCTTTTGTATCGCTTTGTTCGCCCTAAGTTGGCATTGTATGCTCAGACGTGAGTCCCTTGTTCACTTGGACACTGGATTCAAGATAGCCTGGCTGATGAGGATTATGAATCCGAAACCGGTCCCAGGATGCTTGTTTCCGGTCCAGGGAAGACATGGCTTGGCAGTTCGGGCTGGACTGTTCCCATGAGGCACATGGTCAGACTGATTTGCATATGGCCATGTCTGAACTGGGGTGGCTGAATGAGCTAAAGAATGGTGATTTATTAAGCCCAGATCAGTTGACTGGGGGTTCAATTTGCTCAAACGCTCTGTCCATCATCCCCTTTTGTACATCTCAGGTAAAGGGCCAGCTCTGCTGCAGCCCCTGGTGCAGATATATGACACCAAGAGGACTTTGAGATCTAGCGACTGCTGTTAGTCTCAAAGTTTAAACGGTTTTGGACCGGAGATCGGCTTTTTTCCTATAACGCAGCTACTCTTTGGAATCAGCTTCCTGATCCAATTCGCCTGGAAGCTGACCATCTGAGGTTTAGGAAACAGCTGAAGACCTTTCTTTTTGCCTGATCATGGTTGAACGAGTGTGGTGACAGTATGCGCTGGGATGCCCGATGGGTAGCCATGCGCGATATAAGTGCGTATTCATTCATTCTCCGGTGGTGCAACGACAACTGCTGCGGCGTTGACATGCTTCTTTCTCTTGAGTCGCGCTTCCAGCTCCCAGAGACACACAGTCTCTCAGAAGGCCCAGCTCAACAGCTGGCACTTCAATTCCCAGCAAGGGAAGGCAGGGGAGATGGTTGGTGAAGTGTGTTGTCCCTGAGACTTCAGCAGGAAGCAAGCTCTATCTTAAGCCCTTGGAGATCCTTTACAAGTTGATTTGAAAGTAGCACACAGTCGTTTCTCCTTTCTTTGGCAGTCAGGCAACCACTGCAGGCCAATTTTCCCACACAGCACTCAGCTTAGGGATAGATTCCTCCTCAGATTCTCTGGTTCCTCTCCACTTCTTTTTTTCCCAAAGTGATCTAAAATTCTGGGGTCTGGGTCCCCTCTTTTATACTAATTTTCCCTTTGTTCTCTGAAGGCAGAGAGGCCTTTGCCTAGTCCAAACCAGTTCTGGTCAGTCCTTGAGCACTTTGTTGACAAGACTCTTTTTTTCCTTTCACAGTGTAGGCCAAGGACATCAGATGCACCACAGGAGGTGGTGCGAGCATTGTGGAGGGAAGTCACATCCCTATCCAGTTCCCAGGTGCAACTCCTCCCACCCATCTACATGCAGATCTCTCTATTAAGCCCTGTGCTGACTCACCCTGTCTTCTGGAATCCCCCAGCCCCTGTCAATCAAACTCCAGTCAAGGAATACACAACCTAGCAGAGGCAGGCTTGGATAGTTAGACAAGAAAATACATACTCTCTAAAAGTGGTATTTTCAAACACAAATTGTTAAAACCAACTTCACTAAAATATGCATTTTATCATTCTGAGTTCAGGCATACTAAACTCGAATTTATACCTAGTTTCCTGAGACAATTAGGATTGTAAAATGTAATATTCAAACTGCCCATTCTGGCCTAAGGGGAACAGGTAGCCTTGAAATAGTGAAAAATGAAAATGGCTGTAATTCACTATTAGGACATGCCACACACATCAGGGTCTGTCCTATCTTTAACCTACTGTGCACCCTGTCCTTGGGCCTTCCATAGGGGTGACTAATATGCAGACAAGGGAAGGTTTAGGGACTGGCAAGTGGGCGCACTTGCCCAGTTAACATGGTAGTACTAGACTGCACACAGGCTCAGCAATAGCAGACCTGAGACACAATTTTACAGGCTGCTTCTGTGGGTGGCACAACCAGTGCAGCAAGCCCACCAGCAGCATTTGGTTTACAAGCCCTGGGCACACTCAGTGCACCGTACTAGGGTCTTATAAGTAAGCCAAACCAAGCAATCATGGAATCACTAATCCATACATTAATTTACCATAGGGAGCACTTGCACTGTGGCAGCAGTAGGACAGTGCCCAAAGCATCTATAACCAGCAAAAATACATAAGGCAACAGCAAAAAATGGAAGGGAGATCCACACCAGCAGTGCCAGGTCTAACAAAGGGCTAAACTGCTGATTCCAGCTGATACCATGCAAGATCCTCAAATCAAACGCTCTATTACTAGAATAGGTGCTTGGATATTTTGCACTTTGAAATGCTTTTTTAGTGTCAGTACACCACTGTGATAAGTTCTGCAGTATTTTGTTCAGACAAAATATGTTTTTTATAGCTCTGAAATCTCTGACTTCCAGGGTCCATTATCTGCATGGTAATGTGTTTCTTCCCCGAAACACGTGCTGGGGTACTTTAACATTTCAAATGCTTGCAGGATTCAAAGTAGGACCACCCAACAAGATTAGGTTCCTCTGAAGAGCTTTATTAAAAACTATATATCCTGATGTGCTGAGACGGCCTTAGTGAAAATGTAACTGAACTCACAAATTGAATAACAACTGCTTAAACAAAGTTTATTTTATAAATGAAATATATAGTGCCAGGAATGATGTGCCAGAAAGCTATGAGACCTTACTGAAGGCACACCACTCTGACAAAGTATTGGCTTTTTTGACTGAATGCGGCCACATTAGGGGGAATATTTATAAGAGCTTTGCATCACGTTTGTACCACGCAAGTGCTACATACATGACGCAAGGCTCAGAGACAGATTTATAAAGCCATCCAAAGCCACTTTGCATGGCTTTGAGCAGCCTCGTAAATCTTGATTAAGGCAATGCTGCGCAAACCGATGCATCGGCTTACTCTGTGCAAGGGAGGCATTCCATGGGTGTTGCGATGGGTGTTTCCATGCAACTCCCATGGGTTTTGATGCAGTCCCAGATCTATAAGGACTTGTACACCTGGGAATGTGTTCAATGCCAATGTCTTCTCAGGGCAGACATAAATATCTGTATTTCTGCTCAGTTGTTTCTCTTTCAATATGTGCTGTATCCTGCAGCACACATAGAAGGTGGAAACACTTCTATGGATTGTTTTCGTGCAGGAAGGTGCCCCATCCTGCACAAAAATAAACATGCTGTCTACAACACAGGTACCCTTTCACCATGGTGCAAGGGTCCCTGCGTTGGCGCTAGGCTGCTGAAATGGCACCACAACAGGGGGAAGGGACAGGAATGCACTGTATTTGATAACAAGAGGACACCTAAACTCCTGAGGCGGAAGCCGGGAGAAACGCTGCTAATATTTTAACCATTAAAATTGTGATACTGTGTGTTTTTACTCACCACTCCCCTCTCCCTGGTAATTGAATCTTTGACAGGTCACGATCTGGGCTTCCCCGCGCAGCGGATTTTAGCGCTGCCGCGGGTCACATTTCTCTTTGCCGCCATCTCCCCGGGCCACGCTCAGGCCACGCCAACTATCGCCAGGCCACGCCCCCCGCTCTGACATACTTAAGTCACGCTGATAACGAGCGCGCTCAGAGGACACCTAAACTCCTGAGGCGGAAGCCGGGAGAAACGCTGCTAATATTTTAACTATTTTGCTTGTGATACTGTGTGTTTTTACTCACCACTCCCCTCTCCCTGGTAATTGAATCTTTGACAGGTCACGATCTGGGCTTCCCCGCGCAGCTGATTTTAGCACTGACGTGGGTCACATTTCTCTTTGCCGCCATCTCCCCGGGCCACGCTCAGGCCACGCCCACTATCGCCAGGCCACATTCCTTCTCCCCCTATAACTATGTGCATTTCCAGGACGCGCAGCGGACGAGCGCAACGGACACGCCGTCAGTGCGCCGAAGGCGCGCCTAAGGCAAGCCCGTCTGCGCCCGTCCGCGCCAGGTCGGGCCTAGGGACTAGGCAGAATGGGGAAAATTACAGCTATACCTCCCTTGAACTCTGCTCTCTACAACACTCTCGCCTTCCCTGCCTCGACTCCGCCACACGCTCCTGCCTAACGGCTAATAACATCTGCCGTCCCCAGTTAATCCAGGCCACCTCTGATACAACTCCCCAAGGCTCTTACTCTACTAAGAATACTCCAAGACCTAATGACCTTACACTCCGCTGCCTATACTTAAACACTAGGTCTATGGTAAAACATCAACTAGATATCTTCTTACTGCTCAACTCTGATAGACCGGACATGCTACTTATTACTGAAACCTGGCTTACCGAGGACTCTCTACCGGATGTCCTTGCAGCTCTCCCGGCAGACTACTACATACTATCAGTGAACAGAGAACCAGGAAAGCATGGGGGTGGCGTCGCCGCCATCATCCACAAGGATCATAAGTTCACCACATTACCCTCCTTGGATCTACCAGATACCGAAAACCTTGTAATTAAATCCGACACAGACAAGGGAACTATGGTATTGGTATTGATCTATCGTCCACCTAAAGCAAAGTCCACCTTCCCGGTCTCTCTGAGCGAGCAAATGGCTGGCTTAGCTGTCAACAATGACAAGGTAATGCTGATTGGGGACTTAAATTACTGGTACAAGGACTCGGCAGCAGGACCTCAGGCCATGGAACTCTTTGAGCTCCTCTCCCATTTGAACTTTTCTCAATCAGTCCTGACCCCCACTCACGGAAAGGGACATATTCTGGACCAGATCTGGTCATACAATGTCCCATTGTCCCCCCCTACGACAACGCCTTGCATATGGTCCAATCACCATTTACTGCAATTCTCCTACACTCTTCACGGCCATACGAAGGCTCCCGCTCCCGCCGGAGGGGTAGTAAGGAAATGGAGTTCATTAAACAACCAAGATTTTCTGTCCACCTTGGCTAATTCTATCCCAGCACCCTCCATAGACATTAACCTTATGGAAAAAGATCTTACTGACTGGCTCTTGGCAGCCTGCAATGAACATGTCCCACTTACCAAATTCTCACTTGCCCGCCGCATGGACGCCCACAGGTGGTTTACGGCAGATCTAAAAAAACAAAAATTTGAATTGCGTCAATCGGAGAGAAAATGGAGACACGGGTACTCAGACGAGGACAGAACATCATATACAACTGCCCGCAGGATTTACAAGAACTCCATCCTATCTGCTAAGGCAGCTTTCTTCTCCGAAAAAATTTCGAATGCCCAAAATAAATCCAGAGAAATCTTCAGGGTTGTGAATGACCTATGTAATGATGCCAGAACTTCCCCCTCTCAACCCCCCACCCAAAAGCTGTGCAATCAGCTTAATAATTTCTTCAAGGACAAGATTGCCATCATAAAAGAAAGCATCCCGATTAGTTCTATCACGGCGGACAGAGAGGACATCTGCAGAAACCCGTCCGAATTCGAGGCTTTCCCTCCGATAGACCAATCAAGGTTAGCAGAACTGATGAACCGTGTGAAGTCCGGTTCTCCCAATGACCCCTGCCCCCCGCATGTACTGAAGGAAGTTTATTCAGTACTTCCGCTAGGCATACTCCCTCTCTTGATGAGTCCCTAGCGCAGGGAATAGTTCACAACTCGTTTAAAAACGCAACGCTGGTCCCATTAATTAAAAAAACGGGTGCCGATTCATCTAATCTGTCGAACTACTGGCCCATATCCCTCCTCCCTTTTGGTGCAAAGATTCTGGAAGCCCACGTGGCCAGCTGCATTTCTAACTTCATTGAAACATCTGATTACCTGGCGCCCAACCAAGCCGGCTTCCGCAAGGCGCACTCAACCGAGGCAGTTATCCTCACTGTCCTGGACACAATGAGGTCTAATGCTGATAGGGGCATACATCAGGCCTTGGTGCTCCTCGACCTGTCGGCAGCGTTCGACACGGTGGACCACACCATCTTATTACACTGTGTCGAACAAGCCATCCTGCGAGGCTCGGCCCTCGGCTGGGTGAAGTCCTTCCTGAACGACCGATCCCAGGCAGTTAAGCTCGGGATTTTCATGGTACCCAAATTGTCCACCACCTGTGGCGTCCCGCAAGGCTCATCATTGTCCCCCCTCCTGTTTAATTTGTACCTTAAACCCTTATTACACTCTTTAAAAACCAGGAGGGTTACGATTTACAACTATGCGGACGACCTGCAGCTAATTTTCCCACTGGACTCAACAGACTCCGTCGAGGAATTTCAGGCTACCATGCTGCACATTCAAGGGTGGATGGAGCTGAAACACTTAAAACTCAACCCCGGGAAGACCGAGCTGGTACTCCCGGGTAAAAGTTCGATCACCTGGGGCCCTCATTTCTGGCCGTCATCAATGGGATCTCCTCCGTCTTCCTCTCTCTCGGTGAAAAGCCTCGGGATCACCATCAACTCCGATCTCTCTCTGAAAAGCCAGGTGGGAGCGGTGATCTCGTCCAGCTTTCTTTAGTTACGTAAGATTAAGAAAATTGCCCATCTACTCACGCACCCTGCCCTCATTCAGGTGGTTCTCGCCTTGGTCCTCTCCCGATTAGATTTTTCTAACTCTATCTATTTAGGCCTTCCCCTGTTTTTGTCTAAACGCTTGCAAATCGTGCAAAATCAGGCGGCCAGTTTAATCTTCAAAAGCCACGGTAGGAGTTCGGCGAAACCACTGCTGGCCACTCTTCACTGGCTACCCATAGCCCAACGGGTAACATTCAAGGTAGGTTGCTTGGCCTTTAAGGCTCTCCACGGGAAAAGCCCTATGTTTATTAACAACCTTATAATCAAACATGAGCCGACCCGCAATCTCCGCTCTGCCCATCTGTCCCTCCTCACTCTGCCCTCCTTCAAAAGGAAACGTCTTGGCGGGTGTCGATTCGCTCACTTGGCTCCAAAGGTCTGGAACTCTTTCCCCGTGTCGCTCAGGAGATGCACTAATCTCATATAATTCAGGGGCGCACTGAAGACCTGGTTATTCAAGCAAGCGTCCGGTTAGGTTAACCGTTTTGTCATCTCTCCTCACCACTAGCGCCATGAAACCTCTGGGTGCCCTTGCGCTTAACTAATTCAGAATAACAAAACATAACATAACATGACATAAATATGGTGCATTCCTGTCCTTTCCCTGTGACGCAGGGCAGTGCAACAAAGTTACTTGCTGTGCTGCCCTATGCACATTTCAAATAAAACAAACAGAAGATAGGAAACTTTTATAGTTAGTGCACTTTTTTATTGATGTCTTACACCACAAAAAACACTGTTACACAGCAATGTGTAGTCGATTCAAGATGAATACAGTACAATTGAAGCATTATGCAGTTCATAACATCTGGGGTGTGCTAGCGATAAACAATTAACATGTGCCTACATCCACTTTTTACTCAACACTGCTCCTCTATATGCTATCAGTCGGAATGTCCTGATCAGTTTGCGAGCCCACCATTGTGAGTTCTTATAAATATGATTTGTACGGGTGCCACATGACTAGGGGCGGGACCTCGGGGCTGCAGCTGTGCATAAAATGTACTATTCGTATCATAATAAAACATGCTAAACCCCAATACTTCACCTTTGGAGAGTATGTGCTACCAAATTTTAGCGCTACTTCTCTTTTCGCTAAGAGCAGTGCTAAAGCACAGCAAACCAGGACAAGGGAGATCTGGCTCCCATTAGTAGATACTTTACAATATTTTGAAGTTATCAATACTTAGTTGAGGAATGTTTCTTTTTGAACTGACAGCCTTACGGTGGTCTTCCCACAACTTTTTTCCTGCCTCCCTTCATTTGTCTGAACTAATTGTTGCTGATTTTTGAACTCTGCACACTTTACTACTGCTAATCAGAACCAAAGTGCTTGTGCCCTCTCCCCTAAACATGGTAACATTGGCTTAACCCCAATTGGCATATTTAATATACTTATACGTACCTAGCAAAGTGTACTACATATGTCCAGGGCCTGTAAATTAAATTCTACTAATAGGCCTGAAGCACTCATTGTGCCACCCACTTAAGTAGCCCTCTAGCCATGGCTGAGACTTGCCATTGCAGAGCATGTATGTGCAGTTTTAAATTGCCACTTTGACCTGGCACAGTGACCCTCTCGTCAAGCCTGACCCTTCCCTTTTTTAACATAAAAGTCACCCCTAAAGTAGGCCCTGTCTTACCCACAGAGTGCCATGTATTTAAAAGGCAGGACATGAAAATTATGTATTTATTTATTTATATTAATATTAAAGACAAGGTCACCCAGACAAGACAGAGTGCAGACATGAGGGGCCTGGATCGATTCGCTGGTACAGTTCCAACCACAGACATGGGTACACATCAAAATGCAAATGATTCATATATGATCAAAGTGAGACTATACTACCCCAAGTCCTGCTTTCCTCTGGACTGCGGGGGATCACAAACCCCTCCCCTATACCCATTCCATTTAGCCCAGATTTGTGTCCATATGTTGGGGCATCCTCTGGCTACGTACATACAATGGTCCATGTCGTTTTGAAATATTGTCAGTGATGGTGGTTCATGCGCCCTCCACAACCGTGCGATGTTCCGTTTGACAATCATCATTCCCAGTGTCACCCATATTCTCTCCTTAGTGTTTAAATCTGTAGGGCCACAAACATTTAAGAGACACAACTTTATATTGCAATCAATCTTGTTGCCCATTACCTCCTCCATACATTTTGATAGCTCAGACCAATACCCTTGGATAGCCGGACATTCCCAGAACACATGCACAAAAGTACCCTCTTGTCAACATCTCCTCGTGCATCCTGCATGAGTCTTGTAGCCCATTTTCACCAACGTCAGTCCCACAAGTTTTATTCTATGAATTAACTTGAGTTGTATGAGCCTAAGCCTAGAGGAAATGGTTGTTTCTCTGGGAGAAGCTAATGGCATCGCCCCCTGCAGAGCATGTCTAATCTGTAGATACCTAAACAGGTTCTGCATCAACCAGGTCGTATTCCTCCTGCAGTTGGGTGAAGGGGACCACCCCCCCGCCCTCCATAGATCCCCAACCGTGAAGATGCTTATGATGTCCCACTGCTCGAAACCTTTGGTGTGTTGTAAATTGCCTAGTTGCTCAGAGTCCCAAAGTAAGGTGGCCAGTGTGAGCTGACCCTCCGAGCCCAGGCTCCTCATGTCGGTCCGCCGCACCTGGACCGCATGTCCAGTGGGCCCGACAATTTCAATTTAGTGGAGTTAGCATACAGCGCTCCTGTGAAACCTCCCCCTGGGAGCAGCCATCTCTCCATATGAAATCCCAGATCTCCTTGCAGCCTATATGTACATTGATTTATGGCAGTGGGTTGTGCCGCCCAGCAATACCTCTTGTTATCTGGGAGGCCTATTTCCCCATCATACCATCCGTGCATCAGTTTTTGGATTGATATTTGAGGTGGTTTCCCCTTCCACAAAAGTTCTCTTAGTGGGCTGTCTATAGCTTTAAAATATTCTGCTCCCACTTAATGTGGCATGTTCTGTAAGGCATATAAACAATGCGGAAGAGACATCACCTTGAATAAGGCTGCATGCCCCCGCAGGGTCAGTGGAAGTGTCTTCCAATGCAAGACATCACTCTTGAGTCTTTACAACAGGGGAGAAGGTTGTGTTCATAAAAATGAGTCGTCCTTAGAAACCTGGATCCCCAGATAGTTGAATCCTGTTTCTGCTTCAGTAATAGTGAATCTCTTAGGTAAGGAAGGCGAACTACCACTAAGGATGTAAATGACGGACTTGGACCAGTTATTCTTGTATCCTAAGAACCTTCCGAAAACTATGAAAATATGTAGCAGTCTGTTCAGTGAGGCTGCAGATGATGCAATTTATAGTAAAATATAATTGCATACAATGAAATGCGGTCTTCCTAGTCTTGAGCCCAACTGAGCCTCCTAATAACAGGGTCTTTCCCTATCCACATTGCCGAGGGCCAAAGTACGATGGCGAAGAGCAGGGGGAAAGAGGGCAGCCCTGTTATGTGCTTATTCCAAGTGTGAATATTGGGGATTTACGATTGTTGACAACTATTTTGGCCAATGGTTCCGCATATAGGACTTGTACCCATCGCAGATAGCCCGGTCCAAATCCCAGCTTCCTTAATATTGAGCACATATAGGACCATTTGATCGTGTTGAATGCCATTGCCGCATCGAGAGACACCACCACCCCATCCTCCCATATTGTTTTAGTCCGGTCCAGTATCCCATGTAATCTTGGCAGGTTAAGAGCGGTATTCCTGGCCGGCATGAAGCCAGACTGGTTGGGATGCACCAACGTTGTGATAACACGTAGTAAACAAGTAGCAAGTATTTTAGCCAGGATCTTGGCTTCTGTATTAAGCAGCGATATTGGCCTCTAGGAGGAGCATAGATTCTTGGGTTTCTCACTCTTGTGGATGACCATTATGGTTGCTAACCGCTGGTCAGTTGGTAGAGTTCCTATTTCGCAACTCTCTTGAAATATTTTACTCAAGTATGGTGTGATTTTACTTAGTAAGTTCACATAACTCAATGGTCCTGTATGGTTTTTCTACCTCTGTGCTTTCAAGGTCTTTATCCAGGTCTAATCGTTCGTGATCTGAGAGCAAAGGTAAAGAAATATATCCCAGTAATGAGCGCACATCTGCTTCTGTGTAAGACACCTGGGGCATGTAAACCCTACGATAGTAATCCCCAAATGTATTCACAATCTCTTGAGGGTCAGTGATTATATTGCCGGACTCCTTTACAAGTTCTACTACCACTCTGTTGGCCTCCTTTCTATGATCTAGCCATGCCAACAGTTTCCCGGCCTTATCATCAACCTCATAGATTTTACTAAGCTTCACTCTATGTTGTGCTTTGGTTGCATCAGTGGCCAGTGCTAGGAATTCTTTCATTTTAAGTTGCAGGGCGTGACATACCTTGCCTGAATTTACTTCTCGGAGTTTCCCTTTCATTTCAAGAATAACAGTTTCTAGTCGCACTAGCTCTGCCTGTTTTTCCTTCCTGGTGCCAGTAATCTGAGAGATAGCCGTCCCTTGAATCATGGCCTTGTAGGCCTCCCACAATACCTGCAGTGAATCAACCGAGTACTTGTTTTCATGAACGTAAAGCTCTGTGTCACACACAATTGTTTCATGTATCTGAGGGATCTTGAAATACCATGGGTAAATCAGGCTCCCCCACCTCCATCCGGACCCAGATAGGCGAGTGATCTGATATACCCCTTGCAAGGTGCATCACTTCCCTAATGTGTCCTAGTTGGTCTGCTAATGTTATAATATAGTCTATCCTTGACATACTATGGTGGGCCCTGGAGTAGAACATGCAGTTCTGTTCCTTGCGATGGAGCACCCTCCAAGTGTCCACGAGACCCATGGCTCCCAGGAAATTATGAATTTGTGTACAAGCTGGCGGCAGGTCTCTTGGGGGCCAGCAATCTAGCCTATCAGAGAAGATTACGTTGAAATCGCCCCCCAATAACAAGTCTTCCCTCAGGCAGGGAGAGCAGGAGATCCTTGAAGGCTAGGGCCTGGAGGCCTGGTGGAAAGTGTACGGAAACTAGGTTTAATGCACGCCCCTCCCAACACCCAGAGACGGGCACGAATCTACCTGAGTTGTCTGTCCATACGCGATCAGTCGTCATCTGAAAAGTTTTGTGAGTCATTATCCCAAACCCCGAGACCCAGAGCCAAATACAGAGTGTGTCACTAACGTAAACCCTCATCTTGTCAGAGCCTTGCATGCGTTACCCTGTAAGTGTGTCTCTTGAAGTAAAATCCCACCGGGTGAGTGTCTTTTCACATATGGAAGTACTACACCCCTTTTCAACTTGTCCCCCAACCATTAACGTTCCAGGACAGTAATTTAAGTCTGTGTGTCGATGGTGACCACATGTCTCTGTAGCATACTAGTTTGTTATGTCAGGGGAGTCTCTCCACATGTGTCCCATTTTCATGGTTATCTGCTTCCAACTGGTCAGTCTCGTCTAGAGCAAGCTTAATTACATCAAGTGTACCTGTTGCACTGGCACTATAGTGACGTAAATAATTAATTTACTCTCTTAATTTCTATGCAGGTAAGTACTTAATCAATGATAACTCAATCAGAAGGAAAGAAAACAGAGTCCGTGGTGTTAGAGTTTCTAAGGGTTTTATTCCTCATAAAGGAATCAGGATATCATGTTCTGACCACCACAGGGGTGTCAGAAGGGATAGATGAGCGCGCCGTCGTTTATTGACAATACATAGCTTATATACTTGATTTACATCATAAGGTTCAATGTAAGAGGCGTAACAGCTGAGAGAAGACAAGATAACAGTATACACGTGGTACCAATACATCATCAAGAGGCGTAAACTAGGCGTGAACTAGAGGAGTGTGCTAGAAACGTCACTGATAGGTGACGTAAATGGGTGGCACCAAGGGGTGGTGCTAACAGAATGTTGCAATGTCAGCAGAAACCGGAAGCTTGGATGCGCGCGCAGCTGCATGACGTGTGATTGACGGGGTGCAGGGGTCTTGACATTTACACTGACGGAAAGAGACAGAAGTCTGGCATGTCAGATCAACTTGTACTTCTATCATATCTGATATCTGATGTTTAGGAACTATACTATCTGGGCGGAAAGGTCTCTAGGGTAGAGGCTATTCTATGCTAACTGTGGATGCGTGTATGAGCGCCTGAATGTCTACATGTGAAGCGTGGGGGCACGGGGCCTTCCATGGAAGCATGGCAACGGAGACTATGAATTACTTGCATTAAGACAGGTCGGCCTTTTGGCTCTGCAGCTGAAGAGGATGTTTACAGGATCTAGTAGGCAGGAATGTATTCTCGGGGAGCGGAACAGATAACTCGAAGGTTATAGTCAGTCTTGGCAGAAAGCAGGCTTGAGCTGAGCGCGAGGGGCCGCGCTGAATGTAGGACAAAGTTCACGAGTACAAAGGTAGCCTGGGCAGAGCCAGGAGCCACAAAAGAGGTTCAGATGGCAGGAATTCAGGGCCTACTCTGGCTAGAGCAGGAAAATGTGAAAAGTGTACTACAAAAAGACGGTGGCATAGCATACTTAGGAACGGACCATATAATCCATTCATGGTGCATCTGAAAGAGGACAAGTTGACGGTGGACGCAAATGTATTTGCGTCTTCATAGCTGGCACAGGAGGGAAGTTACATGCACTTTAAGCTGGTACATGGAGTCGGTGGGGTACGCGCTAGGGAACACAACATGGCCAAAATTTAATTTTCCTCATTCCCTCCTTGTTCCCTACGGACCCTTCATGAAATATCGATCCTCATGAATCGATCAGTCTGTTCTTGTAACATCATTTGTTCTTCTTTCTTTCGGTTACGTTTTGAGTGTAAACTGGAATGTTCAATACAAGAAGTGGCACACAGTCCACAGATCGCTGGCCCACACTGCAGGCACAGGCAGCAACTGAATACTAGGACTAGGCCAATGCCTAGGAAGGATAGGATCTTCCATCCCCAAGCTGTTAACGTTGTCCAGAACCAACCGGACCAAGTCCAGGTGCCTGGAGTCTGATGTATCTGATTTGCAATCTTATGGAGACGGGTGATAGCTTGATACACAGAGGGTGCATTCTGTGGAATGAAAACACAGCAGCTTGACCCGATGACCTTACAGGCTCCACCTCTATCTGCCAAGATGACGTCAATTACAAGACGATTCTGAAGGACAACAACCCGCATAGCGGACTGCTCTTCTGTTAAGTTACCTAGGGCTGAGGTAGTTTCATTTACTACGGCTTCAAGTGTTCTAGTTAATCTGCGTATTAATTTACTATTCTGGACAGGACCTAAAAAGAAAAAGAATCCTTTATTAAAATCAGTGTACTGTTCCCATGCCGTTTCTGTATAGTCGACAAGGGGGGCATCTCTTCTGGGTCTATTCTTTACTAGATTGCTATTTCTATGGTAATCGGAAGGAGCTAGAAAAACGGGTGGCAGAAGGAATGCAATGTAACAGGTACCATCCCAATCTGGAGGTAGACGAATGTATGCGGTATGACCACAAACAAAGTAAGAATGACTGATAGCTTTGAAAGATGACTTTCCATCATCACTGAATTCGACCACAGTAGTGCATTTACTATGACCTAAGTGTACTGAACCTTTCTTCTTGATACATAATTCACCAGTGACTGGCAGTACTGACATAATAGGTAGAACTGGTGCGGCTTCGGATTCGACAGTAAGAATCATAAGGCTAATTGTGTAATTACCTAATCCATATACTTCATTTTCTAGATCAGTTCCTATTCTAATGGGGAGTCCCTCCTTATCTGGGTAACAGACGTCTAGTAGGACCAAGTTCAGGTTTCCCCAAACCCAACCCCCATCGAAAACAGCAATGTCGGGATCTAAAGAATTAATTATCTTAAACCATGCTCCGCAGGAGCCATTGTGAGAGAATGGGTAAGGAAAGAGAGGCAGGGCTCTCTTATAATTCTGGTAGGGAGGGAGTCGGCCACATATCCAGCAATTTGTAGCATTGTTAGTTTGATGAGAATGATGTAACATACTAATGAATGTATTGTTGCGCAGCGCAAGTCTGTAGGAAAGCTCATGAGGAGGTAATTCACTAAAAGTGTGTTCAGCAGAGACATTGTAAGCAGATTGTTCACGCTTGAAGATAGGATAGTATACAGGTAACAAGATGCTAGCGACAATTATTAATATACTTAGAATAAACATAATTATTAGTGTCACTATGCAGTGACTACGAAGTGATTTGCAATATGTTCTTTTCTTTTCCTCTCTCTCTCTAACTCGATCTAGGGGATACATGTCAGAAACTATTTAACCGATTCACCTAGGGGAGGACTTAAACAATTAAACTGTCTGACTTGCTAGATCGTAACTTCATACGATATTGTTCTTGAGGAGTTTTTTCTCGTTTGGGTTCGGAAAAGTCTTTGGGATCACAGTCTTTGGTGGGGGTGGGTGTGTCTTGTTCCGGTTTCAGTCCTGGGAATGTTTTGATATGGCTTAGGTGGACCCACCCCTTTCTTCCTTCTAACTTGACTGCGGTCCTTGTCGTAAGTAGAACGGTCTTCGGAGACTTCCAGCGGGGCTCCAACGGACTTTTCCTGTCGAAGTTACGAACTAGAACAACATCGCCGGGGCGGACGTCATGCTCCTTCACATCGGTGTTGTCAGGGAAGGCTGCGGCAACCTGTGAACGACATGATTGGAGTGCAGACATCAAGGAGGCAAGGTAATCTGTCAACATATTAGAATCAACATCGGTTATCTTTTTAGGAATGGGCGTCCCCCACATATTCGGTGGTCTGCCAAAGACCACTTCGTACGGAGATAGCCCTGATCTCGAATGGGCGACCATTCTCATATAGAATAGTGCCACCGGCAGGGCGACTATCCAGTCGACCCCCTTTTCCTGACATATTTTGGCAAGGCGAATCTTTAATGTCTGATTATGCCTTTCAACAAGGCCTGCGGCTTCTGGATGTCGGACACAATGGAACTTCCACTGGTATCCCAATAACAAGGAAACTTCTTTCATTAGGGCAGATGAGAATGGCTGACCGTTATCTGAGTACACGACACGAGGCAAGCCGTACCGTGGGAAAAATTCACGAACCAACTGTTTGGCAGTGGTCGGAGCAGTGTAATCGGGGACTGGGTATGCTTCGGTCCAGCGGGACAGAGCACAGACAACTACGAGAACATATTTAAATCCTCGACAACGGTCCATCTGGATATAATCCATCTGGAGGACTTCAAAAGGGTGATCGGGAGGATGAAATCCACCTTGCTCTACAGGGACGCTTTTACCTGGATTGAACTGACAACAGATCATGCAAGTACGCACTTTCTGTTTTGCGGCTGCTCGTAAGTGTTTATTGTTCCAGAGATTTTGCAAACTGTCTAGCATTGCTTTCTCTCCTAGGTGGGCGGGACTATGTGCTGTATTTATCATGACTTGAACCATAGAGTCAGGGAGAAACCATGTAGATTTTCCCTTCGTCATCCAACCTTGATCTGTCTGGATCCCTCCTAGTTCGATCCATTTCTTTATTTCGTCTGCAGTAGCATGTGTCTGAATGTCAATAACATCTAGTGTGGGATCTCTGACTGTCATGCAGTTTGTCGGCTCTGTTGTCTTTATCGTATCAGTTGTCTGAGTGTGAGTCAGTGCTGTATGTTTTGCAGTTTGATCTGCCAGGTCGTTACCCTGGGAAACAGAATCTGTGGCTTTAGTATGTGCTTTACACTTCATGACTGATATGGCTGAAGGCAGATGTATTGCTTCTAACAGTGCTTGAATGAGTGGACCATGCTGTATTTTTGTACCATGAGAGGTCAGGAAACCTCGTTCCTGCCAGAGCATGCCGAAGTCGTGTACGACTCCGAACGCATAACGGGAATCTGTGTATATGTTAACATTTCTGTTCTTTGCTAAAATACAGGCTTGGGTCAGAGCGATGAGCTCTGCCGCTTGAGCAGACAGTGTATCAATACGATGTGTTTCTTTAACTTCAGTTTCAGTGGTCACGGCATACGCGGCCACTAACTCTCCTGTACTTGTTCTCATGCATGAACCATCCACATAAAGTGTCAGGTCTGGATTTGTCAATGGAACATCTGTTAAATCTCGTCTGGGCTTTGTTACTGCATTAATAATTTCTATACAATCATGTGGAGCTGGATCTGTCATAACTGTAGGTAACAATGTTGCTGGATTCAAGATACTGCAGCGTCTGATTTCTATGTGTGGCTGGAATAATGTCAATTCGTAAACTGTCAGTCGTGCTATAGTTAAGTGTTGAGTCTGGGTTCTGTTTAAAAGAACCTCTACAGAATGTGGAACTTGTACTGTTAACTGATGACCTAAAACAATTGAATCGCTTTGTCTGATTGCTAACGCTGTTGCTGCTACTGACTTTAAGCATGCAGGGAGTGCCTGTGCTACTGAATCCAATGTGCTTGAAAAATAAGCGCAAGGCTTATGTGAACCTGCTTGATCTTGAGTGAGGACAGACAATGCTGTACCGTCACGTTCTGTAACAAAAAGTGTAAACGGTTTGCTGTAACATGGTGTCGCTAAAACTGGTGCTTGGCATAAAGCTTTCTTTAATTCCTCAAAGGCTTGTGTGTGTTCCTGAGTCCAAGGGAGGACAGTCGAAGTTGCTGCCTCCTGTGTCGTTAACTGGATGAGTGGTTTAGCTAGAAATGCATATTGAGGAATCCATTGTCTGCAGTACGAGGTGAGGCCTATGAAGGCCCGCACTTCTTTTTGTGATTGGGGTCGGGGCATGTTTACAATTAACTGAATGCGATCGGGAGTGAGCTGTCTCCCCACTTTGGACAGCAAGTGACCCAAGTACACAACTTGCTGAACACAGAATTGTAGCTTCGAAGGAGACACCTTGTGTCCCTTGTCGGCCAGAAAATGCAAAACTATCAGAGATGCTTGTTCACATTCGGACTCACTTCGTGCGGTGATCAGTAGATCATCGACGTACTGTAGTAAAGCGGTATTAACTGGCATTTGGATACAATCTAGTTGTCTTTTCAGTGCTTGACTATAGATGCTGGGGCTTTCTGTAAATCCTTGAGGTGCGCGGGAAAATTTGAAACTTCGTCCATTTAAACTGAATCCGAAGAGATATTGGCTCTCCGGGTCAATGGGTACACTGAAGAAAGCGTTCTTGAGATCGATTACAGTAAAGAACGTTGCTTCTGAATCAATGGCAGTCAACAGGGAAGAGATATCGGGGACCACAGGATACTGTGGTACAATGCATTTGTTCAGTTCTCGAAGATCAATCACCAGCCGATATACTGGCGGTGCATTGCGGTCTGTACGTTTAAGAATTGGAATGATAGGCGAATTACAGATATTGGAGTCAGTCTCTACGACCACTCCTTGGGCAATAAGCTCTTCAATGATTTTCAGTAAAGCCACTACAGCATCGGATGGTAACTTGTATTGTCTGATTCTGGGTAGAACAACTCCTGTCTTGAGTGTAACACGGTATGGTGTGATATGCATACAACCTACATCAGCTGGGCCTTTTGCCCATAAGTGATCTGGTACATTTTTCAGTCTGACATCAAAGTCACGTAGAACATAATGACCCTTGAAATCCCGTAGAAAGAGTCTGACTCCCTCCGGGGAACAGCAAATTATAGCTCCTAGAGCCTTCAGTGTTTTAATTCCTAACAGATTTTCGGGACATGATTTTGTAAGTAACAAGTCTGTAACTCGAGATAATGGACCCACAGCTAGTGGTACTGGTTCTGATACTTCATTTACAATAGGCTGTCCTGAAAAACCAAGGGAAACATTCTGTGAGCCTGAGAGGGGTGCCCCTGGAACTTCATTATGACTTATAGTAGTGCGACTTGCCCCTGTGTCAATTAAAAACTTTCTGTCTTTTCCTAATACGTGACTATGTACATAAGGACCTTCTTGATCTACAGGAATTTCAATAAGAGGCAAATCACTTTCCCTCCCTAGGCTGTTTCATGTATAACGTTGATAATCCGGATATGCCGACTGGGCATACTGGTACATCTGTTGTGATACTTGTCGTGTTGCGGCAGCGGGCTGTGTCTGGGCATGCTGTGGCTGCGGTACTGCTACTGTCTGTACTGTATGGGACTGATCATGCATAGGCTGTGTATTCTGCATTGGCTGTTCGTTCTGTGAGGTCTGTTGTTGACCCTGTTCATGTCTAGGCGGACGCGGTCTTTCTTTAGTTTTACCTGTCTCGATGTTATGTTTCAGGACTGGACATTCATGGACGTAGTGACCTGGCTGCTTGCAATAATTACATGCCCCTTTAACGGGAGCGGCAGAATGATTTGTCTGGGCCCCACCTTTTCTATGACCCTCGGCTGGAATTGTCTGGGCTACTAACATTTTCATTTTCGTGTCTTTCATACGTTTCTGTTCCTGATCCTGTTCTTCCCTGATTCTATTCTGGTGGTATTGTAACATTTGTAACATCTGTGATGGCGTATTTGCCTGCCAAGTACTTTCAACCTTGTACACTCTATTTTTAACTAGTGGTAGGGCGTTCTCTACTAATTTTGTTACAAAAAGGTGTGGATATGACTCGCTACTAGTTTTTAGGCCACTATTGATAATGAAACATTTCTCGAATCTTGAATAAAAGTCACTAGTATCTTCATCTTGTTTCTGTTTACAGGACGAGATTGCGTCCCAATCTTCCTTTCTAGTTGTCAATAATCTTGGCAGAACCTGTACTATTAAACCTGGTAATGCTTTAGTCAGATCCCCAAGGCCTAACCCTGGGACTCGTTTCTTTTCTTCGTCTTCTATCTCCGCCCATGCTATCTTTGACTCTCCCACTTCCCAATCCTTCTCCTTTAATTTCTCGTAAATGCCCGTGGGCAACAGTACTTTTAACATTTTCATAATATCATCATACGTGTAATCTCCCATCAGTAACATGTCTTTAAGCTCTCTGTGAAAACCCGCAGGGTCTTTATCATGGCACGGAACTAATTTCTTCATTTCTAATAGTTCTAACTTAGTCAGTGGTGTGTGAACATACACACGTTTCAGAGTATGATCCTCACCCATAACTGGATGTACTTCTCGTAAGGGATTCTGACTTTCAATGCCGCCACCGCATTGCATGTGGTACATTTTTCTTTCTTGAGGCGGGGCTGGAACATATTCGGAGCTTAGGAAGGTGTTATACTTGCGTCGTTGTTCTAGAATTATTTGTATTAATTTGGTACTAAAACCTCTCCATCTATCCATGATTAGTGCTTCTAATGTTTCGTGTAAGGGACCTGGATCAGAATGATGGTTTCTGAACTTGATGAGGAGGTGCTGAATCATGTATACACCTGCTATTTTCTGCTCTTCCGGGGAAAGGTTCAAGAATGTCTGCACTAACGTGTCGTCATTATATATGTCTGCGTTTTCGGCCCACAACACGGCGGACCGGGCTAGTTCCTGTTCATCCATAGAATTGAGTATATGATACCCTACTCGATCTCGAAGCCTTTTATCAGTTTCTTGGAACTGATGTTCAGAAGAATTCGGATTTGTTAAAGCGGAGAAAAGAACTCTCTTGCTCTCCGGACGAATGCCTTTCCTAAGGTAATTTCCCTTACCTACATACGCTATTATATCTGTAGACTTTTCTGATGTTTCATCTTCATCTTCCTCCTCAGAGGAAGTTTTATCATTTTCTTCCTGATGTGCAGCTAATACTGCCTTTCTAATTTTCTGGGACATAGTGGCTATGCAAGTCCCCTTGTCATGTTTCGCGTCTGCTATATTTTGGCCCCACTTGTTTAAGGCGTCTAACTCACTTTGATCTGTCCCGGGCCTGTCTCGTTCTCTTATCACACAATTAATGAAGAATCGTAATATCTGTTTTTGAATGTCGACTTTCTGTTTATACATGACAGCTTTGACACTTTCGGGGTCTTTCCCTGTCTGTATGAATTTGTATAGTCTGTCGAGAGCTTCCTGCATTCCTACACAGCATAGCAAGTTATCGGTGGCAGATCTCAATCGGAGTGATGCTAATACCATTAGATCGTCTCTTCCGGGTACTGGATCATATCTGCAAAATGACATCCTATTTTTGAATGCCTCAAGCCGGGGTGAGTAGGGAGACTGGAAAGGATTCTGTGTGTCCTTTAAATGCAATCTGTGTGTCGGTGGCGGGGTCTGTAGACCCACTGTCGCACCTCCTGAGGCGGATGCTTGGGCATTATCTCTCCGCGGAGTCTGTATCTGGACTTGAATCTGTCTTTTAGTAAGATCAGGTAGTACTGGTTTCGGTAGATCCGTCTTCAGTGGAGGAAGTGGCGGAGGTGGCGGAACAGGGGAGGTCTGTCGCGGTACCGGCGGAACATTATCTGGGGGCGCAGTGCCACCCCCATCCCTGTCAGTAGGCAGGGCACGAACAGGCAGATTGGTGTAAGCTGGCGCTACATCCTCTAGATACGAATTCAGGAATATGTCTTTAGTAGTTTTATGCATTACTTTAGTTGGAACTAATGGTGTCGGTAAGTTTTTCGGTATCTCTGATTCCGTTTCGGATGTGCCATCTGCTATGAGATACATACCGTTTACAAGATTATTTCGGGCACGGTCTACTTGTTCTGTTTTTACTCTGATCCCTTCAGTAACTAATTCGTTTTCTCGTTCTTTATCTGATTCTTTAAGTCTGTCTTCTCTACGGAGTGCTTTGTCAGCACGCTTACGTGATTCCTTACGCCAAAATTCTATGGCGTCCTTCTGAGATTGTCTAGCTTTCTTTTTCCATAATGCTTCCTCTACCCTCATGATGCACTCGGCATCCCACGTTCCGGTAACAGGCCATCTGTGTCTCTCGTCTAGGTGCTTGGTGTAATCGGCCCATAAATCTAGATATAATATGGCATCTATGCCGTGCTTTTGATACATAAAATTGCCTGGAGTGTCCCTAGGGGGGATAGGAATTTCTTCCTCTAGTAACCCTTTCCTAGTTCCGATCTGTTTTAACTTGCTGAGGAACGGCATCCTGCTTATTTATTACTTGAACGCTAGTCTTTATTCCTTGATACGAGTTGCTAGTTGATACAAGAAATACAATAATACACAATAAAACAGTCACATTCATACCACGACATTAATCACATAAAAACATTAAAGACATAGCTAACTACCCCCTACACTGAATATACCGCTCAACGGTACGGATACACTGATGTAACAGTGCAAAAATTCGGAATACTTTATATACTGCTAAACAGTACAGATACACTGCCTAAAAACAGTGCAGACCGGACTTGCGTACCCAAACCCGTCTAGATACGACCCAGCAATGGTACTCACCGGGAAGCACGGAAACAGAAGGCCTCGGAAAACTCGACTGGACTCGACTCGGAACTTCGGAAAACTTCGGAGAACTTTCGGAAAACTTCGGAAAACTTCGGAAAACTGGTGGGCCTCTTCACACCTCGGACCTTGCTTCTTTCGGCTGGGCTCTGGTCGGGATCCTCCGCACTCCTCACCGCCTCGTCTGGGTACTGATCGCAGTCTTCGTCACCTCCGTGGGTCAGAGGGGGATGCAGGAAATCCTGCCAGTACACGTGTAGTCCGTCTAACTGATGGCAGGGGACACGGATTGCAACGCACCTTCCGGCGCGTGAGGTGGGGGAGGGGTCCCTATTCGGGCGCCAAAATGACGTAAATAATTAATTTACTCTCTTAATTTCTATGCAGGTAAGTACTTAATCAATGATAACTCAATCAGAAGGAAAGAAAACAGAGTCCGTGGTGTTAGAGTTTCTAAGGGTTTTATTCCTCATAAAGGAATCAGGATATCATGTTCTGACCACCACAGGGGTGTCAGAAGGGATAGATGAGCGCGCCGTCGTTTATTGACAATACATAGCTTATATACTTGATTTACATCATAAGGTTCAATGTAAGAGGCGTAACAGCTGAGAGAAGACAAGATAACAGTATACACGTGGTACCAATACATCATCAAGAGGCGTAAACTAGGCGTGAACTAGAGGAGTGTGCTAGAAACGTCACTGATAGGTGACGTAAATGGGTGGCACCAAGGGGTGGTGCTAACAGAATGTTGCAATGTCAGCAGAAACCGGAAGCTTGGATGCGCGCGCAGCTGCATGACGTGTGATTGACGGGGTGCAGGGGTCTTGACATTTACACTGACGGAAAGAGACAGAAGTCTGGCATGTCAGATCAACTTGTACTTCTATCATATCTGATATCTGATGTTTAGGAACTATACTATCTGGGCGGAAAGGTCTCTAGGGTAGAGGCTATTCTATGCTAACTGTGGATGCGTGTATGAGCGCCTGAATGTCTACATGTGAAGCGTGGGGGCACGGGGCCTTCCATGGAAGCATGGCAACGGAGACTATGAATTACTTGCATTAAGACAGGTCGGCCTTTTGGCTCTGCAGCTGGAGAGGATGTTTACAGGATCTAGTAGGCAGGAATGTATTCTCGGGGAGCGGAACAGATAACTCGAAGGTTATAGTCAGTCTTGGCAGAAAGCAGGCTTGAGCTGAGCGCGAGGGGCCGCGCTGAATGTAGGACAAAGTTCACGAGTACAAAGGTAGCCTGGGCAGAGCCAGGAGCCACAAAAGAGGTTCAGATGGCAGGAATTCAGGGCCTACTCTGGCTAGAGCAGGAAAATGTGAAAAGTGTACTACAAAAAGACGGTGGCATAGCATACTTAGGAACGGACCATATAATCCATTCATGGTGCATCTGAAAGAGGACAAGTTGACGGTGGACGCAAATGTATTTGCGTCTTCATAGCTGGCACAGGAGGGAAGTTACATGCACTTTAAGCTGGTACATGGAGTCGGTGGGGTACGCGCTAGGGAACACAACATGGCCAAAATTTAATTTTCCTCAATAGTGACACCTCTTGTCGACCTTGTCCAAACTGTTAACAAACCTAACTGAAGGAACCCCCTCCTGTCTCCGCTGGGGTCAAACTGTGCCTGATGTGTTCAAAATTGAATGTGCCGTTGTTTTTTCGGTGACAGGAATACTCCCCCATCAAACAATAACTGTACCCCCCACTCTGCCGCCCTGTATGGTGATATCGGAACCTCCCGCCACCCCAGCGTTGCAGAGTGCCTATCACCCACCCCTAAAAACTTGTGGTACGTGTGCCAACCCCACACCCAGTCTTCCCTGGTTTCACTGAGATACTGAGGCAATATTTCAATGTTCCGAACTACTCAGCCAACTTTTCCAATTTGCAGTCCCTGGTTTCTACTGACAGACAGTCTATAGCGTCTTACACGGCAATAAGCGTTAGACCAGCATGGGAGGTGAGTTCATCTTTGGCCCAAAGGAAGAGTATTGACATACTTTATACTGTAAGAGTAAAGGATACTGACCTATTACTTCCTTTCTCTGTCAGTTATCAGACTTTTGCTGAGTGAGGACCCCGTGCTCTTCTCCACCCCGGTCTGCCCCTGTATGTCTTATAGGTTTTAGTGGTTCTTCTTCCCCTCAACGCGTCATCCATCGAGCCAGTCCCATGCCTCCTCAGGGGTATTGAAAGCCATACCTTGCCCTCTGCTTCCACTTGCAACTTGGCAGGGGAGAGCACTGCGCATTTGATGGAAGAGCACTGAACATTTGATGTATTTTTCCCACAGGGCTCTTTTAATTTTGAGGAAGGTGCGTCCCGAAGCGTAAAGTCAGGGAAGAAGGTCACTGTACTAATTTCAAATTCAATTGGTGGTGCCGTTCGAGCCGTTTGTAAAATAATGTCTCTGTCTCTGTTGTTGATGACTCTCTCTACTATGGACTGTGGGAGTGCTCAAGGTTTGAGTCTTTCTCCAGGCACCCTGTGTGCCCGCTCAATTGTGAAGAAATTCAACAGTCTCATGGGCCATAAGTACTTTGTGAGAAAGTCCTCTACAAACAGGTCCACTGTTTGCCCTTCAGCGCATTTCGGAACTCCAAGTAGGTGCACGTTATTGCACCTCGAATTCCCTACGTATTCATCAAGCTGGGCTTCCATCTTGTCGCTACAGGTCTGCAATTCAGTCACCCTCTTCTTGAAGGGTGGATGTGTCTTTAACTAGGAAAGTGGTGGCTGATTAGACTACTTAAATTCTATAGTTCATATTGCCCATATCCACTCGCATTAAGGAAATATCATTATATACTGAATCAATCCTGGTCTCAATTGACGGCCCGTTTCCGTTATGATGGCTGTCAGTATTTCTTGGAGGGGCAGTTCTGGGATACGATCACCCTCTTGCCGTTTCTCTGGCTGGTCATCCACTTCTTTGTCCCTTGTGCCTGCTCCCTTATTCCAGGTATATTTGTCCAGTTTGGCCAGCATGGAGGACATGGTATTTCGACCCCTGGCCATTGTAGTCTCTGCAGACTCAGGCGGTGGGTATTAAGTAGTGTTCGAGCGGTAACTGACCGTCCCCAGCTGTTGGTATGAAATTGTCTTCTGAGTGCCGGAGTGGCACGGACAGCACGTTGTCCGGTGGGCACTCTCGATGCAGGGCCCCCGCCACATGGGTGGTTCCCCTCCGGTGGGTAATGAGTCTCCCTGCAGCCCCTAGGGTGTTTGAGCGTCGCTGGGTCCTCCAATTTATTTATTTAAAAGTTTTCTATAGCGCGAACAAGACCCTTGGGTATCAGAGCGCTTAACATGACAAGAATATATGATATTACAATAGAGAGGTTCGATAGGAGTGCTTCCTCCCATGTTAGATAAAAGGAAGATAACAAAGATGTAAAATAGGTAGAGTACATTATTAGTTTAACAAAGAATATACAGTGTTCTGAGGTAGGATAGGTAGTTAATTATATTCTCCTGTTTATGAATGTTTTTAAAGACATTTTCATAGTCCTTTATGTTTTTCAGACCCAGATGTAGTATCGCGTCGACCGCTCATATCAACATAGAGTTGGAGATTTCCTATTTACTTCCCGTATGGTTGTAGAGTAGTCATCTCTATGTCAGGCTTAGATGATGACCTGTTTGTCTATGGAAGGTGTCTGAGTTGAGAGCTACTGGGTATTATTTGGTCCCACTAGGACTAACAACCCTCTCAGAGTGGTGGAGCCTATAAGACCAGTGCATCTCTAAAGAATTGTTAACAAAATGGCAGAGATGCGACCGTACCCCCAGTCAACTTGGCAGGTCCACAACGCCAAAAGGCCAGAGCGATCACACTAGTTCTCATAAGCTTTACAGAAGGCAGTGCTTTGGATGTATTCAGAAGGGATGTACTGTTGGGAGAGCTATAACTTGCACCCCACACTCACTGTGGCACCAGGAGGACTACAGCATTGATCCGTATGGATGGTTCTTACTTGGTGCTCTTCAAGATGTCTGCTGCATGGAAGGGGCACCCGATCGGCAGTCCCGACCCCGGGCGCCGCCTCATCTGGTTGCCCCACAGCGGCCTCTAGTTGCCCTACAAAGTTCGGGTGAGGGGCCTGGAACAGATCAAGGCCACAGCTGTCGGACGTCCTCCGGCACAGGTCTCAATTGGGCACTGCGAGGCAAGAGGATCACTGAGTGCGCCGCCTGCCACTTCTTCCCTCGTCTCTACTGGTAGCAGTTATTGGGGACAGGGTGCTCACCGGCACAAAGCATGAACTAGCTCTCCAGAGGCCACACATCCCAATGAGTATTCAGCAAGGCCCTTTCTCCAACTCCGATGCTCCCGGTTGTGCTGTAGTCTGGGCGCCCCTCCTCCACCGCGCGAGCTGCGCAGTCGGGCATGTCTTCAGAGCAATAGAGTCATTCTAAGGCTCAGCTTGGTTAAATTTGCTCAGTTCTTCGATCAGGATATTCCAGGTCGGCTCCGGCGCTGTAGAATGCCAGTCTGCACGCAGTATATCCGGATTGAAGGACGGATTTTAAGGAGAAATGGGTGTGCTGGGTCTGAGCTGCTCTAGATTGCGGCCATCTAGCTCAGCGGTTGGCCACGCCTCCAGGACATAAAGTTTTACGTTTTACATGTCCTGGAGGTGAAAAACTACCAATTTCCTTTTTTACTAAAGCAATGCCTATCTTTCTCTTGGTATAACAATGGGATTACCTTATTTAATCTTTTAAGTGTAATTCCCAATTTTGAAGGGATAGACTTTCCAAGTTTGGTATCCCTGAACTCACAATGTAAAATCACAACTAATGGTGATAGCAAATGACACTTTTAGAAAGTTGGTATTTACTTACTTTAGCTATTTGATGACTTCTGCCCGTCTCTGCAATGTACATCTAGGGTGGCTGGCTTCCTGCATTCCCTCTGGACAGTTATACACAAAGGAAGGTAGGTGTGCCTGAGTACTCATCTGCATGCAGATGGGCCAACCTGAGCAGGATGGGAGGGAGGAGCTTACACTTAAAATTGAAAGGGCTGTGTCCTGTACCCCCTGTTGTGTGCCTGAAGCCAGGGCAGGAAGGGAGAACCTCTGTGCATTTCAAAGCTTTCTTTAAAGTCTCCTCCACTTCAAAGGCACCACTGGGTATAAGTACTGGGCCTCTTGCACTACTAAATCAGTATATGTGTGAACCTGTGATCACTCTGCCAGGAAGAAGAGGATCTGCTGTGCTGCTCAAGGACTGTCAATCTGCTGGAACTTCTGTTTGCTGAACTCTTGCCTTGCTGTGTTGCACTGCTGCCTACTGCTCTCTCTCTCTGCCTGGGTGAGAAAGACTGGACCTGCATCTCTTGAACCCAGAGTGTTTTCACTGTGTTGCTGCTTAAAGTGTTGCACAAGTACTTTACACATTGCCTCTTAAGTTAATTCAGACTACTCTGTGCCAAGCTACCAGGGGTATATAGATTAGGCCTGGGTGGTACATTACGTTCCGCTCGTGGAATTTGCGGAATTTGGGCAATTACCCAAATTCTTTGCTTGTTTGCGCTTTCAAAGTGCGTGTTTGTGAGATATTTCTCCCGGGGAAGGCAAACAGCGTTCACGAACAGGTAAAAAGCATCCAGAACGGCCGGAACAAGCAATTCCGCGTGTTTGCAGAACTTCTGCATGCTTGCAGAGATTTTTTAAAGTTTCACTGAGCTTTGTGTAGCGCGACTCCACAAATTCCGCCCTCCCCTAGTATAAATACAAAGGGGGAACCCTGTGTCACTCATAACTTGGGTAAGTATAAGTAGAGCTACTGTGGTTCTGTCGGGGAACCACTGTAGCTCTACTTCAGCTACCAGGGGTGAGCACAGGTTAATTTAGGTTGTGTTGTGACCTACCCTGACTAGGACTGTGGTTCCTGCTTGGAAAGGGTGCGTACCTCTGCCAACCAGAACCCCAATTTCTAGGGCTTTCCACTTAGCCTCAGTGTGAGAACAGTGTCCAAAAGACATGTACCCAAAACTGGTGGTTCACTTTCAGTTGCCTTCCAGACTTCCAATTGCGCTGCACGTAGTTCAAGTCTTAGAAACCCATAATGTCCACCACCCTCACTCAAAGGAGACCCAAAGAAACAAAGGTAAGACTGCCAATCAGAAAGAGTGTGGTCTAACAATAACTGCTAGGCATCTTAGCATTCCCATTTCCATTTCCATTTTATTTCATTTGTATCGCGCATAAATCACCCGAAGGTCTCAGAGGGCTGGCAGGCAGAGAGGATCCATATGACCGACTAATCCGGGAAGTAGAAAGACTCAGCTGGCTAGAAGAGCCAGGTTTTTAGTTGTTTTTGGAATTTCATGTGATCGGGCTCTAACCTCAACTGAATGGGGAGGGAGTTCCATGCTTCTGGGGCAGTTTTACTGAAAGCTCTATCTCCATTTCTGACTGTTCGAACTCTGGGTACGGAGAGAAGGGCTTTGCTGGAGGAACGTAGCGTCCTGCTTGGGACGTGAGCCTTAAGCTTATGTTCAAGATAGACAGGTCCATGACCATTTACAGCCTTATGGACTAGGCAGCAAAGTTTGAACTTTATGCGTGTTTGTATGGGGAGCCAATGCAGAGTCTTGAGGCAGGCTGCTGAGGGGGTCCGGGGGGGTAGATCTAGTACCAGCCTAGCAGCAGTGTTTTGGAGGACCTGCAGTCGATTCAGTAGTGTTAAGTTGATGGCTGAAAAAAGGGCATTTCCATAGTCCATCCTATTAACAATGAGTCCCTGGACCAGGGGCATGCGTGCTGAGAGTGGGATCCATTTAAAGATCTTCCTCAGACTTTGCATCTGGCCATAGCTATTTCCCACTGTTTTCTTGATATGTTCAGACATGGTCAACTTATCGTCTAATATTATTCCAAGATTCCTGACAAAGGGCTTGGGGGCGGGGCAGGGACCGAGATAGGCTGGCCACCAGTCTGATGACCAGATTTGGTCGGCTTTGCCGAAAAGCATAACCTCAGTTTTTCCAGCATTCATCATAAGGTAATTTTTGGTCATCCATTCTTGTATACTGATCATACAGTTTTTGAACCTACACTTTATATCATCAGGGTTTTGGTTGATAGTGACGAGTATTTGGGTATCGTCAGCATAGGACACAGTTCCAAAACCATGTTCTCTGATGACCTTCCCCAAGGGGGAGACATAAATGTTAAAAAGGGTCGGGCTCAGAATGGATCCCTAAGGGACACCTTTGTCATTTTCATAGAAAATGGAAGTGTGGGAGCCTGATTGCACCCTGGATTGTCTGTTACCAAGGTAGCTTGACAGCCATTGTGAGGAAATATAAATTTTATGGTCAAGATTGTGTTCCCTAGCGTGTACCCCACCGACTCCATGTACCAGCTTAAAGTGCATGTAACTTCCCTCCTGTGCCAGCTACGAAGACGCAAATACATTTGCGTCCAACGTTAACATGTCCTCTTTCAGACCCACCCTGAATGGGTTGAATAGTCCGTTCCTAAGTATGCTATGCCAACGTCTTTTTGTAGTGTACTTTACACGTTTTTCAGCTCTGGCAAAGTAGGCCCTGAATTTCTGCCATCGAGCCATTTTTCTGGCTTCTGACTCTGAAAACCTCAGCCCAGGCTGCCTCTGTACCCGTGAACTCTGACTTACTTCCAGCGCGGCCCACCGTGCTCAGCTCAGCCTGCTGCCTGCCAAGACTGACTATAACCTTCGAGTTATCTGTTCCGCTCCTCGAAAATACATTCCTGCCTACTAGCTTCAGTAAACATCCCCCTCATCTGCAGAGCAAAGGGCTAACCTGTCTCCGTGCAAGTAATTCATAGCCTCTGTTACCATGCTCCCATGGAAGGCCCATGCCCCCACGCTTCTCATGCAGACACTCAGGCGCTTACACACGCACTCACAGTCAGTATAGAATAGCTTCTGCCCCAGAGACCTTTCCCTCTCGATAGTATGGTTCCCAAACATCAGATATCAGATATGATAGAAGTACAAGTTGATCTGACATGCCAGACTTCTGTCTCTTTCCGTCAGTGTAAATGTCAAGTCTCCTGCACCCTCCAGTTTCACGTCAATCACACGTCATGCAGCTGCGCGCGCATCCAAGCTTCCGATTTCTGCTGACATTGCAACATTTTCTGTTAGTGCCACCCCTTCTGTGACACCTACCTGGTGACGTTTCTAGCACACACCTCTAATTCACGCCTAGTCCACGCCTTCTGATTACGTACTAGTAAACACGTGGATACTGTTATCTTGTCTTCTCTCAGCTGTTACGCCTACTATACTGTTTTCTATGACATGAATTAAGTATATAAGCTATGTACTGTCAATAAAATGTAGCGTGCGCTCTCTATCCCTTCCTGAACCCTGTGTGGTTGCGGGAACATGATAGCCAGGTCATGACCATTCCTTTTTAAGGAATAAAATCCCTAAGAACTCTAACACCACGGACTCTGGTTCTTTCTTTCCGATTGAGTTATTATTGATTAAGTACTTACCTGCATAGAAATTATGATAGTAAATTAAATATTTACAACATTTTGGCGCCCGAATAGGGACCCCTCCCCCACCTCACGCGCCGGTTGGTGCGTTGCAAGCTCTGTCCCCTGCCATCAGTTAGAAGGAAACTACGCGTACTGGCAGGATTTCCTGCATCTCCCTCTGGCCCACGGAGGTGACGAAGACTGTGATCAGTACCCAGACGAGGCGGTGAGGAGTGCGGAGGATCCCGACCAGAGCCTAGCCGAAAGAAGCAAGGTCCGAGGTGTCAAGAGGCCCACCAGTTTCCCGAAGTTTTCCGAAGTTTTCCGAAGTATCCACGTGTCGAGTCGAGTCCAGTCCAGTTCAGTCCAGTCGAGTTTTCCGAGGCCTTCCGATTTCCGTGCTTCCCGGTGAGTACCATTGCTGGGTCGTATCAAGACGGGTTTGGGTACACAAGTCCGGTCTGCACTGTTTTTAGACAGTGTATCTGTGCTGTTTAGCAGTACCTCCGTTATTTCAAGGTCTGCACTGTTTTTAGACAGTGTATCTGTGCTGTTTAGCAGTACATCAGTATAAAGGGGTAGTGATATATGTTTTAAATGTTTTTCATGTGATTAATGTCGTGGTATGAGTGTGACTGTTTTTAATGTGCATTATTGTGTGTTCTTGTATAAATAGCTGTATTCAGTATTAAGTAGGTAAGATCGAGCTTTCAGTACTAAGTAGAAACAAGATGCCGTTTTTCAACAAGTTAAAGCAGATAGGAACTAGGAAAGGGATACTGGAGGAAGAAATTCCTATTCCCCCTAGGGACACTCCAGGAAACTTCATGTACCACAAGCATGGCTTAGATGCCATATTGTATCTAGATTTATGGGCCGATTATACAAAACATCTAGACGAGAGACACAGATGGCCAGTTACTGGAACATGGGATGCTGAGTGCATCATGAAAGTAGAGGAAGCACTATGGAAAAAGAAAGCCAGAAAAAGCACTACGTAGAGAAGACAGACTTAGAGAATCAGATAAAGCCCAAGAAAACGAATTAGTTACTGAAGGGATCCGAGTAAAAACAGAGCAAGTAGACCGTGCACGAAATAACCTCGTAAACGGTATGTATCTCGCGGCCGAGGGTTCGCATGAGGCCATTTCAGAAATACCGAAAAATCTGCCGTCACCATTGGTGCCAACTAAAGTAAATCACAGGACCACTAAAGACATATTCCTGAATTCCTATCTAGAGGATGTAGCACCCGCTTACACCAATCTGCCTGTCCGTGCCCTGCCTAACGACAGGGATGGGGGTGGTAACCCGCCCCAAGATCATATTCCGCCAGTACCACAACAGATTCCTCCACCTCCACCACTTCCCGCAGCTAAAATAGATCTACCGAAACCACGTCTACCTGACGCTACCAAAGGACAAATCCAAGTTCAGATACAGACTCCACAGAGAGATAATGCCCAAGCTTCCGCCTCAGGAGGTGCGACTGGGGGTCTTCACACCCCACCATTGACACACAGAGTAAACCTTAGGGATATGCAGAGTCCTCTCACGTTCAAGTCACCCCGTCTTGACATACTCAAAGAAAAACTTTCAGTTTGCAGATATGATCCAGTACCCGGCAAAAACGACAGAATGATGATGGCCTCACTACGGTTAAGATCTGCTACTGATTTCCTGCTGTTATTTGCAGGGATGAAGGAGCGCCTAGATAGAATATATCAGTTCATTCAGACTGGTAAAGACCCTGACAGTGTTAAGGATGCCATGGAGCATCAGAAAGTTGACATTCAAGCACAGATACTACGTTTTTTCATAAATTGCCTAATAAGAGAAAGAGACAGGCCTGAGACAGATCAGGATGAATTAGATGGACTCAACAGGTGGGGCCAAAATATATCTGAAGGAAAACATGATAAGGGGGCTTGCATAGCCAGTATGTACAAGAAAATAAGAAAAGCAGTGATAGAAATGCACGAAAAAGAGAAAGAAAGGGCCTCCTCCGAGGAGGAGGAAGAACTCGAAGAATCAGAAAAGACTACAGATACTATAGCGTATGTAGGTAAGGGAACTTACCTTAGGAAAGGTATCCGTCCGGAAAGCAAGAGAGTTTTTCTCTCTGCCTTAACCAACCCAAATTCTTCTGAACACCAGTTCCAGGAGACTGATAAAAGACTCCGAGACCGAGTGGGGTACCACATACTAAATTCAATGGATGAACAGGAATTAGCCCGGTCAGCCATATTATGGGCTGAAAATCCGGATATGTATAATGATGACACCGTAGCACAGACATTCCTGAACCTCTCCCCAGACGAGCAGAAATTAGCAGGTGTATACATGATGCAGCACCTCCTCACGAAATACAGAAATAAACATTCCGATCCAGGTCCCTTACACGAAACTCTAGAAGCACTACTCATGGATAGATGGAGAGGTCTAAGTACCAAGTTAATACAAATAATTCTAGAACAACGACATAGATATGACACTTTTGTAAGCTCTGAATATGTTCCCGCTCCACCCCCAGAAAGAAAGATGTATCGTATGGAATGCCTGAGTGGCATTGAAAGTCAGAACCCCTTACGAGAAGTACACCCAGTTATGGGTGAGGATAATGTCTTGAAACGCGTGTATGTACACACGCCACTGACTAAGTTAGAACTGTTAGAAATGAAGAAACTAGTACCCTGCCATGATAAAGACCCTGCAGGTTTCCACAGAGAGCTTAAAGACATGTTACTGATGGGGGATTACACATATGAAGATATCATGAAAATGTTAAAGGTACTGCTGCCTACGGGCATATACGAGAAACTCAAGGAAAAGGAATGGGAGGTGGGAGACAAAAAGATTGTATGGGCAGAAATAGAAGACGAAGAGAACAAGCGTGTCCCAGGGGTAGGCCTTGGGGAGAAAACTAAAGCGTTACCAGGTTTGATAGTACAGGTTCTGCCAAGATTACTGACAACTAGAAAGGAAGACTGGGATGCCATCTCAGCATGTAAACAGAAACCCGACGAAGATACTAGTGACTTTTATTCAAGATTCGAGAAATGTTTCATTATTAATAGTGGTCTTAAACCAAGTAGCGAGTCGTACCCGCATCTTTTTGTATCAAAGCTAGTCGAGAATTCCCTGTTAGCAGTTAAAAACCGTGTATACAAAGTCGAGAGTACATGGCAAGCAAATACGCCATCACAGATGTTACAAATGTTACAATACCATCAGAATAGAATTAGAGAGGAACAGGATCAGGAGCAGAAACGTATGAAAGACACAAAAATGAAAATGTTAGTAGCCCAGTCGGTCCACACCGACGGAAACAGAAAGGGTACGACCCAGACAAGTCACGCCGCAGTTCCCGTTAAAGGGACCTGCAACTATTGCAAGCAGCCAGGTCACTACGTACATGAATGCCCAGTTCTGAAACACAATATAGCAACAGGTAAAACTAAAGAGAGACCGCATCCACCAAGACAAGATCAGGTCCAGCAACAGACCCCACAGAATGTACAGACCTCACAGAACACACAGCCTATGCATGCTTCATCCCATACAGCACAGACAGTAGCGGTATCTCAGCCACAGCCTCTTGCCGCGACTCAGCAAGTTTCCCAACAAATGTACCAGTATGCCCAATCTGCTTACCCCGACTACCAGCGATACACATGAAACAGCCTAGAGAGGGAATTTGGCTTGCCTCTTATTGAAATTCCTGTAGATCAAGAGGGTCCTTATGTACACAGTCAAGTATTGGGAAAAGATAGAAAGTTTTTAATAGACACAGGGGCAAGCCGTACCACTATAAGCCATGACGAAGTCCCAGGGGCACCCCTCTCAGGCTCACAGAATGTTTCCCTTGGTTTTTCAGGACAGCCCATTATAAATGAAGTATCAGAACCAGTCCCCCTGGCTGTGGGTCCATTATCACGTGTTACAGACTTGTTACTTACGAAATCATGTCCAGAAAATCTGTTAGGTATCAAAACATTGAAAGCTCTAGGAGCCATAATTTGCTGTTCCCCGGAGGGGGTTAGACTCTTTCTGCGGGATTTCAAGGGTCATTATGTTTTGCGAGAATTCGACGTCAGATTGAAACATGTACCAGATCACTTGTGGGCAACAGGCCCAACTGATGTAGGTTGTATGCATATCACACCATACCGTGTTACACTCAAGACAGGAGTTGTTCTACCACGAATCAGACAATACAAGTTACCACCCGATGCTGTAGTGGCTTTACTGAAAATCATTGAAGAGCTCATTGCCCAAGGAGTGGTCGTGGAGACCGACTCCAATATCTGTAATTCACCCATCATTCCAATTCGTAAACGTACTGATCCCAATGCACCGCCAGTATATCGGCTGGTGATTGATCTGAGGGAACTGAATAAATGCATTATTCCACAGTACCCTGTGGTCCCCGATATCTCTTCTCTATTGACTGCTATTGATTCAGAAGCAACGTTCTTTACTGTAATTGATCTCAAGAACGCCTTCTTTAGTGTACCGATTGATCCAGAGAGCCAATACCTCTTCGGATTCAGTTTAAATGGACGAAGTTTCAAATTTTCACGCGCACCTCAAGGATTCACAGAAAGCCCCAGCATCTATAGTCAAGCACTGAAAAGACAACTAGATTGTATTCAAATGCCAGTTAACACTGCTTTACTGCAATACGTCGATGATCTGCTGATCACCGCACGAAGTGAACCCGAATGTGAACAAGCATCATTGACAGTTTTACATTTTCTGGCCGACAAGGGACACAAGGTGTCTCCTTCGAAGCTACAATTCTGTGGTCAGCAAGTTGTATACTTGGGTCACTTGCTGTCCAAAGTGGGGAGACAGCTCACTCCCGATCGCATTCAGTTAATTGTAAATATGCCAAAACCCCAGACACAAAAGGAAGTGCGGGCCTTCATAGGCCTCACCTCGTACTGCAGACAATGGATTCCTCAATATGCATTTCTAGCTAAACCACTCATCCAGTTAACAACACAGGAGGCAGCGACTTCGATTGTCCTCCCTTGGACTCAAGAACATACACAAGCCTTTGAGGAACTAAAGAAAGCTTTATGTCAAGCACCAGTTTTAGCAACACCATGTTACAGCAAGCCGTTTACACTTTTTGTTACAGAACGTGATGGTACAGCATTGTCTGTCCTCACCCAAGATCAAGCAGGTTCACATAAGCCTTGCGCTTATTTTTCAAGTACATTGGATTCAGTAGCCCAGGCACTCCCTGCGTGCTTAAAGTCTGTAGCAGCAACAGCATTAGCAATCAGACAGAGTGATTCAATTGTTCTAGGACATCAGTTAACAGTACAAGTTCCACATTCTGTAGAGGTTCTTTTAAACAGAACCCAGACTCAACACTTGACTATAGCACGACTGACAGGTTACGAATTAACGCTATTCCAGCCTCACATAGAAATCAGACGCTGCAGTATTCTGAACCCCGCAACACTGTTACCTACAATTATGACAGATCCAGCTCCGCATGATTGTATAGAGATCATTAATGCAGTTACAAAGCCTCGACGAGACTTAACAGATGTTCCACTGACAAATCCAGACCTGACACTTTATGTGGATGGTTCATGTATGCGAACAAGTACAGGAGAATTAGTGGCCGCCTATGCAGTGACCACTGAAACCAAAGTTAAAGAAACGCATCGTATTGACACACTGTCTGCTCAAGCGGCAGAGCTTATTGCTCTGACCCGAGCCTGTATTCTAGCCAAGAACAGAAATGTCAACATATATACTGATTCCCGTTATGCGTTCGGAGTTGTACACGACTTCGGCATGTTATGGCAAGAACGAGGTTTTCTGACCTCTCATGGTGCCAAGATCCAACACGGTCCCCTCATTCAAGCACTGTTAGAAGCAATACATCTGCCATCAGGTATATCCGTCATGAAGTGTAAAGCACATACTAAAGTTACAGATTCTGTTTCCCAGGGTAACGACCTGGCAGACCAGACAGCAAAACATACAGCATTGACTCACACTCAGACAACTGACATGACAAAGACAATAGGACCGACAAATTGTATGACAGTCAGGGATCCCACACTAGATGTAATCGATATTCAGGCACATGCTACTCCAGATGAAATAAAGAAATGGACTGAACTAGGAGGGATCCAGACAGATCAAGGTTGGATGACGAAGGGAAAATCTACATGGTTTCTCCCTGATTCTATGGTTCAAGTCATGGTTAATACAGCACATAGTCCAGCACACCTAGGAGAAAAAGCAATGTTAGACAGTTTACAAAATCTTTGGAGCAATAAACACTTACGAGCAGCAGCAAAACAGAAAGTGCGTACTTGCATGATCTGTTGTCAGTTCAATCCAGGTAAAAGCGTCCCTGTAGAGCAAGGTGGATTCCATCCTCCCGATCACCCTTTTGAAGTCCTCCAGATGGATTATATCCAGATGGACCGTTGTCGAGGATTCAAATATGTCCTCGTAATTGTTTGTGCACTTTCCCGTTGGACCGAAGCATACCCAGTCCCAGATTACACTGCTCCGACCACTGCCAGGCAGCTGGTTCGTGAATTTTTCCCACGGTACGGCTTGCCTCGTGTCGTGTACTCAGATAACGGACAGCCATTCTCATTTGAATTAATGAAGCAGGTTTCCTTGCTGCTAGGATATCAGTGGAGATTCCATTGTGTCCGACATCCCGAAGCCGCAGGCCTTGTAGAAAGGCATAACCAGACATTAAAGACACGCCTTGCAAAAATATGTAAAGAGAAAGGGGTCGACTGGATAGTCGCCCTGCCCGTGGCACTATTCTACATGAGGATGGTTGCCCACTCGAGATCAGGACTATCCCCGTACGAAGTGGTCTTTGGTAGACCACCGAATATGTGGGGGACGCCCATTCCGAAGAAGATTACTGATGTTGATTGTAATATGTTGACAGATTACCTTGCCTCCTTGATGTCTGCACTCCAATCATGTCGTTCACAGGTTGCCGCAGCTTTCCCCGACAACACTGATGTAAAGCCACATGATGTCCGTCCTGGGGACACAGTTTTAGTACGGAACTTCGACAGGAAGAGTCCGCTGGAGCCCCGCTGGAAGGAGCCAAAGACCGTCCTTCTTACAACGAGGACCGCAGTGAAACTGGAAGGCAGAAAGGGGTGGGTCCACACGAGCCATATCAAAAAATACAATGAACTGAAACCAGATCCAGGCTCGTCCACCCCCACCAAAGACTGTATCAAAACTAATGATTTTAAAGTCTCCGAACGAGAGAAAACTCCACAAGAAGAATATAGATCAAAGCTCCGATCTAGCAAGTCAGACAGTTTAATTGTTTAAGTCCTCCCCTAGGTGAATCGGTTAAATAGTTTCTGACATGTATCCCCTAGATCAAGATAGAGATAGAGAAAGACAATTAAAGAAACGTATATATTGTAAATCACTACGTAGTCACTGTATGGTGACATTATTAATTATGTTTTTTCTAAGTGTTCTGATAATTATTGCGAGTATACTGCTCCCCATCTATTATCCTATTTTCAAGCGTGAACAATCTGCTTATAATGTTTCTGCTGAACATTCTTTTAGTAAATTACCTCCACATGAACTTTCTTACAGACTTGCGCTGCGCAACAACACATTCATTAGTATGTTACATCATTCCCATCAGACTAACAATGCTACAAACTGCTGGATATGTGGCCGACTCCCTCCCTACCAGAAATACAAGGGAGCTCTGCCCCTCTTTCCGTACCCGTTCACTCACAACGGTTCCTGTGGTGCCTGGTTTAGAATAATAAATTCCGTAGATCCTGATATTGCTGTTTTCAAAGGGAGCTGGGTTTGGGGAAACTTGAACTTAGTTCTGCTTAATGCCTGTTATCCTGACAAGAAGGGACTCCCCATTAGAATAGGAACTGATCTAGAAAATGAAGTTTATGGATTAGGTAATTACACAATTAACCTTATGATCCTTACTGTTGAATCCGAACCTGCTCCAGTTCTGCCCGCTATGTCAGTACTACCAGTCACTGGTGAATTATGTGTCAGCAAGAAAGGTTCAGTACACTTAGGCCATAGTAAATGTACTATTGTGGTCGAATTCAGTGATCAAGGCAAGTCTTCTTTTAGAGCTACCCGTCATTCCTATTTTGTTTGTGGTCATACCGCATACATACGCTTACCTCCAGATTGGGATGGTACCTGTTACATTGCATTCCTTCTGCCACCTGTTTTTCTAGCTCCTCCTGACTATCACAGAAATACAAATCTAGTAAAGAATAGGCTCCGAAGAGATCTCTCGCTTGTCGACTATACAGAAACAGCATGGGAACAATACACCGATTTTAATAAAGGATTCTTTTTCTTCTTGGGTCCCGTCCAAAATAGTAAACTAATACGCAGATTAACTAGAACACTTGAAGCAGTAGTGAATGAAACTGCCTCCGCCTTAGGTAACTTAACAGAAGAGCAGTCCGCCATGCGGGTTGTTGTTCTTCAGAATCGTCTTGTTATTGACGTCATCTTGGCAGATAGAGGTGGAGCCTGTAAGGTCATCGGGTCAAGTTGCTGTATTTTCATCCCAGAAAACGCGCCCACAGTATATCAAGCTATTACACGTCTTCATAAAATTGCAAATCTGATACATCAGAATCCAGGCACCTGGACTTGGTCCGGTTGGTTCTGGACAACGTTAACTGCTTGGGGATGGAAGATCCTATCCTTCCTAGGCATTGGCCTAGTCCTAGTATTCAGTTGCTGCCTGTGCCTACAGTGTGGGCCAGCGATTTGTGGACTGTGTGCCACATCGTGCATTGAACATTCCAGTTTCCTCTCAAAACGTGAAAGAAAGAAAGAAGAACAAATGATGTTACAAGAACAAACTGATCGATTCATGAGGATCGATATATCATGAAGGGTCCGTAGGGAACAAGGAGGGAATGAGGAAATATAAATTTTATGGTCAAGATTGTGTTCCCTAGCGTGTACCCCACCGACTCCATGTACCAGCTTAAAGTGCATGTAACTTCCCTCCTGTGCCAGCTACGAAGACGCAAATACATTTGCGTCCAACGTTAACATGTCCTCTTTCAGACCCACCCTGAATGGGTTGAATAGTCCGTTCCTAAGTATGCTATGCCAACGTCTTTTTGTAGTGTACTTTACACGTTTTTCAGCTCTGGCAAAGTAGGCCCTGAATTTCTGCCATCGAGCCATTTTTCTGGCTTCTGACTCTGAAAACCTCAGCCCAGGCTGCCTCTGTACCCGTGAACTCTGACTTACTTCCAGCGCGGCCCACCGTGCTCAGCTCAGCCTGCTGCCTGCCAAGACTGACTATAACCTTCGAGTTATCTGTTCCGCTCCTCGAAAATACATTCCTGCCTACTAGCTTCAGTAAACATCCCCCTCATCTGCAGAGCAAAGGGCTAACCTGTCTCCGTGCAAGTAATTCATAGCCTCTGTTACCATGCTCCCATGGAAGGCCCATGCCCCCACGCTTCTCATGCAGACACTCAGGCGCTTACACACGCACTCACAGTCAGTATAGAATAGCTTCTGCCCCAGAGACCTTTCCCTCTCGATAGTATGGTTCCCAAACATCAGATATCAGATATGATAGAAGTACAAGTTGATCTGACATGCCAGACTTCTGTCTCTTTCCGTCAGTGTAAATGTCAAGTCTCCTGCACCCTCCAGTTTCACGTCAATCACACGTCATGCAGCTGCGCGCGCATCCAAGCTTCCGATTTCTGCTGACATTGCAACATTTTCTGTTAGTGCCACCCCTTCTGTGACACCTACCTGGTGACGTTTCTAGCACACACCTCTAATTCACGCCTAGTCCACGCCTTCTGATTACGTACTAGTAAACACGTGGATACTGTTATCTTGTCTTCTCTCAGCTGTTACGCCTACTATACTGTTTTCTATGACATGAATTAAGTATATAAGCTATGTACTGTCAATAAAATGTAGCGTGCGCTCTCTATCCCTTCCTGAACCCTGTGTGGTTGCGGGAACATGATAGCCAGGTCATGACCATTCCTTTTTAAGGAATAAAATCCCTAAGAACTCTAACACCACGGACTCTGGTTCTTTCTTTCCGATTGAGTTATTATTGATTAAGTACTTACCTGCATAGAAATTATGATAGTAAATTAAAAATTTACAACAATTGGAGTGCGGCGCCTTCGACACCAACCTCAGCAAGGCGCTCTAGCAGAACGCGATGCGAGATGGTATCGAAGGCCGCAGACAGGTCTAGCAGGATCAATATGGCTGACTTTTTTTAGTCCAAAGACAGTCTTATATTGTCCACGACCTCCAGCAGGGCAGTTTCAGTGCTGTGGAACGCCCTGAAGCCGGATTGAGATGGGTCGAGGAGTTTGTTGGACTCCAGGTGGGCGATAAGCTGTTCATTAATTAGAGCCTCCATGACTTTCCCAAAGAGTGGTAAAAGGGAAATGGGTCGGTAGTTTACAAGTTGATCTGGGTCAGCCGTGGGTTTCTTTAGAATAGGCCTGATTATTGCTTCCTTCCAGTGGTCGGGGACAACACAGTGCTGTAGCGATTGATTGAAAATGTTAGTTAGGATGGGGATCAGAGCTGGGGAGATTTTAGATATAACTTGCGGAGAGGCAGGATCTCCCGGTGCCCCAGATTTAATGTTCAACAAGATTTGGTTCACCTCTTTTTCTGACAAGGGTGAAAACTGTTTTAGCGTGGCAGAGTGATTATTAAGGATGTTTTGCCTATTGACATCAAGGGTGGTGGTTTCGCCTTTTGTCGTTGACTGAGGGAACCGTTTATGAATGTCATTAACTTTCTCATGGAAGTAGGAGGCTACAGATTCCACCCAGTCCTTGGTATCAGGGGGCGCCTGCTGTGTTCCTGATGGAGTAGTGAATTCCTTAACAATGTTAAAGAGCTCTCTTTGTGAGTTGGTTGCAAGAGTAATCCTGTTGCCTAGGTAGACTTTTTTTGCCTCCGCAATGTCCTTCATATACTGCATGTACAGATGTTTAGAATGTATGGCTTCTATTCAGCAGAGAGAGCATACCTGTGACCAGAAGACAGTTACTCCACCGCCAAATCACTTTCAGTTGTTTTTTAGCAAATTTCCCAAATACATTACACTCACTTCATCTCCAATGGGAATCATCAACCAGAACTGGAACACAGTCAGCAGACTAGCCTTGGCAAGGATATGTTCCTGTGTGAGGACAACTTCATGTTTAGCGCATTCTATTCAAATGCAATTAGGCAAGACTGACACCCAGACATGGAAACCTTAGGATGATCAGATGCAGAAACTCACCAGTTTCAGCTTCTAACAGCCCAGGGGGTGATACTTGTTACTAAAATGACGGGTACCCGAACCAGTGTTTTGCTTTCAGTTGCTTTCTGAATATCCCTACTGCACTGCATCCAGTTTATCAGCCGTGGACACCAGGAATCTAAGGAACTATAGAAATCATATATATGTCTGGCACCCCTACACTCAGAAGACCCATAAGGACACAGAAGGGGGTCAGACTTTACCAGGCATACGTTCTTTTGAGATGGAAACTGAAGTGAATTATATATATTTGGAAAATAACATTGCAAAAATCTGACTCACAGCATGTTCAGTGTGCTCTTCCAGTCAGGCAGTCAAGGTAAGAGAGGTGTGGCTTTCACCAATTGATTGCTTAAGTCATGCAGAATTAGAGAATATACCAGTTTTATACCTTCACGGCATTCTGAGCTTAAAATGGACAGTGCAACTTAAAAAGTGAATCAGCAACAATTTACTGATATAGTCTAGTTTTACACAATTGACTGTAAAATTAAGCAACTAAGTCCCACAAGTACTGAACTCAAATAAAACACAAATAATTGGTATTGCCAGACACCTTACATTCAGGGCAACATTTCTTTGGTCAGAGATCCAGGCTTCGTGTTTGTCCATTTGAGAAATGCAAAAAAACATTAAGACAATTTGGTAAAGAATTAACTGCCAGATTTATCAAAGACCCGTTTTGCGAGTCTTTAATAGCGATTCATAAGGAATCGCTATTACAGACTCGCAAAACGGGATTCATGTAGGAATCGCAAAATAAAATGCGATTCCTACACATTCCTTATTTGCGATTAGCAAATTGCCAATCGCAAATAAGGAATTACTCCCCATTCATTCCTATGGGCCTTTAGGCCTTTAGGCCCATAGGAATGAATGGGGAGTTATTCCTTATAACTCCTTATAACTCCCCATTCATTCCTATGGGCCTAAAGGCCCTTAGGAATGAATGGGCCTAAAGGCCCATAGGAATGAATGGGGAGTTATTCCTTATTTGCGATTAGCAATTTGCTAATCGCAAATAAGGATGCGATTTCAAAGGTGCTAGGGGTGTCCAAAGGACACCCTGTAGCACCCCTGAAATGTAATCTACATTGGTGTTGCGCACACACATGTCCAAAGGACATGTGTGTGTGCAACATGTAACTAAGAGAAATGCATTTAAAAGCATAGAAAATAGTTTTCGCTATTTACCACGAGGTTTGACCTCGTGGTAAATAGCGGCCCGAAATTGCGAATTCGCAATTTATAAATGGTTGATGAATTGCATTTAAGGAATCTCAAATAGAGATTCCTTAAATGTAATTCCTCGCAATTTAGCGAAATCGCATTTACTGATTTTTGCATTTGGGATGATGAATCCCAAATGCAAAAATTGCATTCGCAAAGGGCCAGATTCTCAAAATCTGGCCCTTTGCGAGCGCAATTAAGCTTCATGAATCTGGCTGTATATACCGTCACATTTTTTATGATTTCTATAGACTGCAAGGAGATATTGATGGAACGTTTGCACCAAAACATATCCTAGAATGTGTTAAAAAATGTTTTGTTTGTAAGGGCGCAGAAACAGAACATTGAGAAACATGTGTTGTTAAAAAAACCTAATGATTAAAAAAAAAAAGAAAACTGTGCCACGGAGGTTCACAAGCAGTGAAAGAGTTAATGCATGCACAGGAAATAAGAATAAATGTTAATGTCAGAACTATAACCCTCATACTATAATAATTATGTGGTATTGTATTTGCTAATAAAAGAGACTGAATTAAAACGATGCAATGAGTCACCAGATTAGTAACAAGCATTCCTCCTAAGCACATATGAATAAATCATAACCAGTCAGATTCAACAGCAGCATTTACAAAAGGTCTCCATTCTTATTAAATTTGTCTTAAAGTACATTGTGACCCTTCATTGGATTATTTTCCTAACTTTAGAAATGGCAGGATAAAATACATCATTCTTCTCTGCATGGGGTATTAAAAAGTGAGAAGCGTAATCCTTCATTCTAAAAGTGTATTTGTGGTTTATCAAAATTAAACACGACCATGACATGCTTCAATTTATTACCACATTTACAAGTATCAGACAGGAGTTTCAAATAGAAAAGTCCTCAGTGAAGCAAGATTTTTGCTCAACCAAAGAAGGCTATTTTGGAGCCTTTGAGCGCCCAGAATTTCTCATCCAACCTCGAAGTTGTTTTTTCATGTGAATATTACTATTCAATTAGCTTATGGTGACTGATTGGCTTCTGGAATCGGCGAAACTGGACAACAGAACTGAGTACCCCAGAGAGTTTAGCAGTAAAGAAACTATTTCCCAATTTTTTTCAAAAATGTCATTAAAATAGGCAATTTTTTAGACTCCAGTGGCAATGAGCCCCACAAAGTGGCTCTCTGCATGAGTAAGTGGTGTTTTCTACTGCACGCTCAAAGGTTAGCTAAGATAAATAAACGAAAATGATGTTCTGTCGGTCTGAAAATAAGGTAGGAAGACATGGGTTTGAATCATGAATAGGGTCATGTAAAATTATATTTCTTTATTTGACAGAGCGGAAGCAAACGGCTGGCGATTGTTGGAGCAACTCTGCAAATTCCACTGATCCTCTTCATCCTGACACAGTAGGAAAAACGTTGTATGCAGGTGGTAACATGCGGCAAACTGTAAACCAATGGAAATCTCCATAACTGGTAGGTGGGCAGGGACATGCAAATCTTAGAAGGGACGGCCTTCAGCCAAACAAGATGGGTCTAATTACGCTGACCCATTCAGATTGGCTGATGGTAAACAATATGAATTGATGAAACAGTTTGAAAAAAAGCTGTGACAGCAGTTCCCTTTGACTGCAATAAGTGAATCAGAATTAGAGTCTGTGGTTTGACCTTTCCAATTATCTGAGAGGAGTCTGTCAACCCCTGTTTGGGAGGCCACGTGGGTAGGCAAGGGCTGCTGGGCCTCAACCGTGGGGTCGAGGTTGTTTACCACTTGATATTCTGAGGCCCTTCCTACTATGGATGTGCAAACTGGGCCAAGTACTTATCCTTCCTCGCAGGATTCCCAGGGAAGCAAGGGTAAGCAATTGCAGGCTTCTCAGCAAGAATGTTTGGGGTACTCAAGATCATTCCTCAACCATCAACCGGGGGCTTAAGAAAGTGAATATCCAGTCCTCTGCTTACTTTTGCAAGAAAGAAAAGTAACTTAATCGCACACCTGTACTAAATGGTACACATTTCAATACTAACATAGGTCAATGTCTTTAGTCACTATCTCTTGTACGTGATGCACCCACCACTGTCTGTCTCTCCCTCCCCTGGTTCTGGGGCATCCCCTCTTTCTAGAGTAAGGCTCAGATGCTGTTCAATCACCCACAATTTATGGTGCGCTCAGTCTCAAGCCTTTCCTCTTCTTGGGATGGAATACTTCCCTCAAGGACTTTTTAGGTTCACTTTACATTCTGTCAGCACTCCCATGCACTTGCTAGAGCTGTGGTGTAGGCCCACAGTGCTAGACACAGGGCCACATACAGCAGCGCACCTGCCTAATCTTTTTTTTGTGTTCATGTTAGCATGGGTGGAGAGGCTCTGCCATTGGAGTCAAGAAGAAAATGTGCTCCTGATCAGACTGTATTTATGTAAAGTCCCATAGAATCCATCCATAATTGGAAGTTGTTGGCCATTTTCAAGCAGACTGGACTAAATGTGTAGCCCCCTTCAACAGATTGAAAGATCATGCGCCTCCTGTGCCTTCAGCAATTTTCCAGTCATACAACTACAGCCCAGACAGAGCCTCGGACATTCGCCCACTTCTGCAATCATGGGCTCAATGGTTCCCACCTGAAACCAAAAGGAGAGTCAGATTAAAAAAGAGCAGAGACACTCCAAGGCGGTTCCCATCAAGCCCAATGACTGCAAGGCTCTCTCCAAAAAGTGGTGTGACACTGTGTCGAAAGCAGCGCTGAGATCCAGCAAAATGAGTGCCGCCATTTCACCCTCATCTAACCAGTGCCTTGACAATAGAAAAACATAACCGCAGTGGGGATTCACTAGAACTAAAAATTGAAGAAGTTTTACAAAACGACCATAGCTGCTTTTCAGGCTTCATGTTTACTTATTCCATTTGGAATAGTGTTTGTACAGTGGTGTCCATGCGGGTTTCTTTAGAACTTCATGGCTAGTTTCTATTTTATTAGCGACTTATCCCTACATCGTCATTCTTGAGCCCCCCCACACACTTTCCCTTGTCTATTCTATGAACCTTTCTGACTGGTATGCTCAGACTCTCATGTCATCTTTCAGTTTGTCATCTGCTTGGATAAATGACGCTCTGCTTTCTTACCTGTGCCCACTTGCATTTCCATTTAGTCACCCAGGTAAACCCAAGGATACAAATATATATTTTCCTGTTTTTCCTTTTTGTTCTAATCATTCAGTCCTAATAAACATCGTCCTGGGGTTTGTTGAAATATATTTCCTTCAGTTCTCTGTAATTGTTTACCTGCTTCTCAACAGTATTCCCCTATTTTAGCAGAATCTGATGTCAACTGATTTGGATATATTTTATTTGGGACCCTCGGGTGTAATATGTTGTATGTGGACATTTACTAGCAGTTAATGGTTATAGTAGGCCATAGTTCCATTCATCTTTGACCATCAATTCTGTCCATGGACTTCGTTAATTGATGATTTGCATATCACAGAAGTAGGATGGCCTCCATTAGTCAGCACCAGCGCCAGGGCGATCATTTGTGATTCCAGAGGTCTGCCTGGAAATTGTAGCCAAAGCAACCCAACTTTTGGAGATAATCATGCATAGATTAGTATGCTTAGGCATCTGGATTTAAGCGTTTTACTTATAATAATAGATCTTCTTAATTCCTCTCTATGGCATGGGTTTGTCCTCAGAAGTGGAAATATGGTTCTTCTTCTTATGAAAAAAAGCTAGCTGAGACCGAGCCAATTGGCCATATTTTTGGACAGTTTCTTTGCTTCATATCTGCTCAAACATTCTGAAGAAGCTTGTTAATGCTCAACTCACTTCATTTGTGGAGGCTCAGAATTTCCTTTTTTCATCCCAGTTGGGCTTCACGGCTGATCATATGACTGAATCTGCTATTTTGGGTATAACTGAACACTTGAGGTAGTGTATTGATGAGGGCAGAACAGCTACGCTCATTTTGCTAGACCTGAGTGCAGTCTTTGCTAGTGTCACACTCCATCCTGGCGGAAAGATTGCTGTAACTCGCCTTGATGATTCTGCTTTGGCTTGGCTGTTATCCTTCTTGAAAGATCGATTGTTTCAAGTGTTTTTATCTAGTGCCAGGTCAGAGGCACATGTGTTAACTTCAGGAGTCCCCCAGGGTTCTGTGTTGAGTCCTTTGTTATTTAACATCTACGTCGGACCTCTGGCGGATGTAGTTGAGAGTTGTGGCCTAACCCTGTTTACTTAAGTGCACAACTCACACATCATCTTTGCTTTGTCATCCGCACAGCATCACGAACCTTCCGAACTTAGCCTGGACTTAAGTTGCATCTCCTCATAGATGAATAACAACTCGGTCAAGCTCAATGCTTTTAAAACTGAGGTCATGATCCTGGGTAAGAACTCTACTCTTTGGAGACCTACAACATTGGTAGAATTTCTGGTAGCTCTGCCAACTCCATCTCAGAAGGCCAAATATCTGGGCTTTCTTCTGGATTATTATCTTTCGATGAAGCTGCAAGTCACTAAGGTGACTGCCACTCATTTTGCAGTGCTTAAGTGGCTGAAAAAGAACATTTAGTTGAGTCCAGCTCCTGCTCTAAGGACTGTAATTCAAGCCCTACTCTTATCTAGGTTGGATTATGGGGATCTATGACAGAATTTCGACAGACAGAATTTCGACCTACACAAATATCGGCGTAATTATATCGATAGCAAAAATATCGACGCCCTATGTACAACATGGTAAGTACCAAAATATCGAAAAAATAATATCGATGTTAAAAATATCGTTGTTAAATATATCGATTTTTTTTAAAATTTAAAATAACATAAAAAATACTGTAAATAATACCAATTAATTATTTAAACATATTTAAATATATGTAATAATGGTAAAAAAAATTAATAATACATATTTAATTTAAAAAATAATAATTAAAAATAATATATGATATATACTTACTTAACAATAATTACTATTCCCACTCCAGTGGGTGCAACCGTAGGGAAAACTGACCCTGAACCCTAAAAATACCCCTTTACCCAAAAACCTAAAACTGACCCTGAACCCTAAAAATACCCCTTTACCCAAAAACTGAAAACTGACCCTGAACCCTAAAAATACCCCTTTACCCAAAAACTGAAAACTGACCCTGAACCCAAAAAATACCCCTTTACCCAAAAACTGAAAACTGACCCTGAACCCTAAAAATACCCCTTTACCCAAAAACTGAAAACTGACCCTGAACCCTAAAAATACCCCTTTACCCAAAAACTGAAAACTGACCCTGAACCCTAAAAATACCCCTTTACCCAAAAACTGAAAACTGAACCTGAACCCTAAAAATACCCCTTTACCCAAAAACTAAAAACTGACCCTGAACCCTAAAAATACCCCTTTACCCAAAAACTGAAAACTGACCCTGAACCCCAAAAATACCCCTTTACCCAAAAACTGAAAACTGACCCTGAACCCTAAAAATACCCCTTTACCCAAAAACTGAAAACTGACCCTTAACCCTAAAAATACCCCTTTACCCAAAAACTGAAAACTGACCCTGAACCCTAAAAATACCCCTTTACCCAAAAACCAAAACTGACCCAGAACACTAAAAATACCCCTTTACCCAAAAACCCAAACTGACCCTGAACACTAAAAATACTCCTTTACCCAAAATTAATTAATATTACAATTAAATTACTTCCCACCCTATTCCCCTATAAACCCACAACCCGCTCCAGTAGTAAAACATATAATTTAGTTAAAAATAAACATAAATTATCAATTAATTATTCTATTAATCAATTAAAATAATTCATTGCCAATTAATATTTAATAGCAAAATAAATTAATCATTAAAAAATAATTATTTAATTACAAATAAATTACTTCCCACCCTATTCCCCTATAAACCCACAACCCGCTCCAGTAGTAAAACATATAATTTAATTAAAAAAATACATAAATTATCAATTAATTAATCAATTAATCAATTACAATAATTCATTGCCAATTAATATTGAATTGAAAAATAAATTAATCATTGAAAAATAATTATTTAATTACAAATAAATTACTTCCCACCCTATTCCCCTACAAACCCACAACCCGCTCCAGTAGTAAAACATATAATTTACTTTAAAATATACATAGATTATCAATTAATTAATCAATTAATCAATTAAAATAATTAATTGCCAATTAATATTTAATTGCAAAATAAATTAATCATTAAAAAATAACTATTTAATTACAAATAAATTACTTCCCACCCTATTCCCCTAAAAACCCACAACCCGCTCTGGTAGTAAAGCATATTATTTACTTTTATATATTTTTTATTTATAAAAACATATTAAACACATATTATAACAATTAATTTAAATACTTAACTAAAATTTCTAACACATATTAGTAAATCGAAATTACTTACATCGATATATATGCTATCGATATAAGTAATTTCGATATTACTTACCTTAGGGTCGATATTCTGGCCATCGATATTCTGGACATCGATATTCTTTCCCATCGATATTAGCAACTCGATATAAGTGTAAGTCGAAATTAAAAAATCGATATTTTGACTGTTTACCGATTATGGCAACGTGCTATATATAGGTATCAATAAAGACACAATGTGTTGACTACAGATTGTGCAGAACGCAAATGCTAGGCTTCTTTACCAGCTTCCTTGGTCTCTCATCTTTTTGTGCACTGCACTGACTCATGATTTCTAAGCACATTAACTTTAAAGCTTTATGCTATATGTTCAAGGCTAAAGCTGGACTTGGTCCAAGGTACCTGCAGGACTTGGTTGTGCCTTATCACCCCCCTCGATCTCTGCGATCAGTGAACTGTGCTTTGTTTAATGTGCTTAGGTTCCCCCTAGTTCACATGAATGGATGCTCCTTTGCATGTTTATGCCTGAAACTCTGGAATTCTTTTCCAGAGTCGCTGACAATTAGTGTCTCACTTCTTGCTTTCCAGATAGTCTGAAGACCTGGTTCTTATAGTTTGTTGTTCCTGAGTGCCCTCTTACATGCTCTTCACTGGGAGATCCAATTGGGGTAGCTGTGCGCAATATACATTTTAAAAACATAAATTTAATTAACATACTATAACATAACATAGAATAGGAACTGCTATAGTGACAGCTCATAGTGAGCCTTATTTCATCAAATGTTTAATTATACTCTTATAGCCCGCCGGAGAAGGCTATACCGGCTATTAAAGGCCCTCTCCAGCGTTTAAGAGTTTAACAAGGGAGAGGAACTTTAATAGCCGATATAGCCCAGCTATGAAGGCTACGAAGGGCTATAAGGCTATTAGAACATTCTGCAACTAGAGGTCAGAATGCTCTAAAAAAAGAACAAAGCCTTTTGGGAGCGTGAGGGGATTGGAATCCCCTCAGGCTCCCTGAAGCCTTTGTTCACAGCCAGAGCTGTGAACAAAGAAACATTAGAATGTTGGAGCTCCAGGCTTATACCAGCCATTATAAGCCTGGAGCATTACATTGTTTTCAATCAATCAATCAATCAGTGACACTTATAAAGCGCGCTACATACCCGTAGGGTCTCAAGGCGCTGGGGGGGGGGGGGGGGGGGGAAGCCGCTACTGCTCGAACAGCCAGGTCTTCAGCTTCTTCCTGAAGGAGAGGTGGTCTTGGGTCAGGCGCAGGTCGGGAGGGAGGGAGTTCCAGGTCTTGGCGGCCAGGTAGGAGAAGGACCTTCCTCCTGTAGTCGCTCTTCGGATGCGGGGGACGGCGGCGAGGGTGTGGTTGGCTGATCGGAGGTGGCGTTTGGGAGCGTAGAAGTTGACTCGGCTGTTGAGGTAGCTCGGGCCTTGGTCGTGTAGGGCTTTGTGTGCGTGGGTGTGGAGGCGGAAGGTGATTCTTTTGTTGACGGGGAGCCAGTGAAGGTCTCTCAGATGTCCGGAGATGTGGCTAGTTCGTGGGATGTCGAGGATGAGTCTGGCTGAGGCGTTCTGGATCCGCTGGAGTCTCTTCTGGAGCTTGGCGGTGGTACCGGCGTAGAGGGCGTTGCCGTAGTCCAGTCGGCTGGTGACGAGGGCCTGGGTGACGGTCTTCCTGGTCTCGGTGGGGATCCACCAGAAGATCTTCCGTAGCATGCGTAGGATGTTGAAGCATGCCGAGGAGACGTTGTTGACTTGCCAGACGTTGTTGACTTTCAATGGAGCTCCCAACATTTCAATGTTCTAATCGTTCATATATAAGACTAGATTTGTGCACCAGGCAGCAGCTAATCCTCTTCTGTCTTCCTCTTTCTCTATTGTGTCTAATTCGAGATAGCACCAAATGTTCAAATCATTATGACAGAGTACTGTGTTGAAAATGTTTGTGGTAGTTCGTATCCATCGTTCCTGCATCTTTTTAATCAGGTGTATGCTCCCTATGATCATCTTTTGCCTCAACCTGAATATTTTCTTCATTTCTTTATTCCCATGATACTCACTTAGAATCTGTTTTATCTGTTAGAATTTGGTGCTGGTACCAGATGCTGTAGCTGGGCAGATGGATACTATACTACCCTTTGAGGTCTGGGAGAGTTAGACTTTTTTTGTGTGCAACTATTTTAATATTTACCGTCTTATCCTCAGTTTACCTCCCTCACTTCTGCCAGCACCAGCAGTGGTGGTATTGATCTTTGCTGTCACTTCAAGGTAGCACAACATTCCATGCATCGGTTTTCCACCCAGCAGACTCAGTCTTTATCCAACCACCGACCTTATGTTTGTTCCAAGAGAGGGGGGCATCACCATAATCAGAACTCCATTGTTATGTGCTAAGTTCCAGGTCCAGAATACGTGCTGCACTAGATCCCACTGCACCTGGTCGCCATCTAATCTCACCATGTGCCCAGGCCTTCTTGTCGGATCATATATGTGGCAGGCGACCAAACTCATCTCATGCAGTTTCTGTGTTCAACAAAGGAGCTTGCACTAATGTCATGGTGGCAAGATGCTGTAGTATGCACTCTTAGGGCTGAATCTCTTTAAAACTATGTTCGCTCTACTATGTGATCAGCAACGACCCTGACATAGTTTATTCAATCAAACAAACTGTGATACAACTGCACTCTTTTAACTAAAAAAAGCATGCCTTTTTAGGTTGAACTGAAATGAAAGGGAAAAAAGATATATCAAAAACATAACCTTGGATTTTTCTGCACAAAGGAAATAAAAATCTCTGGCAGGAGGAAATCTAAGTTAAAAAATATCTTCATCCTACAACTGCCATTCCGCTAAATGCCCCACAGAAACAGTACAAAGCTGGCTACCCTAACCATCAAACTGGCAAAGTCCATAATCTGCTAGGCTGTAATAATAGCCAAGAGCTGGATCGACAACACATTTAGAGTACCAATTGGCCTAAACAAATGACTAGGGATTGGATATGCACTGAATTGAGGTGTAGCATGTTAGAAAGTCATCATTTAGCTCTGTTCACTCCCATTTTGTGCTGGGTAATACTGGTGATAACTGACTCTGACTGGCCATGGGCCAGTGCTATGTTTTAAAAGGTACATGTAATAGGGTACATTTACAATTGACAGTGACAGACTGTTTCAGTCCCTAGTAGATAAAAGGGCCAGGGTGTGCAATCTACATATAAGTCCCTAGTATATAACTGGGCATGGAAGTTTAGAGGCCCAGCAGATTTCCTTCTCTTGCATGTGGGCACTGCTGAATGCCTGTTGTCATTTTAAATGCAGCCTGGCTTTGCAGATTGGCTTTAAAAGTAAATTGTATTCAAGTTCGACTTTGGTGGTATGGGCACTTTAAAAGTGATACTCTATCTTTTTTGTACACATTAGGCACCCCTAGAGTCTCCCCTAGGTGCCCCAGGGTTGGGGACCTGGTAACTATAAGTGTTGGGATATATAATTATATGTAGTCATGATTGGCCCACTATGTACCATATAACTTTATATGCTTATAAATAACCATATAGTATCACGCAATATATGTATGCTTTACTATTGATTCATGTAGGCCCATTTAGATCTATTAATATAACTCTGGACATCTTGTTTAGTTTCCCCGTGTTCATGTATTGCTTCCCAGAAGTAACGTGAGTTAGTTCTTGGTACGAAACCATGTTGACTTGCTTAGCCTGCGTCTCTGATCTTTTGTGTGTAGCTCAAGGAAACTCAAAGTCACACCTGCCCCTCTTGTGGGATGCGTGCATTCTAGCAGAGCCCGTTCCTGTACTCCCCGGGCTCTGGATAGACAAGAGGGCACCTCACCGACCTGCCCCCGGACTAGCTCTGGCTTAGCTACTAGCAATCAATGGTGCCTTATATGGGTCTTCCTGCTGGCTCACTGACAACTTGTATTTTTCCTTGTAGGGTGTTAACCTGAATGTGTGAAAACGTATATATGCTTTGTATCACTTGTATTTAGCCAGTCTCCTCTGCGCACCTCCGTGGGTCATGTAGACCGAGGCACCCCTGACAGGGTTTGCTTTTGATTGAATAAACGATTGGACCTTCTCCATTGCCGACTGCCTTATTATTCTTTTATGTTATGTATGGGCTATTGGTAAGTATAGTCCAGTCTTGCAAAATTTGAATCCTTCAGTTGGCGGCTTCACCGGGACTCCGCAATAGGGTCGTCCCCTCCTGTAAACAGGAGCAGAAGGAACAGGGAGGAGGTCTGGCCGAGTGGGTGGACAAACAGAATTTTGATCCGAAACACCCGCCTGTGGTATGACAACTGGAGATTCCGCCCTCGAGCCCAGTATCACTCCCAGCTGCTGAAGACCCTACGCCGGAGTCCTACGGGCTTAACCCGAGAGAAGTACAGGCTGTGTCGGCCTGTCTAGAAGTCGACATTGGAGAATTTGTTATCGGCCTGAGTGCACCAGGTGAGTGAGCTATCTGATTATACTAGGAAACGACGCTTGGAAGAAGTGTTCGCTTGGTAATAGCAGTCTGCTTTTTGATGGTGGCCGGGGAAGCCGGTCCAAAAAGGGAATCAGGGGGGTCTGACGTTGCAGCGCAGGGGCTGCACGGGTAGACTCCTTGTGTATTTGTTTGGTGAATATTGGAGATAGCACTTGGTGCCCTCGCAGAGTACGGAGTGCTCGCCCGGCCAAGTTCACTCCGGGGAAACCTGGGGAGCAACTGGGTAAGCTAGGGTTCTGGGGCTTCGTGCCACGAAGCCCGGCACAACCAGAGCAGACCGGGGGATGACCTGAGAGTGAGTTTGTGATCCAAGTGATATCAGACAGGTCTACGGACTGTCTTTTGTGGGGCTGAATTTCGGATTGGTCTGGAATTCTTTTGAATTGATTCCCCGAACAGGAGTCGACAGGCTCTGTTAATTTTTGAAGACATGTTGTTTGCATTGAATTTGTATTGAGCTCATTTTTACCCTGACGCGCTTTACAGCACTTTATGTGGTTGAAAAATATGAGGAGTGTGGGAGAGTGAATGGTGAAGAGGGCGCGCCCGCATGCAAGGAATGTTTGAAAATTTGTAAATAAGAATTGTAACATTATTGTTGTTATGCCTTGTTTTAGTAAAATATGTTTTGGGTGCTGCTGTCGGAGAGGTGCTCGACTAGAAGAAAGACAGCCCGCCCCTCCCGAAGGAAGCCCCAGTTTCGATATGTATTTCAAACACGGTCTTACACCGATCCTGTTTAATACCCTATGGCATAAATATACGAACGACAATGCTGACTTGCAATGGTCTCTAACGGGGTCATTCGACGAGAAAAAGATTAATTTTCTCCAAAATAAAATGTTTATGAAGAAAAGTCGCCAGTCGATGTTTGACTCCTTGAACCTATGGTTGAAGGAGGTAAAACGTCGACGGATAAGGGAAGAGAAATTGGGGAAGATTAAATCAGGACAGACTGTTACTCAGAAAGCCATAGCTTATGATAAAGGGAAGGTGGAGGAAAATATTGCACAAATGGACAGTCACCTCCACTCCCATCTGGAGTACCATGAAAGATTTTGAACACGTTGCACAGCAACTAGCTCTAGAGAACATGGCGATTCGATTAATTTTGCTATGGGAACAGTATTTCGAGAAAGGACTCCCTCCTCAAATACCGAGGGATATCCGAGATCGAGCCCATAAGTTCCAATTGCAGGCTGATGAAGTATATCAGAATGTGGCAACTCTCCTACATTATCGTGAACGGATGCATAGAAAATGCGCCGACTGAGGAGCTCAGCACCCCATGAGAGAAGTACATCCCCTCTTTTTCCCTGAATTGCTGAAGTGCGGGATCATAATAATGTAGTGACACGAGCTCGAGGAGACGCAAGACTTCAGGAACAATGGGTTTATACCCCTTGGAAGCAAAGCAAGGTCCTCACTTTAAAGCCTCAACTTCCTGACCCTCGAAAACCCCACTGCTTATTATAAGGAGTTGACAGAAGCTGCTAATTCAGCCATTATGACGATACCTGATATCGAACTATTCTTTGGGCTCCTAATTCCAGTGGATATTTGGAGACAAATACATGACACAGGTCATGTTCCCTAGCTGGGAGGAACATGGAACCAACTAAAAACTTGAGATAAGGAACGTAAACCTGTAGAGAAACCCCGAGATGAAGTTTTGGCAGTACCAGATAAAATTATTACATATATGCAGACCCTCCTCCCTCCTAGAAAAATAGATTGGGTTAAATTAACGGCTTGTAAACAAAAGAAGTATGAGAGTGTTTCAGATTTCTTCACCAGGTTCGAGAAAACGTTCATAGATTTTAGTGGACAGGACCTATCTGCAGATGGGGGGATACGATTGTTTGTGAACAGAGTTTTTACGAATTTGCTTCTGGAAATTATGTCTCGTCTACAAGCAGCCGAGAGTACGTGGACTACGGCCACCCCGTCCGTGATCCTCAGTATGGCTCAGTATTATGAGCATCGAGAAAATGAAAGCAAGGAAAAGACCAAAAAGAAAACAAAAAGATTTGAAGACTAGAGTTCTGTTACAGCAAGTTAGTAGAGGACAGAATGCAGGATGTGGTGGGCGTGGTTCCTCCCAAAGGGGTGTAGCTGCAAGTAGAGGAAGAGGAGGTCCCCCAAATACCGGCATTAATCAATGCTCGTATTGTAAACAGGAGGGGCACTGGAGGGCGGGCTGTCCTCTGTTGTTGGCCAGAAATGGCCCCAGTAGGGGACGAGGACGGGGCCGGGGAAATATGGATCGAAATAGTATGCGACGAGAGAAGGAGGATTCTCGAAAAAACTATTTTGATAACCCACAAAATAGGCAGTACTATAACTAGAATTATAGAGAGGACGGGTATGATGGACAAGACTATGCATGAGACAGCCAAGGACAGAGAGGGGGCCACATGACAGTACCAGTTGACCAAGAGAGACCTTATGTACATGGGGAACTGTTGGGTGCATCGGGAAAATTCCTATTGGATACTGGAGCAATGAATAGTTCAGTTGCTCGTACAATGTCCCAGGGGCTGCTCTGTCTGGCCAAAATAACGCATTGGTAGGTTTCTCTGGAATACCTGTGGTAAGCCCCGTTTCTAAGCCTTTGCCTTTCACTGTAGGTCCTATCTCTATAGAGTCACCCTTTCTGTTGACATCAAATTGTGGGGAGAACCTTTTGGGTTTGGATATTTTGAAGAACTTACATGCTCGGATTTATTGTTCACCGGATGGTGTGTATTTGACAATGCAGTAACCTTCCTTGACGGACGCTCAATATTTAGCAAAAAGTGAACACCTTCCCCCCGAATTTTCTACAATTCCTCAGACATTGTGGGCTACAGGAGACACTGATGTTGCTCTGTTAAAGATAGCCCGTGTCCATCACTTTGAAACCTAATGCGCAGCTGCCTCGCATTCCACAGTATAAACTTTCACCAGAAGGTGAACGGGCTATGTTACATATTATTTGCGACCTTATACAGAAGGGGGTAGTGGAAGAAACAGCGGCAAATACTTGTAATAGCCCGATTTTACCGATTTTGAAGAAAGCCCCAGTTGATGGTGCCCCAGATTATAAGGACACATATCGTTTTGTGATTGACCTTCGAGAGGTTAATAAAATAGTGGTTCTGCAATATCTAGTGGTACTCGATATAACTGCTATTTTGACTATGATTCCTCCCACAGCTCAGTACTTCTCTGTGATAGATTTGAAGAATGCCTTTTTTAGCATCCCGATTCATCCTGATAGCAGGCATATCTTCGGATTCTCATTGGCTTGCCGAAGTTTTAGATTTACACGCGCCCCCCAAGGCTATACCGAAAGTCCTAGCATTTATAGCCAAGCCTTAAAGGCAGTTCTTGATGAATTAATTTTCTTCAGTGGCCTCTGATACTAAGGAGGGATTCAAAGAGGCTACGGTAAAATTGTTACACCATTTGGCTAAGAAAGGAAATAAAGTGTCCCTTTCTAAATTCCAATATTGTCGACAGGAAGTGACCTACTTAGGCCATTTCCTGTCGAAAGCGGGGAGGCGATTAACTCATGAACGAATATCTGTTATAACTAACATGTCTGTACCTCGTACTCAGCGTGATGTTCGTGCTTTTCTTGGAATAACCTCTTACTGTCGTCAATGGATTCCTAACTATTCACTTCTCTCTATACCCTTGTTGCATTTGACAACCAAAGATGTGCATGAACCCCTGCCCTGGACGGATGAATGTCAAGAAGCCTTTGAATCTTTAAAATCTGCTCTTTGCTCTGCACCTGTGTTGGGAATTCCAGATTACCTGAAGCCTTTTTCACTTTATGTGCACGAGGTAGATGGGTGTTCTTTGTCAGTGTTAACTCAGACTTTTGGAGGAAAACAGAGGCCCTGTGCATTTTTCTCTTCGGTTTTAGATATTGTTGCTCGAGCCCTCCCAAGTTGCCTGAGGGCCACTGCTGCAGTAGCACTGGCCATCCGACAATCAGAAGGAATAATCCTGAACACTGACCTCACAGTCATGGTACCGCATGCTGTGGATATCCTTTTAAATCAAACTGAGACCCAGCACCTGACGAGTGCTAGATTGACAGGATATGAGCTGACACTGTTTGCCCCTCATATTACTATTAAAAGATGTACTTCTTTGAACCCGCCACGCTATTGCCTCTCCCCGAGAAAGATAAAAGAGTTGATGTCCATGATTGTGTATTTAGAACGGAAGAAGAAACAAAGGGGCGTGTAGATCTAACTGATACTCCTTTACTTGAACCTGAGGGGGAATTGTATGTGGATGGCTCTTGTTTTAAGCTACCAGATGGCACTGCAACAGCTGCATATGCCATTACAACTTTGGAGACAGTAGTGGAAACCGCAAGAATTTCACACCACTCAGCCCAATCAGCTGAACTAATAGCCTTTCTAAGAGCTTGTGAATTGAGTGAAGGTCTGAGAGTGAATATTTTTACAGACAGCCAATACGCCTTTGGCGTTGCCCATAGTTTTGGGAGGCTGTGGAGGGAGAGGGGTTTCTTTACTACGCATGGCCAGAAAATTCAACATGGTCCTTTGATTGATCGATTACTATTTGCTCTGACATTACCAAAGAAGTCGGCCATTAATAAGTGCAGTGCCCACAAGAAAGTTGTAGATTCTATTGGAAAGGGAAACGCCTTTGCCGACTCAGTAGCAAAAGAAACAGCTCAGGCTAAAGGAAGTCCCATGTTTCCTAGTACATCTGCCCGATGGACCACCGAAACATCCCTTTTTGATAATACCATTGAAAGTGTGAAAGAGTTACAGAAAGAAGCGACGATGGAAGAGATGCAGAGGTGGGAATGGGAGATTGGGAAATTAGATAAGAATGAATGTTGGATAGACCGATCTGAGAAACAGCGATGGTTGCTCCCTAATGCATTAGTATATGCAGTAGTAACATGGCGCATGGCCCGGCCCACATAAGTGCAAAAGGAATTAGTGCAGTATTAGACCCAGTATGGTATAATCCGAACATTTCCAAAATAGCAGCACACATTGTCAAATATTGCCCGGTGTGTTTACGGCATAATCCTGGAGGTAGAGAATCTGTTTTGAGTGGCAATTTTGCTCCGCCATCCTTGCCCTTTGAAGTCATACAGATGGACTACATACAAATGGAACGTGTGAATAATTTAAAGTACGTATTGGAGGTGGTGTGTGCTTTTAGTAAATGGGTCGAAGCCTACCCCACCAAAGATACCACTGCAGTTGCTACTGCAAAGGTTTTAATCAAGGAATATTTCCCCCGATATTGTCTGCCCCGAATTATCTGGTCAGACAACGAGCCCCATTTTAATGCCTAGCTTGTACAAAGTGTTTGTGATGGATTAAAAATAAGACAGAAATTCCATGCTGCTAGGCATCCGAAGTCAGCGGGCCTGGTTGAAAAATATAATGGGACCTTGAAGCTAAAGATGGCCAAAATCTGTGCAGACACCGGATTGAAGTGGCCTGATGCCCTCCCATTGGCCTTATTGTCCCTTCGAACGACCCCTCATACTAGAACCGGTCTGTCTCCTTATGAGGTAATTTTTGGACGACCTGCAAATGTATGGGTACTCCCTAGGCCCAGATCGTTTAGGGATATTGATTACCCGTTGATGACTGATTACCTGTATGCCTTGACTAAAGATCTGCGTTCTATTCATCAACAGGTATCGGACACATTGCAGCCACTACCAGAGGGTCCTGGACATCGTTTGGAGCCCAGCCAGTGGGTATTGGTGAAGAACTACCAGCGGACATCGAGTTTGGAGCCCAGGTGGTCCGAGCCCTAACAGATCATCTTGGTTACGAGGACGGCGGTGAAGGTGCATGGCCGGAAACACTGGATCCATGTCAGCCATTTGAAGCGCCTGCCACTGCCCTTGCCTTCTGATCGGCAGAACAAAGACCGAGTGCCGAGTCATGAAGGAGAGCTGATTAAAAGCTTTGTCCCCTTTTTGGATGCTCATGAAATCGGGCAATCAAGTGAAGTGCTGCCTGAAGGGGAAGGTGAGACAGCTCAGTCAGAAGCAACTGCCTGTCCCGAGGCATGGCAAGGGGTGACCAAGTCTGTTACCCATGCTGCTGAATTATTATCTGACCAGGAGCAACCTGGCAGTTGTCGATACGATCTGCGGCCCCGAAAACAGCGCAGTACCCCACTCTCTAATGGAAGAAAGTAGACCAAGACTTTGTGTTGAAAAACCTTGAATAGAGTGATTGGGGTACTGAGCGAGACACTGGACTGAACTCGCAGAGAGCTTGGAACATTGTGTCAATAAGGCTCTGTTCAGAAAGAAAGACTGAGTTAAGGGCTGCGATCGTACCTTTGGAATCTGAAAGTTTGCTTTTCCTTTGTTGAACGATAGGGGTCTGCCTGTGAGGCCCTAAAACGGACACAGGGAGAAGATACCTTGGTGGGAAGAAGAAACCCTCTGGTGGTGTGCGTACTTTGTGGATACAAAGATTAGTTTTGGACTTTTAGCAAGGGAACGAGATAGATGTGGACTTATAGAGAGTATGTTTCCTTTTGCTCGATTTATGATGGAAGATGAACGACCACTTGCCCCTCTGCGTTATATTAATAATATGCAACTGTTTTCCGGATGGCGCACCAGAGTGAAGGTAGCATTTGTTGCTTTTATTGTCATAATTACTGTAACAATGATGTGTGTGTTTATATACTTGGAATTTCAACATCCAGTGCAGAAATTGTTGAGAACTACCCCTGCTCCAGAAGAACATCTCTTTTGTTCTCTGCCTCCGCATAAGGCTAGGCATAGGGAAACTTATTCAAAGAATGTTTTTATTGAAATGTTGCATCAGACCCACAGTACCACAAACAAAACGAATTGTTGGGTTTGTGGATTGTTACCGTCAGTCATGCATCAGCATGAGTTATTCATCTCCCTTCCTTTATCCTATTTAGCTAGCTGTGAAGCATGGTGGCAATTGTTATCGTTAATGTATTCACACTATGTTGCAAATCCTAAAATATATTCTGAAAGGGATTATGAAGCCATTTTGAAATATATAGAGCGACACCAAGGTTTTGATGCTGAAGGGGATGGAGGTCAGGGTTCTTTAGATCCAAATGCCTGTATGAACGTATATACTGATTCCAAAAATGACACCTGGTTGAAGGAAGAAATGCAGGATTTTGAACTTTTTAATTCTACTCTGTATTTCCAGCATTTCAAGGAATGCAATGTTACAAATGATAAAGCTCTGCCAATCCCCATAATAAATGCTACCTCCCTGTTCTGTATAAGGGGACTAGGTCACATTAGGGTAGGGAGTAGCACTTGTAATTATACTTATACGCTGCAGACCGATAGTTCTCCCCCGATGATCACCCCCCTAATGTATATTTTGTGTGCGGGGAAAATGCTTATACTTGGCTTCCTCTGGGATGGGCAGGACGATGTTATCTTTCCTTTCTCTATCCCCCTGTGTATATTGCCCCTTCTGATTACCATAGGACTCATTGGTTAGTAAAGAGAGAGGTAGAATCTAATCGGACTATTAGGAGTTACGATACCGATAGTACTGATCAGTCAGATACCTCGCTACAGCAGTTTGAAGACATTTGAAAGGGTCTAGTTCCATTCTGGGGTCCGATTTTTAATAGTCGAAACATAAGACGCTTGTCTAGAATAGTAGAAAATGTGGTTCAGACCACGACGGAAATATTGACCAACCTTACCGTTGAACTTCAGGCTACAAGGCTTGTTTCTCTTCAAAATCGGAAGGTGTTAGACGTCACCTTAGCAGATAGGGGTGGAGCCTGCAGTGTGATCGACAGCTCTTGTTGCGTTTTTATTCCCGATTCGGCCCCTACCATCTTCCCGCGATTAAGAAGCTACATCGATTAGCCAGCGAGATTCATGAAGAGAACGGCTCTTGGTCCATCAGTGGATGGTTCTGGGGCCTCCTGGCTACCTGGGGTTGGAAGATATTCATGATCTTAGCAGGAGCCTTTGGGGTTATTTTTACATGCTGTTTATGCCTTCAATGTGGCCCAGCATGTTGCACTTTCTGTGCAACCAGGATAACGTCTGATCTGATCTTTTCCCGGCAGAAAAACATTGAGAAACAAATGATTCAGAAAGAAGTAACAGACCTCATGCAGATCGATGAGGGGGTATTTGTGTATTGAAATAGTTATATTGGCCATAGTGGGCCAACAGGGCCGTCTGTTCGGATATAAAATTATATGTATTCATGATTGGCCCACTATGTACCATATAACTTTATATGCTTATGAATAACCATATAGTATCACGCAATATATGTATGCTTTACGATTGATTCATGTAGGACCATTTAGATCTATTAATATAACTCTGGACATCTTGTTTCGTTTCCCCGTGTTCATGTATTGCTTCCCAGAAGTCACGTGAGTTAGTTCTTGGTACGAAACCATGTTGACTTGCTTAGCCTGCGTCTCTGATCTTTTGTGTGTAGCTCAGGGAAACCCAAGGTCACCCCTGCCCCTCTTGTGGGATGCGTGCATTCTAGCAGAGCCTGTTCCTGTACTCCCCGCGCTCTAGATAGACAAGAGGGCACCTCACCGACCTGCCCCCGGAATAGCTCCGGCTTAGCTACTAGCATTCAATGGTGCCTTATATGGGTCTTCCTGATGGCTCACTGACAACTTGTATTTTTCCTTGTAGGGTGTTAACCTGAATGTGTGAAAACGTATATATGCTTTGTATCACTTGTATTTAGCCAGTCTCCTCTGCGCACCTCCGTGGGTCATGTAGACCGAGGCTCCCCTGACTGGTTTTGCATTTGATTGAATAAACGATTCGACCTTCTCCATTGCCGAATGCCTTCTTATTCTTTTATGTTATGTATGGGCTATTGGTAAGTATAGTCCGGTCTTGCAAAATTTGAATCCTTCAATAAGTAGGGACCTTATACAAGCTGTTTTATATGCCCTGGTGAGGAAAAAATGCTCATTTTATTTTTCCCCATTGTGGATACTAAGCTTCATTGGCTAACATTGCAATATTTTACTTAAATATAACTATTGCTAGGAAAGGATAAAATATCACTCAACAACTCTAAAGATTGATATTAATAAAATCAACACGTTGCCACAGAAGTGAAGTTATGGAACTTTCTCTTCTGTAAGCCAGATGCCAGCCTTCTGTTGGTCGCTGGTGATTGATCAGCCTTAACTCGCTTAGCCAGGCTGCTTTGTTTAGGTGATAAGTAGCCTGGCCGGAGTAGAGGTTATCTGATGGAGAGAGCTCTGAAGTGGAGGAGGATGTGTCATGCAGAGGGGGCTGGGTGAAACAGCATTCGGTACCCTGGGAGGGACATTTTTTTCTTGGGACATCTATACCACAAATTGTACCAAACCCATGACAAACTATGCACAGGTCACTGTAACTGTGACATGACTCTGAGAGCACACTCAGAAAGTGGAAACAGATACTTGTTCGGAGAAGAAAATGATTGGAGCAGTAAATCAAAGCAGAAAAAATTGAAGTTTTAGGCTCTCAATTACTAGCCTATGACGCAGTGCAGCACAGCACATCACCTTGCTGTGCTGCACTGTGTGAAAGGAAAAGGGCAGGACTGCGCCGTATTTAAGTCAATACTGCACATTCCTGCCCTTTCCCTTGCGCTGGCACCCTTTTGGCAGCCTAGCACCAATGCAGGCACCCTTGCATGGTGCAAGGGTGCCTGAGTCAGATGCAGGATTGTTTTTGTGGAGGTAGGGATTCCTTCCTGCACAAAAATAGTCCTTGGAGGCACACTCCTCTTTCTTTCTGTGCTGCAAAATGCCCACATAGAAAGAGGAAGAAACAAGGAAATATAAAGATATTTCTCCTCATTACACCTTGCCTAGGACGGTGTAATTTTTAGGCCCATTCCCAGTTTACAAGCACTGGTAAATCTGGGAATGCATCAAAAGCCATGAAATGCCTTCTCAGGGTATAGTAACGCAATGCAATGATTTGTGCTGCGCTGCGTTACTCCAGGTCTGGTCCTCTAATTTGGAGATTTTAAATATTCAGATCACCCCATGTTCATGGTCAGACCATTTCCTTATATCTTTTTCCATTCCCATTTCCCCCCCCCCGGTCAAAACCCCCCACTCAGGGATGATCAAGGCAAGGAACTGAAGTAGGGTAAACACTACCGAACTCTGCTCCTTCCTAGCCACCTCTAAACCTCCCAGGCGCCCTTCTCACGACCCCCAGCTTTCCCCTCATATTGAGGCGGAGAACCTCAATGCCTGGCTGGCCGCTGGCAGGGACACTCTGGCCCCACTTAGGAAGATAAATCAAAAAAGACCCCATGACGCACAACGTTGGTTCACCACTAAGAGCGTAAATGGATCAGAAGTACTGCCCTATACTGAAATCCATCTTTGTAAGAGCCCTGAATGAATATAAAGCCGACATATTGAAAGCCAAGACTGACTACTTTTCGCATAAAATCCTCAGCTCTGGTAATAAAGCGAAGGAGATCTTTTCCATTGTGGACGAGCTCGTCAAACCTGATCGGATAACTACCAAACCAGCCCCGTCCCAACAACTTTGTGACTCTCTCAGCACATACTTTTCTGAAAAAATTGCCACAATTAAAGCTAGCATCCCAAAATATTTATCCCCCCCGGAACCCACGCAAAGATCTCCTAATCGCTCATCCTTTGATTCCTTTCCTCCCATTACTCAAGACATTTTTTTTCTCTCCTCAAAAAAATTCGTTCGGGCTCACCCTCAGATTGCTGCCCCCTCACATTGCCCGTGAGATCTTCCTTCAGTTCCCCGATATCCTGCTGTCTCTTCTCAATAGTTCCCTTTCCTCAGGCATAGTTCACAATTGCTTTAAAATGTCAGAGGTGCGACCTATTCTAAAAAAAAACAGACGCAGACCCCACTGTTCCCAGTAATTTTCGAACCATCTTGCTGCTGCCTTTCTTGGGCAAAATCCTTGAGGCCTATGTTACTAGCTGCCTCAGCACATTCATTGAACACTCACACTATCTGGACCCCCACCAGGCGGGGTTTAGACCCGAACACTCCACTGAATCCATTTTGCTAGCCGTCCATGACGAGCTGAGACGAGGCGCTGACCAAAACATCTCACAGGCGCTCATCCTCCTGGATTTGTCGGCCGCCTTCGACACGGTCGACCATAATCTTCTGGTCGATCGTGTCAAAGACGCCGGCATCCATGGTATCCCCTTAAAATTGATTGCCTCCTTCCTCAGCAATCGTCATCAAGCTATACGACTATCCAACCTTGTATCAGAAAACAAGGAACTCACCTGCGGGGTCCCGCAGGGCTCCTCCCTCTCCCCCCTCCTATATAATCTTTACATCCGGCCACTTATATTGGATCTAATGAAGAGGGACGTAGTCATCTTCAATTATGCTGATGATATTCAGCTTGTTTTCAACATTGACACCTGTCCCTGTCCCCTTGCAATTGAATCCTTTCAGTCCAACATGGTATTCATTTGTTCATGGATGAACACAAGTCGACTTAAATTAAATCCAGACAAGACTGAGCTTGTTCTAACCAGGCCCTCCCTCAACCCCTGGAACCCCAGTTTCTGGCCACCCATCCTGGGCCCTCCACCTACCCCCTCCGGAGCAGTCAAGAGCCTTGGAGTTACCATCAGCAGCGACCTTACCCTTAAGCCTCAAGTAAATGCTGTGGTCTCTTCTTGTTTCTTTCATCTGCGCAGGATCCGTAAAATCAGCAAGTTTCTGTCCTTTGAGGCCCTGGTCCAGGTCACATTGGCCCTAGTAATGTCACAAATTGACTACGCCAACTCCTTGTATGCCGGGATTCCCGCCTACCAACTGCAGAAGCTTCAGCTGGCCCAGAACCAGGCAGCCAGACTCGTGCATAGCCTACCTAAATCACATCATGTGAAACCCCTCCTCAAGGGCCCCACTGGCTCCCGGTGGAGCAACGCTGCCTGTTTAAGATTGGCTGCCTGACCCATAGAGCTCTCTCGTCCCATGGGCCTGCTTTCCTCTCCAACAGAATTCAGCGTTACATTCCTAGCCCTTATCTCCGTTCGGCCAACGAAAATCTCCCGACTCCTCTAACCATCAAGCGCAAGAAACACGGGGGATGAGATTTGCCTCTCTTGCACCCCAATTTCGGAACTCACTGCCACCCATGCTACGCCAAACAGAGTCCTACCCCTTGTTTAGGAAATCCCTCAAAACTTGGCTATTCTCTCAGACGTACAACCATTAAATCACATCTCCCTCCCTCTGATCATGTTTTCCCACCCCAGCGCCAAGAAACCGTTGGTAAACGAGCGCTATACAAATCCTTTTTATCATATCATCATCATCCAGATCTTTTTAAGCCACTCAGGGCCACGCAAAGTGGCTTTGTGTGTCTTCAAAATCTGCCTTAGAGGTTTGCATCACACATGTACCGGGATGTGTGATGTAAACACGATGCAAGCCTCTCATTAATATGCCACACAGACTTTAAGCAAAAAATTGCACAGTATAAATGTTCTTAAAAGTTGGGCACCCGCCTGAGACCTTAGTCAAGTTAACTGAAGAATTTTAGAAAAGAATCATATGGTATGAAAGAGGTTTGCAAAATATTCATATATGAGAACATTTTGGAAGCCTAGAGAGGAATTCCTTTACTACCGGTGCACCAAAAAACAAGGGCAGACACTTCAAGCCACTTTTACATTTATCGATGTTGGAGCTCCGCCATGCATTACCAGCACCAAGTTCCTGTTGGTGTGTTCTGCGGTTGGAAACCTTTGTACTATGTGTCTATTCGTCACAGAACCGCCATAGGAGAAGTGGTCGTTTTCCCGCTCTTTTTAAGGCTGATGTCATTTTCACTCGATTTCTCTGCCCAGTTGCTCCATGTCTGGCACCCCAGTCCTTGCTTTAGAATTTTTTCTGTGCCACATAATGGGCTGTAATTTTCTAAAGGATTAAAGGGATTCTCAACTGCTAGGTAAAGGTAATCTTTCCTGAAATTCTTGCCGCCATACATTCAACCATTTACACTGGTAGGAATAGATTAATAGCTTTGTTAATTGGACCCTTTGCCATCAACACTCAGTGTGCATTCATACAGGAATGAACACTTTTGGGCATTAAGACCCCAGTGTCGCCCGGTTAAAATCAATGCTATAACAGTGCAGGCGCAGCGAAGCTCACATCTCGCGTAGTATTTGGATGGTGATTGTAGTACGTCAGCACTGCAGAGCTAACAGTCTGCCTCAATGGATTCCTGCAAGGGGGCCCCACAACCCAAACTGAAGAAACCAAAATAAGGGAAACAGATGAGTTAGCAAACATACTCAGGAATACTGATTTTTAACACGGACTTTGCCAATTTTATGGGACAACTTTTATCCAAATTTCCACATGTCACTGCTGGGTTTTGTACCTGTGGACTTCAGGGGCAGATATGAGAGTGTAACAAAATAAATAGAAAGCTATCTAAGCATAAACTTGTCATTTGATGATGTAAAGCAGAGCAAGGAACAATATCAGAGCACAGGAATGCAACCATATGTTTGACAATAGTTGAAAAAATAGGTCTGGTATTGGCCGCCAGCCTCTTGGCAATTCTTGTTTTGTTTTTTTATGTTTTTTTGCAAAACCTTAAAGTAGGAAAAGACGACAGACTCTTATCAATCTAATATATTTATATATATATATATATATATATATATATATATATATATATATATATATATATATATATATATATATATATATATATATATATTCACTGAAAAAACCATTAGTTTGACACCAGTTATAGGTAGCTGGAAATTTTACTGACATAAAACCATTGAAATTCCCACATTATAGTTAGTTGGACTCACTATAACTTCCGCGCCTGCAATGCACTGCTGATGACATATTACATCACTCATGACATGGTCAGTGACATCACTCATGACATCACTCATGACAGCATCCAGTGAATGTGTGTCTTTCAGAAAAATAAATATGTTTTATATATGTATATGTAAAGGTCGATGGAAGAATAAATGTTTAAATAAGTGTCTTAATGGATGTTTTTTTTTCAAAAATTGATTGGTAAACTGGCTTATTAAGTGTATCCTAGTGAATACATATATTAGCGAGTATTGTTTAAATATTTAAATGTTTGTATCACTGTTTCACTTTGTGTATAAGTGGCTGCATGAGTTGGTGAGTAGCTACATGTGTGTGTATATGGGTTATTATATGTTTTTTTTAGTATCAGTATGAGTGTCTGTATGGTTTGGTGGGGGTGTTACTTAGCACATAGATGCATCAATGACTGACTCACTGTTTGTATGTGTTTTGAAGACAGCATATGTGCAGGACTGTATGGGTGGATGAGTGTGTATATGTGTGTGTTAGTGAGTGAATGACTGTCTCACTAGTGTCTTTATCAGTAACTACATATGTTTTAATCTAGTATATGTGAGTATTGATGTATATAAGTGAGTATATGTGAGAGTGAGAGATTGAAAGAGTTCTTGTTTAAATAAGTATGTGTTTCTATAAGTGATTGTTTAAGAGAGTAAGTATGTGTAAGTTTCCTTAGAAGTAAGGTGGTAGTGTGTGTATAGCTGTATATGGAAATAAATGGATGTTCAATAGTTTATTTGCAGGTGTGATTATGTGTGTGAGTAACTTTCGGATGACTGTCGGTGTGTAACAGGATGTATAGGTGTTTCACTACATATGATGAGTGAATATATGTATGAGTGACTATATAGAACTGTTGGTGAATGAGTGGATGTGTATATACTGAGTGGTGGTATTACTGAATTGGTTGTTGTAACTGGTATGGGTATCTCTATTTTTTTGAAAATTTTAGTTTCTATTTTTGAATATGTGTTTCAAGGGTTACATTACACTGAAAGGAGGTCTGTCACTCTGTCACAAGGATGGTGTCATCAGTGATGTCATGAGTGATGTCACTGACCATGTCATGAGTGATGTAATATGTGACGTCATCAGCAGTGCATTGCAGGCGCGCAAGTTATAGTTAGTCCAACTAACTATAACGTGGGAATTTCAATGGTTTTATGTCAGTAAAATTTCCAGCTAACTATAACTGGTGTCAAACCTATGGTTTTTTCAGTGAATTTAATAGGTTTTTTAAATGCTAATTCCTAACTATAACTGGTGTGAAACCTAAGGTTTTTTCAGTGAATTTCATAGTTTTTTTAAATGCTAATTCCTAACTATATAAGGCCTGAAACCTATGTTTTTTTCAGTGAATTTCAAAGGTTTTTTTAATGCTAATTCCTAACTATATAAGACCTGAAAGCCCACCAGGAATCTCCAGCATGCGCCAGGGGACTGCATTGCAGAGAGGTGTAATGAAGCCACGCCCCATTTTACACCTCTCTGCAACGCAGCCCCCGTGCACGTTTGAAGAGGGGGAACAAATTCCCCTTGCTTACTGGAGGCCCCTGGTGGCCAACTAGCCCACCTGGAACCTCCAGTATGCGCCAGGGGCCTGCATTGCAGAGGTGTAATGAGGCTATGCCCCTTGTTACACCTCTCTGCAACGCAGCCCCCTGCCGCGTTTGCAGAGGGGGAACTAATTCCCCTTGCATACTGGGGGTCCCTGGGGCCTACTAGCCCACCAGGAGCCTCCAGTATGCGCCAGGGGGCTGCATTGCAGAGAGGTGTAATGAGGCCTCACCCTTTTTTACACCTCTCTGCAACGCAGCCCCCGTGCATATTTAGAGAGGGGGAACTAATTGCCCTTGCATACTAAGGGTCCCTGGGAGCCAACTAGCCCACCTGGAACCTCCAGTATGTGCCAGGGGGCTGCATTGCACAGAGGTATAATGAGGCTATGCCCCTTTTTACACCTCTCTGCAACGCAGGCCACTGGCGCATTTGCAGAGGGGGGACTAACTCCCCTTGCATACTGGGGGTCCCTGGGTCATATCTGCCCAAACACCGATATTCCGAACGATTGAAAATGACTTTTCTTGAGAAACATTTGGATTTGGATTATCATGTCCTATACTTTGGAATTTTTGAAAGACTGACTTTGAGGATGCTATAAATTACTCAAGTCTGCCCGAATTGTGTGGGTAAAATTGATACCTAGTCACTTTGAATAAGAATGTACTTACGTCTCGTCTAACATTTGGAAGAAATATCTAGTTATATGACAAAAGGATACCGACATAACTTGAAGGAAATAAGAACGCCCTAAAGAAGTTCTGTTGTACAGAACAAAACGTTTCAGCTGGCTGTGGCACATAAACTTAAGGGAAATAAAAGCATTTGAATATACACCAAGATTCAGCGCTTCAATAAGGACTCTAAGTGATATGATTCGATTGGACTTATTGTGCAAGTGGTGCTGTGCCAAACTTTGGAATATTCTCCGCTACTCTCTACTACTTACTCTCTCCTACTCCACTACTCTCAAATATTCACTCTCTACTACTTATTCTCTAATACTCTACTACTCTCTACTACTCTCTCTCTACTACTCACTCCCTACTACTCACTATCTACTACTCTCTACTACTCACTCTCTACTACTCTCTCTCTACTACTCACTCTTTACTACTCACTCTCTACTACTCTCTACTACTCACTCTCTACTACTCTCTCTCTACTACTTACTCTCTACTACTCACTCTACTACTCACTCCCTACTACTCTCTACTACTCACTCTCTACTACTCTCTCTCTACTAGTCTCTACTACTCACTCTACTACTCACTCTCTACTACTCTCTACTATTCTCTCTCTCTGCTACTCACTCCCTACTACTCTCTACTACTCACTCTCCACTACTCACTCTCTACTACTCACTCTTTACTACTCTCTACTACTCACTCTCTACTGCTCTCTACTACTCACTCTACTACTTACTCTCTACTACTCTCTACTACTCACTCTCTACTACTCTCTACTACTCACTCTACTATTCACTCTACTACTCTCTACTACTCACTCCTAGCTACTCTCTCTACTGCTCTATACTACTCTCTACTACTCACTCTCTATATGTATATGTATGTGTATGTACATGTATATATATATATATTGGATACATACATATATAAATATATATACTCTGTATATCTATATAAATACAAAAATAAATGCATGCATACATATACATTTATGCATACAGATGCATGTTATTTACATGAAAGTTTAAAAAACACTAATAAAAGCAAAGCTAAAAAGCCACCTCATTACACACAGAATGGCTTTAACTTAAACGAGGGCGAGATCTATTGCATTTTCAATGCTTGTTTACTTTGGTTCCATCAAGAAGGCATTCAGATAAGTCACACATTTGCCTTGAATTCTGAATGTTAGCACTCTAGTTGCTCATTAGATCACTGTAGTAAAGCTACTGCTCACCAGGGAAGTCTGCTGCGGGTATTCAAAGTGCATGTTTCAGTCTGCATGTCAGATTTTTTTAATGAAATAGAAGAGGATTTGAGAAGTCACTCAAAATGATCCCTAATTTTTCTTTCTGAAGCACTAATCATACTTTCTATGGCAAAATGAACCCCCTCATTTTGTTCCTTTTTAAATTAAATGTTTTAAGAGTTACCACTTTATTCCAATCAAGATGGCTTTAGGTGTGCCATACCTTTGTAATAAGTAGGACTGATAGCGCTCTAGTTGTTCTTTAGAACACTCTAGGAGGCTGCAGTAGAACACAAAGGAATCAACTGACAGTCTCTGTCCTTGTTGGATGTACATGTTTTACTGAGAATGTCAGACTTCCTTCTCACATGACTGAGAAAGATAATGTGAATTTACAGAAAATATGCTTTCAGTTTAGCTTATAGATCCCCTTCCAAACCACTGTGGGAAAATCATGAGATATTAGTTTTCTTTCAAACATGATTCATGATATCACAGCAGAAGGCTTTTTCACATGGTAAAATCACCTTAGAACACACCACAATTCCTAAAATGAGTATAGTACCATCAACAAATGATTTATAATGTAACTAAAGTCCTAAAACCCTCTATTAACTACAATGCTTTTTAATGAGGTGCTATCATGTATATTATTACCTGGATGGCTGCCAACACTTCTTGGATGAAGTGCTGACAGCCAATCAGATCAGATGTGTGGTTAGGCTCTGCCCAGATATATATATTTTTTTGAACCTAAATTACTCAAAATCCACTGGAGCACATATCTTGAGACATAGCAAAGGCACATCGGGCTACCAGTCCCTACAATTTTACCAAGTTTTGTGGAAATCCATTCAGCCGTTCCGGCTAAAAGTTAGTCCAACCGCCCTATGGAAATTAACATGGATAAAACACGTTTGGGACCTCCCTTTTATCTCGGCCCCCGCTTGACGAATCCCCCCCAAACTTTCAGAGAAGGAGTGGAGCGCAGCGAGGCAAATTTAAGGAAAATTACAGGCAGATTCCTCAACCGGCGCCAAAGTTATTCCCAATAGAATCTTGCGGATTTCCGATAGAAAACAATCCTAACTATAACTACCTACTGGCGACCGTCAGTAGGTAATATATATATATATATGTATATATATATATATATATATATATATATATATATATATATATATATATATATATATATATATATATATATATATATATATATATATATATATATATATATATATATATATATATATATATATATCCTACTGGCTATCGCCAGTAGGTATATATAGTTAGGATTAATTCCCTATGGGACTTTTGAAAATTCTATGTCTAATAACTTTGGCGTTTGTGGATGGAATCGGCTGAAATTTTCAGGAAAATGGCACATTTTGTTTCTGAGCAGCTCCTGAAAATTTGGTGGGGTTTCGTCAAGGGGGGGCTGAGAAAAAAGGGGGGTCCCAAAACGTGTTTTTCCCATTCATTTTTCCATAGGGCGGTTGGACTCACTTTTAGCTCGAACGGCTGAATGGATTTGCACGAAACTTGGCAAAATTGTAGGGACTGTTAGCCCGATGTGCCTTTGCTAGGTCTCAATATATGTGCTCCAGTAGTTTTTGAGAAATTAACGTTTAAATCAAGATATATATCTGTAACAGCGCTCTGGGCAGCGATCCGGTCCGCTTACTTTTCGCTTATCGGAACTTTGCGCGCAGAAAGCTGATTGGCTCTCCGGTGTCTGTCAACATTCTAAACAGTCCGGAGCGGCCGCCATCTTGTCTCTCGGTAGGATCGAGAGAGAAGAAGAGGTGAAAAACGAAGGGTGAATTTAATGAAAGGGGGCAAGGTATCCCCCTCTTGACCCCCTAGGAATGCTGTTCGGGTTATTAAAGGGACCCGTGGGGAAAAGAAAAAAAAAATGATTTTTCACGGTAGAAGCGCTTCACGGGCCGCGAACTGGGCCGCAAACTGGTAGCGAAACGGGAATTCGCCATTTTGTGCTTCGTAAATTAAATTACTAGTTATAAGTGGGTACGGGAGACGTATCCTAATCCCCTATGTTTCCTGAGGGTGGGTGAGGAGGCTGATATATGTTGATACATCTCTTCCAGCGGCTGTGCGTGAGCTTTTTTTTTTTTTTTGCTGCGTGACAGTCCGGAGCGGCCGCCATCTTGTCTCTCGGTAGGATCGAGAGAGAAGAAGAGGTGAAAAACGAAGGGTGAATTTAATGAAAGGGGGCAAGGTATCCCCTTCTTGACCCCCTAGGAATGTTGTTGGGGTTATTAAAGGGACCCGTGGGGAAAAGAAAAAAAAAATGATTTTTCACGGTAGAAGCGCTTCACGGGCCGCGAACTGGGCCGCAAACTGGTAGCGAAACGGGAATTCGCCATTTTGTGCTTCGTAAATTAAATTACTAGGTATAAGGGGGTGCGGGAGACGTATCCTAATCCCCTATGTTTCCTGAGGGTGGCTGAGGAGGCTGATATATGTTGATACATCTCTTCCAGCGGCTGCGCCATCTTGCCTTTTTTCGAATGCCACAATTTTGTCGTGCACGGCAGCCATTTTAGATGCCAGGCTGGTCCCAGGCTATCACCTACCCCTGCGGATGTAGTTTATGGCCCCAGCTGTAGAGAATTCAGACATGCCAATCCTCCTGATTCAGGCGTGTGAGTACTGATTTCAGTGCTAGTCTCCCGCCTCCCGATTTCTGCAAGCAAAAACCCGGGGGCATATTACTAACAACTAGCGATAATTTTTGTCTATAACTTGTTTAGAGACAAAAATTATCGCCGCACATCGGCGATTTTTATCGCAGATAAACCTTGCTATTATCGCAGAAAAGTCAGCGATATTCATGTATTATCGACCTAATGCTCTTAGCCATGTTATCCACCTCCCATTGGATAACATGGCTAAAACCTGCTCAGGGCAGGTGTTAGCTTTTGGAGATATTCGCGCTTAGTGCGAATATCTCCAAAAGTTGGTAATAGAAGGTAGCGATGTTAGGGACTGTTTCCAGTCGCTAACATCTTGGCACGCCACTTTGCATGTCATTAGTGATAAGTATCACTGACATGCAAAGCCGGGCCCAAGATGGTCGCTATCTCCTTTTAGGTGTCACTAACTGGTGTTAGCGACAGCTTGATAATAGGGAAATAATTTTATCTCCGCTTTCATGGTTTTTAAAGCCAAAAAAGGGGAGATAAACCCCCTTGCTAATATGCCCCACGATTCCTTGGGGGTTTCAGCTGATAGGGCTTGGTATTGTGTTACATGGTAATTTTTCCATGAAACGTCAGAGGGTCGATGTAGGGGTTCTAGAAGAGGTGATAAACCATTTAAGCCTCATGAACAAGCGCATGGTCTTTTAAAGATTTCTGAAGTACTCGGGGCGGCGGTGTGTGTGTGCCCTCTTTCAGGAGCGGGCGGGGGGGGCACTGCCAGCAACTTGCCAGGTCAGGTAGTGTTCAACACGTGCATCACCCTTTCTCTGCCTGCTATTGCGCTCCATGCTTCGGAAAGGTAAGAAAAAGAACGTGCATTTGAGTTTGAAATGTCCGATCCTGCAGCAGCACACTTCCAAAGCCCACACATGACAATAACCCGATTCAAGGCCCCATTCACCCGTTTTTCAAAAAATAGATAACACTCCAACAAAGTAAGATTATAAAACTTTATTAACTTTTAACGATAATGAACAGAACAAAAACTAAAAACATTTAAACATTTATTAACACAAAAAGCAACAATGGTTAGAAGCTGTCTTTTGTGCGAATAGTCCCAAGGCAGCACAACGTGCAGAGTTCTGGACGGCACCCAGGTGATGTCGCCTGGGTGCCGCACTGGTTTAGGGATCCTACAATGCTGCTCCGAAAATTGGCGTGGGGCGTCCCGGGTGGGGCGGGGGGAGGCCTCGTCAGTAGCGGTCTGTTGTGCGAATAGTCCCAAGGCAGCACAACGTGCAGAGTTCTGGACGGCACCCAGGTGATGTCGCCTGGGTGCCGCACTGGTTTAGGGATCCTACAATGCAGCACAGAAAAACAGCGTGGGGCGTCCCGGGTGGTGCGGGGGGAGGCCTCGTCAGTAGCGGTCTGTGTCCAGTGTCACATGGCTGACACAACATGTACGACAGGCACCCAGGTGATGTCCAGTAAACTGCCGCACTGGTTTTGGTATCCTACAATGCTGCTCCGAAAATTGGCGTGCGGCGGCCCGGGGGGGGGGGGGGGGGAGGCGGCGTGAACGGGTCTCCCCAGGTGGCGGCCATCTAGCTGAGTTGCGCTCGCTCTTGCGGCCACAGCGTCTCGCTCACCATGTTGTGGAGTTGCTCCCACTCTTGCAGTGCAGCGATAGGCGGCTGCCACATGGCTGTCAAAATGGCGGACGGCTCTTCGGTTTTGGGCCTGGTCCACTGAAATGGCCCTGGGACACCTTGGAAGTCGGACGCTTGCCTGCTAGGGCTTGGGCTCCATTCTCGAAAAGCGTCCCCTCAGCCGTGAAGATTGTATAAAAGTCTTGGGGGCCCCCGACTCCCGCAGGCTTCCGGTGGGGAGCGGCTGCCATGATTGCTCGCGGAATGACCACGACGGAGCCACGAGATGGTGGTGCTCTCATGCTGACGCCAGCTTCAGTCTGAATGATCCAGAAACAAGGTGGGGCTTTCATCGTTTGGGAAAAAAAAATGTTCTAAACCAATGAAAAGTGTTATTTTTAGGTCATATGACCAAGCCTTCCATCTTTAGGAAACCAAAAGTAAAATGAACCAATGAAAAGTTTTATAAACAAGTCACATGACCTGTTATGCGACATAGGGCTACAAAAAGCGTAGAAAATCCGTTGGCACGTGAGGCGGCGTCAGTAGCGGACCGATGTGCGAATAGGCCGAAGGCAGCACAACGCGCCGAGATCCGGATGGCACCGAGGTGGTGTCCAGCAAATTGCCGCACTGGTGTGGCCATCCTACAATGCTGCGCCGAAAGACGGCGTGTCCAGCTGAATTGCGGTCACTGTTGCGGTACAGTGACTCGAACGCGCCGAGATCCGGATGGCGCCGAGGTGGTGTCCAGGAAATTGCCGTACTGGTGTGGCCATCCTACAATGCTGCGCCGAAAGACGGCGTGTTCAGCTGAGTTCCGGTTACTCTTCCGGCACAGTGACTCGAACGCGCTGAGATCCGGATGGCACCGAGGTGGTGTCCAGCAAGTGGCTGCACTGGTGTGGCCATCCTACAATGCTGCGCCGGAAGTCGGCGTGGGGTGCCCCGTTGGCTTATGAGGTGATGTCAGTAGCGGACCGATGTGTGAATAGGTCGGAACCAGCACAAGGCGCCAAGATCCGAATGGCAAGTCCTGGATGTTGAGTGCCTCAGTTGAGATTTCTGAGAAGTGCTTGTAGAACTGTCTGAAGCTTATTTGCACCTGCTGCAGCTTCACTAGGTCCGGCGGAACTTGTTGCCTTTTCCTTTGTGCTTCTTTTCCTACAATGCGTTTCTTCTGAAGACACGACCAGGTCCCTGAATGTGTGCAGGGGGACGCTATTGAATGAATGAACGCGCCGAGATCTGGATGGCACCGAGGTGGTGTCCAGCAAATTGCCGCACTGGTGTGGCCATCCTACAATGCTGCGCCGAAAGACGGCGTGTCCAGCTGAGTTGCGGTCACTGTCAGTAGCGGACCGATGTGCGAATAGGCCGAAGGGAGCACAACGCGTCGAGATGCGGATGGCACCGATGTGGTGTCCAGCAAATTGCCGCACTGGTGTGGCCATCCTACAATGCTGCGCCGAAAGACGGCGTGTCCAGCTGAGTTGCGGTCACTGTCAGTAGCGGACCGATGTGCCGAGATCTGGATGGCCAAGTTTCAAGTTTCATCTGGCAGTTTTTCTCCATCCCTCCTGGATCAAAGAAGGTGAATGCTAAATATGCCACCTGCCTCATCTGAACATATGAAGTTAACTTGTATACACTGTGGTGCTATGCTGTCCTATGGCAACATGAGCATCAACCTGATGAATACGGCATTCGAAAATCATAAATGCCCTAATGCACCCAAGAAGTAATTTTTTTTTTGCTCCAGTTGAGCCGTTTTCAATGCCTGTTTTTTGTTGTTTCCCCTCCATCAAGAACAAAACAAAAATACAAGGCGCTAAGATCCGAATGGCAAGTCCTGGATGTTGAGTGCCTCAGTTGAGAGTTCTGAGCAGTGCTTGTAAGACTGTCTGAAGCTTATTTGCACCTGCTGCAGCTTCACTAGGTCCGGCGGAAATTTTTTCCTTTTCCTTTCTGCTTCTTTTCCTACAATGCGTTTCATCTAAAGACACGACCAGGTCCCTGAATGTGTGCAGGGGGACGCTATTGATTGAATGAAAATGGCGGCTTGACACAAAGCTGACTCAAGCGTTACTGTTGGTGCTATACAGACAAAAATTGGTTTTCAGTTTGTACATTCTTCAGGTTTTTTTTCCATCTAAGTCTGATTGAGAGTTTGTAGAAAAATGGCTTCAGATTTTCCACATACTACTCTTCAACATTCTTCCTAAATGTAACAATGTGAAACTCACTAGGAGAACGGCTGTTTCTGTTTCCTTTCAAAATGCTGCCACCAATATTTTCTGAATAGAAGACACCATCTTGTAACATAAAGGGCCGAAAGGGGTTCTGGTCTGGCCGATGGTTGGTGGAGACATTTTGACTATATCTTGGACCTGCCCGGCCTCGCCCAAAATGGCGCCGGTATAAATGGGACTCGTAACTCTTTGCCCGCAAATGTATATCTAGAAAATGTTATTGTAAGTGGCCCTGTCGTATTTTAATTACAAAATGTACGTCCACCGATTCCGCAACTGTTAGACACCTTTGTTCTTGTCACCTAATGGCCCGCTCGTTACGTTCTTCTACAGTGTAAATGTCTCCTCATCATATACGATTTGAGTTTGCTCCGTGGCCGGCCCACGTGGTTATAGGCCCGTATTTGTATACTGACATTTTCACAATAAAGGTTTTTAAAACAAAACACGGTAGTAGTATTTTCATTTGTAAAGTTTTTACTTTTAGTGACTGTTTTGGAATCAGTAAAAGGCAAGTGAAATAAAGCAGTCCAATTACATGACGGATAAAAGGTATAATATGTAGGAACGCAGTAAAGATAAATGGTCAAGGGCAGTTGTGTTTTTCATGTCTGCAACATAAAGTGATCGATAAGAATCTGATAATCAGGCGTATCGGCGACTAAGACAGCAGGCCGAATCTCTTTTACTCAACGGCTCCGTCATGGAAGGAAGAAACGCCCTTTTTCTCGAAAAAGGAATATATTTTACTTGCAAGACAGTTGTAAATTTTCCGGGAAAGTACATTAGCCTGGAATATTATAACATATGTTTGAAAAAAAAATATTGTTCGAAAATAATAAAAAGCGTAATTTTTAGGTCATAAGACCAAGCTTTTCATCATTAAATTAACAAAAGTAAAATGAACCAATGAAAAGTTTTATTAACAAGTCACATGACCTGTTATGCTTACGTTACGCGCTGCGCGCCGCGCCTCGGATCACTTCCGGGTGCGCTAACGCGGCGTGTCATAAAACGCATTACGCGACAACGTAGGTCAAGAATATAGTCTAAATGTCTCCACCAACCAGCGTTCAGAACACAACCCCTTTCAGCAGTCCAAAAAGTTCTGTTAAATGACAACAGAGGGGACAGGCAACAAGAACCATCAGTCAAAGAGGGGAGGGCAAGTTCTTCTCTTCCGGGTCATGTTGGGGCGCTACCGGAACTGATCGAATTGGTAGTCTACAGTGTTTCTGGATGTTTCACACTAAAGCTGGCGTCAGCATGAGACCACTACCATCTCGTAGCTCCGTCGTGGCCATTCCACGAGCAATCATGGCAGCCGCTCCCCACCAGAAGCCTGCGGGAGTCGGAGGCCCCCAAGACTTTTGTAGAATCTTCACGGCTGAGGGGACGCTTTTCGAGAATGGGACCCAAGCCCTAGCAGACAAGCGTCCGAGTTCCAAGGTGTCCCAGGGCCATTTCAGTGGACCAGGCCCAAAACCGAAGAGCCGGCCGCCATTTTGAGAGTCCTGTGGCAGCCGCCTATCGCTGCACCGCAAGAGCGGGCGCATCTCAACTACATGGTGAGCGAGACGCTGTAGTCGCAAGAGCGGGCGGAAAACAGCTGAATGGCGGAAGAGGCACAGTGTAGCAAAAGCGGGCGGAATGGCAACTAAAACGATAAAGGGGCGCCCCACTACAGCTTGTCTTCAGGTCAAACGGATTGTGGGACAAGGTCCAGAATTGAAGAGTCATCAAAAGGCAAAAAGTACCGCCGGGAGCCGGCCGCCTATGTCGGGGGCGATCTCAGGCTACACCAGTGCTATAAGACTTGGGGAGGGTGTCGGAGCCAAGCGTCTTCTCCGAGTCCATGGCCATCACAGCGTCCCTCAGGGGCCTCCGTCAAGCTGTTTAGGAAGGTAACATATCACATTGTTTTCTAATGCAGTCAGGTCCACAAACGACACTCACTTACTTTGAGAATAGTGAAGCTGCAGTAGGTGGAAATAAGCTTCAGACAGTGTTACAAGCGCTGCTCAGAACTCTTAACTATGGCACCCAACATCTAGAACTTATGCTATTTGAGAATGGTAGTGACATCGAAGCATCTCAGGGACCAAAACCATTAACGTACTTTCACGTATGAAAATCTTACTTGGGGAGGGGGCAGGAGCGAAGCGCCCCCTCCCAGTCAGCGCCACCACACCGTATGTTGAAAATCTGAAGCCATCGTTCTACAAAGTCAACCAAACTTGGATTGAAAAATCTAGAAAAATGTACAAACTGAAAACCAGTTTTGGTCTGCATAGCATCAGTAGCAACGCTTGAGTCAGCTTTGTGTCAAGCCGCCATTTTGATTCAACAAAGCACAGGCATTGAAAAAGGCTGAAATTCAGAACTCTAAACTATGGCACCCAACATCCAGGAGCTTGCTATCCGGATCTTGGAGCCTTGTGCTGTTTTCAATCTATTCACACATCGGTCCACTACTGACATCATCTTATAAACCAACGTTATGTAAATAGTTTTTTAATAAAATGTTTTACCCTGTTTCTTTGCTGGTGTGTTGTCTATATTTTTAATATTTGCATAGGGTTTGTCATTATTTTGTGCGGGATGGGTGATGGAGCCGAGCTGTCTTGCAGCCCTCATGGTGTGGAGCTCAGTTCATGTCACTATTTTCGTATTTCTCAAGAAGGGTTGTTCCTAATATTTCTATTTTAGCGAGGTCAAAAAGAGATCCAATTAGTGGCCTACTGATTTTGCTCGATTACTTTTATTTTTTTTACACGATTTTTCACTATCTGCAAAGACTAAACAGAGTATTGCGACTTTGTGCTTGTTTGTAAATAGAGAATGATCCAAAGAGAACCAATTCTAAAACAGTAAATGCTTGGACAACAATCAATCAAATGGAGAGACAAGGAGGTACGACGGATTACAACGGAGGGGAGGGGGGGGGCAGCGTTCAAAGCACATCAGCGTGCATAAATACGAAAATGTTTTTATCTATCACGTACTTGACATTTTAAAGCTTTTCATATTTGCTATTAAAAAACCAATGAAATTCACAGAAAAAACCATAGGTTATAGTGGATATATAGTTAGGAATTTGCATTTACAAAACCTTGAAAATTCAATGAAAAAACCATAGGTTATAGGCCATATATAGTTAGGAATTAGCATTTACAAAACCTTATTTTACTCGCATAAAACCATTGAAATTCCATATATAGTTAGCTAACTATAAGCGCTAACTATATATCGCGCACCCGCAATCCACTGCTGATGATGTCACATATTACATCATTCATGACATGGTCAGTGACATCACTGATGACATCACTGATGACATCTCAAATGACATCACTGATGACAACTCAAATGATATCAATGATGACATCTCAAATGACATCACTGATGACAACTCAAATGACATCACTGATGACATCTCATTTGTCATCACTGATCACATCACTCATGTGATAATACAATGAATCTCTTCAGACTCTAATATAACCTTACATACACTCAGTATAAACAGACACTCACAGACTGTCACTCATCCATGGAGTTACTCACACACCTAGTCAGTCATGCAAAGAATCAATCACACCTCCATTACCTCAACTATACAGTTATACACATCTTACTTATTCAAACATATAATAACACATATTTACTCTCTTATATAATCCCTGATACAAGCTCACAGTGATCGATACAGCCACTCACACATTCACTGGCTCTTATGTTCAGTTATTTATATATCTCAACTCTCACATGTATTGTGTTTTACATACGTACTTACTTGCACATGTAGCAATGAGAAATCCATTCACTCACCAACACACCCATGCACAGTCAACCGCCCATATAGCTGTTTCCACATGCACTCTTGAACTCATACTCCTAGTGAATCAACTGCTTACACATCTATGCACAGAGTCACGCACCTCCCAGCCACCCACACACACACTCAGCCTCCCATTCAAATATTTGGGCAACCAATCAATAACCCATATGGCCACTCTTATAGCTACTGATCAACACATGCAGCAGCTTACACAACATCAAACATACTGATGCACGAATTAAGACAGTTTAGTCACTAACCCATGTACTCAGTGAGACACATTTAATCACTCACTCATACAGTCAGTCATGCACCTACTAAATTCTTCATCCAGACACTTATACATCCACTCATTCTTCAATATGTGAAACATATTTAAACTTTACAGACACATACAATCACTGGATGTTGTGATCAGTGATGTCATCAGTGATGTCACTGACCATGTCATGAATGATGTAATATGTGACATCATCAGCAGTGGATTGCGGGTGCGCGATATATAGTTAGCGCTTATAGTTAGCTAACTATATATGGAATTTCAATGGTTTTATGCGAGTAAAATAAGGTTTTGTAAATGCTAATTCCTAACTATATATGGCCTATAACCTATGGTTTTTTCATTGAATATATATATATATATATATATATATGTATATGTATATATATATATATATATATATATATATATATATATATATATATATATATATATATATATATATATATATATTATTCACAATGCCCTGAGCTCAAGGACGCCACTCCTAGGGAAACAGTTCACTGAACTTTTATTTGCCAAACCTTCTGACACCTCGAGTCAATTTCTCTTTTCCCTGACGCGTTTCGCGGCGCCTGCCGCTTTTTCAAAGGGAGTTTCTGCCACTTCTCAAAATGCACCACACCTTCTTTTTACCCAGCATGCTGCTTTTATTTCAGCTCAGTGGGTTCACGCATGCTGGGAAATGTAGTGCTTTGCAATTCTTTCCCTCCAGTGGGATGCGAGTTGTGGCTCAATGTCACTGAAGTTTAAAAGCATTTTGGAAATAAATAATCTGTGTATTAATTCCATGTGGAGTGGCGTCCTTGAAGATCCGGGCAAACCTGGAATAATGCTTGCCGTGGAGGATGCACCGCCCGTGTGAATGAAGGACGGGGCTGCTGGCAGAAACCCTTTCAGCCTGTTTGCAGCACGTGGAATTTCCAAAAGTAAAGCTGCGCTGGTGTTTCTGAGGCCCACTGGAGGGTCACGAACATTGCTTGAAACAAATGAATGTTAATTCTTTGGCCATAATTCACGGACCCCACTGGAGGGGATAAAAGAGACTACAAAGCCCAGCATGCTACTCACCTGGGAGTGCATGTTTGAAAAACGGAAATAAAAGCACATCATTTCCGTGAAGGTCAAAATTCCCCAAGAAGAAGGAGCAGGCGCTCGGAAACGCGTTGGGACTAGAAAATAATTGGAGGCACTGGTTGGCAGTTTGGAAATAAATAATCTGTGTATTAATTCCATGTGGAGTGGCGTCCTTGAAGATCGGGGCAAACCTGGAATAATATATATATATATATATATATACATATATATATATATGAACACAGAGTTTGTAGCTGTTCCCGAGCCTCTGTTTCGGCGGGCTCACGGCCGGGGTAGCCACCCCCAAAATATTCCACACGTACAACCAACGGGCCCGTGACGAAGGAGTGATTCTACTCCGAAACGCGTAGGACGTTGTGTCTGCAATAAACTTGCACTTGAATAGAGGCCACGGCTCCTGTGTGATTCCTTTTCGACCAACTTTGGAAAGATTGCGCTGGGTTGTACGTGTGGAATATATATATATATATATATATATATATATATATATATATATATATATATAAAAGCAAACTTTTGGCTAGAGGCAAAAAAAAGCGTTTGTCTCAAAAAAGCACACATTACCATTTTACTCCCATAGTACTCCATGATACTAAAGATAACTTATTTTAGTGGGTGTACAGTGAAGTCAGCCACTGGCTGAAGTGGGCTGACCCCTTGCCCTTTGAGGTATACTGGAGCGTGAAGATGAAAAATGTGCATGTCATAACCACAGAGTAATGGGTGAAGTCTGTCTGCAACCACCTATTAGTAAAAATGTTACACACACAATTTTACTTATATTAATATATCATGGCTAACAAAATCCTAAAAAAGGTAATCGCTTTGGCTATCAGTCTCTCGGAAAGAAAGAAAGAAAGAAAGAAAGAAAGAAAGAAAGAAAGAAAGAAAAAATGTATGTTCGAAGGATCGAAGGAAAGAAGGATTGAAGGAAAAAAAAGTAAGAAAGAAGACAAAAAAAAAGGAAAGACAATGTTAGGGTCGCAAAAAGATAAATAAAGCACATTTCTGAGCTGATATGCAATGTTTAAAAACACCAATACAGTAGATAAATAAGGCACAACACACAATAAAAATCCCACACCAATTTATACAAATAGAAAATAATGTTATCTTTAAAATGACCCCAAAACAATGAAAATCCAATGAAGGGAACCTGAAATTTGAATTTTTAGTACTTAGATACCAATAGTGCTACTTCTGGACATCTGGTCTCACTTGACTGGGACACAGTCACAGTTTGAGGCCAACTGCAATGGAGCCCTGCTCATATACCTCACGTGGTAGGCCTCAGTCAAAAGTTTACCTTGGGTCTTAGAAACTTTTCTGGAGCTTTTTCTGTTGAGGCATTCGATGCTCTCCATCAGTCTCGATTCAGTGAGGGTTCACCGGCTTGACTTTCAGGGAGCTCCTGGTCAAATTCTTAAAGTCGGACCTCTGTAACCCTTCAGAGGGACAACCCTGGCTAACAGGTTGCATGACCTGTTCTTCCATTAAAGCTGATGATTTATGGCCCAACCCCGTGCTCTGGCAGACTTGTACCCCACAGAGCTCTCTCCCTCAGATAACCTCTGTATGGCTACTCCACTTATCACCTAATCAAGATAGTCTGGCTAATGCCCTCAGGGATGACCAATAAAGGATGAGAGCCAGAGGCTGGATTTTGGCTTGCAGAAAAGAAAGCCATATTGAATTGAATTTCAAGCAGTAACATACAGCATGCATCTGGAGGTTAAATATTTAGGCCCTGATGCTCTGAAGGCTCTTAAAATTATTTGCAGGATCTTGACAGTGCTCTTTCATGTATTGGCAGCCAGTGAAGAACTTTAGGAGCTTCAGAGGCTGAGGTGCGGCAAGGCAATTTCAGTACAAGACAGGCAGCTGCATGCTATACTGTCTGTAGCTACCTCAGCACTTGTGTGATGGCGCCCGCATACAAGCTATAACAATAGTCTAATCTTGAATTAATTAGTGCCACAGCCACAGTCTATCTTGCTGGCCACAGGATAAGGTCAAAGAACTTTTTTTAGAGCTTTTATCAGTTTGAAACACATTACTGCTGCCGCGAGTGCTTGTAGGTGGAAGGAAAGGGAGGTGTAAAATTTTAGGCAGAGGTTTTTTACAGCCTCAGTGGTATGGGGGAACAGCTTCAGGCCACCATAAAGCCATGTCAAAAGGGTTTGATGTCCCTACTAGCATAATCTCCGTCTTGTCTGAATTCCATTTGAGGTGGTTACTTTGCATTCACCGGATGACTTCCATTAGGCATAGCTTAAAGTTGTACTCCGAGTCTGTTGAATCATTGTCTAGGACTAGGATCAATTGTGTGTCATCAGCGTATGAAGTCGTTTTGATATCAATTAAATGGGTGGGGCTATGTAGATGTTGAATAGTACAGGGCTAAGAGAAGATCCCTGCGGTACGCCTGAGGTGATGGGTTGTTCTGTTGACAGATAAGTTCCTAGGAATATTAGTTTGCCTTTGGTCTTAGAGGAAGGTTTTCAGCCAGGGCAAGATGGGATATGCCACAATTTTTTATGCGACGTAATAGTATGTTGTGTGAGATGTGTAAAATGCGACTGATACATCCAACAGAATCAGTACTGCATTCTTTCCAGAATCAAGGGTTAATTTTAAAGTATCTGCAATTTCCAACAGTGCTGACTCAGTCGAATATTTAGGATGGAAACCCGACTGTTGGGATTGCAGAATCTTGGCTTCTTCCAGAAAGATTGAAAGGTGGTTATTGAACTGTTTTTCAACAATTTTACTATATAGTAGGAAGTAGAGAGATAGGACAGAGATTCGAGAGGGTGGAGGGATCTGCTACCTGGTTTTTCTAAAGTGGTTTGACTATAGCGAGCTTCCAATCAGCAGCGGCGTCTGCTGTGGCTAGTGAAGAGAACAACAGGTTGGCAAGCATCAAAAGGGGAGCCAGATTTACATGAACGAATGTTTGTAAAACTGATCTAGGCTAATGCTATGGAAGGCCTGGAGGGATGTTCCTACAAGAGAAGGATACAACTCTAGATCTAAAGGAGATGTCGAAGTAGTACTATACTCTTTTTGGATGTTTTTCTTCAAAAAATCTGATTGCATAGAGTCTGAGAGGGGGGATATCTTTGTCAAGAGTTTTGGGAAGTAGGACGGATTTGACAATTATTAAAATGGATTTTTGATCTTGTTGGGTGTGACTTATTTGCTTAGAAAAACAGTTCTTTTTGGCTGACTTGATTTGCGAGCGGTAGGTTTAAGGGACACTCTGAATAGGACTAGGCCTTTTGTTTTGTAAGCTCTTTTCCACCTCTGCTCTAACTGTTTACAGTGACGATGGTAGTCTGCCAAACCCTGAGTGTACCAAGGAGTTGAGGCCTTGAGATTGGGTTTCTTTTTTATTTGAGCTAGAGGTGCAAATGTATCACTGACCTTGGTGATCGAGGACTTAAAGCACCATACATCTTCAGAAGTGTTTCCTGATAAAGGGGGTATGGAGGCTGATGCACTTTTAGTCAAATCAGGGTTGGCTATCAGTTTGGTGCATTTATGAGTCCTTAGCGGGATGGATGTTAGCGAGATGGAGGAAGGACTGGCTCTGGGAGATTTAATACTAAATAAGATTAGCATATGGTCTGTCCAGGCTTGAGGATTGGGGGTTTTGACTATGAGGGATGGGAGATTACAGCATACACCATCCAAGATATGTCCTGCACAGCGTGAGGGTAGTAGCACCAACTGATGAAGCCCGAGGGTCTCCAAAGGATCTAAAAAGGTCCCCAGTCCAGTTTCTTTCTACACTCAAGATGGAGGTTAAAGTCTCCCTGGAGGGTAAAAATAGAATACTGAAGAATTAAAGGGCCTAATCTATCCACTAACACTTATAAAAAGCCAGAACTGGCACCAGGGGGACGATATATGAGCACTCCTGCAATAGAGAATGATCCATTTAGCTTGAAACAGAAACTGAGGCTTTCCAACCCTATCAAATGCAGAAGGTCAAAGTGTATGCACTGCAATGAGTCTCGATAGATAATGGAAAGTCCACCTCCCCGAGTCCTTGTTCTATATTGTCTGCAGATTATATATCTTAGGGGTAGGGCATGGTCAATATCTGGGTTACACCAATCCTTAAGCCATGAGTAATCAAGTCATGTATTTCTTGAGCATGTTTACATTGAGCAGGCATTAATTAGACCCCCACTTTTAAGATTTACTGATTGACAGTTATTAAGAGCGTTTGGTGGTTCAACAAGGGGTCCAAACTCAGCTCTACATTATCACAGATATTTGAGACGGTATTGAATGATTTAAAAAAGTCAGATGACATGGAAATACCCGATTGACCTTGAGCAGGGTGGCTGGCGCGGATTGCATTCCAGACATGGATGGGCGCAGATGGGCTTGCCTTTAGCGCATCAGTGGTGCATCCACTGCGTGCGTCCACTGGGGCAGGCAAATTAAATACTGCTAACCATTAGAGCACCAAAAATTTGAAGATGGCTGCTAAAAAACAGGCGCCCTGCCTCCCGTTGGAGGGGTAGAGTGAAAGTGTAACGTGCGATTATTTAAGTTAATAGAGGACTGATCAAGAAACTTTCTAAAATAACCTTTAAATAGCACATCAAATTAATTTGCCCAATGTTCAGAATCATTCCCCTACAAGTAAAAACGATGGAAATGAAGGTAAAAATGATTAGTTCAAACAGCGTGAACTCATCTCATTCACTGCACGTCCGCGGTGGCAGGCACATTAAGCGCCTACCAAGCTCACCCGGAAACCATGGATTCTGAGGTCATTGTGCCTCCTCTAGTGCAGCGTCTCCACATTGCATGCACCATCGTGGTGCCGAATTTGGTTAACTATCATTGGATCAAGTTTGCATTGAACTACTTCAAGGTCATGGTGCCTTCCTCGAGCACCACTGGCTTTGCATTGGAAACGCAAACGTGGTCCATTTAACTTAATTTCTCTCTCTCACATCCACATGCGCCATCTTCCTTGTGACACTGTGTTCGGTTCAGCCAACTGGCTACCTTGAGTAATGTCTATTCGCATTGCCTCGGCATGCCATTAATTGCCGCACCATTATAAAAATACTTGCCTTGAGCAAATTCGCAAGGCAAATTTCTGTCAGGCATGTAACTTACGTCCTGATGATGATCCCAGTATAGCTTTTACGGGATCAAAACGTTGTCGACCTTATGTACACACCAAACGCAATCCAAATGATTATTTAAGTGTAACCGTGTTGTTATCGATCTTTGCTTGTTTCATTTTATATATAACTTACAAGCCCTCTTGTCCTGCCTGGACCTTTTGGTAATTGTGTTTTGTGTTATATGTATTGTATTTGGACCAGGATTGTGAGCCACTTTATCCTTGCATTTGTGATCTCAAACATTATAAAAATCACTCTGTCCTGCTGGACAGTCCTAATACAGCCCTGATTCCAGGTCTATATTTATTCTTTTTTCAATGTAACTTCCCTGTCAGGGACTACTGTGTGTGTAACGTACTGCTTCCCAAGGCCCCTGACTATTACATTTAGGTTCCCTTGTTTCTTTAACTATGCCAACCACTAGAGTGCCAAAGATTCAAATTTGGCTGCTGAAAAACAGACCTCCTGCATCCCAGAAGAGAAGTACAGTGAAAATGCAGTGTGCTATTATTTAAGTTAAAAAGGGACTGATCAAGAGATTTTCGAAAACTACCCTTAAAAAGCACATGTCAAATCCTGCCTCCCCAAAGAGGAGTACAGGGAAAGTGTAACGTGTGACTATTGGAACTGGCCCTTTTTCCAGGGATATCCGCAAATTTTGTGCCTTCCTCCTGTATTTTTTTGACCTGTTTTTGTTGGTTTTATGACTCTGGGCACTTTACCACTGCTGATCAGTGCTAAAGCGCATGTGCTCTCTCTTGTAAAGTTGGTAAGATTGGTCTACACCTTTTTGGCATATTTAATTTACCTGTAAATCCCTTGTACAGTGGTGTCCCAGATACTCAGGTCCTGTCAATTAAATGCCACTAGTGTGCCTGTAGCGCTGCTTGCACCACCCACTGAAGTAGACTTTCAAACCTGTCTCGGGTCTCTGCCACTGCAAGTCATGCACACACAGTTTACTGCTGCACTGAAGTGGGATTTAAAGTGTTTGCCAAGTCTGAAACTCCCCTTTTACTACATATAAGTCAACCCTAAGGTAGGGCCTAGCTAGGCCTATGATAGCCATTAAACTAATGGGGTAACACATAGGGTACTGGACCTGGATATCAATCGATATTAAACAACAATGGTTCAAGACCTCTATAGTTAAATAAATTGAGTCAATCAATAATCAATCCCTAGTCCTATAGATTTAGAGCATGTACACATTAATCAGCTCCATCCAATGTATGCATGTATTCATAAAAACCTATAAAGGCAACAGCAATCACTTCCAATTCAAGGACAATATTTTAATCTATTTTCTCAGCGTCAAAAAAATATATACATAATTCAGTTTATAAATCAATACAAAAGATTGGTTGCCCCTAACAGATCGTGCAGCATAGCAAAGGGTGCCATAAGAATTGTGAAGTGATTAGAAAAGAAAGGAGGAAATTCAAAGAAGTGACATAAAATTCAAAACGATTTTTATAGGGCAGTAACGGATCCACATTCAACCGTTCTGCATAACCTAGCCTCTCGATTAGTACAAAAAACATTGTTAATTTGAGACAAATTATATGTTATCAATATCTGCACATAATTATAGAGAGAGAAAGAGGTGGTCCAGGTTTATTATATAGGGCGTCGACGTTTTGACTTGTCTTAGGGCCTTGCGGTTATTTGAGCCTGGGCCATGCGAGTCTTCATCAGGACGTTAGAATCGGGGCAAAGAGGGATTTTTAGATCACCCTACAAGGAAGATAGATAATTATAATTTGGGCTGTTGCCGGGCATGTGTATCTCAAATTGCTGCCCAAGAATATAAATTGCTTTCCCATATAGGAGTAAAGGTGGTGATAATTATCACATGAAACAGATAGTTCCAATCCTATAAAACAAGGAGCACCGGAATCTCATCAGAATTCTAACAAAAAATGTATAATGGCTGTCAATGATGGTAAGACATAGCCAAATGGTTACCTTAAGTTCTCTTCTAGATGTGTGGGCATCAATATTTGGTAGTTAAGGGGAATCTGTAAAACAACGATAGAGAACCTATATAAGGATCCATACCCCACAGTTGATGGTAAAGGGGCAGAGTCAAAGGGATTAAGGGACTATTACCTATTCAGTCGTCCAATCGCTTAGGAATTTCTTTTTTTTGGTGTCTGTAGCCCATCTCACGGAGGTGTATACAGAACCAATTTTTCGTACACCCGGAGGCTGAAATATTATAAGCAAAAGAGGGAATATTCAAAATGCGCTATAATACTATTACGCCTAATTATTATTAAAAGGAAGTCTAGTGGGGAGTCAGGGATTCTTCATTTAGTGCTCACTGTGATGTACAGCTACCGGTCGGCACTCCAGCTCCCAGGGGCCGCAAGCTCCTGAGATCGAATGAATGTTTAAGACACCATTCACGAAGGTCGAAAGCAACGAGGGACTTCATGCGTGTCCCGTCCGCAGTGCACAACATTTTTGTGTTATAGTTCTAAATTCACTGTGTGTGACCGATATTAAATGGTCTGATCAGTTGATACTTGTGATAGCCTAACGAGAGATAAATTGTGTGTAAAGAACCGTTCTTACAATGAATTCGTAACTGTGTCGGCCATCTTAGATTGGGATGATATTAAATTCCCAAATCCCTTAACGATCGACCTCACACTTATCTTGGCCGTAAACGGTCCATTTAGATGAACAAATTTATTGGGGTACCCTCTTTTAATCATGTGGGTAGGGCATCATTATACCTGGGCTCTTGGGGAAATTCAAAGGTAATATCCCAATTTCTATATGATGGCAACCATCTTGGAAAGGTATAGGTTGAACCAATCAAGTCTCTGCATGATTAAAAACAATTATACACATGAAAGGTGGTCATATCTCCCTTGACTTCCATCGTGTTCAAATTGCCCCAGGCATTGTTGGAAATTTTACATACGAAGAAACTGCATCATTGAAATGTCATTATAAATTAAAAGTCAAAAAAATTCCACGTAGCTCATTGAAAAATTTATAATAATAGGTCATCAATCACGGAACATGGTAATTCCAGACTACCTTCCAGACCTATTATATACATATATACATTTAAATACAAAAACATTATACAACAGTGCAACATTTACTTACAATCCATCCTGGCATTAGACACTACATGGTCATAATGTTAACATAAAGTATCATACAGTACTATGGCAAAACATTGAGTATTGAATGGTCATATAGTACAAGTCACTTCTCATCAGGTATTCATAGGACTGCCACCTGTCTATTGATCTCTCCTAATTCATTCAGCTCCTTACTGACCGTGTCTAGATGGTGTATCCATCTGCATTCCCTTCTGCTCAAAGTACTGTTTAGGTCCCCTCCTCTTGGGTTCACTCTCACCTTTTCAATAATCCACCACCTTAGACTATTGGGATCATGATCAAAGGTGGTGAAATGTTCCACTAGGGGTGCTCCTACAGTTTTACAACATATACGACTGGTATGCTGGAGAATACTACATTTGGCTCTTTGGATAGTCTGGCCAATGTACATGAAACCACAGGGGCATAGGATGGCATAGATCACCCCTGTGGTGTTACAATTACTGTGTTCCTTCAGTGTATGAACCTGATTGTTATAGGTAAATGTAGTGCATTCAATGGTGAGGGAGCATGCCTTACAAGACCCTCATTTGGTATGGCCTAACACTGGGGGAAGGCCCCATAGTGTGGTTTGGGTGACTGTGGCCACTGTAGGTAAAAGGGATTTAATCAGGTGGTCCCTAATGTTCCTGCCTTTCCGGAAGGCACGGAGAGGGGGGCGGTAGTCACCCTACTTCATCTTTTACCAAATGCCAATGTCGATTTATCTCTTTTTTGATCGCATTGCTTTTGGTGTTAAAGGTAGTGACACACACAGTCCTTTCCTCAACGGGTCCCATTTCTTGCACATTTAGTAGATGTTCTCAGTGATTGTGCCAAGCACGCTTACGTGCCTTTTTTAGCAAACGCATAGGGTAACCTCGTTCACTTAGTCTAGCAATGAGAAGTGATGATTCATCAAAAAATCTTTTTTGGTACAGTTTCTGCGTACCCTCAGGAATTGCCCGAAGGGCAAAATATCCCTGAGGTTACGGGGGTGATGACTTGAGTATCTAAGTAGCGTATTTCGCTCACTGCTTTATCTATATAAACTAGTGCAAAGGCATCCAGAGTCAGACTTTATTTGTATATCCAAAAAATGTATCATTTTATTGTCCGACTCCAATGTGAATTGAATATCAACATGTCGCAGATTCAACCACTCATGAAATTGTGTGAGAGACTCCTTATTTCCTTCCCAAAAATAATAGGACATCATTGATGTACCTTGCCCAAAGTGAGATTTGGTTACGATATGGGTTGTTTTCATTCAACACAAAAATGTGTTCATATTCACTCATGAATAATATTGCCAGATTGGGGGTGAAGCTCGCCCCCATTGCTACGCCCTTCGTCTGTACATAGAATTTCTCCTGAAACATGAAAAAATTCTGTGTCATGGCTATAGTCAAGAGTTTGATGATAATATCAGTTGGAACCCTATGTGGAGTAGGTCTCCGATTCATAATGACTTCTATACAATCTAACGCTGCCCGTTGTGGAATATTAGTATAAAGAGCATTGTTGTCCATTGTGGCTAGCAAGCACGTATCTGGATCATATTGGCGTCCACCAACCAACGGTATTGTTGCCATAGTATCCCGCAGGTAAGTGGGAGTTGCGGTTGCTATAGGCTTTAAGAACACATCAATATAATTACACAGTGGTTCAAGCAAGGAACCACAACCTGAAATAATGGGTCTCCCCGGGCGGTCTTCCATTCGTTTATGCACTTTGGGGAGGGTATATATTGTAGGCATCCGTGGGTATTTGTTGTTCAGGAAGTCAAATTCATTTTTAGTGATAAAGCCGTCCAGCAACGCTTGGCTAGTTACGGCACTTATGGTTTGACTAATCACATTCGTTCGATCTTTTTTTTTTTTTTAGGAGCCTATAGTTCCCTTCAACTTTTAACTGTGACAGAATCTCGGCCCTAAGACGAGTCGAAACGTTCACACCCTATATAATAAACCTGGACTACCTCTTTCTCTCTATATAATTATGTGCAGATATTGATAACATATAATTTGTCTCAAATTAACAATGAGAGAGTGTTTTTTGTACTAATCGAGTGGCTAGGTTATGCAGAACGGTTGAATGTGGATCCGTTACTGCCCTATAAAAATCATTTTTAATTTAATGTCACTTCTTTGAATTTCCTCCTTTCTTTTCTAATCACTTCACAATTCTTATGGCACCCTTTGCTATGCTGCACGCTCTGTTCGGGGCAACCAATATTTTGTATTGATTTATAAACTGAATTATGTATATCTTTTTTGACGCTGAGACAATAGATTAAAATATTGTCCTTGAATTGGAAGTGATTGCTGTTGCATTTATATGTTTTTATGAATACATGCATACATTGGATGGAGCTGATTAATGTGTACATGATCTAAATGTATAGGACTAGGGATTGATTATTGATTGACTCAATTTATTTAACTATAGAGGTCTTAGCTAGCCCTATGGGCAGGGTGCTGTGTAGGTAAAAGGTAGTACATGTGCCTTAACTGTGTGGCATGTCTTGGTAGTGACAAAATACCTATTTGGTTTCCTAATAATGTGAGGCTGCCCTCTCATAGGTTTGCATTGAGAATTCCCTGATATGTGCTTCAGTGGTAATTTCTAATATGAAAGGGGTAGTGTGGCCATGTTTGGTATGTTTTTGCTTATTGGTGAAAGTGTGTACTGGTCCCCTTTGTTGTGCCCCCCCAATTGTTCTCCAGAGACTGGGTAGTGCTACCCTTGGGGTTTTGCCAATAGTGTGTGGTGAGCACTTTGGAAGGAGCTCAAGGTGATCCCTGTGCTCTGCTGAAGGGCCAGGGTGGGTGTGGCCGAATTCTATACTCTTGACAAGCCTAGCACATGTTCAGAGCTCTGACAGACCAGAGGATTGGTGTAGTTAGTTGCCTCTGGGATAAGCCTTACTGCTCTGCCAAGCTACCAAGCGAGTGAGCATGGGTTATCTCGGGTGTGAAAGTCCCTTACCCTGACTAGAGAGGTAGGTTCTGCCTGGCTTAGGTGCACACTCTAGCCAACCAGAAACCCAATTTCTAACAGCGATTATTTAAGTTAAAAGAGTACTGATTAATAGATGTTCTAAAACAACTTTTAAAAAGCATGTCAAATGCATCTCCACAATGTTCAGAATCAATACAAATGAAGGTAAAAATGATTAGTTTAAGTAGCCTGAACTTATCTCATTCGATTCATATCCACAGTTGCAGACACATTAAATTCTGATGCCTGCCAACCACTAGTGCGCTGAAAATTCAAAGATGGCTGGTCAAACACGGACGTCCTGCCTCCCAGAAGAGGAGTACAGTTAAAGTGCAATGTGCGATTATTTAAGTTAAAAGAGGACCGATAAAAAGATCTTCTAAAACAACTTTTAAAAAGCACACGTCAAATTCATTCCCCCAATGTTCTGAATCGTTCCTCCACAAGTAAAAACTATACAAATAAAAGTAAAATCAAATATTTCAAGCAACGTGAACTTATCTCACGCTAACTTCTTTTCTGTACAAGTTATGATAAATTCAACAATGCCAAGTTGCTGGATCTATCAATACCATTCTGGTCAGTCTTTGAATTATATTTTTCACAATCTCCTAGCAATAAATATGTGTCCATAACATAGTGCCATGTTAGCCTCTGAGGCCAACTATTTTCAATGGCAAAAATGAAATGTGCAATTTCTTCCTCACCATGTTTATAACGTCCCTGTTCATAATTTTAGGACACACCCCCTTCCTGGAACACCTAGGGGAGACCTGGGGGTACTCACCAGTGTTGATACACCACATTTATAGGGACCCTGTTTATAGTTACATGATCCCCACCCCTGGAACACCTAGGGAAGATTTTGAGGGGTACATAATATGTAAAACAGAAGGATAGATGATCTTTGTGGAGGTGCCCTTGCCACAAAAGTCAAGTTTGCAGTGGCTTTACTTTTAAAAGCAGTGCTGCAGCACAGCGCTGCTTTCAAAATAACCTCAGGCTCACAGTAGTACACACATGCTATGTGGATCAAAGGCCAATAGCCTCTAAACTGCTGTGCCCTTTTATAGACTAGGGACTTATAGGACGGTTTCAACCTTTTGCCCTATGGTCTACTAAGGACATATAGGGTAGGTCATGCTAATTGTAAGTGTACCTCAATGTATGCGTTTGTGTGTAACATAGCACTGGCCCTTGGCCAGGCTAGCAGAGCCTAGGACACAGTCAGAGGCAGCTACCACCGGTTCCATTCAGCACACAAAATAGGGGTGAACAGGCTATAAAGAGTGACTTTCTAACTCTCACATACTGAAGCACCTGTAAGCTTCTGAGTTTCTTTTCTAAGGGTCACAGTATTAAATAGTGGTTGGTTAAAAAAACTAATTACCCCACACCTATGTTTAAATAAAACTGTTACAAGTGTGCTGTAAATTAAATATAATTAGGGTTGGTTTTCTTCTTAGGCAAAGTTTATTAAAGAATCATTGGTGAAGCAAAGTCCAGGATAGATAATTCGGCTGAATTGTCCGCTTATGAATTTATATCCTGTAATATTGAAGCTTTTGGGTTGTGTATCATTTTGGAATAGACACATATCATTACACATTATTGCATGCATAGGAAAAAGAAGATAAGATTTGATGATGATGATACTCTGCTATGCTGTAAATAAATAGCAGTGGTTAGATAAACAAAGGACACTCCAAATGGAATTTACAATAGAAGGCGACAGGAACTCCAAATGCTGGAAGTTGCCCTGTGTTCACATTGACAGCATTCTTCTATCCCATCAGGCTCTGAAAACAAAGGCAACAGGAAAGTAATTATAAAGTAAAAACAAAAACATTTACACTGGGAGAACTACCTTTTGTGTGGATGCACTCCTTATGAAAGAGCAAAAGAAAGAGGTTTCATTCTGGTACAACCTACTACTGGAGGAGGTTGATAGTTTTTATTTTTTATTTTATTTATTTTGAGTATTTGTAAAGCACGGCTGATACCTTGCAGGCTTCCTGGCGCTGGAGAATACTCAACTGAGGAGAAACTGAGGTAAATGGCCGACGGGAGGAATTAGGGGAATAACCAGGTCTTGATCCGTTTCCGAAAGGGAAGGAGTTGAGGGATTTGGCGTATGTCGATGGGCAGTCTGTTCCATAATTTGGTCGCTGCGACCCTGAAAGATCTGCCCCCGGTTCTGGCTTTGTTGAATCTGGGCACTATTACCAGATAGGCCGAGGACGATCGCAGGTCTCTGGTCGGGGTGTACCACTGGAACAGAGCTTGTAGAGGTCTGGGCCCGAGTCCATGCAGAGCCTTGAAGACAATGCAGAGGGATTTAAAAGCCACACGCTGCTTCAAAGGTAGCCAATGCAGTTCGGCTAAGGCCGCTGTGGCCGAGGATCTTCTTGTCCAACCAAGAGCTAGCTTGGCAGCGGCTGACTGAATTCTTTGAAGCCGGTCTAGCAGCGTGACTGGGGGCTCAAGGAGCAGTGCGTTGCAATAGTCAAGGCGACTGAGAATAGTGCACCTGCCTATCAACGCCCGAGCTTGTGCAGGAAGGAGTGGCATGATTTTATGCAGGGAGCGTAGAAGAGCTGAGCAGATCCCCACTGTTTTGGCAACCTGGGTTTCCATACTCAGCTTGTTATTGAGCATGGCTCACAGGTTGCGGACCGAGGTAACTGGCTGGGGTTTGTCCCTAGTCTCTGGAGGCCAGAAATTGCTTGGGAACTGGCAAGGTATGTTGTTGCCAGCGCAAAACAGAACCTCTGTTTTGGAGGAGTTAAATTGTAGGGAGTTCCTGTGCAACCACCCAGCCGTCTCTCTTAAACAGTCGTGGAAGGAGGTTAAGGGGATGGAGTCTTCTCCCTCCCATGAGAGAATAAGCTGGGTATCGTCAGCGTAGTTGATTGTTTTTATCCTGAACGACTTAATTAACGTGACCAAAGGTTTGAGATACACGTTAAAGAGGATGGGACTGATGGAGGAGCCCTGAGGAACTCCTTGGGGAACCGGTGCGAATGCGGATTGGAATGGGGGGAGGGAGACAGCCTGTCTCCTGTCCCGCAGGTAGGAATGAAACCATAGCAGAGTCGTGCCATCCACACCTGCCTCACCGAGTCTCTCCAACAGCGTCCTGTGATTGACCGTATCGAATGCGGCAGACAAGTCCAGCAGTATCAATGCTACTGGCTGGCCCCTGTCTGCACGCATGCGAAGATCTTCCATGGCTGTCAAGACAGCTGTTTCGGTACCGTGGGCTGGACGGAAACCGAATTGGAGATCATCCAGGAAGTTGTTCTGCTCCAGGTGAGTGGAGAGACAGGAGCTGACCCATCGTTCGGCGACTTTCGCTGGAAATGGCAGGAGGGAGATGGGTCGGTAGTTTGACAGACAGTCAGGGTTCAAGGACGGCTTTTTCAGGAGCGGGGTGACGAGCGCCTGTTTCCAAGAAATTGGAACATATCCACAGTGCAGAGACTGGTTGCATATTTGACGCAAAGTGCCAAAAAGTTCTGTTCCGAAGCTTTTCCAAATTTTTGGAGGCAGGGGGTCAAGCGGGGAACCCGAGGTAATACCGAGCGCCAATCTTTCAAACTCGGATTCAGAGATAGGGGGAAATTCCCGTAACTTCGCCGTGGGGGTGGAGCCTAAGGGCGTCAAGTCCTGGATGCTGGTGCTGGCTCCCGGGCAGTTGGAACATCCCAGCGGGGGGGGTTTCAAATTAAGAATGATGGTGTTAATTTTATTGATGAAAAATGCTGCCAAATTGTCACAGAGGGCTTGAGTGGGAGGCTGCGTCATTGTGGCACATTCTGGGTGGGTTAGGTTTTTGAGTATTTGAAAGATACTTTTCGAACTATTAGTGGCGTTGGCGATGGTGGTGCAGAAATAATTAGCCTTGCTTTGGACAATGGCAGATTTATATGCCCGGAGGTTGTCTTTCCAGAGAGATTTGTTGGTATCCGAATAACCTGGCCTCCATTTTCTCTCTGATTGTCTGCAAGCTAATTTGAGGGCTCTCAATGAGTCATCAAACCAGGGAGCTGGTGCTCTTCTCTTAGGTTTGCACTTTTTCTGGGGGACAAGGTGTTCCGCGGTATTAGTAATCCTTGTGCAGAGGGCCCTATAGTTGTCCTCCACCGAATAATCGGCGGAAAAACTGTTTTCCACATTGAACACGGGGGCGGTCGATTTGAGTTTGTCCAGCACTTTCCAATCTCTGTACAGAGAGTCGGGGGAGGTGCTGAGTGGCGTCCTTGTGGCTCTGCTGCCAGCTATGTGAAATTTTATAAGTGCATGGTCGGTCCAGCACATAGGCAGTATGTCGCTCAGGAATACTAGCTGGGGGGAGGAGAAGATCAAATCAAGCTGGTGCCCTGCAGAATGTGTAGGTTTGTTGACCAGTTGGGAGAGTCCCAAACCTTCACAGGAGAGTATAAGATTATTTAGGGCAGAATCCAGGCTGCCATTTGGCCAGAGATTAGTGAGATAGTGAGTTTCATCTGCCCGACACATTGTGGGCCGCACACATTACGAATCAAAAAGTGGAGAACCTGTGGTTGCAGTCCTTTAAGATTTTGTGGAATATAGTGAAACCATCTTGGTTATGCCGAAACCACCTTTTTACCCTACATAGGGCATATTATCCGCCCAAGAGGCTCTCAAAGTTTCCAAACAACTCATCAGTGGCATGCCCTAAATGTGGTCTGGTGGCGGCTTCTGATCTACACATGTTTTATGACTGCCCTTTGTTACTTTCCTTTTGGAATGCGGTATGTCTCACACTCACTACCGCCCTAGGTTCCCAAGTCTGGCTATGTCCCGCTCTTATAATCTTTGGGGTTGCACCAGAATTTCAGGGTACAGCAAAGAACTTACTCTTTTTTGGAATCTTGTTAGCCAGAAGGGAAATTTGTAAGAAGTCGAAAGACCCGTTAGCCCCCTCCCTGCAGGACTGGCGCATTTCAGTACTACAAACATCAAAAATGGACCTACTAAGATCAGGCAATCCAGATAAGAGAAACGTTTGGTCTACATTGGCCATAGTTGAGTATGTAACCGGGGTTTTTTTTTTTGGTTTTGGGGGGGGGGGGGTTTCCCCCGAAGTCCAATGATTATGCTGTTTGGCAATCTCTTTCTTTTACGTTTGTATACCCAATAGGGTGATTCGATACAGGATTGGGTATTTGACTGCAGCATACTACCCTGATTGTTATCTTGATGTGGCGCTGTGGGTGTATATCATAGTACTGATGGGCGGTTCGCCTATACCAGTTTATCTGTGGCAGTACGCTTATCTCCACGCACTACTATTCAGATACCAAGGGCGTGAATGAGGACAAAAAAAAAAAAAAAAAAAAAGAAAGAGCAAAATGCAGTCCCTCAAACTGAAGCTGCTTAAGTAGGCTGACTCACTGCCTCATGCTGTACGCCCCTAGTGAGAGGAAACGAAATGTGAGTGACACGCCAACGGATCAATGGATGAATAGAAAGGCTGAAAGCCACTTTAGGTAAGTATACAATACATCTAGAGGCAGATATACTACTGTGCCACCCGAGGTCGCTTCCAGGTCGCTCCACCTACCGCACGGCCCCTGTGTGCTGGCCTCCACCGCTACTCCTGCCTGCTGCCGCTGCTGATTGCCTCCAGGGACCCGCCCTCAGGGCTTCCCCCCTCGCCGCCTCCTCCACGCTCTTTCCCGCCTTCAGACCCCCGCCGCTGCTCCCCTGCGGCCCAGCCCCCTTCCTCTGCCACGATCCCCATTCGCTGCCCCGCTCCCGCCTCCCAGCTGCTCCTCCCTCGCTCCGCCCCCCCACACCTCATTTATGGCAGAGTCCACGCGTGCGCGCAGCGTCCATGCGCAGCGGGCGCGCCAATTGTGCGCCGAAGGTGCACCAAAGGCAAGCCCGTCTGTGCCCGTCCACACCTGGCCCGCGCCCAGCGCCAGAACCCCTGGCCCCCGACGCCGATGCAAGACTACCCGACAGACCTATGACGCCGCCACTCTCAACGCACTCAATGCCGGCCGGAACCCTGCCTGCTACCGAGAAACCCCGAGATGCACCCACGGACCCTTCGCCTGCCAAGCCTGCCGATTCACCTGACACCGGACCTGCACCACCCCCGCAAAGTCGAGCACCAGCAGCAACCACCTGAAGTGCATCCTGCTCAACACCCGCTCCGTCCACAGGCACACCGTGGAACTCTGGGACCTGCTCAATGCGACAGCACCGGACGTCGCCGTCCTCACGGAAACCCAAAGTCCAATGATTATGCTGTTTGGCAATCTCTTTCTTTTACGTTTGTATACCCAATAGGGTGATTCGATACAGGATTGGGTATTTGACTGCAGCATACTACCCTGATTGTTATCTTGATGTGGCGCTGTGGGTGTATATCATAGTACTGATGGGCGGTTCGCCTATACCAGTTTATCTGTGGCAGTACGCTTATCTCCACGCACTACTATTCAGATACCAAGGGCGTGAATGAGGACAAAAAAACAAAAAAAAAAAAAGAAAGAACAAAATGCAGTCCCTCAAACTGAAGCTGCTTAAGTAGGCTGACTCACTGCCTCATGCTGTACGCCCCTAGTGAGAGGAAACGAAATGTGAGTGACACGCCAACGGATCAATGGATGAATAGAAAGGCTGAAAGCCACTTTAGGTAAGTATACAATACATCTAGAGGCAGATATACTACTGTGCCACCCGAGGTCGCTTCCAGGTCGCTCCACCTACCGCACGGCCCCTGTGTGCTGGCCTCCACCGCTACTCCTGCCTGCTGCCGCTGCTGATTGCCTCCAGGGACCCGCCCTCAGGGCTTCCCCCCTCGCCGCCTCCTCCACGCTCTTTCCCGCCTTCAGACCCCCGCCGCTGCTCCCCTGCGGCCCAGCCCCCTTCCTCTGCCACGATCCCCATTCGCTGCCCCGCTCCCGCCTCCCAGCTGCTCCTCCCTCGCTCCGCCCCCCCACACCTCATTTATGGCAGAGTCCACGCGTGCGCGCAGCGTCCATGCGCAGCGGGCGCGCCAATTGTGCGCCGAAGGTGCACCAAAGGCAAGCCCGTCTGTGCCCGTCCACACCTGGCCCGCGCCCAGCGCCAGAACCCCTGGCCCCCGACGCCGATGCAAGACTACCCGACAGACCTATGACGCCGCCACTCTCAGCGCACTCAATGCCGGCCGGAACCCTGCCTGCTACCGAGAAACCCCGAGATGCACCCACGGACCCTTCGCCTGCCAAGCCTGCCGATTCACCTGACACCGGACCTGCACCACCCCCGCAAAGTCGAGCACCAGCAGCAACCACCTGAAGTGCATCCTGCTCAACACCCGCTCCGTCCACAGGCACACCGTGGAACTCTGGGACCTGCTCAATGCGACAGCACCGGACGTCGCCGTCCTCACGGAAACCTGGATGAACGCCTCCTCAGCGCCCGACATCGCCATAGCCATCCCAGATGGATACAAGATCATCCGGAAGGACCGCGTCAACCAGACGGGAGGAGGCATCACCATCGTACACAAGTACACCATCCGCATCTCGACTAACTCCGACGAAACCTTCACCGCCGCTGAACACCTACACTTCCAGATACACACTGACCCCAAAACCTCCCTCCAAGGCACCCTCATCTATCGACCACCGGGACCACGCACACAATTCAGCGAAGACATCGCAGACTTCATCGGCCCACACGCCCTTCCCTCCTCCGACTACATCCTCCTAGGGACCTCAACTTCCACCTGGAGAACAACAAGAACAGAAACACCACCGGCCCGCTGGACAACCTCCCCAACCTCGGACTCAAGAAACTGGTGAACACCCCCACCCACTACGCCGGCCACACGCTTGACCCCGTCTTCTCATCCAGCAAGCACATCTCCTTCAGCCACGCCACCGGACTTCACTGGACCAACCACAGCTGCGTCCACTTCAGGTTCAGAAGAACTACGACCCACCACCACCCGCAGCAGGTTCCCCACCAAATCTGGAGCAAGATCACCGCCGAGCAGCTCACCGCCTCCCGCAGCCAGAACACTCCCACCAGCACAACGGACCCCAAAGATTCAGCCAGCAACCTCACCAAGTGGCTGACCGCCTGCGCCGATGACCTTGCACCACTAAAAAACCCTCCCAGCAGACCCGGCAGCAAGAAAACCCCCTGGTTCACCGACGAACTCAAGGAATCCAAGAAGAACTGCCGCACCCTCGAGAAAGCCTGGCGGCTCGACCAGACCACAGACAACAGGACCGCCCTCAAGCACGCCACCCGCAAACACCATCAGCTGATCCGTGCCGCCAAGAAGATGGCACTCAAAGAACGACTGGACAACAACACCCACGACAGCAAGGAACTCTTCAGCATCGTCAAAGAGTTCTCCAACCCCAGCGTCGGAAACAACGACATCACTCCCTCGCAAGACCTCTGCAACTCACTTGCCTCGTTCTTCCACCGCAAGATCGCCGACATACACAACAGCTTCGACGCACACACAACCTCAACATCATCTCCTACGCCGACGACACCCAGCTGATCCTCTCCCTCACCAACGACCCCACCACCGCCAGAGCCAACCTACACGAAGGGATGAAAGACGTCACCGACTTGATGAGGAACAGCCGCCTTAAACTGAACTCAGACAAGACGGAAGTCCTCATCCTGGGATCATCACCCTCCACCTGGTGGCTCCCTGGGCACCGCTCCCAAACCAACGGACCACGCACGCAACCTGGGATTCATCCTGGACTCCTCCCTGTCGATGACCAGACAAGTCAACGCGTCTCATCTTCATGCTTCAACACCCTGCGCATGCTCCGCAAGATCTTCAGATGGATCCCCACTGAAACCAGGAAGACGGTCACCCAGGCACTTGTCACCAGCCGACTGGACTACAGGAACACCCTTGACGCCGGAACCACAGCCAAACTTCAAAAAAGACTCCAACGCATCCAGACGCCTCCGCACGACTCCTCCTGGAGATCCCCCGACACAGCCACATCACCAGACACCTGAGAGACCTACACCGGCTCCCCGTCAGAAAGAGAATCACGTTCAGACTCCTCATCCACAAGGCTCTCCACGACCTGGGCCCCAAGTACCTCAACGACTGCATGACCTTCTACACGCCCACCCGCCAGCTACGATCGACCAGCCATGCCCTCGCCACCGTACCACGCATCCGCAGGGCCAACGCCGGAGGAAGATCCTTTTCCTACCTGGCAGCCAAGACTTGGAAGACCCTCCCCACCCACCTTCGGCGAACCCAAGACCATCTCTCCTTCAGGAAGCAACTCAAGACCTGGCTGTTCGAGCAGTAACATACCCCTCTCCCCCAGCGCCTTGAGACCCTCCCGGGTGAGTAGCACGCTTTACAAATGCCGTGATTGATTGATTGATTGAACACAGTTCAGCAGCCAAAATTGCTGTGCTGCGTTTCGTAACAGGGAGGGACCAGGAGAGCACCATATCTACAGAGCTATTGTTATCTCCTCCGCTCTCCCTAGCACTGGTGCAGAATTGCACTGCTGTGCGCTATGCACACACCTTTGGGCCTTACTGTAAGAGTGTGTGCGAGAGTCTAGCCTAAACAGCAGATAATACGTTTCCTACTTTTTAAGTGTGCTGTACACTATAGCACACATGCAAAGTCAGAAAAGAAAGGAGAAAGGAAAACATTTCTCTATTAATGTCTGGTTTCAAAAAGTATTAGTTCTTTATGAAAAACCCAGGCTCAAATTTTTGTAGAAAGGGTTTTTCAAAGAAAAAGTGCGGGTAGTTGCATGGGAACACCCATGTAATGCCCCCATGACATTTTAGATATCACAAATCAGTGCTTTGCGTTTCTTTATTTTACTTTTTTGTTAATTTCTAGTGAAAAAGAAGTTTTGCGCTGGAAAATAAATACTAAAAATAACAGTTTGTGCTGATTTATGTCACTTTTGTGATGCAAAGTCAGTGCAAAATGTTAGTACATTACCTCCTAATTTTTGTAAAATCAAAAGAGCTTGTCTAACACCAGACCTAAAAAGGACTTGTAAGCAGACCAAGCTTTTGTAGAATCAAGTGCCTAGAAATGGTGGACTTAGTGAAGTTTATTCTGCTGGATTTTGAATAGAAAGTCAGTTTTTTTGATGTGCCCATGTACAAATCACACTACCAAAGGTCAAGTTGGAGACGTCTGAAGTCAAAGCTTACAGCCTGGCCTCACCATCATACCTTTCTGTACTGCTACCCTGTAGCTCACATTCATTACATCTGACACCAATTGCAGCCCTTACAGACATATCAGCTGTCCCGGCCGTAAGCCTACAGACCCCTGCGCTCACTAAGGTCTTCGGACACTGGTAACTTCACAGTGCCAAGATGGAAGCTGACAAAAATGGGAGGCCGCTCCTTTTCGACCCTGGGTCCTAAACACTGGAACTCCCTCCCATTGGCATTAAAATCTGAGACCAACTTACTCCGCTTCCGTAAGGCTCTGAAGACTCTGCTTTTTACTAAGCGTGACCAATAGCCGGCTGTGGCCTTAAGTCAAGGTGATACACCCTCCTTCTTCTACAGTCTATCCCTGGCGCCGGGAAACCCATTGTAGGTAGCTGTGCACGATATAAGCTTAAAAATAAATAAATAAAATAAATAAGCAATAAGCCTTGGAAACATTAACATATAAAGACACTGCCACTAAATTCAGGACATCTTTGACTTGATTAACAAAGAGGCTGCTGACTCTGACCTAGTCTTGTCCAGGTGTAAGCCAGGAACAAGTAAAGGATTTCATAACTAACATCTAGGCCACATTTCACAAAGGCATTTTCCACTGTTAAAATATTTTCATAGTCAAAAAGGCCTACCTGTACCCTGCCAGGAATTCACAAAGGGAATTCTGGTAGGTGTAAATGGTTTTACCTAAAAACAATGGGGGGAAGAGAGGTGAGACGGTGCATCTTCCACCCTTTAAAACTGTGATAAAAAACAATAAAGTATGATGTTTCCAAGGAGGAATCTGTTCATAGTCGAGGTAAATCCATTCATCTCCTTTTAGGCTGCAGAAGAACTGTCCCGATTTAAGGGGACATCCTTATTTAAGATACAGGTACCCCAATCCACCGAGGTGAGATGCCCCATCAACGGTTCCTGCTCTTCATTGAGTTGGGGGTTCAATACCCAACAGGCCCCATATGGGGCACTTTATGTTGATATTTATCCTTGGTTCAGTAGCCAGATGAACATCCTTGTTCTGAGGTTTTTTTTGTGTCTTCAGGAAATGATTAAAGATTGGCCGAGGGAATTAGATTGAAGGAGAGTGTAAATCCTGGTTATGCAACCTTTGACAATCTGGCAACAGCCAGGGACAGGGGGAGACCATTGGGAGGCCTATCAATATGAGTGGGCACCCATCTGGGAGTCCAGGGTGCCCAAATACCAACTAACTCCCTAGATGTCCAGTGTGTACTTTTAACCCCTCAAAATATGCCTCAGGTGGCCCTATTAAACATTTACTCAAGGCCAGTTAAATGTGGGCAGGATTCTGACACAATTAATGCATTAAAACACTTCATCCAGGCACTTGACCCTTCGATCGCTTTAGTGCTTGGTGGTGATTTCAATTGTCAGTTTGAGCCCCTTGTCAGTGTAGAGTTGGGTGAACAGGATGACGAGGAACTGTTTTGGCATCTTCCCAATCCCCAGATCCCTCCTGTCAGGGCATGGACCCCGTTGGTCCTCCAAATTAAATCATTCTCCCTTGCAACGTCTTTGCGGGCGTGCAATGGGAGGTTGGAACCTGACAGACCGGGGTCAGTTACGTTTAACAGACTAGAGCAAACCTCCATCATTGACTATATAATGATGGAGGTTAAATATTGGGATAGACTGCTGGAATTTAGGGTTCTCCTAAGACAAGACAGTGACCACAATGCCCTTGTCCTAACACTCAAGCCAGGGAGTTTCGGGCTGACAAATCCTGCCCGAAATTAATTTTGAACTCCTGCCACTCACGATAGCCAATAATAGGCGCAGTGTAAAATGGCCTTATTTCCAGGACTCCCCCACCAAGCTTGCTGAAATATATCAGATAGCTGTACCTCTGATTTCTCAGATGGAAGAGTTGGGTCCCCAGGGTAGAGCTGTGGAAATCCATGAGCAGTTGGCAGTCGTGCTAGTGGATGTGTTTTGCCCTGTGAGTGGGAACAAACCCCATCGGGTCAGGACACATCCCTGGTATGACGCCTCCTGCAGGAAAGCAAAAAAAGACCTGCTCATTGCAATTAAAACCAAAGACAGAGAAGAAATTAGGTTATCACGATTGCTCTACAAAAAGGCAATCATTAGGGGAAAGAGGGATTGGGAGGAGACTAGATGGGAGGAGTTTAGATCTGCACTCTTATGTAAGGACTCTAAGTCGTTCTGGGCTATTGTTGGCTCAGGCGTGAGTGGGACAAGTTTGGCTTTATTTCCGAATATAGCACCCTCGGTGTGGGAAGCACACTTTGGAGCATTATAAGCTAACTTGGAGCTATAGTCCGTGCCTCTTTCAGGTCCCGAACCCTGCCAGGCGTATAGACTGCTAGGGGTGACGGACCAGGCCCTGGGTGAAGCTACGGTGCCTCCTTCGTTTGCCCCCCTAGGCCTCCGCCATGAGTATCGATAGGTGGGGGCCTTGGGCGATGAACGGGGGCAGGACTCCCGGGATGGTGAGGATGAGCGCAATCTTGCAATGCCCGAGATTATCACTCTGAAGGAGGTTGAGTTTGCACTAGCAAGGCTACTTTCTAACAAAGCTCCTGGCCTTGATAAATTGCCTGGGGATTTATTTCGTTCTCAACCTAAAATATGGGCACCATTTTTGGTCGTCCTGTTTAACGCGATTCTTATGGGGACTGACCTACCAGGCACCTGGTTGGGAGCCAAGATCGTCCCTATCTATAAGAAAGGTTGCCTGTTAACCCCATCTAATTATAGGTCCATTAGCCTTATAGATACAACACAAAAACTAATGGATAGGATCCAAGGGTGGATGGAGGAAAACAAAATATTGACTACACTACAGGCAGGGTTTAGGTCAGGTATTTCAACCTTGGCCCAAATATTCCGGCTGCAGGTTTTATTTTGGAAAACGGCAAGAGTGGAGGGTGGCAGCCTCTACCTTGTCTTCGTTGCCCTGCATGTCGCTTTCGACCTCGTTCCTAGGGAAAAGTTGTGGAAAGTTCTAGCAGACTTGGGTCTCCCGCCCTATTTATTGAACATCTTAAATAGAATACATACTGGCAATTATGCACAAGTCAGGTGTGGGAGGTATGGAGATCTCTCAGCACGCTTTCCTGTTTCAATGGGTGTACGCCAGCGGTGCATCCTGGCTCCCACGTTATTCTGCCTTTACATCAATGGTCTTGTAGACCATTTAAATGGTGTAATAGACAATGACGCTCCCAGGCTGGCTACCGGGCGGGTGCCCGCTCTGATGTTTGAGGATGATACCTTGTTGTTATCCAAAACATCATCGGGCATCCAGCGTACTCTGGACGGCTTTGCAACTTTCTGTGCTTCGCGTGGATTAGAGGTTAACTTGGATAAGACCAAGTTCATGATCTTCAATCCCCCGCCCAAATCCCGTCCTTAATAGCAAACCCCTGGAACGTGTCAAAACTGTTGTCTATCTTGGTATTACATTGACGGAAAATTTTGACTGGGGCTTCCAAATTTTTAAGTCAGCTAACACAAAATGTAGGGTGGATCAGCAAGCTCCACAGAACATCAGACTTCAAACCGGCAGCTCCGGTCCTTGAAATATATCGACTTCAGGCGAGAACAGCCTCCACGTATTGTGCTGAACTTTGGGGCCATAAGAATACATCCAATCTTCTGAGGGTGGAACTGTGTTTCATGAGGAATCTGGTGGGTCTACCATAAACTACACCACTCATCCCTCTACGATTTGATTTGGGCCTGGAGTCAATAGAGGAGTTGGTAGCTGCACAGCCTATGCTCTATTGAAGAAGGTTCTGGTCGGTTCTTGAGCTGGCCCCCTTAAGAGCAGAATTTCTGGAGGTTTGGGGCCTTCTAAAAAGCAAAAATATCCCGTGGTTGCTTCATATTAAGGGTCTTAGAACCCGGATAGGTTTGCCGGAGCTTTGGGAGACTCCGGAGTTGACCTGCCCGAGGATATCCAGATCGGAACTCCAAAATCCGTTGAAGCAGCAGAATTATTTAGCCCTACAGAGATCAGCTACCCTAGGCAGGCTGTCCGTAGAGTTCCTCTTAGTAAAATCGGAACCACAACTAGAGATATTCCTAGATGTAATCCAACCACCTCTTGCGAGGAAGTTATACACTCAACTAAGGCATGGCAGCCTACCAATCAAGGCATTTACTTCTAAATGGGCAAAATCGGAGCATGGAGCCTGTCCGACCTGTAATTATATACGAGAAGATGTCCCTCATGTTCTGTTTTTCTGTCCAGCGTATGTAAAAATAAGGAAATGCTGGCTGACCCCATTATGTAGGAACCTGGGGTTTAGACATTGTACGCAGGCCTGCAGGGTTTTAATGTATGATGCTTCTCCCCCCATAGTATTTGCTGTATCTCGTTTTCTACTTGGTATGTGGCTCAGAAGGAAATGCTTTGTATAATGCCTGTGATCAATTATGAATTTTATATTACTTGGCCCTTGATAACTGTTGAGTTTAATTAATTTTTATCTCTAATAATGATTCGCTTACTATTTATTGTTTTAAAATGAATTGTGCCTTGTATTTATTTTATCTGCACTTTTATGGTCTTCCGACCGAAATAAAGTTATCATTGGTTGAAATTATCTACAAATATCCTTTGTAAAAATATAATGTATTAGAAAGTGGAATCTATGATAAGATTAACAACAGAAATTGAATCATTGGGCCTGATTAACTATTGAGTGACTAACTTGGTCAGCATGTTTCTTGATGTCAATAGCCAAGAAATTCCTGTGTGCATTCATCAGGACTGGTGGTTAGCCCTAATTTAAATAAAGGAAGACCTAAACAGTGAAATTTGTTCATGCTTAGATGACTGTGCAAAACATTGTTTGATCTAAAACTCACATAAAGTCTTATTAGGGACGCAGCCCTACTATCTTGTCATTAGAACCCGATGGGAAATGCAGGCCTCATCACGTTGCCATTGAAGATTCTTTCCCAGGATCACACTGACCAGTGTTTGAACCTACAGAACAAAGCTCCTTGTGCCATTTCATGTACGTTTTTGACAAAACAAAAAATTGCACAAGCATAAACCAATTGGCATTTGGGGGCATGGCTTGGACGGCCAAGATGATGGACGTGCCTTGGTAAGGCTCGGCTATGAAACCACGATTATCCGCTTTTTATCCAACACTGAGCGCATCACAGTACATCACCTTCCTTTTGCTATGCAGAGTAATGGCATGACCCTCTAACTGCCGATGGACCTAGGCAAGCAGATAACAAGAGAGACTGCGTTGCTGATGGGCGAGGCCTACATCTGATGAGACGTGCTGCCGAGCAGTGGCGCTGACTGCAGAGAAGGTGGGTCTCCGGAACGGTGAACCACACTAACCTGCTACAAGATGACTACTGGATCTCCCTGGTGCTGATCGGTTTTGGTGCCTGGTGTGACAGGGGTAAGCTACTGGAGCGCAGCTGTGGCCAGGGACACAGCTGGGCACTGACATCTGGATTTGTGTACTACCGACTACCCTCCCTGTACAACCATTGTCGCTGACGGTCTGCTGCAATAATCTCGACAGTACTGCTGGAACTGAAAAACCTCTTACTGGTAAGCATCAACTACGAGTAAAACTGCTGGAAATATGGGCTTGGGCGAGTGGAGAGAATGACTGCATGCCTACCACCCTGCCCAGCCCAATAATTTAACAGGCCACATATGGACATTTGGGCTCTCCCCAGAGAGAGCTGGGCCCCTCCGGCACTCATGCACTTGCAGCGCCGGGACTGGATCGAGGTCAGCATCCCAAGGGCAGCACTGAGGGTGTCCACAACCGGGTACTGTGCACTGCCCTTCTTCGCTCCCTTTTCAACTGCTGTGAGGGACGAAATTGTGCCTGATTAATCAGCTGGCCTTGCACTGCTTTGGAACTCCATCCACCTCCCTACTACATGCTAAGAACTCCCCTACCTTCTTCTGCTCCTGTGCTCTCTAACGTAAATCACACTGGGCTGCTCATGCTGCTGTGCTTTCTTAGGATCCACTAGTGCACGAATGCAAGCACTATGAAATGAAATGAAAGAATTTGATATAGCGCAAACAGCAACTTGCGTTAGAGTGTCCTGGTGCTAAGATGGACATCAGTGCTAAGGTGGGCATAGTGGCAGGATACTAAGGTAAGACTAATTCTTGACTATATCTCGAGTCGCACAGCAAAACACAATGCTCTCCTGAAAACTCAAAACCTTCAATAACTTTCTGGTTGTACCCGCCGGTAGGAATTGCAAAGCCCTACAACCACCTCAATTACGTACTGCCCCTAAGCTTTCACTGTGGCTCACTTCTACGGATCCCAGGCAGTACATTCACTATTACCTTGCACTGAACATACAGGAACTGCTTGTGCTGTCGCGATTCAGGATAAAATTGTCGCAGTCAAATGGGTCCCTGTAATCTACCTACCTGCGCTTTTGCAAGAGAAGCATTCTTCACGCCTGGCGCCATGGGTCGCTAGAGATCTGACCAAATGTGCTGGAATTTTCAAACTCTTCGCGTCCATGGGGGGCAAACTGGACGCAGTTCTTGAGGCAGTGGAGCAACTTGAATCCTCCGTAGATCAGACCAGAACATTTCTCCAATATGAGAATGGCAATATGCTGACTGACCTCACCTTACTACATGCAGAAAATCACAACTTTGATGACAAATTTCAATCCATGGACCACAACCTAAATTAAATTGACCCTGGAATTTGTGAGATGGAGACCTCCATGCAAGTGTTGGCTGAATTTGTGCACATCCTGGAACGCAGAGAGGATGATGCTGAAGGATAATCCAGAAGGAACAATATCTGTGTAGCAGGATTGCCGGAAGCGGTGGAGGGGAAGGATGGTGTCGCCTACACAGAATGCTGAAAGTCACAAGAGGCATAATCACAGTTCTTCTCCATTGAGCCTGCCAACTCGGTCCCAGCGAGGGCCCCCCCCCCCGGATCAAATCCGAGGCTCTTGCTGTTCTGTCTACTACATTACAGGGATAGATATTCCATACTGTGAGAAGCACATGTGCTCTCGGACATCACAGTGGAAAATGCTTGTATAATGCTATTCCCGGATTACACCATCACGGTGCAGAGGCAGGAAAATTCCTTCCTGGTCATGAAGCGTCGGTTGCACACCCTCAACTTGAAGTATTCACAAATTTTCCCTGTCTGATTGGGCGAAGGGAAAAAAAAACTTCTGTGATACCTTGGGGCAACCTGAGAATGGCTGGAGTCGGCGGATTTAGTCTGTAGGTCCATGTCTCTGTGGACTCTGAGCAAAACTGAGGAGACGCCATCAAGCCATTGCTGTGTCGGCGGTAAACAAAGGAAGTGTCCAGACCATGCCCCTGATCTGGAGCAGATGATACAGGACCAACGCAGGGCCTTACAAATAGCAGTGGACACTAGAGAAACAATGCAGGCCTCTAACCTTGATATGGGGTATGCACTGGTTTGTTGAGATTTTGCACGACTTGTAGCCTCACCGCTAGGTCCTCCCTGATTCCTAGTAGTAACGCATTGCTTTAATCTTGCCTTGCTTTGCCCTCCTGTGCCCCCTGCCTTCTGTGGCCCCACCACCACCTTCTTTCCGCATCTCTGCCGCCGTTTTTTCCCGCCGCTGTGTCCCTGCGGCCCGCCCCCCTGACCCATTGGCCGCCCCGCTCCCCCTCCCAGCTGCTCCTCCCTTCCTCTGACCTACATATGGAGGCCACGCAGCGACCGTGCAGCGGACGCGTGCAGTGGGCGCGCCGATTGTACGCCGAAGGTGCACCAAAGGCAAGCCCGTCTGCGCCCGTCCGCGCCTGGACCGCGCCCAGCGCCAGGACCCCTGGCCCCTATAAACGCCAGACCACACGACGGACCTACGCCTCTGCCACCCTCAACGCACTCAACGCCGGCTGAAACCCCGCCTGCTACCGAGCCACCCCGAAACGCACCCACTGACCCTTCACCTGCCAAGCCTGCAAATTTACCTGCCTCTGGACCTGCACCGCACCTGACAAGCTGAGGACCAGCAGCAACCACCTCAAGTGCATCCTGCTCAACACCCGCTCCGTCCACAGACACGCCGTCGAACTCTGGAACCTGCTCGACACAACGTCACCAGATGTCGCCTTCCTCAAAGAAACCTGGATGAACGCCTCCTCAGCGCCTGACATCGCCATAGCCATCCCGGACGGATACAAGATCACTCGGAAGGACCGCGTCAACCAGACTGAAGGAGGCATCGCCATCGTACACAAGAACACCATCCGCATCACGACCAACCCCGACGACACCTTCACCGCCGCCGAACACCTCCACTTCCAGATACACACCGACCCCAAGACCACCCTTAGAGGCACCCTCATCTACAGACCCCCGGGACCACGCACCCAATTCAGCGAAGACATCGCCGACTTCATCAGCCCGCACGCCCTTCCCTCCACTGACTACATCCTCCTAGGGGACCTCAACTTCCACCTGGAGAACAACAAGGACAGCAACACCACCACCCTGCTGGACAACCTCGCTAACCTCGGACTCAAGCAACTGGTGAACACCCCCACCCACTATGCCGGCCACACGCTTAACCCCGTCTTCTCCTCCAGCAAACACATCGCCTTCAGCCACTCCACCGGACTCCATTGGACTGACCACAGCTGCATCCACTTCAGCTTCAGAAGAACCACGACCCACCACCACCCGCAACAGATTCCTCGCATGAGCTGGAGCAAGATCACCGCCGAGCATATCGCCACCTCCCTCCGCCAGAACCCTCCCGCTAGCACAACGGACCCCAACGAAGCAGCCTACAACCTCACACAGTGGCTCACCAACTGCGCAGATTACCTCGCACCACTGAAGAACCCTCCCAGCAGACCCGGCAGCAAGAAAGCCCCCTGGTTCACCGACGAACTCAAGATCTCCAAGAAGAACTGCCGCATGCTCGAGAAAGCCTGGCGCCACGACCAGACCACAGACAACATGACGGCCCTCAAGCACGCCACCAGCAAACACCACCAGCTGATCCGCACCATCAGGAAGACAGCATTCAAAGAAAGGCTGGACAACAACGCCTACAACAGCAAGGAAATCTTCAGCATTGTCAAAGAGTTCTCCAACCCCAGCGCTGGAAACAAGACATCACTCCCTCGCAAGACCTCTGCGAATCACTCGCCTCGTTCTTCCACCACAAGATCGCTGATATACACAACAGCTTCGGCGCACCAACCACGCACCCAACCACCAAACCAACGCCCCCCCACCACCACCATCTGCGCCTGGACCCCGGTCAGCACCGAAGACACCATCCGCACGATGAACACCATCCACTCCGGATCACCAACCGACCCCTGCCCCCACCACGTCTTCAACAAGGCCGACTCCATCATCGCACCCCAACTCCGGGACATCATCAACACCTCCTTCAACACTGCCCCCTTCCCGGAGATCTGGAAGCACGCCGAGCTCAGCGCCCTCCTGAAGAAACCAACAGCAGACCCCACCGACCTCAAGAACTACCGCCCCATCTCGCTCCTCCCTTTTCCTGCCAAAGTCATCGAGAAGACCGTCAACAGACAGCTTGCCGCCTTCCTCGAGACGAACGGATCCCTTGACCCCTCGCAGTCCGGTTTTCGAGCCAACCACAGCACCAAGACCGTCCTCATCGCAGCCACTGACGACATCAGATCCCTGCTCGACAACGGGGAAACAGCGGCCCTCATCCTCCTGGACCTCTCTGCAGCTTTCTACACTGTCTGCCACCGCACCCTAGTACAGCGCTTCAACAACATCGGAATCCAAGAGAAGGCACTGGAGTGGATCATCTCGTTCCTCGCCGGAAGAACCCAGAGAGTCCCCCTCCCCCCGTTCATATCCAAGACCACCGAAGTCATCTGCGGCGTACCACAAGTATCATCACTACATGAGCCCTCTCACAGCCATCGCACGCAAACACAACCTCAACATCATCTCCTATGCCGACGACACCCAGCTGATCCTCTCCCTCACCAACAACCCCGCCACCGCCAGAACCAGCCTACACGTAGGGATGAAATACGTCGGCGAATGGATGAAGAACAGCCGCCTGAAACTGAACTCAGACAAGACGGAAATCCTCATCCTGGGATCATCGCCCTCTGCCGGGGACGACTCCTGGTGGCCCCCTGCCCTGGGCACCACTCCCAAACCAACGGACCACGCACGCAACCTGGGCTTCATCCTGGACTCCTCCCTCTCGATGACCAGACAAGTCAACGCCGTCTCATCATCATGCTTCAACACCCTGTGCATGCTCCGCAAGATCTTCCGTTGGATCCCCACCGAAACCAGGAAGACGATCATCCAGGCACTGGTCACCAGCCGGCTGGACTACGGAAACACCCTCTACGCCGGAACCACAGCCAAACTTCAGAAAAGACTCCAGCACATCCAGAACGCCTCCGCACGACTCGACCTGGACATCCCCCGACACAGCCACATCTCCGGCCACCTGAGAGACCTGCACTGGCTCCCCATCAGCAAGAGGATTACGTTCAGACTCCTCACCCATGCACACAAGGCCCTCCACGACCTGGGCCCCAAGTACCGCAACAACCGCCTGACCTTCAAAGCGCCCAACTGCCAGCTACGATCATCCAGACTCGCCCTCGCCGCCGTACCACGCATCCGCAAAGCCACTGCCGGGGGAAGATCCTTCTCCTACCTGGCAGACAAGACATGGAACTCCCTCCCGATCCACCTCCGGCTGACCCAGGATCATCTCTCCTTCAGGAAGCTCCTCAAGACTTGGCTCTTCGAGCAGTAACGGACCCCTCCCCCCAGCACCTTGAGACCCTCCCGGGTGAGTAGCGCGCTATACAAATGCCCATGATTGATTGATTAAAGACCCTGCCAGGTTTGGCAGTGAAGATGGTTCTTCAAGTAATATGCCTTCTGAGACCGACTCAACTACATGTCCTGATGTAACACTGCAGACAACAAAGGGCATAATCTAGTTTGAACTCATCTACGATGCGGCAACTAGGAACCCTTGCAGAGGCTAACTGATAACAATAATGGTCCTATGTCCGAGTCTGCACTGCATTACAACATTTCCGAAGTTGGTTAAATCCCATGTACTATGATCAACCTTCTCTTGCCCCTATCTTTTCTGAAGGTATAAAATGTTGTACTTGTAACAAAACATATTGATGGAGTAGTTCCTCTACATGGGCAAAATAAACCCTAATCAGAATGGAATTAGAAGCCCGACCATGAGGATCATGGGGGATCTGAATGGTCGGATCAAAGTGCCCTAACACACCCGTTGGATGTCATGCGCTCCTCTTCTAGCCGGTTCAGCAATGCTTGACAGGCTTAGGGGCTCCTTAGCGGAGACCTTTTGATCTTTAGAGGCTGTTAGATGAGTGCATGTGAGGGGTAAAATAAAGGGTGGTGAATGGAGTGAAAATAAAAAGTATGAGGGAAGAACCAGGGGAGAATATATCGGGTAATTGTCCCTTAGCACAGTAAAAACAAGGACGCTACCTTGAGGTCGCAAAGTACTCTAATAGCTAACTTGTGAAAGATATGGTGGGGTTTCATGCTTTAGTTTCCAGAAGAGTATTCAGCATTTCATATGGACTGAAACCATTGTCTACCCAATATGTTAAAGGATATGGGCCGATCATTAGATCTTGGGTGCCCACTAGAGTAACGGATACTGCACCGTCATCAATGCAGTGGGGTTGATTCCACCTATGAAGAAGAACAAATTTGAATAGTAGTCACGAGGGAGTTGTTTTCAGACTTAAATAGGCATTGGCCCCTTTAGAATCATGGTCATTGAAGTGTAGCGCTCCCTATGTGGTGTTGCACAGATTAATTTATTTTTATGAAAGAGAACTTAAAAAGGCAAACATATGCAGCAAGAGTACTTATTGTATAGTGGTCAATTGTCTGTTTTGGATGTACGACATTACAACGCATGCTTTTAGATCGCATGCTTTTACAACGCGGGTTTTACAACACATACCATTACAACGCATAGTGCTTTGGGGCGCTGGATAGTGAATAGTTTAATTTACTATTCCAACTCCAGTCCCCGTGGAGAGTAGGGAAGGTGTTGGACAGTAAGTTAAACCTATTCCCTATCATAGAGCGCCCCCAGCGCAATGCGTTGTAATGGTTTGCGTTGTAAAAGTTGCGTCGTAAAGGCACTGCGTGGTAAAAGTTGCGTTATAAGTGATTTTTCCCGTCTGTTTTACCCTTAATACTTGTCATACCTCCGTTAAAACTTAAATCCTAAACTGAGCAATTTAACAATGTAAAGAACTGGTTCATATTTTCTTGGTTTTAAGCCTCCTTGCTAACCTCAGCCTGTGTAACTATATCATAAGCTCCAGTGGGGTTTATCAACACTTTGAGATCTTGTACATGGTTTTGATTGGTCTATTTTATTTTAGGTGAGTGAAATCCTGAGGATGGGGCCCACAGCATGATGCAGTTCGTTTTTCCCATTGTTTTGTCTGTTTTCTTTCAAAAGATACTACCTTTGAACAGACACCAGGGATCCAGATCACTCTATTTGTTCTACTTTTCTAATTTTCTATTTTTCCTAATTATTCTTACCCTTTTCACCAGCCTTTGATGGTCGGCTGACCTCTATATTAAGATCACTGCCTATCAAATTGATCAAGTTTCTCACCTGATGCAGAGATGCATCTTATGGCATTAATGAGGGCTTGACAATTGCTCTCTGCATCAAACAGAAATATCTGTTGAATTTCTTATATTCTGTAGCTTTCTTAATGGTCTTCCCCGCAGTCTTGATTCAAGTTCTGCTTAGAGTTTACCTCCATTGGCTCTGAGGCTAACTCTTTGCTTCCAATGCTGCAACAAGTCCTGTTTCTCCTGTGCAGTTTGTTGTATCCCTTTACTGACCATCTTCTCCACCAGTGTTTCTTTAGGTAAATCCATGGACATCATTTAGGCTTGCCCCTTGCCACCCTTGGCACTGCTTTTGCGACATCAACTCCCTTGGAGTCTTAGGGGGAACAAAGGTACAGGCCGCCCCCCACTAAAAAAGTGCCAAACCAGATTAGGGCCTGTCCCTCAAGACAATCCTATTTTGCAGTTAGGCTGCAGGATCCATATAGGTGTGTGCATAATAATGTCACTACCCCTTCCCTGTTGTATCAAGGCTCTTTGGTTCCTGCGCAAGTGTCACTTTATGTCAAAGTACACACAAGGTAGATTTAAAATTGTCGCACAAACATTACCCATACCACAAAAAATTGTGGAGAAAGAGAGTGAGCACCACACGGTAGAACCGCTAATGGGGTTATCTGGCTAGCAATTACCAGTGTACCCACTTATCATCATAGGTTGCTCACTCTCATGAAAGTGGAAAGAAAAAGACAGAAAATGGAAGAAAAGGACAGACAACATGAAATAATCCTTTTACTTCACAACAGACAGACAATGTATTGAATGTTCATGCCCCAGCGAATAACAGATATCAGTCGCTGTTTAGTGTGAGATTCACTTTTTCTTTTTCTCACAGGGGTTAATGATGATTTTGTACACTAAACAGCGACTGGTATCTGTTATTCGCTGGGGCATGAACATTCAATAATTTTGTCTGTTGTGAAGTAAAAGGATTATTTCATGTTGTCTGTCCTTTTCTTCCATTTTTCTGTCTTTTTCTTTCCACTTTCATAAGAGTGAGCAATCTATGATGATAAGTGGGTACACTGGTAATTGCTAGCCAGATAACCCCATTGGCGGTTCTACCGTGAGGTGCTCACTCTCTTTCTCCACAATTGTTTGTGGTATGGGTGATGGTTGTGTGACAATTTTAAATCTACCTTGTGTATACTTTGACATAAAGTGACACTTGCGCAGGAACCAAAGAGCCTTGATACAACTTGGAAGGGGTAGTGACATTATTATGCACACACCTATATGGATCCTGCAGCCTAACTGAAAAATAAGAGTGTCTTGAGGGACAGGCCCTAATCTGGTTTGGCACTGCTTTTGCGACCCCTTGACTCAGAGGTGGCAAATTCAGTGCCTAGAACACAGGGGCAGCTCCTCCTAATGAATGCTGGTTGGAGATCCACTTGCCTGGTTTCTGTCAATTTCTTTAGTATACAAACAGTGAATAATATTATTCACTATTAATGTAAAAATAAATATAGTACATTAGCTGGATTTTCACCCTATCTAGAAGCTAAGGTAAGTAATAAAAGCTGTTAAGTGTATGTTGTATGCATGCTTGTGAGGAGAGTGTGTTTATGTGTGTGAGAGTGTGTGAATGTGTTAGTGTGTGTGAGTCAAAGTAAAGGTCAAATGACGTGCAATGTCACTTCGGCTACCCCTGGCATTTTGGTGAATTGACATCCATGGGTAAATCATTCTCTTTTTTGTCCTTCTGTCACGTCTGTAGGCACAGTAGCTCTGTAATCTGCTTGCTATGCCTAGAACCTCCGATAATACACTTCCTGGTTCCAGTGAGCCTTGGTAAACCTGCTGCTGCAGTGCAGGAAGGTGTATTGGAGTTCTGCTTCTGGTCTGCCAGTCTTCACTGTACAGTTGAGTGGTGTGGCAACAGTGGGGCAGCCAACACAGATTTAAGAAAATCCACTCATTCGACCGCCGCTGCCATGCAGAGTGTAGAACCTGACGGCTAGACAAAGCACAGTCATTGGTCCACAATTCACCTTCAAATAGATGAAGGTAAGGCACCTGTGATGACAGGCACACTTATTTTCAGAGACCTGCGGACAAAGCAAGACCAGTTTTTGTTAAGAATCTGGGAAAACTGCAGCTGTCACGTCTCATCCTGCTGCCATCTTGCTACCCAATCAGAAATCATATTTCCACCTATTTAACAAAAACATCCAGCAAGACTACAAAAACATCCCTTAAAAGCACTCCCTGGCTCACAAATACATCCACATTTTAAACGAACCCTGCAATTAAAAGCCATTAACCACTAACTACTTCCTTTCAAAAATAATTATGTTTTCTTGCTGTGCAGTCACCGCAGCTCACTTGTCTTCATCACACCGAGAGATGGAATAATCGAAATTGAGGTCATGCTACCAGATGATATATAAGAAAAGGCCAGCGGTCAAATGAAATCAAAATAGCAGCGTATGTTCTATATGCATTCATTTATAAATTATTTTAAAGGTCTAAAAATGTGTTGTAAACAGTTAAAAGTTACAAATATGAAAGTCATTCAATATGTTTCATGTGTTAATGTATTTTTAAAACAACTGAAACAAAACGTAAAATTGTCAAGATTATTTTTAAATAGCTATATGATAAATGTAAAATGTAATGTTTAATTGACATTCTTTAATTATTAAGTCTCTTTTTTATGTATGTTATTCATTTATAGGCTTTTGAATCTTTTCTTAATAAATATAACAGACATATCTATTTACTGATGCATTTTCCATATAATATGAATAATATGAACCTATTTGCTTGTTTAAATCAGTGTATTGATATTTAGTGATTCCCGATGTTGTAGGATGGTGTATGTATGTGGATATTATAAACTATTTTTTGATTGATATGTTAGAGGTTGTGTTTATGTGGTGTTTCGTCTCTGGCACAAGTATCACTCTTTACAAGCTTTAGAGACACTTCTTATTCATGCAGTCTATCCATTGGGTGTTGCTGGTGCTGTAAATGGGGAAAAAGAGCAGGGGCCTCATTTATGAGAAATGACGCATCGCTGCGTGAAAGCAGCGATGCGTCACTTCTCAGTGCGCCCTTCTTGCGACATTCCTGATGCGTCATATTTAATGTATGAAGCATCATGTCGCAAGGATTTACAGATACGTCACGTATCTGTAAGCGCAAAAGTGACGCATTGCTGGAGTGTGTCACAAAAGTGACGCAACTCCAGCAATGCGTCCTTTCACATGGGACAAGCTCCATGTGAAAGGGCCTGCGTCAGTCTTATGCCTGCTGTGAGGCAGGGGTAAGATTTTGACGCAACCACGTCCTAAAAGTGACGCAGTGAAATCTCATAGATTTCACTGCGTCACTTCTATGACCCTTCCCTGCGTCAATACGCCCCCCTTGCATACATTATACCTGGCGCAGGTATAATGTAGCGCAGGGGTTTACAAAGTGACGCATCTACCTAGACCATTTTTTAAAAGTGACGCATAGCCTCATAAATGAGGCCCCAGGTACTCACCAAATGTGACCGAAGGGGGAGGGGTCTGGAGGCGGGTTTATGGATGGGACCAGGGTAATGGGCTACTGGGAAACGTTTACCGGGAATCCAAATTTTCATAGTTTGAGTGATAACATGGTGTGAGTTTCTGCAGTCTGTAGTGTATTTTGGGTGCCCTTCAGGACTAAAAAAACTTTTAATATTCCCTTTCAAGTGTTACATATGTAAAGATTGCCTCTGCACATAGTTTAGGATGTGTGGTTCATCTTCAAGTTTTAAGAACGGTCCGAACTGAGTTTACCTTTCCTTACCTTAGCGTGAACATAGGTGGGTTGATTGTACTTGAATTAGAGTATTAATGAGTAGGAGTGATGTTTGGTGTTGGTTCAGTACCTCCAGTCTTGAAAGGATCATTACGATAATTAATCAATCATTTTTTTTTATAAAACACTTTTTCTAAAATAATGGGGCATATTATCAAGGGGGTTTATCTCGCTTTTTTGGCTTTAAAAGCCAAGAAAGCGGAGATAAAATGATCTCCCTATTACCTAGCTGTCGCTAACACCAGTTAGCGACAGCTAGTAGGAGATAGCGACCATCTTGGGCCCCGCTTTGCATGTCAGTGAAATTTATCACTAATGACATGCAAAGTGGGCGTGCCAAGATGTTAGCGACTGGAAACAGTCACTAACATCGCTATCTCCTATTACCAACTTTTGGAGATATTCGCGGTAAGCGCAAATATCTCCAAAAGCTAACACCTGCCCTGAGCAGTTCTTAGCCATGATATCCAATGGTAGGTGGATAACATGACTAAGAGCATTAGCTCGGTAATGCATGAATATCGCGGACTTTTTAGCGATATTCATGCATTTCGGCCGATTTTTATCGCTTAGGAGATAAACCTTGATAATAGCAAGGTTCCTAAGTGATAAAAATGGCCACAGCACAGCGATAAAAATATTGTCGCTAAGCCAACATAGCGATAATTATCGCTAGTTGTTGGTAATATGCCCCAATATTTTTAAGATCGTTGGATTTCTTGGCCTTAGCTTCAACCTCAAGGGTCGTTGTCTTTGGATTGACCGAATCTTGAGAAGTAGAGCGACATGCCCCGGGAGAAACAATATGGACGGGGCTGCTGCTCGAATCTAGATCAGCAGAGGTTCCCCCCGGATAATCTTGCTTGGAAGGCTCCAAAGTAGCCATCTCAGAGTTTTCTGGGAGCAGTCCCAACTCTTTCCTCAGTTAGCCCGAGCTGCTGCCTGTCCTTTGCATTTTTTGACCCTTTGAACCAGAGCTGGGGAATCAGGTTGGGCTGCAGCAGTGCTTCTAGAAAGATTTTGCATATTGAAAGTTGTCAAGAAATGTATTTTGCTGTTCCCATTGCAGGTTAGCCATAATTACAACATGGGATGAAAAAAAGGGTTTAGGCACATGGAACTTCCCCAGCAACCCACAACCAAGTGGTACAAGGACCCATCATGCACCAAGAGACAGCAGAGCACATGCACCTACCCCCCTTGGAGAGAAACATGGTGGTCCCTGATGACATAGCATAAAACCCCAATCTCTAGAAGTCGCAGGTTTGTTCATAGTCTGAAAAGATGGTACAGCACGAACCAAAGTTCTTAATGCGACCACGATGTCTGCAGTATTGTTCCAGTGTTATTCCAGAGCAGCCCCCACTGGAAACAGAGGGCCGGAACTTCGCCAGTGACAAGGCTCTCACAGGTTGTACTGTGATTATAAACTGTAACCTAAAGTCTGTGGAAGAGAGAGAAAAATAGAAGCATTCAGAGCTTGACCTGCCTTGCCCAGTCCTCTCAGCTGTATCTTTACGAGCGCTTCCAGACCGGGTATTCAACCATCTCCTCCCAGCCAGTTATCCGCTGTTCTGACTTCAGCCAGGAAAGAGTGTGGAGAGAGCCAGGAGGGAGCAAAAGCATCTTCCCCACAACAAATAATTAAAGAACCTCTGCGTTGAACCGTCAAAGTGCTCGCACTCTGTTCTCAACTTGGAACAGTAGAGTTTTACAGGGCAGACCGCAGGAATCACCTAGCCTCCCTCGAGCCTCACCGGCTCCTGCTCCCATTCCAGGTATCCTCTGCGGCCACGCCGCTTTGCGCGGCGTCTCAACCTGAATCCCGCGTCTGTCATCAGCTACTACAAAAATCCATCAACCGAAGGTGAAAGGGGGGGATGTGGCTTACGTCACAATCAGCCGGTAGCCGGTAGCCTGCAACCTCCAAGCTAACTCAATGCATCTTAAAAAATATCCTCTATTTTTAAAATGTAATCTTGATTAACATCTTCCACAGAGGGGGCAGGGAGTGTTTCATCCTGAGCCGATCTGCCTCCTGACTCTAGTAAGGATGGACATCTCTGTGATGGCAGTTGCCCTCCTCCACAACCCCCGGTACAACCTTCACCTCCTCCCTGGTGGAGCTCATCTGGACCCTCGTTCCTGAAGACGATGGGTTGGCTGTAACACATAAGACAGTATCCTCTGTCCCATCAGCGGTCAATCTGAACCTGGGTCAGAACTGATCCAGGAACGCTTCTCTCAGAGCAATAGATCCTTCACTATGGAATAGGATGCCAAGAGTCTCCTCAACTTCATTCTGGAGGAGATCCGGGAACTCAAAATGTCTCAATCTGCGGAAATTGCTGCAATCCATGCCCGCCTCACTAATATCAAAGAAAACATGGCCCAGGTCATGGCGCGACTTCTTGAGGCGGAGACTAGGATCTGGACATTGGAGGATCAAGTTTCAATCATGGATGATAAAGTTGCAGTATATCAGAGTAAAAAATCAGCAATGGATATAAACTGGAGTGATTGGAGAATCACTCCAGATGCTCCAATCTTTGAATCCTTAAGGGGCAGCAGACTTTACAATGGGTTGACTCCTTTATTAAAAAAGTGTCCTCCCAGAATATAATGGAGATTTGACTCTCATGCGAGCCCATTGGGTGCCTGTGCATCATCCTCCCAATGCCAAACTCCTTGTTAACTTTGGGAACTACAGGGTCAAGGAACAAATTCTATCTAAGCCCAAAAAGCAGTGACAGATTACCTCCTCTGTATTTTCCCCGACATGTCTGCCTCCACAGCCAAAAGGTGGAAAGAGTTTGTTAAAATGTTGCACCTATTCAAAAACAGGGAGTGCAGGCAATGATTGCACCACAGAGAAAAGTAAAAGTGCTCGTAAAAGATAGATTCCATGTATTCTGCAATGTCTCTGAGGCACTGGAATTATTGCAACAAATGTCTTCAAACAAGTCCTGATTGCTTCAATCTGGGCCTGTAAAATTGCAGATGTCAACAGTTTGTATTTATCTCTTTAGCGTTCTCTAGTCTTTTCTTAGTTTGGTGTTCTTTCCTATCAGATAGTGTCTTAGGGCTGATACTGTTCTTTCTTCATTTTCCTGCTTTTTCTTTTCTTTTTACTGAGGGAGGGGGATGGGGGAGGTAGGCCAGAAGCACCTGGCACAATGTCATGGTGCCAGTTATGGGGAGTTGGGTAAGCCTGTGAGGTGTGAGCAGGGACAGTGGACTGCTCACCGTGGCTTTGAGGGAAGAGGGTGTCATGGGTGAAATGGGAAGCATGAGGGGAAAAAACATCAATTTTTTTAAATTTAGATTGATCCACTTACTATTCATGAATTCATATTCTGTCAGGGTAAGGGTGGGGTCAATGATTGATGCCACATTCTTTCAGCACACCTTAGCCTACCTCGTAATCTCATTAGGAGCATATTGTGCAGTGTGCTAATGGATAAAAAGGATATTTTAAAGGTGGTCTCTTTTAATGTTAGCGGTCTTAACAATAAAAAGAAAATTTGTGCCATTGAATCATGGATTAAGACAGAAAATCCAGCTGTTACTCAAATTCAAGAGACCCATGTAATGGCTGAGAAGCTAGGATACTTTCCTTTGTTCAGGTCCTGGGCAGTATATTGGGGCTTCTCCTTCTCCTCTGCATCATATTGCGGCAGGGCGATCTTCTTGGGTAAACAACTTCAAGTCGTGGTGGTTAATTCTGTAAGTGATCAGAGTGGAAGGAGGTGTTGGGCAATCTGCAATCAGGGGAATAGACTTCTTTTTAAGTTTAGAAAGCTTTATTGAAGTAATAAACAAAGTAAAACATCAATACAGATTATATGATAAGAGGTGTCAGTTCTCAAATAAAAATTAACAACAAGGTAAAAGCCTAAAAAAGAATCACACCTCAGCTGAAAATAAAAACTATACAAAGTCAAATGCATTTTTAGATTTTAAGAGAAATGAGAAAGAGGGAGGGAGGGAAAAAGAGAGGAATAGAGAGAGAAAGGAGGAGAAGAGAGAAGAAAGAAGAAAAGGAAGGGTCAGACAAAGGAGGAAAGATGAAAAGTAACGGTGAAATTATACTGAGAATAAAAAGCCAATAAAAATGCATATATAAACATTAACTGTTTGACCTAGAAAGAAAAGACGTTAAAGGCAACCATAGCAAGTCCTTTATGATCAACAAAGCAGTAGAATTGACGAAAGCACAATCAAGTCTGTGGTGATGGCAGAGTAAATTTCACCAGGAATGGAAGGAGATTTTTGAAGTGCCTTTCCAGTTGGTTGTAATAATTTGAAGACTAATGGCAACAAATAAGTCAATGAATTTACCCACCATACCTTGAACATTCCAAACAGAAGAACAACTACCCCAAAAAACATGTGAAATATCAAAAGTAACATTAGTAGATAAAATATCATTCAATTTTGACCAAACTTGAGACCAAAAAGCTTTAACTAGAGGGCAAAGGAAAAACATATGAAGGAAATCGCTAATATTATGAGGACAAGACCAGCACTTCGGGGAACCTAGTGACCTAAACTTATACATATCACAGTGGGTGAGAAAAAGTTCGTTGTAAAAATATTATAAGGTCTGCGTAGTGCTAGCAGAACGTGAGGAGGTGTGAATTTTTGTCCAAAGGATATCCCACATGCATAAGAGGATTGTTAGGGCCTGATCCTTTTCCCATACAAGCTCTAATTTGGACTTGGTTCTAACCTGGGGGGCAGGAGAGTATTTTATAAATGGTAGCAGCTTTAAATTGAGTGGAGAAATCAATAGAGGGAGAGAGAGTTTGATCAGGTGTGATTGTGGGGGATTCCTGAAGAGAAAGGTGAATGAGAGAGTCTGTGAGAAGAGGATAATGAGGGGCATGGAAAGAAGAAATGTTGTAAGAGGTTTGGAGATCTGAATAATCCATAAAAAAACCATCTTTCATTAAATGATTAGGTGTAATAATACCTTTGTCAATCCACTCTTTTCAAAATAAGGACCGTTTATTAATCTTAATGTGTTTATGGTACCAAATTGGGATGCGTAAAAAGGGATCAGTAGGAGGTAAGTGAGAGTGCAGCAGAGAGGTAGTGATTGCTTTGGAATGGGTAAAAATGGGAGATGAGAAACGTTGAGGTGGCTGGGACAAACAAATAGCAGAAAGAAAAGAAAAAGGAGAGTACTGAGCTTGTTTCAACGAGCTGCATTCACTTAAAGGAGGATCCGAAGTTTCGGATAAAGAAGTCCAAATTTGTTTTAGAGTGAAAGCAGAGTGATAACGGCGAATATTAGGAAAATTGACACCACCCAATTCTTTAGAAGACTGAAGACGAGCCAAAGAAATCCTGGGTTTGCGATTGTTCCAAAGAAACTTGGAGAGAGAACTATTAATAACACAGAAAAAGGAGTTGGGAAGAGAAATAGGAAGCATGGAGGAGTAAAAATTAATAATAGGAAGGATCATCATCTTGATGGTAGCTAATCTACCCCACCATGAGAGGCAAAGAGGAGCCCAACCATCAGTCAGAGTGGACAATTTCATAAGGATGTCAGCAAGATTAGTTTGTATTGTTTCCTTGATGGTATTAGCATAGAGGATACCGAGACATTTGATATGTTTAGAGTTCCATTCAAAATCTGTAGTAGAGAACATAGAAGGAAGTCAGACTTTATTAAGAGGTAGGATCTCAGATTTAGCTACTTTAAGTTTATATCCAGAGACATTAGAGTATTCCTGTAAAAGTGAAAAAAAGGCTGGCAAGAAAGTAGATGGGTTAGAGATGTACAAAAGAATATCGTCTTCATAAGCAGTACATTTAATGTCGAGTGACTGAATTGGAAACCTGAATGGGGGGGGGGGGGTCTAATTGATTCTAAAAAGGGTTCCAATGCAAGGACAAATCGAAGGGGGAAAGGGGGGAACCCTGTATAGTTGCTCTGAGAAGAGGGAAATAATAAGACTGACAACCATTTACCCAAACAGAAGTAGTAGGAGCTGAGTAGTGGAGTTGAATGTATTGGAGGATAGGAGGGCCAAAACCATGCCATTTAAGAGCGCCAAAGACAAATTCCCAAATGACCCTTTCGAACGCTTTCTCAGCATCTAATGTTATGGTAGCTAAAGGAGAATCTAATTTAGAGGCCAGATGAAGGATGTTAAGAAAGGTGCATGAATTATCTGTAATAGAACGACCTTTGACAAATCCGGATTGGTATATATTAACAAGGTCAGGGATAACTTTATTAATACACATGGCAGGTAATTGTGCAAAGATTTTACAATCTGTGTTAATCAAAGAGATGGGCCTATAATTTTTTGCAAGGGGACGGATCTTTATCTTTTTTAGGTATCAGGCAAAGCTCAGCCTGAGTAAAAGTACCAAGTGCTGTACCAGTGTTAAGAAAGTCATTAATTAAAGAGAGAAGATGAGGGGTCAGAAGTGATTTAAATTGGAGAAAGAATCGAACGGAGAGACCATCCGGACCTGGGGTTTTATCTTTGGGCAGAATGGAAATAGCATCAATACTTTCTTGTTCAGAGATGGGGGAATTCAAGGAAGAAAGATTAACTTGATTTTCGGGAGACTTAGGAATTCGTTGAAAATAAGAATCAATAAGGTCAGGAGATGGAGAAGATTCTGGGGTATACAAAGAGGAGTAGAAATCGGTAAAGCAATCAAGAATTTTTGAATCTGAGAGATGCTAAACTCCAGAAGTGTCCTTAATAGCAGCAATTTTAGTTTTTTGCTTTTTAATTTTGAGGTAATTGGCGAGAGATCTACCAGCTTTATTCCACCCACCATACAGATTGTTGAAGGCCAAATCTAAAGATTGCTTGTTGTATTGCATTTTTGCTTTAATAAGTTCGGATAATGTATTAACAGAGAAATATTAATGTTCCAACAATTTAACTTGTTTAGTAGAATCCGAGAAAGCTTTTTTACGGGAGACAAAATCAATGATAAAACCCCTGGCGGAGGCCTTAAAGGCATCCCAAATTAAGTGAAATTAAGAGACAGAACAGATATTATGAAGAAAGAATTCTTGAGCAAAGAGTGAAAACTCTTCCAAGAATTGAGAATCTAAGAGAAGAGAATTGTTAAAGCGCCAACGCCTAGATGAATGCACAGGAGAAGGAGGGTCTATGTCCAAAATGATGGGGGCATGGTCAGAGATAAGAATGGAGCTAATCTCAATACTATTCATGAATTGTAGAGTATGTTGAGTGAGGAAAATATAATCTATCTGGGAATGGGATCTGTGGGCGGGAGAAAAAAAGGAATACTCTAGAGCAAGTTCTCCATGCATCCACTAAACCTCTTGTAGTTATTGCTTTATGAAAGGATTTCTGCATCTTGTTAGGAACATATTTGGCTTCAGATTTTCGATCCAGAAAAGGATCCATGAGCTGGTTGCAGTCTCCACCTACAATCAAATTGTCAGTAGCGTGTGAGGAGAGAAGAATGGAAAACTCAGACCAAAAGGTTGAATCAATACCGGTAGGGCCATATACATTACAAAAAGAACAAGCATTTACAATGCAATGGTTTCACCTTTGGAAAAGTTAGAGCTATTGGCATTGTAAATGACAAAATTTGTATTTATGTGTTGGTTTTGAAAACAGATAAATAAATGGCATTGTTTTTTACATTGCCATTAGCTTAATGTCTCGCAAATGTGAGACCTATTGAACCCTACGGACGAGCTCAGCAGACAGCAATTACTACCACACACACCCCCAGAGGCCCCCCCCACACACACACACACCCAGAGCTGTGCGGGTGTTCGCCAGGCGAAACCTAAAAAGGGAAAAAAAAGAGCGAGAATCTGTGAAGGAAACATTTTTTCAACAATGGGGAAAAGAAGTAAAGGTGAAAAGAAGGAAAGGCTAAAGTGTGGTTCAATGGAAGAGTGAAAGGACAGATGTAATGATGGATGGAAACGTGAAAGGATGGATGAATGAATGGAAAATTAGAACGGTGAAAGCCCAGAGGGATGCATGAAAGAAGAGATGGATTGAAGGGTGAGGTAATCAACGGGTGAACGGATGGATGGATAGATGGGTAAAAGGAAAGATAAATGGCCTGGAGTGTGTATGTATGGATAAATGTGTGAATGTGTGAACGGGTAGATGAATGGATGGGTGAGGGGAGGCAGAAAGGCTAGATGGATAAATTAAAGAAATGATAAAGGACGAGTGGGTGAATAGATGAATGCCTAAAAGGATGACTGGATGGATAAATTAGTGAGCGAGTGATGGATAGATAGAACTGCGCACCGATAGCTGCATGAAATAGTGAAAGAATGAATAGGTAGATGCACCACAAAGAATGGACGGATAGATGACCGGAAGGATGCCACTGTGAACAGAATTCTTCTGGTGTGGGTCGCATAGCAGGTATAGATCAAAGTGGGAAGTCACTTCGTTCTCTGCCTGCTCCCTTGACTGTTGACCTTGTCTGGGACAATAAACTGAGGGAAGCCGGGCAGGAAGCTGCGGCAGTAATTGCTTGTGCATATTAGTAACACATTCGCCAGGCCCCTGGCATTATGAGAGGAGAGATGGGGGGATACATTTTGCTTCTGTTTAGCTCTTGGGTTTCTCGCTGCTGGGTATTAGTGTGAAGTTTTCGTGCTAAGACGATGTTGAAAAAAGCTTGAACTGAAGAACGCGGCGATTTAATTAACATTGAATCCCGGCGCGCATGAATCAACCAAACAGTGTGATCCTCTGCAAAATGCTGTAACTCTCTGTAGGCCTCCTTGTTTGCCAAAATATTGAGTGCTTAGAAACGAGCTAACCATATTGCAGCTGTGACACACACTGGACATTTACTTTTTTTTATTTAGAGAGAAGTCCCAGTTTTAATGTTGTTAACCACTTTTTAAAACAAACAGATATCAATTCAATATTTACCATGTAAAGCCTTCTCTTTAAAAAATTAATGGATCTGTAACCTAACGTGAAAAGCGGCAGGTATCATCCGAGTGATAACATCCAAGGGGACAAAGACCCGGTAAGATAAGGTGATGAAAAGAATTAATGCTGTCATTAGTAAAAAAGAGAAATTATAAAGGCATGTAAATAGGATAAAAGCAAACCGTCAGTTCAGGTGAAGGAAAGACAAGTGGGGGCATTCCGGTATTAAATTTTATTAGTAAACACAGTTTGGCTTTCTTGTGATCCATTGTTATTAATGCTGAAACGATTGTTAGCTACGAGGGAGCACGTAGGCCGTAGGAAGGAACAAAAAAAACTGCCAAACTCCGGGAGATGGAAGGCAGGCCCGGTTACCCTGAACAGTATTCCAAGTCGTGACCTGCAGCTGAAGCACAGAGATCAGCGGAGGGCACTTGTTTTTAATGGTCCTTGTGTTTCATAGGCCTGGCCCAAGGTGTGAAAAGTCCATATTTGTCTACTGTGCACTGCACACTTGTTTTCTTGATAATAGCAAATATGGAGTGTGTGACCCGCGCGTGGTGATCTTCTTTAGAAACGTCATTATTTTAATGTACAAAATTAATCTTGTTTAATCATGCTGCCTTCCACGCCAATAATATACACAACTTTTAAATGAATTTGCTGCATTGGTCTCCATTGGTGTTAGGCGCAATCCTGCCACAGAAAGAAGGGCGTTGTGTGTTACACAGACTTTCAAGAACATGGGCAGATATTTGCCCACTGCCAAGAAGCATTCGCCCAGTGCACTGTTAATAGTATTAATGGCCTTGGTTAGCACAACTTCCTGCACTGCACGCCGTCTGGTACAACGTTGACTGTGTGGCCTTATTTTGAAGCCACACATTTCTTTAAATGTGACGCAATGACGAGCCTTTTCGCCTCATGAACAGCGGTAGTGATGTGGTGTTGTGCAGGAGGGGAGCGGATGATCGCTGTGACGTCCTCCAGCTGGCTAAAATGAGCAGGCGACCACCACACCCTACAGAATGCTCAGGTTCCATATGAATAACAAAGAAACATTATCCCTTAATTAGTATTGCTGGCAAAACAGCTTTCCGAGCAGACGGAAATAGCACAATGAAAAGAAGTTGCAGATCAATGCAATTCATGCCAACAGTAAACATGCTGGCCTGTATTTCACTTTCCATTGGTGCTGTCCTCTAAGGGGAACAGCCTCGACAGGGGACCAGCTGACGACTGTGTACCTACAATAACTGCACATATGTTAACATTTCGTAGGGCTCTCTGGGTTTCATTCTTGTAAGGTCCATGTGAGGTTAATAGAGTACTCGTTTCTTACCCTTGCGCACAGCTGCAGCAGAGAGCACAGTGCAAAAGGGCAGATACATAGACTGCCAAACGTAGACAATGTTCGTTCACACTATCACAACCATATCATGAATACACAACCACAGTCCGTATATTACTTTTAAAAAGCTGCAAAATGTCAAAGAAGCTAAAAAGCGACCAGGACCGACCATCCCATCTATCAACACAAATCTACTATATGTTTTACTGCACCTGAACGGGACGTGGCATAATAAAAATAACAAATAAAATGCCTCGAAAGTCTTAATCCCGGCGTCCAGGCGTGAACAGTCTGTGTGATCCTGGGTAGACCCCCTTATGTCTCGCTGTTCTGAAGCATTTAGAAAGCAGTTGAGTGGCATAATCAAGCGCTCTTAAGAACTATCGCCTCCCAGTTCAAGGACTGCATGACCCCCACCCTCTAAGGAGCCGGACATCCGGCTAAAAACGCCTCGGCCGAGATGTGCTAATCCCATTATCCATTTAAGCGCTAGATGCCTGAACTGTTGGGGGAAGGATACGTACTCATGAGGGGGCAAGAAGGGCTAGATAAACACTTGCCCGGACAGCGCCCTCAGCCAAACCCCCCTCCCCCCCCTCCGCCAGCAGAGAGACATGCCATTCACCTGTTGCTTTCTAGGACACAGCCGCGCTGCTAGGTACCGCCAGGGATGTGTGCCATTTATAAATTATACAATGAAGAAATGACAAGGAAATATGATGCCTCAAACTAGGGACTATCCTTAGAAAACGAGGGCGGGTGCCACCCAAGCCATGGGCGTGAAGGGGTGTGAAGCAGCACTCCGAGCCTGGGAAGTGCGTGTCCCACCTGATGACAGGCAGGACAGCGCCAAGAAGCCGAACAATTGGCAGGCTTTGAGCTTCACAGGGACTCCTGTGAACAGCAGCGACACTAGGATGTGTCCTGGTCTCAAAGCCTTGGCTGGCACCATGCCACAGCCCCTTGACAAAGACAGAGTGAGGGCCGGAGCCTAAAAACCCGCAGTGGGGGCGGTGCTGCGGAACCATGACTGCCCCTTTGTGCGGACCATCTGCCCGAGCATGGCGGGCGCGGTGCCAGGGCAGCACAGCGCTGGGTAATGGTATAGCTGCATTTTTACAGCGCCCAGTGGCACTGCGGCACGCCTTGCGCGGATCCAGCGTGCACTGCACCTGTCGGGAAGACAGAGTGCCAACTGCAGGTCTGAGGGGCGATGCTCATCACTGTGGCAATTCTTTATATAGCGCCACCGCACACTCAACCTTCTCTCGGCGCTTTAAATAGTGGGAGTGGTTTCATGTATCTAAGGAATGCGACCCTCGCCCTGTGCCCACAAACCAACCCTTTAACTGGAGACACAAACTGACGACAGACAGACACACGACAGATCAGACTGACACACACACACACACACACACACACAGGAGCTGCACCAGAAAGGCAGACTGACACACAAGAGATGCTGACACAGCGAGCGACTGACAAGCAAAAACACAAGCTGGCCAACGATGCCGACATGATCAATACGACAGTCAGGAGGCAAGAGAGACCGACACAAAGGACAGACATACATACAGAGGCTGATGAGCAATACAAGCAGACAGACAGCATTAGACAAATACAGAGTGACACAAGAGGGACAGGCTGACCACGCCAGCGAGACAGAGGCTGATGCGCACACAAACGGACAGGCCAACAACACTGCACAAGACAGAACAAGAGACAGGGGCGAACAACAAAGCAGAGAAACAAACGGTGACGCTGGGCACCCTCCCGGCTCCTGCGGCAGCCGTGTCGGAGAGCCACCGGGCCCTTGCAGTGCTGCTGGACGCCCCCGGCCCCTAGATCCGACGAGGGGTCCCCCCAACTCCTGCAGACGCTCACCTGTTACCTTGGAATAGGCAGTGTCACCGTCTGAAAAGGAGAACCGTCGGAAACCAAGCCTGGTGAGCGAGACTCTTGTCCAGCAAATTTAGAAGAGCAAGCCCACTGAGTGACCGGCCGAATCGGGCTGGAACGAGGTCCGCGACCAACACGACTAAAGGTGGCCCAGCGGAGGAGACAGCCCAGGAAGGCGAGCTGGTGTGAGGCAAGGCGGAGTAGGAACTCCCGAGCGACGGCAATCAAGTGGCGAGCCCAGCTGATCCATCCGACAGCCTGTGGAGTACCTGGAGAACCGGTCAGCACCGGAACCACGACCAGCATACTGAGAGAGACGCGGGTGCACTGGGGTGATGGTGCGAGTCCCCACTGCTGTTTGTGGTGGGTTTGCGGGCGTGTAGAAGGAGCGCTTCCTGCCCCGCGGTGTTAAAGGGGGGAGAAGCCCTTCTCTCTCGCGTGTGCCGGGGACCCTCTTTTGATGGCACCCTGGGTTTCTAGAAAATAACCGTGTCTAGCATGAGTCCTGTGCTGAGACGAACGGTTTACTATAAAAGGCTCAGCGTAGCTATAAGGCATACACTTACTTACCCAGAATCAAAAGCAGTCGTTCCGTAGATGAAGGATCAGCTGCGGGGCGTTCACGCGTTCTATCAGACACACGGCAGCAAACTGCAGTGAGAACCCGTATTTTTAGGTAGCGGTTCTCGCGAGTCATGATCTAAACAAGTCAGGTCCCGGGCCGGCCAGCCAATCACAGCGCGGCCCGGGAATTACGTCACGGGGGTGTCCCGGGCCGGCACCCAATCACAGCGCGGCCCAGGACAAAGGGGCGGGGGCTTAAAAAAAGTCTGAGAAACGCCCCCCGAATCGCGTTTTCAGGGGAAAGCGTGATTGACAGCCTCTGTCTCCCAATGGCTAGCCTCCATTTATGGAGCTAGCCAATGAGAGACAGAGGCGGGTCATCGATCCGACATAGAACTCAAAAGGTTTTTTAGCGCATGCTCACTACGTGCGCACTTGCAGGCAAAACCTAAAAAGGAGAGTTATTAACTGTTACATTTAACAAAAGCCATCCACCATTGGTGTCTTTTTATTCATTTTGTAATTGAACAATCAATGACTTATGGAATAGAATAACTACAACATTCTTATTACTATCAGCTGGGGAGCAGAAAATTTCACCCACCCTCTGTTTACGTAGTGAAGGCAAATCTTGTAACCTGAGTAGTGATTCTTGTAGCAAAGCAATATGACATTTCAATTTAGCAAGGTGGGACAACCCTCTCTGCTTCTTAACAGGATTACGCATACCTTTTACATTCCATGAAATGATGCGTAGATTTGTCATAGGTAAGGTGCATAAAAGTATATACAATTCCTAAGTGAAAAGGGTAACGTATTGGGAAACCAAGGAGGATACCAGTGTAAAAATAAAAAGGGAATGAAGAAAGAAAGTAGCCAAAGGAAAGAAGAGAATATAAAATTGCAAGGTCAAACAAAAGAAGTGAGCAAAAATGAGAGTAAAAAAATCGCCATCATAAAATAGCAAAAAGAAAACACCATGCCAATAAAGACCCAGAGAGAAAAAAAAGAAAAAAGACACGACAGATAGAATAGGTGACTGTGAAAGAAAAAAATACATTTGCCAAAGGAGAGAAGGAGAGAGAGGAAAGAAAAAAACGAGAAAAGATAGAAGGAGCTGCAGAAGAACAGAGGCTGAAAGGAAACGTGCCAGTTTCTGCCTCCTGCAATTTCCGCCGCTGCCTCCTGTGATTTTCCGCCGCTGCAGGCGACCCAGCCGCCGCAGAGCCGCCCGCACTCGTGTCCCCGCTTATCCCGCCGCTGCCTCCTTGCGGCCCCTCCCCCGCCAGCCGATTGGGCACCCCGCTCGGGCCACCCAGTGGACCCTCCCTCCCGGCTCCCTTCTTATGACGCCTCCGCGCACGCGCAGCGGGCGCGCCGATTGTGCACCGAAGGTGCGCCAAAGGCAAGCCCGTCTGCTCCCGTCCGCGCCTGGACCGCGCCCAGCGCCAGGACCCCTGGCCGCCGCAGAGTCCATCCCATCCACCGGACCTACGACGCCGCTACACTCAATGCACTCAACCCCAGCTGAACCTCCGGATGCTACCGAGCCACCCCGAGACGCTCCCACGGACCCTTCTGCTGCCGAGCCTGCAACTTCTCCTGCATCCGGACCTGCACCACACCCGCCAAGACGAGCACCAGCAGTAACCACCAGAAGTGCATCCTGCTCAACACCTGCTCCGTCCACAGACATACCGTGGAACTCTGGAACCTCCTCGACAACACATCTCCAGACGTCGCCTTCCTGACAGAAACCTGGATGAACGCCTCCTCAGAGCCCGACATCGCCATTGCCATCCCGGAGGGATACAAGATCACCCGGAAAGACCGCGGAAACCAGACTGGAGGAGGCATCGCCATCGTCCACAAAAACACCATCCACATCATGACCAACTCCGACGACACCCTCTCGCCGGCCGAACACCTCCACTTCCAGATACACACCGACCCCAAGACCACCCTCAGAGGCACCCTCATCTACAGACCCCCAGGACCCCGCACACAATTCAGCGAAGACATCGCTGACTTCATCAGCCCACACGCCCTCCCCTCCGCCGACTACATCCTCCTCGGGGACCTCAACTTCCACCTGGAGAACAACAACGACCGCAACACCACAACCTTGCTGGACAACCTCGCCAACCTCGGACTCAAGCAACTGGTCAACGCCCCCACCCACTACGCCGGCCACACGCTTGATCCAGTCTTCTCATCCAGCAAACACATCACCTTCAGCCACTCCACAGGACTTCACTGGACCGACCACAGCTGCGTCCACTTCAGCTTCAGAAGATCCAAGACCCACCACCACCCGCAACAGGTTCCACCCAGTAGCTGGAACAAGATCACCGCTGAACAGCTCACCACCTCCCTCAGTCAGAACCCACCCGCCAGCACAACGGACCCCACCGAAGCAGCACGCAACCTTACGAAGTGGCTGTCCGACTGCGCTGACGACCTCGCACCACTTAAGAACCCTACCAGCAGACCCAGAAGCAAGAAAGCCTCCTGGTTCACCGACGAACTCAAGGACTCCAAGAAGAACTGCAGCACCCTCGAGAAAGCCTGGCTCCTAGACCAGACCACAGACAACATGACCGCCCTCAAACATGCCACCCGCAAGCACCACCAGCTCATCCACAGTACCAAGAAGAAATCACTGAAGGAACGACTGGAGAACAACACCTACGAAAGCAAGGAACTCTTCAACATCGTCAAGGAGTTCTCCAACCCCAGCACCGGCAACAATGACATCACTCCTTCACAAGACCTCTGCGACTCTCTCGCCTCGTTATTCCACCGCAAGATCGCCAACATCCACAACAGCTTCGGCGCACCACCAACTCACCCAACCGTCGAACCAACGCCCTCCACCACCACCCTCCGCACCTGGACCACGGTGACCACCGAAGACAGAGCCCGCACGATGAACACCATCCACTCTGGATCTCAGACCGACCCCTGCCCCAACCACGTCTTCAACAAGGCCGACTCCATCATCGCACCCCAACTGCGGGACATCATCAACGCCTCCTTCAACACCGCCACCTTCCCGGAGAGCTGGAAGCACGCCGAGCTCATCCCCCTACTGAAGAAACCAACAGTGGACCCCACCGACCTCAAGAACTTTCGCCCCATCTCGCTCCTCCTTTTCCCTGCCAAAGTCATAGAGAAGACCGTCAACAGACAGCTTGCAGCCTTCCTCAAGATGAACAGATCCCTCGACCCCTCGCAGTCTTTCTTTCGGGCCAACCACAGCACCGAGAGCGCCCTCATCGCAGCCACCGATGACATCAGAACCCTGCTGGACAACGGGGAAACAGCGACCCTCATCCTCCTGGACCTCTCTGCAGCGTTCGACACCGTCTGCCACCGCACCCTAGTTCAACGCCTCAGCAACATCGGTATCCAAGAGAAGGCACTGGAGTGGATCACCTCATTTCTCACCGGCAGAACTCAGAGAGTGCGCCTCCCCCCGTTCCGATCCGAGGCCACCGAAGTCATCTGCGGCGCACCGCAAGGATCATCACTCAGCCCCACCCTCTTCAACATCTACATGAGACCTCTCGCAGCCATCACACAACCTCAACATCATCTCCTATGCCGACGACACCCAGCTGATCCTCTCCCTCACCAACGACCCTGCCACCGCCAGAACCAACCTACACGAAGGGATGAAAGAAGTAGCCGAGTGGATGAAGAACAGCCGCCTGAAACTGAACTAAGACAAGACGGAAGTCCTCATCCTTGGATCATCACCCTCTGCCTGGGACGACTCCTGGTGGCCCCCGGCCCTGGGCAGCGCACCCAAACCAACGGACCACGCACGCAACCTGGGCTTCATCCTGGACTCCTCCCTCTCGATGACCAGACAAGTCAACGCCGTCACCTCATCGTGCTTCAACACCCTACGCATGCTCCGCAAGATCTTCTGTTGGATCCCGACCGAGACCAGAAGACGGAACATAAAAATCTGGTACATATACATTACTTGAAAAAATCATAGTTAAGAAACCCAGGGAGTGGAATTTCTTTTTAGCCCCAATTAGGGATATGTGCCCACATCCATCAAGGGTTTTTGCATTCGCAAACGGTGCGAATCGCAAAATTCGGCCGTTTGCGAATGTAAATCCCGTTTTTGAGATGCATGAAGCTTTTTGCTATTTTCGCAATTTAAGAAATCACAATTTTTTTGCGATTTCTCAAATTGCGATTGCATATAAGAAATCGCATTTTTGCGATTTCTTAAATGCAATGCATGATTTCTTTTAAATTGCGAATTCGCAAATTAGAAGTGGTAAATTACCATGAAGTTCACCTTCATGGTAATTTTAGAAAACTTTCAAAAATGCACTAAAGTGCATTTTTGAAAGTTTCATTTTAAACACACACATGCCCTTTGGGCATATGTGTGTGAAAAAAGCACTTTCAGGTACATTTCAGGGTGCAGGGGGGGGTCCTTTGAAACCCCCCCTCTGCACCCTTGAAATTGAATTCTCAATTTGCGATTTCTTAATTGCGAATCTCAAAATGAGAATGCCTTCCAATTGATTCCTATGGGCCTATAGGCCCATAGGAATCAATATAAAGGGATTCCTTATTTGCGATTCGCAAAATTGGGAATCGCAAAAAAGGAAAAATAAGGAATCGCAAATAAAAATGCGAATTTTTAATGCATAGGTATTTGTGATTTCTAAATTGCGATTCCTTAATTTTCGCAATTTAGGAATCGCAAATACCAACAATGATGCATGCGGCCGATAGATCTTGCGGAGAAAGCCATAAACAAATGGGGAAAACATGATGATTTGGAAGTCATAGTGAGTATGTGGTCTGTATTAAATAAACCTAATTTCAGCATGTTGAGGGGGGCTAATTGGCGCCGGATGCTTTTCTTTAGCAAATGGCTTCTCCACAGAATCCCACATTTTCTATCTAAGGTCTACCCCAGCCAATCTGGTCAGTGTTTTCACTGTCTAAATCATCTGACAGCCAATTGAACACACATCATATCACAGTCCCCTTGATCCAGGGGTCCTGGAATGATATGTTTTGCCATTTGGAGGCTAAATGTCTAAGCATAATAGATCCTAATATTCGGCTGAATGTCTTTGGTTATGACCCTACTCTATATGTTCCTGATAAGGTGGTTAAACTATTATATATTGCAATGGCGGTTTCCAGGTCACTCCTACTTCAGAGATGGCGATCAGATCTTATACCAATAAAAGGTGAGTGGGTTCGGAAAATGAAGCAGGTTGAAAAAAGTGAGCGTCTGTATGCACTGAGAATTGGGGGGATCAAGAAGTTTGAGAATGTCTGGGTGGCCTATTTGGATTACATTTTCAAACAAGAGCTTATATTTAAGGAGGTACTCCTATTTTGCTGGAATTTCATTGACTGTTGCGTCTCTTGATATGATTGCACACCTTCTTGGACTTGATTGCACTATAGACACCTATTTCTTAGCAATTTATTGCACTATAGACACTTTAGTTTCTATTGATAAGTACCTGAAGTTGCTTTTATATGATGAAATATTATCTACGGCACACATGTTGATATTTCTGCATATTTGAATGTACCTAATGCATAATTGATATTTTTAGCTTGTTTTAAAATAGGCATTCAACATAGTATTTGATCTTAAAATACTATCCGCAGTATTACTTAGTGTTAGATTTATAGGATTCACTTGCATGTACATATTTTAATGTATTATGAGAACGTTAGCTATAATCTTCTCAATGATGATATGACACTGTATCTGGTCTCTAATGATCTTTCTAGTCCTAGGCTATCTTGATTTTGGTCTACCTGTTCAACTCTCCAGTATTAGGCAGAAAGTGGGGTGTCGAAATCTGTTCCTATGCCGACGACACCCAACTTACTTTAATCTTGGATGAGAAGAACAACCCTAAAGACAGGCTATTAAACTGTCTCTCTGAATTGGCTGAATGGATGCACAAGCACTGCCTTAAACTAAACGCAGACAAATCAGAGATACTGCTGTTCGGAGGCCACACTCAACTGTGGAACGACAGCTGGTGGCCAGAAGCCTTGGGCACTCCACCTGCTCCGACACCAACAGCAAGGAATCTTGGAATAACAATCAACACCTCCCTATCCATGAAAACCCATGTAGCTGCCATATGCGGTAAAGGCTTTGCAATACTAAAAATGCTTAAAAGAGTCTTTCCCTGGATTCCATTAGACTGCAGAAAGATCCTAGTCCAGTCTCTTTTGATGAGTAGGCTGGACTATGGAAACTCCCAGTTCGTAGGCATGGCAGAGTATCTCTTCACCAAGCTCCAAATGGTGCAGAACGCAGCGGCCAAGGCTATCTGTATGAAAAGAAAATTTGACTCGGCCAAGAGCTGTCTGCGTGATCTCCATTGGTTGCCAATGAAGCAAAAAGCAACTTTTAAAATGATGTGTATCACACATAGAGCACTGCACAAAACAGGCCCTCTCATCCTCAGAAACAGGATTCGGTTCTACGCTCCCACCAGGAACCTCCGCTCTCAATTTTCGGCACGTGCAAGAACCCTTCGGGTAAAGAGAGCCAGGATGGGTGAGCGAGCCTTCTCCCACATCGCTGCAATCAAGTGGAACAAACTGCCTATGGCCCTCCGACTCACAGAATGCCACTTGGCATTTAGGAAACAGCTAAAAACTTTCCTCTTCCCCCATCCAGACTAATCCAACTCGACCTATGCCAACTGTACATGCACTTTAGCAATCATAGCGCCGTGATATCCTACTTGGATGATTGTTAGCGCTCTATAAGAAAATAAAATAAAATAAATAAAATTAGACTTTGTATGTGGAGTTGAACAGCTTTATTATTTTACATTTTTAATGAATCGTATGGATGAATTTATTAAACTTTCTTGATTGGATTTCAATAACAAAATGCAACAAAAAACATTCTCTAAAAGAATGTATTGTCTGGATTAAAACGAGAAGTGACAATAGTTAGATGATTTCCTGGTCTACTGTTCTACGATAAATTATAAGCAATACTTTTATTCCATGTAGACTGATCGTGTTTTAATAAACAACAAGGTGTGGTTTTATCTTATACATGTTCTATGTCTTTATGTAGGCAAATACAGTATAAATCGGTAGGAGGGATACATTATTGTTGTACTGAAGAAGGTTGTCTTATCCTGTAATATCCTCTGAAAAAAGTTGATGCCTAGTTTTGTTAAATTTGAGGAACAAAGTTTCACATGTTCAGAAAAAAAATTATAACATGTAACTCTAATTGATTCCTACAAATTAAAATATTTTTGTGACAAATGTGTATGTCTTATGTGTTGTCTCTCCTTTTACCGTCCATGTTTGATATGTCTTTCAAGGATTTTTATTACCTGTTTTAAGATTGATTTCATGTTTGTGGTGTATTTATTGAATATATATTTTGGAGATTAAATTTGATAACTGATGATTGTCTTTTTGGTTCTTTTGAAGACTGGTGTGTATGAGCATGTGACACTGAAATAGTTTTTGAATAACTGAGGTGATTGTATTCAGATCTCCAAGAGAATCTCTTTGTGATGTTTTAGTCTGCACAAATAGCAAATGAATGACATTTGAATGTGAACATTATCCACAATTACTCAATTCCAGCTACAGTAGTACTCTACTGATCTGTCTAATTAAAATACAAATCTGTGATCTCCACATTTTATAATACAGGCACATTAACAATCTAAACTACATCGTGATGAGTCAAAAAAGGATCATGGGAATGTGCTTCCCACCCACTTGGTAAAATACCCCAAAAATTAGACTTCAGGCAAGTGCTTCAGAATTTGAAAAAAATATTTTTTGTTAGATTGTCTACTCCTACATAATTTAAAGGAAATTATATACATTTCATCAAAGAAAATGCAATGCTTTCCAAGGGTGGGGCAAACCTACCTCTTGTAAGCCACCCATCCAGTAGCTGAAGTGCAGTTCAAGGTGATTTATTAAGTCTTAGCTGCAAGTTGGAACGTTCATGTAGAGAAGCCCCACTTGGAGCAGCCTGCCTGCTGCTCTGCCAGTACTCCAACTGTCACACCTCACTTCACAGGCACCCAAACATTCCATTCATCATCACCACACCAATATGCCATGCAGCACTTTCACACTGTCTGAGCAGCTCGGAAGAAAGCAAAAGGAGAGAAGGTTAAATACACATACAGGATTGTACATATCGTCCCCCTGTAACACAAATACATGAAACTGCGAAACAGGTTAAAATATTAACAAGAAGGGGGGCTTGGGGGAGGGCAGCCGACCACCGGGAGGTCTCCTCCCCCGGGCGGTTTGGGAGATCTGGGTGGGGTATTCTTTCTAGCAGGTTCTTTTTGGGCGTTTTTGGGCTGGTTTTAGTTGTTTTGTGCGCTCCCCTATAAATGGGCGGGGCTCCTCGCTCCGGGCACCATTTTAGGCTTGGTGACCTGGTGGCCGGTTGAGCTTAGAATTTTTTGCCAGATCGGGACATTGAGGAGGTGGTCGCTCCCCTGAGCGTTATACGCCGCCATGTGGTTCAGGTCCCGGTGACGATTGACGGTGGTGCGGTTGGTGGGCCCATTGCGCGTCCTTTGGTATCTACTGCGGTTGTCGGAGGGCCTGAGGGCCGTGGCGTTCTTGTCCGCTCTGGGGGGAGGGATTTGCAGAGTCCGTTATTGTTTTCCCCATCTGGGTCGGTTGTGGGGGGGGAGGCCGTGTCTGGGGGTTGCAGCTCCTTGGGAGAGGGGGAATGGGCCCAAATGGGTCTGGGAGAGGGTGTGGGGCGGCCTGACTTGCTGATCCCTGGTGGGGAGCTGGGCTGTGCGGGCGGGTCGGTTGGAGATTCCCGCCAGTTTCGGGTGGTGGGCGACCTTCCCATCGGAGGGGTTGGGAGTGGTGAGGATGTTGCTCAGCGAGGTGTGGGGGGGGAAGGGGCTTTTTATAGGCTGTCGGGGGATTTTCAATGTCATAGTGGGTTGGTGGGTTCAGGGCCTGCTTCGCGGGGTGCTCTTTCAGTCGGGGGGGTTCAGGATTGGGACCCTCAGGGGACGGCTTCGAGAATTATTCAGGCTGTGTTGGATGCTAGCTCGGATGAGGAGGTCTGTCCGCCGTCTCCGCGGCTTTGCGATGCTTTAAAGAGAAAGAGTGTTGTTAGTTCTGGAAGTTTTAGGGTGTCTGGTAGGGGGGGCGGTGTTAATGTTGGCGGTTTGTCTTCCGCACATAGCGTTGGTTTTTGTGAGGGACCCGGCACACCAGTCCGGCCTTTTTCTTTACAGGAAGAAGCTCGATCTACGGCAGCAGACTTGGCAGGGCGGCAGGCAGCCCGGGTACGCCGAGGAGAAGTGCGGGTGGAGCCTAGCGCGGCACGTCCCATACCTTCGAGGGATCCCGCCGTGGCCATCACACGCAGGTTTAATACGACCTCGATGGTCCCAACGAGGGATTTCTACATGGGCGGTGCCTCCGGGTCCAGTACGACCTTCCCGGCCTCGGCGGTGGATTCCAGCGTTGCTCATGGGAGCGGGTTACGTACGACCTCTCCCGTGCCACGTGGTGTTTTGACTACTGGTTTATCCTTTTCTGGAAGTCAACAGGTTGTCAGTAGTTCTGGTGGGGGGGTGTATAGACGAGTTCAGTCGTCCTCCCCACCTAGGTCCAGAGTGCGGGCTGGTAAGGCCCATGTTCGTTCAAATACGGTGGAGTCAAGACAGACTTCGGTGGTTGTCCCCCCCCCTCAGTTGGAGGACTCCCTGATCTTAGATTATGATGAGGATAGCCCTGAAGAGGGCGAGGTTCGTGATTTTGTGTCTGGGGGGGGGCATGTTAATGTTTCTCGTGACATGTTACAGGACCAAGTGGTTCGGAGTCGTGTGGAATCGTCACGGCCACGAGTGCTCGGCCCCGCGGTGAGGGCTCCTCGAAGGGCAGATGACGGTGCACGGACGGCATGGAGGACGGAAACCAGTCAACCGCCTCTTTTAAATCCAGGTGAGAATGTGGTTCAGGCCGTGCGGCCCAATATGGTCTCTATTGGTGTTGGTGTCGATTTAATTTCGACGGAAAAGGATGGTAAACTGTATAAAGGTCGTGTGGTACGAGATCAAGGTGTTGGTACTAATGGTGATGAGGTTAATACAAGTCACATGGTGGATAGTGGCACGTCCACTGTTGGTGTGGGTACTACGACCAAGGTGCTTCACAGTAAAGAACTTAAAATCAAAAAGTTGCCGTACATGGGTGTTACAAAGCCTTTGGGGGCTCATTTGATGCTTAGTACGAAAGAAAAGATATGGAATGGTGAGTATGTGGAACTGTTAAAATTGCTCCACAGGGAAGTCCGTGCTAAGGAAGGTTCTAAAGAAGAAGAGTTCGAGTTAGCTAAACGCCCTAAAGTTCCCCTGAATATAGAAAATTGGACGGCGGCCTTTTTAATTTTTGCCAGCGTCTATTGTGAGAAATTCCCTGAGCGCTGCGTGTCCCTGTTTAAATACATGGATGTTATCCGTAAGGCTCAGCTAACCAGGAATGATTATGCGTGGGCTCAATATGATGAGGAGTTCAGGGCACGAATGGCTTGGGATCCTGAGGCGAAATGGGGGGAGTTGGACTCTGACCTTTGGCAGCAAACGATGGGATCGTCTGCCTCTGGTAAAACCATTTTTACGGCCAGTGGTCTTCCTATATTGTATCGTCCCTTTCAGTCCCGTCCCACCCGGGGAGGGGTGGGGGCCGTCTCTTCCGCCCAGTCGCCCATCGGCACATGCTGGGATTTTAATACTGGGACCTGTACTAGACAGTTTTGTAAATTCCGCCATGAATGTTCACAATGTGGGAGGAAGAGTCATCCGTTGTCCCGCTGCTGGGGTCCTAGGACCCCAGGGCCCCAGGGTTCCCAACAGAGTTCAGGAACTTTCGTGCCACCACAACAGCCCCCAGCTCCCAGGGGAGGGAAAGCTTCATCTGGGGCTGGGCCCAAAGGCTCGTACTCCGGTTAACGTAACCAGATTGGCCGCGGCTTTGCGGGACTATGAGCCTGCGGAGCTGCGGTCGGTCTTGTTGTTGGGTTTTCAGGTGGGGTTTCGCTTGGGGTATAAGGGACCGCGTCTCAGACGTTGGTCCAAGAATTTAAAGTCAGCGAGCGAACACCCAGACATTGTACAGTTGAAATTGGACAAAGAAGTGAGTGAGGGTCGGATGGCGGGCCCGTTTGATGACTGGCCTCTGGCGAACCTTATCGTGTCCCCAATTGGTGTAGTCCCCAAGAAGGAGCCTGGTCAGTTCCGGCTCATTCAACACCTGTCATGGCCGGACGGTGAGTCAGTAAATGATTTCATTGACCCGGAAGCTGCATCGGTGTCTTATTCCTCTGTGGATGTAGCCATGCAGCTGGTTGTCTCGACGGGCCCTGACGCCCTGATGGCAAAATGCGACATTAAGTCCGCATTTCGGCTCCTTCCAGTCCATCCTGAGGACTGGTGTCTTCTGGGCATCCATTTCCTTGGGAAATGGTACGTGGACAAGGCGTTGCCAATGGGGTGTTCTATGTCCTGTGCTTTGTTTGAAACTTTCAGCACCTTTCTTCAATGGTGGTTTACTACACAGAGTGGCCATGACCTTGTCACTCATTATTTGGACGATTTCTTTTTTGTAGGTGCTGCCAATTCTTTAGCCTGCCATGCGGCTCTCACATCTTTTCAATCACTGATGAGTTACTTGGGTGTGCCATTGGCTCCAGAGAAGACCATGGGTCCTTGCGCGACCATGTCTTTTTTGGGGATAGAGCTTGACTCTCATTTGATGCAGGCTCGTCTTCCATTGGACAAGAAACAGAAAATGCTTCAGCTGGTTGGAACTATGTTGGGGAAGGAGAAGGTGTTTGTGAGAGAGATACAGGTTTTGCTGGGACACCTGAATTTTGCCTGCAGGGTGGTTCGGGCGGGTAGGACTTTTTGTAGGAGGTTAGGCAGAGCCTTGTCTGGTCATTCCCTTCCACATCATAGGGTGAGACTGTCTGCGGGGGTGAAGGAGGACTTACGTATGTGGGTCTTTTTCTTACATTCCTTCAATGGTGTGCCTTTGTGTTGGGAGGTGGATTGGTGTTGGGAGGTACAGATCTTCTCTGATGCCGCCGGTAGTGAGGGTTTTGGTCTCTACTGGCAAGGACGGTGGTGTGCTCAACAGTGGCCCATGCAATGGAAGAATGGTGGTAGAAGTATTGCCTTTCTGGAACTTTTTCCTGTGGTTGTGGCGGTCACGCTGTGGGGGGCGGAGTTGGCCCACAAAAAGGTCCTTTTTCGGATCGATAATATCGCTGTGGTTCAGGTGATTAACAAACAGTCGGCCAGAGATCCCCAGATTTTGAAACTTCTGAGAGTGTTTGTGTTGGGTTGCCTGAAACATGACATTGGTTTTCGGGCCCTTCACGTGCCTGGCGTGGACAATGACATTGCGGATGCTTTGTCTCGTTCACAGTGGGAGAGATTCCGTGGGCTTGCTTTGGAGGCAGACGAGGAGCCGACTCCCATGCCGGAACACCTTTGGACGATAGGAAACACCGGGTCCTTCACTTGGTTTTAGGTTCCCTGGCCCCTTCCACGAGGACGGCGTATGAGTTAGCCTGGAAGGAATTTTTGGAGTCCGGCGCTTGTCGGAGGGACCTGGATTGGCAAAGGTCGGAAGATGTGGTACAGTTTATTTTGGTGTTAATGGATAAGAAGTTGTCTAGAATTACTATATCTGGAAAACTAGCTGGAGTTTCTTTCATGGGTAAGCTTTTGTGGGGTTACTCTCCGTCGGCTGGGGAGTTGGGTAGGAGAATGTTGGAGGGATGGTCTAGAGAGAGTGGTGCTATTCGCACTTTGCGATCTCCTTTGTCGTGGCAAAAGCTGTTTCAGGTTGTTTCTGTCCTTCCGGTTGTGTGTACTGACCGAGTGGAAGCGTGTTTGTTTGCCACGTTGATGGTGTGGATGTTTTTTGGAGCTTTTCGTGTGTCTGAATTGCTTGGCAACAGATCCTCTCCTGGCCTCCTGTGGGGGGATGTTCAGATCACGGAGCGGGGGGTCCACATTTGGCTCTCACACTCCAAAACGGATCAGAGAAGTGTGGGCAAGGGTGTCTGGTTAGAATCGGTTTCACCTCAGGAAACGTGCCCTTTACATTGGGCTCTTTGTTGGAGGAAACTGTCGGGTGGGTTGGTGGATTTTCGAGTTTTTCAACATGCCAATGGGTCTAGTGTGACGAACTATCAACTGCGCATGGTACTGCGTAAAGCGCTGCGACATATTGGTTTGGATGGGTCTTCCTACGGTACTCATTCTTTTCGGATTGGGGCAGCCACAGAGGCCTTCCACAGGGGTTGGTCGAGGGAGGACATCATGGGTCTGGGGCGCTGGACTTCTAACTGTTTTCGGCGCTATGTTCGTAATGAGCCCACTGGAGCGCTGGCGTCCTCCTCTGTTTTGCCTGTCTGACTCTGTTTTCTTTTTCAGGTTCTGTGGCTGGTCCTCGGGCTGCTTACGTTACAGTTTGGATCGTGGGCCATTCGTTCATTAAGAGAGCTCAAGTGCAAGCCCGTCAGAGTTATTTTGGTTCCTCTTTGGGGTTCAATGACAGTTTGTTTAATGTGGTTTGGAAGGGAAAGGGGGGTATGTTGTGGAGAGAACTTATACCTGCCTTGAATTCTTGGTTGGTAGGGGGGGTTTGCCCGGACGTCCTGGTGATTCATTTGGGTGAGAATGACATGGGCTCTGTCAAAGGGGTTGTCTTGCTCCGGGCGATGAAAAAGGACTTGGCCTTGCTACACAGTCAGTGGTCGGGTTGTCATGTCATTTGGACGGAGATGGTGCCGCGGAGGGTTTGGAGGTATGCGGTGAAACCGAAGGCGGTGGACAAATCACGGAGGAAGGTGAATTTGGAGGTTTCCCGTTTTTGTAGAGACCTGGGTTTCGGGCGCATCGTCCATAGTGACATTAAATACGATGCGGTGGAATTTTTTCGGGGGGATGGTGTACACCTGTCCCGTATGGGTATGGACCTGTATCTTTTGGAGTTGCGGGAGGTTCTATCTCGCTGTTTGACGGTTCGTCAGTTGGTTGGTGAGTAAGTGGTAGTCGGTTCTGTATTCTGGTTTTCCCCTCCTTTTCTTACTGGGTCTCCCTCGTACCCCCCCCCCCCCACCCCCTCCCACCCCCCCCCCCCCCCCCCGGTTTTAGGCGGTTGGGGGGCAGAAAGGTGGGGCTCTCTCCGTATCAGTCTTTCACCCCACGGCTTTCTGGTTGGCGGTTTTGCTATGTGATCGTCAGTTTTGGGCCAAGTTGGACCCGTTAGTTGTATCGGTTATTGTTTGGGGATTGTTCAGTTTGATTGACGTGGGGTTCGGAGAATATGGATCGGGGGATATGTTCTGTTGGTTTATAGTCAGAGATGTAAGATTATATTTATTAGGTGATGTTATAATGTTATTGGGGTTTGTATGGTTTTGTGTTGGGTATGTACGGGTGGGGGTGGGTGTGATGGAGGGTGTGGGGTGGGGGCGGGGTTTTGGGTGTGAAATAAAAACGAACAAAAACTTGGGTTGTGGTTTAGATTGTGAGGCGGTTGCCGAGTTTGTGTATTTTGTAAATGTGCACCTGTTCCAATAAAGCGGCCTTTTTCACACTTGAAGGGTTTTTTGAGTCTGCTCACTCTCCCCCCACCCCTCTCTCCCAAGGGGGGCTTGGGGGAGGGCAGCCGACCACCGGGAGGTCTCCTCCCCCGGGCGGTTTGGGAGATCTGGGTGGGGTATTCTTTCTAGCAGGTTCTTTTTGGGCGTTTTTGGGCTGGTTTTAGTTGTTTTGTGCGCTCCCCTATAAATGGGCGGGGCTCCTCGCTCCGGGCACCATTTTAGGCTTGGTGACCTGGTGGCCGGTTGAGCTTAGAATTTTTTGTCCCCCCCTCCCTCTCCCCTTTTTTAAGGGATTTTTATTTATTTATTTCTTTCGTTTGGCTGCGGTTTGAAACATGTGTTCATGGGGTTTTACGTTGTGCTTTGTCGCTTGGGACAGGTGCGTGGCGGTTTTGCTATGTGATCGTCAGTTTTGGGCCAAGTTGGACCCGTTAGTTGTATCGGTTATTGTTTGGGGATTGTTCAGTTTGATTGACGTGGGGTTCGGAGAATATGGATCGGGGGATATGTTCTGTTGGTTTATAGTCAGAGATGTAAGATTATATTTATTAGGTGATGTTATAATGTTATAATGTTATTGGGGTTTGTATGGTTTTGTGTTGGGTATGTACGGGTGGGGGTGGGTGTGATGGAGGGTGTGGGGTGGGGGCGGGGTTTTGGGTGTGAAATAAAAACGAACAAAAACTTGGGTTGTGGTTTAGATTGTGAGGCGGTTGCCGAGTTTGTGTATTTTGTAAATGTGCACCTGTTCCAATAAAGCGGCCTTTTTCACACTTGAAGGGTTTTTTGAGTCTGCTCACTCTCCCCCCACCCCTCTCTCCCAAGATCCATGAAAAGAGATATTACGTCAAAGTACAAAATCGGTAGAAGCATTAACCAGAAGAACCGTAGTAAAACAGTGAGAAAAATACAATAGATAGATAAATATACAATGAAGAGCAACAATATAGCATTGAAAATATATAAAGAAGATGAATAGGTAAATAAACAAGAGAAAATGAAGAAGATGCATTGATAAATAAAAATGAAGAAGATGCATAGATAAATATACAAGGTAATATATCACACATCCTCCCCCTCTATAAAAATTCATGAAATATGGCAGAAGAAACCACATATTATATAACAAGCACAATCGCGCCTATGGCCACCAATAACCACACCCACTTGCCAGACAGGCATGAGAGGCGGCACAACACAGCACAACATGAACTAGCTGTTAGAACGACTGACACACATTTTTTACATAAAAAGAATGGGTGTAGTATACCCGACCAAACGTCCCCAAAACTAGGGTGTGGGTTTGTACCCCATCCTCATCAGCAAAATGTAGTAAGGTAGCAATTAAGACCCAGAGCTGAAGTGTAGTTCAAGATGATTCATTAAGTCTTAGTTCCAGGTTAGAAAGTTCATGTAGAACAGTCCCACCAGGAGCAGCCTTCCTGCTGCTCAGCCAATACTCCAACTGTCACACCTCACCTCAAAGGCACCCAAACATTCCATTCATCATCACCACACCAACATTCCACGCAGCACGTTCACACTGGCTGAGCAGCTAAGAAGAGAAGGATAAATACATATACAGGATACTACATAGTACTTCCAGTCCATTGCTCTGTATTGCAGCCCAGTGAATGTTAGGTAATGTAGTCTATCTGTGCTTACTAAAACAAATTGCAACCAACACATCTACAAGCAGGTATGGGGTGGCAAAACTATCAGAACTTCAAAGAGTGCCCATGATAATAACAGAATAAGACATGCACACACGTAGGATGTACATGCAGATGGGTTCATATGCTGGCTGCATAACAGGGCACAAGGGGAATATTCCCATGTGCTGAGTACAGTAAAGGATCGCTTGGATTATGTCTTTAAAGCAGTGGGTTTGTGTGATGGAGGCACTACAGCATAAAGAGGGATGGGTGAACATGCCTTCGGAGTAACAGTGCCCTGGGAACAACACCGTTCAGCATTCCCTCTTACCTCACGCCGATACTCTTCTGGTTCAGTGGATGTAAAGCAACACCAGCACAAACTAGATGATGTAGGTCAGGTCAATAGCACCAGGCTTATACTCCAGGGTGATGTTGCGGGTCGCCAGCCCTCTGATTGCAATTGACAATAATTCATATTGTCCTTAATAATGAACATACCATTACCATTACCCAATCAATTGAGGTATTCATTTTCTTGCCATTGAAAAGTTAAAAGGCTGAGTCAGCCTTGTAGGGATGCAACAAGTGATCAACTCTCTCAGCTATCTGTATGATTCTAGTTTTTGAATTTGCCACGAAATACTGCCTTTTGAGCATCTCCTTCACAAAATACCTCATGCAGTATGCAATTAGAGTGCAAGTACCACAGTGAGCAAGTGATAATAGGGCTACTCTGTAACTACCTTATTCTTTTGTTCATCTGTCTGGCTGATTCTAATGCCCACTCTAGCCCTTCGTTTTTATTTTTATTGTGCCTCTGTATTGTTTCTGTTGTCTCGCCCCCCGGATGACGCAGCCGCCGCTGAGCCGCCCTCGAACCTCCGTTTTCCCGCCACTGACTCCCTGCGGCCCCGCCCCCCTCCTGCCCATTCGCCGCCCGCTCCCGCCACCCAGCTGCTCCTCCCTCCCGGCTCCTCTCTTAAGGGGATCGCGCCCAGGCGCAGGGAGCGACCGCCGAGCCTGTAAACAGGTGAGGTCGCCCCCACACACCACTGCTTCTGCCTCGCTGCTGCCCGCCTTGCCTTGGGCTCTTGCCCCTCGTTTTGGTTTGCCTTGTGCCTCTGTTTGCTTGCTCGCTCTTGCCCTTGCTTTGCTTTACTTGTGCTTTCCTTGTGCTTTCCTCTGCTTTGCTTTTCTTGTGCTTTCCTTGTGCCTCTGTTTTGCTTGCTCACTCTAGCCCTTCGTTTTTATTTTTATTGTGCCTCTGTATTGTTTCTGTTGTCTCGCCCCCCCGGACGACCCAGCCGCCGCTGAGCTGCCCTCGAACCTCAGTTTTCCCGCCGCTGAATCCCTGCTGCCCCGCCCCCCTCCTGCCCATTCGCCGCCCCGCCACCCAGCTGCTCCTCCCTCCCGGCTCTTCTCTTATGACGCCCACGCGAACGCGCAGCGTTCACGCACAGCAGGCGCGCCGATTGTGCACCGAAGGCGCGCCAAAGACAAGCCCGTCTGCGCCCGTCCGCGCCTGGACCGCGCCCAGCGCCAGGATCCCTGGTCCTCGCCGATGCAAGACGACCCAACTGACCTACGACGCCGCCACACTCAACACTCTCAATGCTGGCCGGAACCCTGCCTGCAACCGAGCCACCCCGAGACGCACCCACGGACCCTTCGCCTGCCAAGCCTGCCGTTTCACCTGCTACCGGACCTGCACCACCCCCGCCAAGTCGATCACCAGCAGCAACCACCTGAAGTGCATCCTGCTCAACACCCGCTCCGTTCACAGGCACGCCGTGGATCTCTGGGACCTGCTCAATGCGTCAGCACCGGACGTCGCCTTCCTCACCGAAACCTGGATGAACACCTCCTCAGCCCCCGACATCGCCGTAGCCATCCCGGACGGATACAAGATCACCCGGAAGGACCGCGTCAACCAGACGGGAGGAGGCATCGCCATCGTACACAAGAACACCATCCGCATCTCGACTAACTCCGACGAAACCTTCACCGCCGCCGAACACCTACACTTCCAGATACACACTGACCCCAAGACCACCCTCCGAGGCACCCTCATCTACCGACCGCCGAGACCACGCACACAATACAGCGAAGAGATCGCAGACTTCATCAGCCCGCACGCCCTTCCCTCCACCAACTACATCCTCCTAGGAGACCTCAACTTCCACCTGGAGAACAACAACAACAGAAACACCACCGCCCTGCTGGACAACCTCGCCAACCTCGGACTCAAGCAACTGGTGAACACCCCCACCCACTACGTCGACCACACGCTTGATCCCGTCTTCTCATTCAGCAAGCACATCTCCTTCAGCCACGCCACCGGACTCCACTGGACCGACCACGGCTGCGTCCACTTCAGCTTCAGAAGAACTACGACCCACCACCACCCGCAACAGATTCCCCGCTGAAGCTGGAGCAAGATCACCACCGAGCAGCTCACCGCCTCCCTCAACAAAAACACTCCCACCAGCACAACGGACCCCAACGAAGCAGCCAGCAACCTCACACAGTGGCTGACCGCCTGCGCCGATGACCTCGCACCACTAAAGAACCGTCCCAGCAGACCCAGCAGCAAGAAAACCCCCTGGTTCACTGACGAACTCAAGGAATCCAAGAAGAACTGCCGCACCCTCGAGAAAGCCTGGCGGCTCGACCGGACCTCAGACAACAGGACCGCCCTCAAGCACTCCACCCGCAAACACCACCAGCTGATGCGCGCCACCAAGAAGACGGCACTCAAAGAACGACTGGACAACAACGCCCACGACAGCAAGGAACTCTTCAGCATCGTCAAAGAGTTCTCCAACCCCAGCGCCGGAAACAACGACATCACTCCCTCGCAAGACCTCTGCAACTCACTCGCCTCGTTCTTCCACCGCAAGATCGCCGACATACACAACAGCTTCGACGCACAGACCACGCACCCAACCACCGAACCAATGCCCGCCACCACAACCCTCTGCAACTGGACCCCGATCAGCACCGAATACACCACCCGCACGATGAACTCCATACACTCCGGATCACCAACCGACCCATGCCCACACCACATCTTCAACAAAGCCGACGCCATCATCGCGCCCATTCTCCGAGACATCATCAACTCCTCCTTCCGCACCGCCACCTTCCCGGAGAGCTGGAAGCACGCCGAGCTGACCGCCCTCCTGAAGAAACCAACGGCGGACCCCACCGACCTCAAGAACTACCGCCCCATCTCGCTCCTTCCTTTTCCGGCCCCTCGCAGTCCGGGTTCCGGGTCAACCACAGCACCGAGACCGCCCTAATCGCAGCCACCGACGACATCAGAACCCTGATCGACAACAGGGAAACAGCGACCCTCATCCTCCTGGACCTCTCTGCGGCGTTCAACACTGTCTGCCACCGCACCCTAGGGAAGCGCCTCAGCAACATCGGAATCCGAGAGAAAGCACTGGAGTGGATCATCTCGTTCCTCGCCGGAAGAACCCAGAGAGTGCGCCTCCCTCCGTTCAGATCCGAGGCCACCGAAGTCATCTGCGGTGTACCACAAGGATCTTCACTCAGTCCAACCCTCTTCAACGTCTACATGAGCCCCCTCGCAGCCATCGCATGCCAACACAACCTCAACATCATCTTCTACGCCGAAGACACCCAGCTGATCCTCTCCCTCACCAACGACCCCACCACCGCCAGAGCCGACCTACACGAAGGGATGAAAGACGTCGCGGACTGGATGAGGAACAGCCGCCTTAAACTGAACTCTGACAAGACGGAAGTCTTCCTCCTGGGATCATCACCCTCTGCCTGGGACGACTCCTGGTCACCGCTCCCAAACCAACGGACCACGCACGCAACCTGGGCTTCATCCTGGACTCCTCCCTGTCGATGACCAGACAAGTCAACGCCGTCTCATCTTCGTGCTTCAACACCCTGCGCATGCTCCGCAAAATCTTCAGATGGATCCCCACTGAAACCAGGAAGACCGTCACCCAGGCACTCGTCACCAGCCGACTGGACTACGGGAACACCCTCTACGCCGGAACCACAGCCAAACTTCAAAAAAGACTCCAACGCATCCAGAACGCCTCCGCACGACTCATCCTGGACATCCCTCGACACAGCCACATCACCGGACGCCTGAGAGACCTGCACTGGCTCCCCGTCAGCAAGAGAATCACGTTCAGACTCCTCACCAACGCACACAAGGCTCTCCACGAACTGGGCCCCAAGTACCTCAACGACCGCATGACCTTCTACACGCCCACCCGCCAGCTATGATCGACCAGCCACGCCCTCACCACCGTACCACGCATCTGCAGAGCCACCGCCGGAGGAAGATCCTTCTCCTACCTGGCAGCCAAGACCTGGAACTCCCTCCCCACCCACCTTCGGCGAACCCAGGACCATCTCTCCTTCAGGAAGCAGCTCAAGACCTGGCTGTTCAAGCAGTAACATACCCCTCTCCCCCAGTGCCTTGAGACCCTCCCGGGTGAGTAGCGCGCTCTACAAATGCCGTGATTGATTGATTGAAAGCCACTCCCCCTAAATAGCCATTCCTTGCTAACAATCTTACCCCATATGTAAGTAATATGTAAGGCAGTCTTTGGGGTTATTTGCACTAATGAGGCTATTACTACCATCTGAATAAGTTTAGGTAAAATGATACTGTGAAACCTATGCTTTGCAATTTGCATATGGCTCGTTTAGTTCAGTGGTGCTTGAACAATTTTCAGGGTGGGGATGGTGCCATCAATGTTGCATCTCTGAAGTCAGAGGAATTGTGATAAATCTGAGCATCACAAAAAGAACAAGTGTAGTAAATGAGTCACTCCCATTCAGGAGGAGAGTGGTAAAGGTGTAGTATGTAACTGGTGGAGTATGGTGCTGTAGGACCCTTTTATTTAGTGGCATCACATTTTAAATTGACACAACCACTACATTTGCATAGACATACAGCCTTACTGATGAAACTGTACAACTCACCAGGGATATTTTGTGGATTTCAGCCAGTGTAAGCCGGTGTGTCATGGGCCTGAGCTCAAGCTAGGAAATGGGCCCCTGTCTTCTGCTTGAGCTGTGAAATACAGCAATAATTAGGGTTCTGTAGGTCTCTCTGCCAGACAGCTGCACTAATGGAAGCTGGGCTCCAAGTTCCAGCGAATATGTATCTTTTGCCATTCACCATGTAAAGAACAATGGGGCATATTACCAAGGGCTGGCCATATAATTATCGCCGCTTTAGCGTCTGTTTTTGGGCGAAAAGCGGTGATAATTATATCGCAATATCATCAAAGACACGCTAGCGTGTGTTTCCTTGATGTAGAGCGGGTTTTTTCACAGCCTCGCCACGCATCGCTAATGAGATGCAAAGAAGGCGTGGCTGTGAAAACAGCACATGTTTATATCATTAAGGCAGCTTCGCGATATTAACAAGGAGGTGCAGCGATTAAAAAAAATTGCGCTACCTCAGCCTTAACTCAGGAATTTAACGTCTGTTAAATTCCTGACTAAGGCGTACTTTTAATGGGAGATGGATTATGCTGATACGACCACAGCGTCGTATCATCAATGTTATCGCTGTTTTCAATGGAACATCGCTGGAAAACCAGCGATGTTCCATTGAAAACACCGCTGTCGCTGAAATATTATCGCCATAGCGCTATGCGTTATAAATATAGCGTTATCATGCCAATAATAATCAGCGATAGCCGGCGATGATATTTCTATCAATATGTACGGCCAGCGATAATTATTAATATGCCCCTCTGTTTTTTTTTAATTCTAGTAAAAATTTCCATCACACTTCAGCATCACAAAATAACCTGCTTCATTTGTGATTTCTTAACTCCTGTTTTGAAATGTTAGCACAGTTTATTTACAGGCATGTATCGCATTGTTGTGTGTTAGCAAACAATGACATCATAGAGGCTTTCAAAAAATTATTTCACTCTGTTTCAGAAAAAGTAAAGTAAACATCAATCTCCGTGTTAAAAGAATAATCAGCTATTTTTCAGGCGATATGCCTGACATTCGACTTCTGTGACATGCATGTAATTTAGGGTGCTGCAGCTTGTAATTTCAGCGCCTACGCCCCTTTCTGAGGAAAGGTTAACACAAATGAAGAAGAAAAAATCAACCCCCACCATGACTCAAGTGAGTGTGCTCCCTGAGCCCCTGCATTGACCTCACTGAAAGTGGTGAGTCTAACTTACCTTTTAACCCTTAAAGATCTCTGCAGCAGTCGCTGGAAGGATGGAGGGCCCAACAGCTGCAGAACTCGAGCCTTGGTCCTGAGCGACGGTGGATTGATCGTGGCCCAGCTGCAGGAATCTGATCCTTGCTTCCTAAACCCCAGACGGCTCTGGATCGAGGAATCCAGTCATGCTGCTGCTGCAGGCGGTCCTCCTCGCTGGCTCCATCACCTGGCTGGCATTGGGGGGGAAATCTGGTCATTTAGGTGCTGCTTTTCGTTGCTCCCTGCTGGCTCCTTGTGACGGGACCTGGCTGTCGAAAGGAAAGCCCACGCAAACTGTACTTTTAAAGGGCTCCCCTTCCTTTCCCGCCACACAGCAATCTGGATGGTGACATCACACGTTGTGCTGACCTCATTGTGCTCGTCACCACCTCAGCGAAATTCTAATCATGTGAGTAAGTCCCGGTGAGTTGAAATGCGGTGTGTGTTCACGATTACCATTTCTTTGGAAAATCCTGATATTCTGCAGTGAGTAGCGGTATTCTCCCTGGGCACGGAGAAGTTCCGGTAGTCATGGGGAAAAATTACTGGTACTCAGTATCGGTGAGCACCGGCCCCTTTCAAACCCTGACTGAAAGTTTCGTGGTAGCATACCTTGACAAATGAAGTGTGATATATATATACCTTTTTACAAAAATTCAGAAAGAGTTTACAGAGACTAAAAACTAGGGCCACTGGGATGCTCTTGTACTTGTGGAAGCATGATCAGGATAAGCGTGTTCTGAATGCTTTTCTATTGCTGCTGTTGATGTCAAAGATTTGTTTAACGCCTTCGTCGCTCATGACGAGCTCAGCTCGTCATAAGTCACGGTGCTCATGACGAGCTGAGCTTGTCATGACCGTTGGAACGCTCGCACACTGGGCTAATTCCCCTGCTGTGCGAGCGTTCCACAGAAACGGGTGTGAGCTGAGCTTGTCATGAGCACACGACCACCGTGGCTCATGACGAGCGCTGTGCGCACCCCCCCCCCCCGCCCCCCAGCACAGCGGGGGGATCAGCCCCGCATGCAAGGGGTTAAAACACTTTTGCTCAGATTTACAAGCCTGTCACACAAAGCAGTGCAGCATCCCCAGTTGCTGACTGAGCTGTTTAACCCCTTCGATGCTGATGACGAGCTCAGCTCGTCATCTAACGCGGCTTTTAGAAAAAAGCCGCGTAGCGCGAAAATAACCGCCGCAGCGATGCGGTTCAGAGACCAGGTAAGTGCCATGTCTGCAGCGATATGGCACTACCCTACTCTCTTCCTAGAGCCGGCACATAATCAGGCTGCAGACCGCCGCACACAACTTTGCACCATAGGGTCAAGGTGTCTGCGTAAGTCTAGAATAGGTTTTGTACTGGAAGGGTTCCCTTCCCGTACAAAATACCATGCTAAGACTAGCTTTAAATCTTTTCCCACTTTAGATGTGTGCTGCACTGTGCAACACACATGCAAAGTGGGAAATGATATGAGAATTACACCCATTTCTCCTTTCAAATGCCTGCTTTCAAGTTGCGTTAATTTTTAGCGTTGAACCCTGCCTATTATTGTCAGTAGATAGGATTTTACAGCAGAAATCATGGATGGATGCACAGGAATGCCCATGTACCAACCATTGGACTCCCCTTTGATGCAAAGTAACGCAAAGCAAAGCTTCAGGCTGCATCACTATAGGCATGTGTCCTTGGAAAGCCAAGAACATATGCCTATGTTTTATGCACACCTCGGTGAGAAGTGCATGAAACCTCTGGGTGTAAAGACTGTGAAGTCCCTGCAGAAGCTCCCACTCCACTCAACAGCTGCCATGATCTAGAACCACACATTTCACATTTGATCTAACAACTAAGACATAGTGATGTTATTTTGGGAGTACTGGATCCCCCACTTTAGAAACCCATAAGCACATTCCTCAGGGTGAAACTAACTCTTCTGAGTTTCAATAAGTAAATAGTACTCTTTAACCAATCCAATTGAAGTATTGATCCAGGTGCAAACTTGTAGATTCGTGCATTAGGGCTCTGCAACACAACTGACTAGAGGCATTGTGCTTTAGAACTTTGACCTGTATTTGGGTTCCCAGTACTACAGCACAGTCAGAAGTAACTTTAAGACAATGTGCAGTATTATAGATTACCCCTGAATTAATAGTGCCTGATGTTGTTTGAATCCACTATAGAAAACAAAGTTATTGGTTTTGCTAATGCATGTTTCCACTTTGCAAAAGAGAAACATACGAATAGATTGCTAAGAAATAAAATTCGAGAAACAAAACAGAGGGTACACATTTATTTCTATGCTATAGGGAACCGGCTTTCGTCTTAATACATCGTCTGCAGCTCGGCCTAAACCAAACACAAATATCATCTCCCTTCCTTTGCATTGGAAATGCACCAAATGTTGAAAGAGAAAATTACAATAATAGAGTGACATTAGTTTAGAAACTGTATGACAGAACTAGGGCAAGAAGCAATTATTAGTATACACCCTGTCTTTCATCAGCTGCACTCATAAGCTGTGATGAAACATGCTACAAATTAATGAAGCTAATGTATACAACATTTACTGGTAACCTACTGGGTTTCAGGCGCCTGAAACATATCATCTATGGTGCTAGGAAACCTGTCCCACAATACAAAATAAACAGACACTGCCTTAAATAAAAGAACATGATACATGCACGGTTGGCCTTTGAATTTTTGTGAGCTCTCATATTCAATAATTGAGTTTGTTCGTAGAAATATTGGACGGACTTCAATCAATCCTAAATGCGGGTTCCCGCATTTTTTTGGAGCCCACTCTTTTTCCAGCCCTAAAACAATTGTCTTGCGAGTTGTAGTTAACTAGAAATGATGTTGTGTGACCTAATAGTGGGCACCTAACTGCTCTGTTCAAGTTGTCAATGCACCTGCTAAATTATAATAGCTATGCCCTTGCAGGTTGTGGTTACATAAAGACAGAAAGTTCCATTCTTAAAATGGTCTAGTTTTTTGGAGATTCGGAACTTAAAAAACATGGGTACTATTCGGTCACAGTAGCGTGTTCCAACGTGAAGGGGTACAAGGACTCTATGTAGCGTAAGAAGCAAGAGACAGTCAGGTGGGTAAAAGTATATTAAGCAAGAGGATCAGACATTTCGAACACAGAGATAGTAACTAGAATCCCACCCGTAGCTAGACCTTGTCATTCATCTTCGTCAAACATTCCATATGGCTCCCTAAAACATTCACGGGAACCAGCAACAAAAACCTTTGACCTCATTGCGATGGCTATGGATGACACAGGAAACTTCTTTCATTGGCTCGTACAAAGGACAGCCAGGAACCAGAACAGCGTACAGCAAAGTCAAAAAGGAAACCCCGAAGTCAAATTTGACATCGAGAGATAGAATATTGAGGGCCAAGGAGAACAGAGTTCAGTTTTAAGTACTCAGAGTTAAGTACTTAATTTCTGGAAATAGATAGGGTTAGCCAACAGGTACTGCCTTGAGTGTAGTGTTGGACATAGTTTCAAATTTCAACTTTGAAGCATGGGAACGTTGACCGATGTATGGTGTTGTGAATGTATCTAGGACCCTAATTAAATATTTCAGATTCATGCCCTTATGTGGTTATAACAAATCATATCCTTATAAAGGCATAAGAATCATAACCATATTGAGTCATAGCCAATGCAGTCCAAATACAGCAAGGCTACTTCCCTAGACTCCTAGAAAGTACAACGCGTTCTTTAAACAAACCAAGCCTCCAGCAGCCCGGGAATTCCCCCTGCTTCTGTTTTGATTTGTCCTAGAACTCCTGAGAGTCCTGAAAGAACTGCCAGTTCTTAGTGACAGTTCTTAGTGACGTCTTATGTCCAACCTTACGTCAAACACGGCACCTTCAGGTATAAATATACCAGCATTTGCCTTAAGGTTTGGAGGAGAGCGGCTATCTACTTACCCAAAGCCCAGCTGATGCGAGTGCCGAAGGAAGCCGACCCTCCCATTTGACGCACTGAGAAAGACGCTGTCTTTTTTCCTGCCGAGAAATCCAGCTCCAGTGTTTCCAGGCACCCTTGCGGGTTGCTGGGAGATTGAGTCCTTAGAAAGAGATACAAGACCTCCTTCATTCTAAAACCAAGGTAGGAGCTGATTAGATCCTTAGAGAATTCTTGAATCAGATTCTTGGCAAAACGAACTTAACTTAAACTGCAGCTCGCTTACTCCTTCCCACTTACTAGGCTTAGGTTAGGTACACCGGGTAGGCATATTTTAGAAGCACCAGTTGAGTACGTTTAGTCAACTTTTATCATTGTATGTATTGTATATATTTTATCCGTTTTAAGTATCATATGGCTCATAAACCATATAAATGCTTTTACAGTATTATTTCATAATACTCCTTTTACTGTACGCACTTTACTTTATGATAAGTATTGCAATTGTGGCAATTCATTTCTCTTGCATGAGAAAGAAGACTGCTCAATAAATAACAACTTTTATTGAAAACGCCCGTCTCTCTATTTCTCTGCACTCTGGTGAAACTAAGCATGCACGATTGACTGAGTGAAATAGCTATCTATTGTTTTCACACGGCTCTGGAGGTATACTCCTTATTCTGGAGGAAGCAAAGTTGTCATGTTTATGTGGTTGTCAGAAGCTAATCCCTTCTTGTCTATTCAGGAAAGTTAACTCCTTCCTGTTCACTCGAGAAAGTTTCTAGTGACCTCTGAGCTAGCTGGCATTCATAATTAAGTCTAACATATTCAGTAGAGACCTAGTTGACCTCAGTCCTATGTCTAAACTACTGTTTATGTTATTCTAATGCGCAGAGCCTATTGTGAATATAGGAACCACACTACAATAGAAGCGTGCAACATTTGGCGTTTCACAAACTTTGGCAAAAGTTACCTGTGCGAAACTATTTCTTCATGATGCAACAATTTTTTTTCTTCTCAATGCAACATCATTTTCTCTATAAACATTTTTACAGCACATTCTGTGTTTTCCACAGTTTCTCAGGCAAATCGATTTAGATGGGGATTTTTATCAGACTTTTTTTTAGCCTGGCAATCTAACATAAGTACACAAAGATTGCAAGGCTTTAGAAACAAATCACAACTTGCTGAGTTATCACAGAAAAGTCTTTCCTTTCTAATTGAGATGATGTCAGGACTTAGTTGGGCCAGCCAGAATTGAACATTAGTTTGCCTATTGTGTGCATGGTCACAGTGGTTAATTTGTAAAATAAAAAGTGCTGGGACTCTCCTCAGGAGGCAGCGCTAACAAGAGGAATGTGCTGGTGCAAACTGCCTCCGTACTAGATCCCCAGCACTTACTCGTCTGGAGAGGACTTGGCCTAATGTCTAGAACTGCTGATTTCGGAACTGGGGAACTGGGTTCAAGTCTCGGCATGGCTCAACACCCTTTGATTCTGGGGAAAATCACATGCATTCCAAATGAGCGTGTCCTTAACTGGTGCTATAGGTGCCGATGCTGAGCACCGGAAAGCACTGGCTCAAATTCAGCACTGCATGGTCATTAAGCCCTGAGTGCACTACTCACATTTGTGGAAGAGAAAGGTCCAGTGTTCTTAACTGTGAAACGCACCAACCACCCTCTATTCAGTTACCTCACTGCAGTACCTGGGATGTCATAAAACTGTAAGAGAGTAAAAGCAAAGATTCAATATCTGTGGTCCTCATGGGTCTCGAGGGAGGGGTCCAACTTCCCCATTCAAGACCCTTACGAGCTCCATCACAGCATGGACATAAGAATCTCCTTTTTTTGATGTGTCAGGGGATAAATCCCCATCTTCAAATTCTTAGTACATTTCAAGTTTCCGAGACACTCAATGGACAAATAAAACACGGGTCTTATTTATGGGGAATTGGAATCTTCTTGTTGCACTGCCCTACACCATTGTGAAAGGGCAGGAATGCATAATATTTATGAAATATGGTGCCTTCCCTGTTCTTTTCCTCTGCACAAACTCGCATGCCGGAAACTGGAGAAGAAATGGCTCCACGAACACACACCGGACAACCACGCAGCCCACAAGGACGCCACCCGCAGACATCACCACCTCATCAGATCAGCCAAGATATCCTCCTTCAAAGACCGCCTGGATAACAACGCACACGACAGCAAAGAGCTCTTTAGCATCGTAAAAGAACTCTCCAACCCCAGCGCCAATGCCAACGACATCCCGCCCTCACAAGAACTGTGCGACTCACTGGCCATCTTCTTACTCCACAAGATCGCTGACATCCATGACAGCTTCAACACCACGACCGCCCGACTACGCCAGACTCCACCCCCCCTGCGAACACCACCAGCGCCAACCGCCTGACCTCCTGGTCCAACGTCAACGACGACGAGACACACAAGGTCATGAACTCCATCCACTCAGGATCTGAGTCAGACCCGTGCCCACACCATGAATTCAATAAAGCAGACGCAACCATTGCACCCCATCTACGGAAGGTCATAAACATCTCCTTCGAAACAGCGACATTCCCGGAAAGTTGGAAGCACGCCAAAATCAATGCCCTCCTCAAGAAGCCCAAGGCGGACCCCAAGGACCTCAAGAACTTCCGGCCCATCTCCTTACTCCCTATCCCGGCAAAGGTCATCTATGGCTAAGCAGGTCAACATCGTCTCCTGCTCCTGCTACAACACCCTCTGCACGCTCCACAGGATCTACAAGTGGATCCCAACCGAAACAAAAAGAACAGTGATACAGGCACTCGTCAGCAGCAGACTGGACTACGGCAATGCACTCTATGCAGGAATCCCAGCCAAACACTTACGATGACTACAACGCATCCAAAACGCCTCTGCCCGACTGATCGTCAACGTCCCCCTCAGCAGCCACCTCACCCCCACCTGAGAGACCTACGCTGGCCGCCCCGTCCACAAGAGGATCACCTTCAAGCTCCTAACCCACGCACACAAAGCACTCCACAACGCCAAACCAGCCTAACTGAACAGCAGACTCAGCTTCTACACCCCCACCCGCCAGCTCCGCTCCGCTAGCCTCGCCCTCGACGCTGTCCCCGTATCCAACAAACGACCTACGGCGGCAGATCCTTCTCTCTTACCTGGCCGCCAAGACCTGGAACACCCTCCCTACACTCCTACAGCAGACCCGAGACCTACTCGCCTTCAGAAGGCTCCTCAAGACCTGGTTCTTCGAGCAGTAGTGGCACCACCCTCCCCTCAGCGCCTTTAGACCCTCGCGGGTAAGTAGTGCGCTTTACAAGTACTCTGATTGATTGATTGATTGCACTGGTGCACAATTAGCGGCCTGACGCCAATGCAGGCACCCTCACACTATGGTGTAAGGGTGTCTGCATTGAATGCAGTATTGTTTTTGAGTAGGAAGAGACCTTTTCCTCTTCATTTGTGTATTGCAAAATGCAGCAGACATGGATAGAGGAAAAGAGCGGAAATTAAAATATTTCTTCTATATCCGCCTGCTCTGAGGAGGGGTAAATGTTTTTGCGCTGACCCAGGTTTATGTGTTTAAGTAAATCTGGGGCAGCATCAACATCCATGGGTGTTGCATCGGAAAACACACCACAACACACATGGAACACCTCCATGGCAACGCAGTAACTTGAGCTTCCTTGCATTACTCCATATCCTTGAGGTCTTGCAGCTTTGTGTGGCCTCATAGATATGGTTGAGAGGTTTGCACCACTGGAGCATCAGAAAAAGTGACACTTCAGTGGCACAAGCATCTCATAAATAAGCCCTTGGATGTCATGTTGGTTAATAAGTTTATGGAACTCTGAATCTAGATATTTGGTAGAACTGTATTGCTGAATTTATATGGAGCACCAATAGTTCCCAAATACCTATTTTTGTTTTAGAAGAATTTGGGTTATTGGGTGATATCATTCTCAGTCAACAACAATTCTTGCCAAAGTGAACCACAAAAAGTTGCGAAATTAACCTGTGCTTAACCCACTGGTTGCTTAGCACAAATGTGGTCAGGTTTAGCTTAGAAGCAATGTGTAAAGTATTTATGCAGCAGGCAAACAGTCACAAGGTGAAAACACAACACAAGAAAAATCCAACACCAAAGTAGAAAATAGAGTACATCTTAATAAATAAGATGACAAAAGAGCTACAGAAATCCAATCAGTAAAACTGGAGATATGCAAAGTCTTAGGTACATGTAGTGCCAAAAAATGCCAAACATGGTTATCTGGTTGTGCAAGACCAATACAAAATGACTAGTTCAGGCTAACCATGATGGAGCATGACCCGAGTATAGGACCGAGTTCAGCTCGCTGACAGTGTACCTTGTTGTACATGAGCATTTGATGCAAGGTCCTGCATTGTGCTGTGTTGAGTTGTGTTGGCTCCGATGGGACCGCTGTGAGGTGCTGCATGGAGTTGCATCATACTGTGACGGTTTCAATGAGGCCAAAAATCAGGAGATGAAAGATGTTGCATCACACAGCCTCAATTCTGATGAGGCCGCCGATCAGGAACTGTGAGGTGCTGAGATGCGATATCGTGCATCGAGCTGAGCTGCGCTGAGTTGGATCTGATGAAGCCACCGATCAAGAGCTGCAAAGTGCTGTGAGGTGAGTTCTGGCGTCGAGTTGAGTACCATTAAGTCACTTTTGAGGGAACCCTCAGTTGGGCCAGAAGGTGTACACTGAAGCCAGCTAAGTGTCCAGGCCATGTGGGGGCATTTCTGTGGGGTCACGACTCACTTAACAGAGTCCAGCAGTAGGGTACAGGCAAGTTCAGGTGGGTCTTGATAATCGGGGCACATTCAGTACAGGTCTCCGGAGCTTGTCATGTTCCTGTAGCTCTCAACAAAGGCCAGCCAGCTATCCCTTAGAGTCACCTGTGAAGTCCTGAGTTAAAGAGCAGGTCTAGGCTTCCTTCTTTAGGAAGCAAGGCAGCAGAGCAGTCTTTCTTCTAAGACTTCCACAGGTGATCTGATGAGTGGTTCAGGAGGTTCAACATTCATACCTATTGCCAGCATTTGAATTGAGTGTACTCCCGATACTCCCCTTATCTATGGTTCTGTAAAGTTCTTCCATTCCCCTGTCAGAGCTCCAAGTAGTTGAGGGGACAAAAGACTGATATCAAGTTTTTTTGTGTGTATGTCCCATCTTGTCAACAAGTAGGTACCTTTATCTCACTGTCTGGGAGGAATGTGCAAAGGCCAACTGCAAAGCTAATCACAGTTACGGGACTCAGGATACAAGCATATGCCACAAATGATAAGTCTTTCTAAAAGTCGCATTTTCAGAATTGTGACTATTATAAATTGGGTTTCTAAATATCAGAGTATGCACCCTGTACAAGCAGGAACCCCAATCCAGGTCAGGGTAAGCAATATACACACTAATAGATAATCTGCCTTTGCCCTCTGGTAGCTTGGCACAGAGCTTCTATGCTTATCTAAAGAGGCAACATGTTATGTATTTGTGCAACACACACACAGCAACACAAAAACATTACAAAAAGACTCCATACAAGTTTTATAAAATAGATTATTATATTCTGAACAAAACAACACCAAAATGGCAAAAAATCAATAAGTAGAAGTCAAGAAATTAATTTTAAATGAATATGTGTAAACAAAACGCTAAGAAGCAATAGCACCTTAGAAGTTACTTGTGGTCATGCTGATCCTGGGAAAAGTCAACAGTCCAGGCCGACCACAATGAAACGCAAGTCTGTGACAAGAGCCATGCAGGGCTGGGGTACAGAATACCTTGATACTGATCTGATCGCAACAGCAAGATGCAGGGTGCAGACCAGCGATGTGTCGATGTCGGGCCCACAGTCAAGATGATGTGTACATTTTCTTCACACAACAGTGGCGGTGCATCAGGGTCCATTGTGCAAAGAACTAGTTTTGACTGTCATGGTTCTGAAGATGATGCACAGGGTTAAACCACACTGGAGGGATGTTGCGTTAATCTTCTCCGTGCAGTGGGGGTGATCAGTTGGTTACGAAGAGGTGGTTCCGGACGAGATGCGGTGGTTCCAAGTGCAATGCACTGGGTTTTGATGCACCAGTTCTGCTACTCAAAGACTGGAGATGCATCAATTTCCACGATGCATGCATCTGGGTCCACATCCAGTGAACCAATGTACAGGGATTGAGACTTTGAAATCCATGAATCTCAAGTAACAGAAGGCACGTCAACAATTCTTTGGAGATCACTTCAGTTGCAAAGCAGAGTCTAGCTCTCCCTCATCATGGTCAGAGAGTGGCAGGTAGCAGGGCTGGACAGCAAAAAAGTAAACCTTCCAGGTCAGCAGTCCAGCAGAGTGTCAGCCCTTAATGCAGCACATAATTTATTTTGATGGAGTCCAGTTGCAGGTCCAAATGTGTCTGGTTTGTTGGGGTTGGAGACTCAGTACTTACACCCAAATGTGCCTTTGACATGGAGCTGACTACAAAGAAAGGTCTTTGAAGTGCACAGAGGTACTTTCTTCCCAACCCTGGCTCTAGACTATCAGTAGGGCAAAATAAGCCCTTTGTGTGAGAAACAGGACACTGCCTATTCAGGTGTGTCTGCTCTCCCTTCCCTACTTGCTTAGGAAGATCCATTGCAATGCAGATAAATGCAGATGAGTACTCAAACACACCTAACCTTCCTGTGTTTGTGGCTGTCTAGAAGGAATGCACAAAGTGCAACTGTCACCCACCCCTGATGTGTATTGGAGAAAGGTTGCAGGCACACAGATCAGTAAGATCAGAGAAATGTCCACTTTCAAAAAGTGTTTCTAAAATAGTATGGGTAAATCCAACTTTACCAGTAAGGAGGAATTATCATTAGCATTACAAAGATATAAATCATGATGCAGCTACTCCTTATCAATCAGGAATTACAGCTTAAACGTGTTGAAGGAATTCCCAATGTTAACCTATGAGAGGGGTAGGCCTTACAATATTGAAAGATGAATTTAGGCGTATTGCACTAGCCGGACATGCAGAGTTTAACAATAAATTTCCTACCTTTCACTTACACAGCATCCTGCTCAATGGGTTACCCAGGGCCTGCCTAGGGTGATGTGTAATAAAAAGAGAGTTTAAGGCTTGGCAAGTAGTTTTAAATGCCAATAAACTGCACGCACAGGTCCTACAATGGCAGGCTAAGACAGATTTGAATGAAATTTTGTGGGAGGCACAATCAGAGCAGCAAGCCCACAAGTAGCATTTAGGTTACAGGCCCTGGGTATATGGCATACCACTTTACAAGTCAACTAAATATGTCAATTGTGTATACACCATTGTTACCATGTTTAGGCAAGCTGTACATGCACTTTTGCTCTGGCCAGCAGACGTGAAGTGCTCAGGGTCTTATGGCCAACAAAAAGATACATCCAAAAGAGGAGGTAAGCAGGCAAACAATTTGGGGGAAGACCGCCCTAATGGTGACCGGTCTAACAGTGACTGACAATCGGACTCTGTCATTAACAAGGATTTTAAATTACAATTCATTCAGTATAAATAAATAACACATTACAATTCTTATAAGTAAACCAACTTTGCCAGTCTGGTGTAAGCCATGTATACCATGTTTTACGGAGAAAGCACAAGCACTTTAGCACTGGTTATCAATGGAAATGTGCACAGGGACCTAAAAGCAACACAATGGATTCAGCATATGAGGAGGGATGAAGTCAAAAGGTTTGGGGAATACCACACAAGTGTGCCAGGTCTAACGTTTCCTCTCTCTTCCACTAATTTTCATTGAAAAATAAAAATACATCTACTCCACCCTTTCCATTTTGGTTGGTAAATAGCTTTGTTTTGCATATTTATCCCTTCTTCTCACATTATTTACCCCTTCTCATGCATTAACCCCCAACCATTCCTTTAACAAATACATTATGTCCTCGAAGCCACACCTGTTATGTGGTATTCATCCACAAAACATATTTCTCCTAAGAGGTTTTATAACCACCTGTCCCTGCTGTACAACTTTAATTTTGTGCAATTTCTTCCCAGCACTGCTTAGAGTAAATACAAGGAGTTAAGCCAGCTGTCAGCTTCCTCAGTATATCTGATGGGAGATATTGTGCAGGGACGCCAACCAGTCTTAGTTCTCCAGAAGTGGTATTCATTTATTATTTCATTCTGCTTCTGGCGCGCAGCTTGTCTGTACAGATGGCAAATGAGCAGTTTCAGGCAGAAGTCGTACATTTATCCTTTGCTTCTGCGAAGGATGGGAAATTATGGTAATACTGTTTGCATAAAATGAATATTAAAAGTGAGTAGGGACACTGTTTTATTACAAGTGGCCATACAGCTGTAACACGCTCTCTCATATTGTATAAAGTTTGGTCTGGACTACAAGAGAAAACTCAGAAGTAAAATATTCATTAGCTGCTTGAGCACCAGGTTAAAGTTTGACAAATGCCACCAACTGTTACATTTCATGGCTTATACCTTAATATACCTTAATATAATATACCTTAATATACTGTGTCATGTCTGCGAATCACTGTTGTCAGTAAGCAAGGTAGTAGCAAAGTGCAGGTTTTGAAGTCAGTGAGCTCCAGATGTTTTCATTTAGATCCTTTTGTGTTGATTATGTGGACATGGTTTGCTGCATTCTTTTTTGGAGATTGGATGTGAAGAAGCTCTTCGAGTTTGCTGTATGTTGTATTTGGTAACCTAGAATAGTACACCTGTTATCAGGGGCATGTTTCTTTGGCAATGAGTGATGTTTTTAGACATTTTGCAATTGTAAGAGACATAGCAATCAGGCTCATTAAAATAATATTTTAACCGTTTGGTGAATTTATTTTTTATCTCAAAACAAATGGCGTAGAAATTGCAAACTGTGTAATAGAGGACTTTTAGTAAAGCTAAAATAACCTTTCCTATTTGCTTTGATGTCTCAACGCAGAGTTATTACGTGGACGGCCATGAGTGATTCCTGCTCCACTTGGCCTACACTGCTGTAAATATGCATACTATATATTATATAGATGTTTTCCAAGATATGTGTCGGACTTCACCAATGATATTCAGACCACAGGCCCACTTTGCCGTCAGGGTGGCAGAGGGCTTTTTGTTCACCACCCTGCCTTCAAGAGAATCACCTTCCGCCTCCTCACCCACGCATATCCCCGTCAACAAGAGAATCACCTTCCGCCTCCTCACCCACGCACACAAAGCCCTACACGACCAAGGCCCGAGCTACCTCAACAGCCGAGTCAAATTCTACGCTCCCAAACGCCACCTCCGATCAGCCAACCACGCCCTCGCCGCCGTCCCCCGCATCCGAAGAGCGACTACAGGAGGAAGGTCCTTCTCCTACCTGGCCGCCAAGACCTGGAACTCCCTCCCGTCCGACCTGCGCCTGACCCAAGACCACCTCTCCTTCAGGAAGAAGCTGAAGACCTGGCTGTTCGAGCAGTAGCGCCCCCCCCCCCCCCCCCCCAGCGCCTTGAGACCCTACGGGTATGTAGCGCGCTTTATAAATGTCACTGATTGATTGATTGATTGCCTTTACTCCATCCACCAAATGTAGAGTTGGCTGCTGACAGTGCATCATTGGTGACGTTCTCTTAAACCAAACTTTTAAAAGTTTTCCAAAAACAAACTCTCAAAGCGTGTGTTTTATTTTGGAAAAAAAACTGAATAGACCCCATATCATGGGAGTTTCCTCCCATGGTGTGGGTAAATGTTTACCGTCCATCATGGCCAGGAAATTCCTGGTGATGATGAACAGTACAAACACGGCATCTGACCACCACTCTACATAGAGTGGGGGTCAGATAACTTATGTCTGATGGGCCATACTCCGTTAGGCTATCGGAGAAAGGTTTATGCCTATGAAGTGAACGTTACTCCATTGCCATAAACCGGGTTGTCCATCAGAGTCTAAATTAGTGGATGGACAAGAGTTTTGGTGGACATGGTACCCTGTCTCTGTTGTAATAGAGTATTCTGTCTTCCAAACTCTAAATCGGGCCCTGTAACTTTGGGTCAGTGTTCAATGTTAACCACCTGCTTATTCTGCTATATGTCCTGTGTGCAATATGAAATGTTTCAGAACATAATCAGAACTTTGTAACATTCCTCAATTGGGATATTATACAATTCTGTGACTACCATTTGAATCATCAAACACAAAGGGGTAGTGAAGAATCAGGGCAGTCAGGTCAGCTCTCCTGCCAATACTATTAAGCACAAATGCACTGGCGGTTTCTCATCTAGGACAAACAGAAAGACAGTACCTTAAAGTGGGAATTAAAATAGTTTAAGGGCGAAAGCCATTGGGAGGCATGCTTCATCATTGGGCCCATCTCCGCACCAACCTAGATGGGTCCTATGGTGCAAGCTACTGCCCAATTGGCATATTTATTTGGTGAGCTTAGAGGGAATATATTGATGGCTGTAATGGTATCCCACACATCTGGTCCCTCAAAATAAAGACTTTCGGCCACATGCATCAACCTATTTAGGAAGTGCAAACAATGCAAATCGGTAAATTCGGCCGTTTGCGATTCCTAAATAGGTTTTTGGGATGCATCAAGCATTTTTGGCAAAATCGCTATTTTTAGCGAATTCTAAAAATGCGATTGCTTTTAAGGAATCGCAAATTTGCGATTCCTTAAAAGCAATGCATGATTACTTTTAAAATTGCGAATGGTGAACCTCGTGGTAATTTGCGTGGAAAATGTATTAAAATGCTCAAAATTGCATTTTAATACACTGTCATGTTACAGACACACATGTCCTTAGGACATGTGTGTGTGAAACATGCACTTCAAAATACATTTCAGGGGGGGGTCCTTTGGACCCCCATGCACCCATGGAATGCATTAACATTTTGCGAATTCTAATTTGTGATTTCGCAATTCCCATTGATTCCTATGGGCCTTTTGACCCATAGGAATAAATGGGAATTGCGAAATCGCAAATTAGAATTCGCATAATATTTGCAATTCGGTAAAAATTGCGATTTTTACCGAATCGCAAATATAATGCGAATAAATTGTTGCATCCCGTTTTGCGATTCCTTATTTGCCATTCCCTAATTTTCGCAAATAAGGAATTGCAAAACCTTACACTGATGCATGTGGGGGTATGTGCAGAGCGGAAACAAAAACTTTGAAAGTTTAAAACACCTACTGAGTAGAAATGTGTGACATTAGAAAAAAAGTGAGGAATATTCTACCCCACTTTGAGGAGGTCGACATGTTTCTGCCATTATTATTCCTTCTTTATTCTTGCAGTAGTCGTTGTATTCTGTTTGCAGATGCTGTTCCAAGTCCCTTGTATATATTATTCTATTAACTTCACCACAGGCCACAGCTTTATAACAGTGCCTAATGAGTATCCCAAAGTCCTGCATATTGTCACTGTTTTCTTGCGCTGCTTGTTGCCACACTTCCTACTGGCCTTTTCTTTCTACCACTCGCGTTGAGGTTCCGTGACGATTGTAAGTGGTGTTTTTTAACTCGCACGAATATGGTCGAGTCTGGTATCTATGAACCGCAAATGATGAGTTTAGTAAGTGTGCGCAGTTTCGCTGTGCTAACTTAAACCGTTCGTTTGTTATGTGGGTTTTTCATCTGTACCCACGGGTTCCATCTTAGATACGGCATCCATTTTGTCTCTTGCCCTCAAGTAGCCAGCGAACGGACGTTGTCCGCTTCGCGACCCTGGGACTCCCAAGATATTTGCGGAAGACACATGTTCTTTGTAAGTGTCTTTATGACGAGGGGGATGCTACTGTAAGGCAGATGGCGCCGCTCGAGGCTCATCTTGCCGCACGGACTTATTGTCTCAGCCATGCATCTCATTAGGCACGTCCCTTTGATGCCTGTATCTCGTGTTTCCCGATACCTCCCCTTTTACACCCTTTCCGATCTCCCCACTGTCTCCGTCTTCCTCTGCACCTGTCTTTGTTCCTATTTCGATCTATTTTACTGCTGATTGGAATTTGCTAATGGTGGGAAGATGGTTTTTACAGTTGGGAACCGCCAAATGTTTCCGCACTTATGTTCCGGACCTGATGTGTTTCAAAGTGACCAAAGTGACCCCTCTGGGGGATAATTGTGGGAACCGGGTTGTAAACTTTTGTGCTCAATGTAATCCTATGGGTAAAAACTGTATAAAAGGAGCGATCCACAGAATCAATTTGAAGCAGTCTCCCCAAGTTGCACGTGGTGTACTTGTCGTGATCTCTGTGTTCCCTGCAGCAAATAAACCTTGAATCTTTGACGCCGAAGGAAGTGTCCCGTGTCTCTGTGACTTGTACGCCGGAGCAGGTTACCCACGAAGGTTTCAGGTGTTGTGCCCTGGCACCGCTGGGTCTTAAAGAACCCAGTCCTTCAGTTGGCGCCCAACGTGGGGCTGCATCAGTGGTACCGGTCCAAGCCCGACGATCGTGAGGAACTTCGTGTGAAATCTCCGAGGGAAGGTGCACTCCGCTTCATCGATCCTGTTGTCGAAATAAGTGGCCCGAAGACTTTTCCCGCGAAGATTCCCGCCTCCTGACGGCTGCGACGGACTGCTGCCCTGACTGTAGACCTGTTTTGGCGCCTGGCGTAGACCTTGGTATAGCGAGATGATTGATGGGCCTTCCTGGTGACGCCATCGATCTTTGAGTTAAGTATTTGTGGGTCGCTCCCAGAGTTCTTGGTTGTGGTTACTTAGTGGTTGCATGGTTCCATTGCATTTGTGGTTCTTGGTACTTTGTTGTGTTGTTTGACGACTGCAGCCGCCAAAAACCGAGGGTTTTGTTCTTTGCTGGGACTTGGTAAATCCCGTAACCCTTGAAGTTTGTGAAACTCGGCTAGTGTGCAAGATGCCTGGTCGCAGTACTTTGTTCAGTTGTTTTAGACCTTGTGGTGCGGATTCCCGACTGGAGGACTCGTGTCCGATACCTCCGGTTGGAACTCCTACTTATGACTTGTATAGCAAACATGGGCTAGGCCCGATTACCTTTAATGATTATTGGATTAAATATACAAAGAAAGACGGCGACCTTCGTTGGCCACCTCACGGTAGCTTCGAGGCGTCGATCTTAGATAATCTAGAAATGAAGTTGTTCGAACGTAAATCAAGGCCGGCCATGTTTGATGCCTTTCGGTTGTGGCGCAAAGAAGCCCGACAGAAAGAGATCAGACAGAATAAACGTAGTCAGCGAGATAATGTTGCTACCATAGTGAAGAAAGCTGAGCAGTTCCAGCGTGATAAGGAGAACAAGGATAAGGAAGTGTTTGAAAGACTACAGCGTATGACCATAGATAAATGTTATCCTGTTTTGCCTACGGAGTCGGATAAGAAGGAAGAGGCAGTTGAGGATCCTTTAATGTCCTATCTTATGAAGTCGCCACCTCCGTACGTACAGGGTACCGCAGTTCCTGTGGTCCCTGCCGTACCTGTTCTTCCACCTATTGTTCCTCCGCCTGTTCCTCAACCTGCACCTGTTCTTCCGACTGTTCCTGCTCCTTTGTCTGTTGCTATTCCTACTGCTCCTCCGCTTCCACATACTCCTGTTCCCGCTACTGCTCCTGCTACTGCTTCTGTTTTGTTAACCCCTGCTGTTGCTACTGTTTCTACTCCTTCTCTTGTTAGTCCTGTATCGTATGCTTCTCCTTCTGTTCGTAGTCGCAATTCTCCTCTTGCGGCTAGCTTCTTTCATTCGCTCGGACCTGTTCATGGGTCCGCTGGTTCTGATGGTCCTCAGAGACGTAGTCAGCTTCCTGGAAACAGAGAACGCGTTGCGTTATATAATATGGCGATGGGTTGGATGGTAAACCCTCTTAGAAATCCACCCCGTGTTGTCCTCGAAACGTTTTGTCAATTTAATATACCAACCCAGAGATACGTGTTTGATGAAATGTGCAAGTTCCTTCATGATCAGATAGCGGCCGATGCGCCTGACGAGGTGCTGACCGCCCTGTCCGAGCTTCGACTTCAGTTCGCAACTGGACTGATAGTAGATACTAACGTCCGACGTGCTATTGAGCGGTTACTATCTTTCCGTCCCGCTCCAATACCTCATGCATTGTTTGTCGAGGATATTGAACACCAACCAGACGAGTCTGGCCAATATCCTATGCGTGAAGTTCCGCCGGTTTGGATACCAGCTGATCCTAATGCTCAACCCCCGGTATTGGCGCATTTCCAGCAAGTGTGGATACATCTCCCATGGAAACGATCGGAAGTGCTACAGGTGAAGCAATCTTTGCCCGATCCTCGCAAAAATCCTACTGGGTATTACAAGGAATTATCGCAGCTCGTAGATGCTACGGTAATGAATCTTGCCGATATCGACATGTTGTTTGGCAACGTCGTACCGCAACCGGTATGGGCTAAGATTCGCCAGCAAGATCACGCAAATGAATTAGGCGGTGATTGGGCTGCCATTATAGCAGCAGATGCTGGACAAGTGGCTGCTACTAAACCCGACCAATTGATTACTGCTCTTCCTCAGCGAATAATAACATTAATGAAGACTCTTATGCCAGCTATGAGGGTAAATTGGGACAAATTGTCAGCTTGCAAACAAAAGAAAGACGAGAGTGTTTCCGACTTCTTTACGAGGTTTGAGGAAGCGTTCATTGACCACAGTGGACAGGATATGGGTACTGAGGGTGGACAAAGGTTGTTTGTGGATAAATTTGTGTCAAATTTGTTGCCCGATTTGAGCAATAAATTAAAGAATTCAGAGAGTGCATGGGCCGTTTCTACCTCAGCTCAGATATTGGCTACGGCACAATATTATGAGAATAGGGAGAAAGAGGAGAATGACCGTGCTGACAAGAAGAAGAAAGACCTGAAAACTAAAGTGTTGTTGCAACAAGCGTATCCGCCGCGTTCTAATCAGAATGCGCCCCAACAGAATAGATCGCAGTCGCAATCGAATCGATCGCAGTCGCGTAATGACTCCTCCTCCCAAAGATCCTCGTTAGGGTACAATCAATGTGCTTATTGTAGACAGGAAGGACACATTAAATTCAATTGCCCTGTTTTAAATGAACGTAATAGTGGTAATTCGTCCAAAGGAGGTCGTGGTGGTTCACAGCAGGCATCGCGTGGTAGAGGTCGTGGTGCTCAAAACGATCGCTCAGACAACTCATCTAATTCTAATAACTGTTTTGATCAACGTGGATCGTCGCAAGGGCGATCTGCGCAGTACAATGTAGACGATTATTACGTCGATCAGGGAACTGACGACAGTAATTACTAGGACAGCCAAAGACAAGGAGAGGGAGTGGTATCAGTTCCGGTTGATCAGAGAGGGCTTTACGTCGCAGTTGCTACATCGGGCGTCGTTGAGCCTTTTCTGTTGGACACTGGTGCAGCGAAAAGTTCTATCATGCATTCGAAACTCCCTGGCGCACCTTTGTCTGGCTTAACAAATGTTTCCGTTGGATTCTCTGGCGCCACCGTTAGCAATCCAGTTTCGCGCCCTTTGCCCCTTCAAATTGGGCCACGTGAGCTCCAAGCTCCGTTGATTTTAACCACAATTTGTGGCGAAAATCTTTTGGGCCTGGATTTGCTTAAACGTTTGTACGCAACTTTGTATTGTTCTCCTGCGGGTGTAAAGCTTACGTTAGGAGAGAGGGTAGTCTCTCCCATGTATTTGTCTCTCGATAAGCTCCCACCGGAATTGAGTTCTCTTCCTGCGTCTTTGTGGGCAACAGGTCCAAATGACGTGGGCCTGCTTGATATCTCCCCTTATGTTGTTCAGTTGAAAGCTAATGTGCGATTGCCACGTATTCCCCAGTATCGTATCTCCCTTGATGGTGAACGAGCTTTGTTAGCGATCATTTATGATTTGATCGAGAAAGATGTAATTGAAGAGACTCGGGGAAACGTGTGCAACAGCCCTGTGCTGCCCATTCTTAAACGTACTGATCCTTCAAAACCGCCTGTTTATCGTTTTGTTATCGATTTACGGGAGGTAAATAAAATTGTGGTTCCTCAATTTCCTGTTGTGCCTGACATCACGGCGCTACTGACTCTGATTCCAGCTACCGCATCATGGTTTTCGGTGATTGATTTGAAAAATGCGTTTTTCAGCATCCCGATTGCCGAAGAGAGCAGGGACCTTTTCGGTTTCTCTCTCGGTGGACGTAGCTTCCGGTTTAAACGCGCTCCTCAGGGCTACTGTGAAAGTCCATCTATTTACAGTCAAGCCTTGAAGGGTCAACTGGATGCGTTTCGGTTGCCGGTTGGTGCGGCCTTAATCCAATACGTCGACGACTTATTGGTGGCTGCTGATACTCAGGACATTTGTAAAATTGCTACGGTGTCGTTGCTGCAACATCTCTGTGTGTTAAATCACAAGGTGTCACCTTCTAAACTCCAATATTGTTGTCAAGAAGTAACCTATCTAGGTCACTTATTGTCAAAGGAGGGAAGGAGATTGACCCCAGAGAGAATTGCAGCAATTGCGCGAATGGCTGTGCCAAAAACCCAAAGAGATGTGCGTGCCTTTCTAGGTATCACGTCGTACTGCAGGCAATGGATTCCTAATTTTTCATTGCTAGCAAAACCATTGGTGGCTCTTACGTGTAAGGATGTTTCAACTCCTTTACCATGGACGGAAGAATGTCAGAAAAGTTTTTCTGAACTGCGTGATTCATTGTGTTCGGCTCCTGTGTTAGGTACCCCTGACTACGGTAAGCCGTTCACGTTATATGTTCACGAGAGGGAAGGTTGTGCTTTGAGTGTTTTAACGCAACCTTTTGGTGGTAAGCAACGTCCATGTGCATATTTTTCCTCGACCTTAGACCCAGTAGCTAGAGCATTGCCGAGTTGTTTGAGAGCAACAGCGGCAGCTGCGGTGTCCATCCGACAATCAGCAGGATTGGTCATGGATAATATGCTTACGGTGATGGTTCCGCATGCAGTCGATACTCTTTTGAATCGAACGAAGACTCAGCACTTGACGAGTGCGAGGTTGTCTGGGTACGAATTGACGCTCTTGGAAAGCCACATTCAGATAAAACGTTGTAATGTCCTAAATCCGGCAACTTTGTTACCAATTAGTGCAGAGTCAGATGAAGTAGCAGAACATGACTGCTACTTGAGGACTGAAGAGGAAACGAAAGGTCGAGTGGACCTTAAAAACACCCCATTGGAAGATCCGGATGGCACTCTGTACGTGGATGGGTCATGTTTTAAGTTACCGAATGGTGATGTGACTACCGCTTATGCTGTTGTAACATTGAATACTGTTGTTGAGACTGCAAGGTTGAATCAGAATTCTGCCCAAGCTGCGGAGCTGATTGCTCTCACTAGAGCATGTGTGTTAGCGAAAGGGAAACGTGTGAATGTTTTTACCGACAGTCAATACGCGTTTGGTGTAGCGCATAGTTTTGGACGATTGTGGCGAGAGAGAGGTTTCTTGACGTCGCACGGTACGAAGATACAGCATGGCCAGCTTGTGAACGATCTTTTGGATGCATTGACTTTGCCTACGCAAGTTGCGATTGTTAAGTGTAGTGCGCATCGTAAAGTGACGGATGATGTTGGTCGTGGTAATGCATTTGCGGACGAGACTGCTAAGGAGACTGCCCGGAACCTTAGCACTCGAATGTATGTGACGAGTTCGGTTAGGTGGCCTACAGAATCGAGTATGTGTGAAGATACTATCGAGAGCGTGAAAGCAATTCAGAATGAGGCCACTGAGATTGAAAAGACGAAGTGGAGAGAAAGTACGGGAAAGTTGGATGCGAATGGTTGTTGGATTGATTTGTCGGATCAGAAAAGATGGATGTTGCCTGATGCGTATGTGCTGGCCGTTGTGACAATGGCACATGGGTTAGCACATATTAGCGCGAAAGGTATTTGCAAGTTGCTGGCTGCTGTGTGGAAGAATGATGGCATTACGAAATGTGCTGAACGTCTGGTGAAGAATTGTATGGTGTGTATAATGTACAATCCTGGCAAAGGAACCCCAACTCCCCCTGGCAGTTTTGCTCCTCCTTCGTATCCCTTTGAGGTGATTCAATTGGACTTCATCCATATGGAGCGATGCAATAACCTGAAATACGTTTTAGTTGTGGTTTGCGCATTCTCCCGATGGATCGAGGCTTATCCCCTCAAAGACAATACTGCTTTGTCTACTGCGAAAATCCTACTGAAGGAATATTTTCCTCGGTATGGAATGCCTAGAGTCGTGTGGTCAGATAACGGAAGTGAGTTTGTTGGAAGTGTGATGAAGAGTGTGTGTAAGGGCCTTGGAATAAATAAAAAATTCCACAGCGCCAATCATCCCCAGTCCGCTGGATTAGTTGAGGGGTACAATGGCACCCTTAAACTAAAGCTAGCAAAGATTCAGGCTACGACTGGTCTTTCGTGGCCTGACGCTTTACCTCTAGCATTACTGTCAACTAGGGCGACTGTACACTCCAGAGTAGGGCTTAGTCCCTATGAAATAGTGTTCGGCCGTCCTGCGAATGTGTGGGGGGTTCCTAGGCCAGGAATGTTTTCTGATCTTGAGTATCCAATGTTGATTGACTATTTACATGACTTGACTGCTAAACTGAGGTTAATTCACCAACAGGTTTACGACGCATTGCCGACGCAGACGGAGGGTCCAGGCCACCAGCTCCAGCCCGGAGACTGGGTGGTAACACGAAACTTTTCACGCAAGAATAATCTGGACCCGAGGTTCACCGGACCTTACCAGGTGCTCCTGGCCACGAGGACTGCCGTCCGTCTTGAGGGGCGTAAAAACTGGGTGCATGCCACCCATACTAAGCGAGTCCCTATCCCTTTGCCGGCAGACCCGTGGGTAAGGAAAGGCATTGCGTCAACAGAAACAGAAACATTGCCGGCGTTTGTGCCTTTCAGCGACACACAGCCTGTTGGAGAATCCTCAGCGCAGCAGAAAGCCACTGTTGAAAAATTGTCAGCAAAAGACTCAAGACCGGAACAATCAACTGATCAGCAGGACGCTGTCCCTTCGACGGACCCTTTGTTCGACGAGCAGACACGTCCTGGGAAACACCGATATTCTTTGCGACCTCGCACTAAGGACAAATAAAAATTTTTTCTTGCTTTGCTGAAATTGACAACTGCATTATCCTCGTTTCCCGTGATCAGTTTTGAACTTTCGTATCACTGTAATTATTTGTGTACATATAGATATTGAGTTTCCTCCCTTGTATTTTTTTTACTTCCACAGCCGAGAGACTTTGTGCGTGTATATACATATTGTGTATTGAAGGCCGTAGGGCCGCGCGCGTACTTCCTTCTGGATAGTAGGTCTTGACGCTAGGTTAAAGGCCGTCGGTTCCTAGGAACTCCTAGGGATTGACTATTGCTACACAGAACAAAGTGCGTCAAGAAACGTTGCGGACGGTCGTAGGGAATGGCATTCTCAAAGCTGAATGATTTGGAGGGAGCTCAAGTCCATAGATTCAAGCTGCAGCAACTCAGTCGTACCAAATGCTTCATATTCCAACTGTTTGTATTGTTTTTGACTGCTTCTGCATTATTGGCGGGTGGAGTGTATTACACGATGTCTTATTTCTTACCTGCTACACCTACTCCTACTCCTTACCCTAACCTTACCTCTACTGCTTCTCCCCATTCCTTTCACATGTTACCGGAACACGAGCAGGCTAGACGTGTAGAATTCCGCAACAATTCCTTTATTCAGCTCCTTCATCAGCATCAGTTAGTGGTTAACACTACTAATTGTTGGGTGTGTGGGCTGATGCCACATACTACGGATAAGGGAATTCCATATCTGGTGTTACCGTATAGTTCCCAAGGGTCAGCTCGAGCATTTCAAACAATGTTTCGAAGCGCACTGGGTTTCCACCCCATTCGAGAACCACGTTCCCCCTACTCTGGTCCTACCTCGTACCAAAAACCTTTGTCGATAGCAATAGAGGATTTAGATAGTGAGATCTATGATCCTTCGCTTATTCCCGAAGAAGAGGTACAGGCCTATAGAGTCCTAAGTAGAGGTGAATATAGTGTGTTCACTAGCGAGAAGCAGCTTAAAAGCTCGCCTCCTATATGGGTCGTACCCCACACTGGTAATTTTTGTCTTATGGGTCGTGGCCGAAGATCGCAAGCCCGACTTGGAGCGAGTGCTTGCACTGAAAATTACATTCTGCCGATGTCCTCGTCCCCTGTGTTTCTGGCTGCCAAGGGTACATACTTTATCTGTTATGATCGTGCATACACATGGTTGCCCGCAGACTTCATGGGCTCATGTTTTATTGCAAATTTGTTGCCTCCGACGTTCACTGTAGATGCCGATTATCATAAGACTAGAGTTGTGCGAGGCGTAATTAGTGAAGAGGATACTGCCGGTCAAGAGGCAGGAGACTTTTTCAAGGGTTTCCTCCCGTTTTGGGGACCTATGGTCAATAGTAGGAACCTGAGACAGTTGACTCGAGTGGTAGAATCGACGGCTAATATTACTGCCAGTGCCCTTGGTAATATCACCACAGAACTTCAGGCGGAGAGACTTATGACGTTACAAAACCGTATGGTTTTAGATGTCATTTTAGCAGATCGCGGTGGGGTATGTAAGGTGATCCATTCGAGCTGCTGCATTTTATCCATTCGAGCTGCTGCATTTTCATTCCAGATAATGCTCCTACTGTCTACCAAGCCATCTCGAGGTTGCATAAGATCTCCGAATCCATACACGTGGATGTAGGGGATTGGACGCTACTTGGATGGTTTTGGGGCCTGATGTCGACTTGGGGTTGGAAAATTCTGATGATCATTGGAGTTGTGGTAGTGTTCCTGTTCACGTGTTGCCTTTGCGTGCAGTGTGGTCCTGCCTTATGTGGCCTCTGTGCTACGACGTGTATGAGACAACCATCTGCTACCAAGGGGACTCGGTTGGACAGAGCTATGCTACAGCAACATCTCGATGGTCTGATGAATATCGAATATGATTCCGACTAGTGCTTGCCTACATGAGGGCAAAAGGAGCGTCTGAGGTTCCGTGACGATTGTAAGTGGTGTTTTTTAACTCGCACGAATATGGTCGAGTCTGGTATCTATGAACCGCAAATGATGAGTTTAGTAAGTGTGCGCAGTTTCGCTGTGCTAACTTAAACCGTTCGTTTGTTATGTGGGTTTTTCATCTGTACCCACGGGTTCCATCTTAGATACGGCATCCATTTTGTCTCTTGCCCTCAAGTAGCCAGCGAACGGACGTTGTCCGCTTCGCGACCCTGGGACTCCCAAGATATTTGCGGAAGACACATGTTCTTTGTAAGTGTCTTTATGACGAGGGGGATGCTACTGTAAGGCAGATGGCGCCGCTCGAGGCTCATCTTGCCGCACGGACTTATTGTCTCAGCCATGCATCTCATTAGGCACGTCCCTTTGATGCCTGTATCTCGTGTTTCCCGATACCTCCCCTTTTACATCCTTTCCGATCTCCCCACTGTCTCCGTCTTCCTCTGCACCTGTCTTTGTTCCTATTTCGATCTATTTTACTGCTGATTGGAATTTGCTAATGGTGGGAAGATGGTTTTTACAGTTGGGAACCGCCAAATGTTTCCGCACTTATGTTCCGGACCTGATGTGTTTCAAAGTGACCAAAGTGACCCCTCTGGGGGATAATTGTGGGAACCGGGTTGTAAACTTTTGTGCTCAATGTAATCCTATGGGTAAAAACTGTATAAAAGGAGCGATCCACAGAACCAATTTGAAGCAGTCTCCCCAAGTTGCACGTGGTGTACTTGTCGTGATCTCTGTGTTCCCTGCAGCAAATAAACCTTGAATCTTTGACGCCGAAGGAAGTGTCCCGTGTCTCTGTGACTTGTACGCCGGAGCAGGTTACCCACGAAGGTTTCAGGTGTTGTGCCCTGGCACCGCTGGGTCTTAAAGAACCCAGTCCTTCAGCGTCTTCTGCATCTCTGCACAGTCTATGCTGTTTGAGTTCATAGCCTTATGTTCATTCACATACCAAAGGTTTTGTCAGACTTTCCTCAGTGGAACATTTTCTGGTACAAAGTATACTTCACCTCCTGTGCACCCATTTTTTTCATCGCCAGCTGAAGGTCGAAGATCTGCCACACCAGTAATTCCTATTCTGGCTTTGCTTTTATGGTGCTGCACTGGAGAAGGCTCAAGGCATCCTCTTCTGATGGTGTGCCGTGATTAGGCCTGCGAGACGATGCTCTTGGCATTTTCTCATCTCCAGTTTTGTGTGAGGTCACGCTTGCTTTGTTTTGTGTTAAGAAGAAACTGTCTGTTTAACACCAATACTGTTGGAAATTAGGGTGTGTTTTCAGGTTATCCCCACTTTGTGCTGGTCTCAGTATGATTTTTTACTATTCTGACTAGGATCCTGCTAATCAGGAACCCAGTCACTGTGCATCCTCCCTAAAATTGACTTCGGAAGTACTTCTGTACCTCCACAAGTGGCTACTGGTGTACTCCTGTGAGTCCATAGTATATGGTACTAATGTACCTAGGGCATAGGTAGACCAGGGGTCTCCCATGGGATGCAGCAAAAGGTATGCCACCCATGGCAGACCATTCGTAGTGAGGCTACAGGCCTGCCATTGCAGCCTGTGTAAGCTGGCGCTAGTTCCACTTATGAAAGATATACGTTTTCTTATATCTGTGGTCATTACACTTAAAACCTATAAGTCACCCCCTAGGGTAGGCTTTTCAATCTTGAATGCGGTGTGCTGGGTTATAAGTGTGAGGGTGCCCTTGCATGAGCAGGACACCCCTACAAACCCTGGAGTCAATTCTCCAGGCTTTGTAAGTGTGGTCAGCCATTTGTACATATATATAGTGGCCATCCGTCATTACGCAATGGCTAACTATCGAGTAGCTGTGTCAAACCTGGACATTTTTGGTATCAAACATGTTGGAATCATACACCAACAATGTTACCGGTGTTGGAGATATGATTTCATGTACTTGGGGACTCCTCTGGGAAGCCCCCAGTACTCCCGGTAACAGCCTTTCAGGGTCTACTAGCAAGCTAGGGTGTCTGCCATCCCCAGACATAATTCTTCTCTCCTGCTGCTGAGCTGAGCTCAAGCAGGGGATGGTAGAACAATAGGTTCTCCTGTAACAAGGAGGAGTGGTCACCTCCCAGACAGGACTTAGTGTATTGGTCTGGGTTGGGGGCGCTTGCAGGCACCGTCAGATTGCTTTGAATGACACATTTGGTGCCATCCTTGCATACTCTCGCTGGAACAAGTTCTGGGAGCCCTTGGCTCATGCTCTGGTGTGAAACTGGACAAAGGACATGTACGTATCCTCCCCTCTGTCCAGCCTATCCTCTGGGAGGAACCCCTGAGTCATCCTAATCTCTTTCTTAGATTATAAAATGGCTTACCCGTGGGTGGGTCCTCCGATTCGTCATAGGACAAGACTCAAGCCTGAAACCATGTCACTCTTCGATCGTCTGGACACTTAGACTTTGCAGAACTTTGCCTGAAACTGAGACTGCATCACAGAAGACTCCTACTGTTCTGGTCTCATTGATCTACAAGTCTTCTTTATCACCTGTGTCTGTGCTTCTTCCAGGATCTTCAACAGACCTGTGGGCATCAAGGACACCCAATGAATTCTCACTAGGAGTGAAGGCGTCAGTCCTCTGCATCTGCAGGCACTGCAATGAAGATGACCAGTATGCTGCTCCTGACAACGCCCAGACATCAAAAGGTCGAGCAACACAGGTGGTGGTTCTGCAACCCTCATAAGGCCTGACCTGTTCTCTCTGCAATCTTGAGGCCAGTATCCTTCGTCAGAACCGCAGGGACCGAACCCCTGTGCAGTGCCTTGACTTGCTTTTGCCAAGGCTTGTTGGCCCTGCACTCCAGAGATCTTTGGGCTACAAGACTCTCCGGGGTCCAGCCTCTCTTCCTACCAAGATCAGCATCCTCACCAGATCTTCTGCACTGCATGCCTTTATCTTTGGTGAGCTGCTCAAGGTCCTCTTGTGACTCCTGTGCCCTTGGCCTGTGGGTCCTCTAGAGAGTCTTCTCCTGCTTCAGTGGGCGACCCTGCTTGCTCGGGCCTGATGCTGCTTACAAAATGGTGATGGATCAAGCCCTGATCTTTGGACTGGGTAAGAGTGATCTGCTTAATTCAGACACTCTGTTCATCACCACCCCCTTTTCTGAATCGCTTCCAAAACTTGTTGGCACTCGAGCCAGACACCAGCCCCTTGGTTCTCAACTTTTGGCATAGGACAGCTGGTGAGCAGCTCCTGGTCTACCTCAATGCCGCCTTGTCCTCACAGCTGCAGCAACAAGGTCAGCATCATCACTCCTGCATCTTCAGTCATCTGTGGGCATTGCTCTTCTGTGCCTCCTGGTTACCTCTGAGTGGCGTAGATGCTGTCCTCTCTGCTTGCAGGTTCTTCTCTTCAAGAATCCACCCTTGTATTCAACCAGGCACTTGCATAGTCTTCGCCAGCTACATCTTTTCTGAAGTCCATCATTGTGGTCTATGGCAGTTTCCGACGTCACTTCACACCTATGCAGCTAGCCTCCCTGGAGTAGGTGTCCTGGTTCCTGGGGTATCCATAGGTGAGGTGACTCTTCAACCTACTGTCTTCCATTGGGTTTCTTAAGGGTGCACTGGGAAGGGTCCTTCTTCTTCTAAACTGCAACCAACGCTTTCTAGTTGACTTATATTGAGTATTCGGCTGCATTTCAACTCTGCAAACAGCCTCGGTAGGGTTCCTGGGTACTTACCTTTGGTGGTTCCTTGTGTACCCAGCGCTTCTGAGTCTCCTGGTCCAAGTCCCAACTTCTGTTGCAGTTCACATTCTACTTTCTTACTATATGGTTTGGTCATCCCCTGGAGACCACTGTATATTGTGCTTACTTAACTCTTGCAATTGAAGTATTTTTGTGTATTTATGTTGATATCTCTGGGTCGAAGATATACCAATGTGTTCGTGAGTGTTGTGTAATAAATAGACATATTTATATAACTACACTGTGTAGTTCTTTTTCATTTAATCTACACTACATGATGAGATCTGATAAAACAAGCTGCTTAACACTCCTTCTGGATTAAGCCTGAAAGCTGCTCTCCACAGCTACCACTTAGAAAGCTTTCTATGGTTGTCTAAGACCACTAAAATCACCATAAGGGCCGTCTGGATTAGTTCACCGTGATTCACTTAAATGAGTGTGCACCATATACTAAGCCAGCACCTACAAATACAGTAATGGTAGTTAGCAAAATAATTTGAGGTTGATTATAAAATGTATGTTTTTTTTATTAGTGGCTTCTGAGTGGTCAATTGAATGGTTGCTTTCATTTTCATTTATGTTTTTTTGCCACCGAAAAAACTACAGAGGGACCCATAGAATGGTACTACAGAGGGACCCATGGAATCAATCCCAAGTGAGTTGTATTTAGGAAGGGAAGTTTTTTTTTTTTTTAGGCTGGAGCAGGGGTCCCAAACATTTACTGTAAGAAGAGCTACTTTTTTTAGGTAAACCCATTGAGAGCTACTAATATCATAAGGATTGTCATAGTGTCTACCATGTGCAAAGTTTCTAATAGTTTACTGCCAGCGATTAGCTTTGTGAATCAGGCATGACTGCCAGCAGTAATGTAAAAAATACTTTGTCATTATGAAATGCATCTACATGGGTAAGCTATAGCTGCAATGCCTCTACTACCAAAGTAATGACATTTGTAAAAAGTATCTTCAATTCCAAATGATTTATCACTCAAATATCAGCTTTAAATATATTTTAGCTATTCAGCCATTTTCCTTAAAATATCAGTTCATGAGTTCTGTAAATAAACACATTTTCATCTCAAATACACACACTCAATTTTGGTATATGTAAATTATTTCAGCTATGCAATAGCTTCTAAGTTAGTAGGTTTGGCTACACACAGAAGAGCTATTTTCAGGTAGCTAGAGAGCTACCAATAGCTCACCAGCTACTCATTGGAGAAGCCTGGGCTAAAGGTTTCCTAATATGCACAATTAAGCAAGATGGCTTGAGATTTTTTGTCAAGTGTTCCATTTTTAGATATCGCTCTACTGTGGTACCTGTGACACAGAGGAAAGACATTTGATTGGTTGTAATAGTGTTCTGGTACATTTACAGATGTTCCCACCATTTCCTCTTGAGTCGGGATTAGCACATGTGTGTGTAAGCATTCGTGCTGTGCTCTTATCCTTTTTTGGTATATCGGTGAATAATAAAAGTCTGAAAGCCTTGCATAGCAACCCATCTGCTCACACAGAATAAAGGCATGAAGTAGAGTAGGCTTTCACATGTGCAGGACCCTCAGTGCAAGCCAGAAACTCTGTACAATGTCATGTTTTGACATTATAGAGGTTTTTAATTCCGCTCTATTCTAAAATAACTATGCACTACACCAAGCGCTCAAAAATAGTTGCAGGTTTAGAGCAAAGTGATGCAGTATGGGACAAGTTGGTCTATGTTCTTGCACCATTGCTGCAGGACAGGCCCTGCAGCTAATACCCTATTGCCATAGAGCCCAAGGGTGGGGTTAGCCACTTGAGGGGTTAAGCAGGGGGCCTGGCTACAGGCAAGGCTCTGTAGACAATCACCAGCCTGCAGTCAACCTCTTTGTCATGTACAGCATGGGGATGACCACAGGGCCTGCACTCAACGCCTGCAGACAGCCTGCCCTTCACGCACCCTAACCCCACATCTTTCATATTTATTTTTCTAAATATTTCTTGCTGGAAGAAATGTGTTTGTTGGTTAACTGGGGTGTAATCCTTGTAACGGTAAGTCAAAAGTCAACCTTAAATAAATTAATGCTCACCCCCTGGTAGTTTGGCACATAGCAGTCAGGCTTCACTTAGAGGCAATGAGTAAAGTATCAATTCAAACAGTAATAACGTGAAAAACACCACAAAAAAAGGATACCACACCAGAATGGAAAAACCAAGTTGTTTTTTAATAAATAAAAGAAAACAAAAATGAAAAAAAATTCAATTAGTAGAACCGGAGATGCGCAATTTGAAAGATTTCAGTAGAGATAGCACCAAAAATCACAAAGTGCCAACTATTGATATCTGGTCTTGTCAGACTGGGACAATTCACACATTCAGGCTGACCACAAAGGAATGAGTGCAGACTACAAGAAACCAACAGGGCCCGCTTAGCAAAGATCCTTAAATCCTGGTTAGCAGAGCATTGTGAGGATCGGCGTTGAAGATGCATAAGAAAGCCAAATCGATGCGTTGGTTCTGAGATATAGTGCGGCTGCAGTGCAAGGTTCTGTGGTATTGTCAAGGATCCTATCGATGAGGACTTCAGATGCAAAGTCCGGCATCAGAATGAATTGCACACTTAGGACGATGTGTCGGTTCTGGGGAGATGGGAGGCCTCGGTGGGGAGTCTGGCATTGTTATCGACACTGCTATTGGCAAGGGATGCGACAGCCTGCACTGAGGATGTGTCATGCTGCGGCATTCCCAAGGGCTTAGATGCGTGTCTATTCCGGAGGGTCCAGTCCCTGCAGTAGTCACGATGCATCAGTTCTGCTCAGGCTTTCGCCACATAGCACAGACGATGTGTCAGTTCTGCTTGAACCATAGAGGCTGGCAGAGCACCTAGGCCCGCTTTAATGGGTCCAGGACTGAGGTGGTACCACTTGGCAGGGTAGACAAGCAGATGGCAGAGTCCAGGTGCAGGTCAAATGTTGTTGGAAGCTTGTTGTGTCCCTGAGGCTTCAGATCAGGAGGACAGCCAACTAGCCCTTGTAGTCACTGTGGGGCTCGGGGTTCAAGAGTTGCAGGTCCAGTCCTTCTCGCCCAGGAAAGAGGTCAGCAGGTCAGCATAACAGGGCAGTAGTCCTTTCAGCAGCAGAGCCGTCCTTCTTCCTGGCAGAGTATCAACAGTTCCAGAAGTATACTGAAGAGTTGTTGTCTGAGGTCCTATATTTTTACCCAGTTCTGCCTTTGAAGTGGAGGAGAAGCTGCTAGAGACTTTCTTTCAATTGCACAGGTGTCCTGCCTCCCCTGCCCTGGCTCCTAACTAACTGCAGGGGGATTGCAGCCTTTTGTGTGGAGTGACAGAAACAATGAGTCCTGCAGGAAGTACGTTATCTATATTGGTAACACAATGCACAATCACAATCGTTATGAGCAGGGCCGGCTATAGCGGTGGTGGCGCCCAGTGTGACAATGCTTGTCGGCGCCCCCAGGACCACCTCCACTACGGATTCCTTCATAACCTTCCTTTCACAGTGCCCCTCAATCCTCCATGCATTCAATTCATTTTATAGATAACGTACTTTCCCGCAGGAACCATTGTTTCTATCACACATTACTTTCCCTCGTTCCTAGTGAGTAGGGTGTCCCTTGTTTTTGTTTGCAGTTTTAAAATATATGCAGGGCTGGGCCCAGCTCCTCACTCCCATCCTGCCAGTGGAGGCACATCCAGGCTCTCGATTGTGCGTGTCTATCTAGGAGGAATTCACAAAACCAACTGTCAGCTACACCCAGTCATGTGACCCAGAGAGAGGCAACAGGCTACAGACACTAAATGGCTAAGGCAGAATAAAGCCAACTTTCTAAAGCAAACACAAGTAGATGATGGACGGAAGGCTGAAACTTTTCAGACACTCAACCCCAGTCACAGATCTGAGTTGAATCCATCATTTTTCCGTAGCTCACTTCACCACCCCAGTTCAGACACAGCTATATGCAAATCAGTCTTGACCCTGTGCTTCATGGGAACAGTCCAGCCCGAACTGCCAAGCCATGTCTTCCCTGGACCACAAGCAAACAGCCTGGGACCGGTTTTGGGCTAACAGCCCTCATCAGCCAGGCTAGGTTGAATCCAGTGGCAAAGTGAGCAAGGGTCCCACTTCTGGGCATACCCTGCCTACTCAGGGCGAACAAAGCAAACACAAGGAGATGATAGATGGAGCACTGAAACTTTTCAGACACTCACCACCAGTCACAAATCTGGGTTTAATCCATCATCGTTCTTTAGCTCACTTCGCCACCCCAGTTCTGACACAGCTATATGCAAATCCGTCTTGACCTTGTGCCTCATGGGAACAGTCCAGCCTCAACTGCAAAGCCATGTCTTCCCTGGACTGGAAACAACCATCCTGTGACCAGTTTCAGGCCAACAGCCCTCATCAGCCAGTCTAGCTTGAATCCAGTGGCAAAGTGGCAGTTCGGGCTGGACTGTTCCCATTGGGAGCAGGGTCAAGACGGATTTGCATATGGCTGGGGCCAAACTGGAATGGCATGGTGAGAATAAAAAAAATGGATTTAGGCCCAGATCTCTGTAGCGGGGTGAATGTATGACATTGTTCTGCATTCTGTCCATTAATTGTTCAGTTTGCATTTGTCACCCTGAGTGCAACGGGTATGCCCAGATGTGGGTCTGCTGCTCTCCTTGCTACTGGAGTCAAGCCATCCTGGCTGATGAGGGGTAAAACCCTGAAAGTGGTCCTAGGATGTTTTTTTCCAGGCCAGGGCGGACCTGGCCTGGCAGTTCAGACTGGACTGTTCCCATTGGGCGCAGAGTCAAGACTGATTTGCATATGGCTGGGTCCAAACTGGAATGGCATGGTGAGCAAAAAAATGATGGATTTAGGCCAAGATCTCTGTTCTGGGGTGAATGTATGACATTGTTCTGTATTCTGTCCATCAATTGTTCTTTTTGCATTTGTCACCCTGAGGGGGACGGGTAAGCCCAGATGTGGGTCCTGTGCTCTCCTTGCCACTGGAGTCAAGCTATCCTGGCTGATGAGGGTTTGAACCCTGAAACTGGTCCTAGGAGGCTTTTTTCCAATCCAGGGAGGACCTGGTCTGGCAGTTCGGGCATTTAGGCCCAGATCTCTGTACTGGGGTGAATGTATGACATTGTTCTGCATTCTGTCTATCAATTGTTCTTTTTGCATTTTCCAAAAGTGGCATTTTCAAAATTTTATGTAACGATCTAAATGTATAATCATCTGGACAACAGGGTTTACTCTAGCATTCTAGGATTTATGTGTTGTGAATGATCATGAAAAACATGGAACCTTCAATGTGTTTGATTTTACCTGGTATAAAATCTTTATGTAATTCATTACCTATTACACAAGTAGCAAAATAGGACTAAATATGTTAACATGAATGTATCTCTTCCCAAAGGTTTATTGAAACTTTTCTAAAGCGTGTGTTAATACTATAGCCGTTGCTAAAATAAGAGGGTTTACAGACTACTGAAATAACGATTTATTCAAGACTTCACGTTAATTGCAGCGACACTGGAACCCACATAGCAACCAAAACAGACAAACAACACAGTCCATAAATTGTTTTCTTTTTGAACGTTTTTGTATTTCCAAGAAGTCATTCCTGCTCCTTCACCACTAAAGAATCAATCCAGTAACAAATGAGCTATCTGTGAACCAAGCAAATAATGATTACCAATGCCACTCCAGTTAAATGCCAATAATCATTTATTGTTTGCACATTCCTTTGGTGGTGGGATGGTCCCAAGCTGCATTTTCAAGCATTTAGAAAAAACAGGTTCAACCTTACCTTATAAGTCAGTCTATCTAATCTACAGACGAGAAAGATTTAATTTGCAGTTCAAGAATGGCTGCTTTCCTATTGAGTTGCATAATACAACTCATTTTGACAAGGAATGCATTTAGTTAGCTTATGAAATATCGTGGTCCAAAAGCTGTATCCTAAGGCAGGTCGTTTAAAACAAAGCGTCCAGTGTCGTGCTCCAGTTTCTACTCAGCTAATGGTAAAATGTTGCTTCAGTGCAAGTAGAGATCTTGGCTTGGAGCCCTTTCTTCCTTAACCCATTTAATGCTCCATATATTAAGCCCCGCAGCCAGCTCTGCTTGCTGGCTCCTGTCTTAAGTGGGAGAACAATGGCTTGCTTTTGCAAAATGGGACCCTCATGAAAAAAGATCACAATGAAATACAGACGGTTCTGCAAGAAACATTTCTGACGTTTGCATTTTTTCAATGACAATAAGTAATTAAGTTGAATCAAAGCAATTAATATCCTGAGCCTCAGTGGCGCTGTGTTTGCGAGCAGAAAGTGCGCCCGGAGAAATAACTGTACCACTTGGAACGGGGCATAGGAGTTTGCTCGCCTGTTTAACGCAGGGTTTCCAACTCCCCGACTGATGTTTCTGCACAGTTTGGGTCCCCTTTTAATTCAGCAATTATTCTCATGGTCACTCCTCCACTTTCCTTTTACAGAGTAAGATCTGCTCGCCAAAGCCTGAAATATGCTACGTACAGAATGCAGAATTCACAGGAAACAGTTTACGACCTGAACTGACTCTAATTTAAGAAGCTATAAAAGGTATTCATGACGATGTGAAAGTGCTGGCTCCACCCACCGGCAAATCTTCAAAGGGATCGGGAGGTTCAAAAAATTTTACAAACCAGACTTGCCTCTAAAGTAAATACGGGACTCTACATTTTTGTGTTAAATGAGTGCGCACAACCGATATTTAGGTCAGGAAAATTAAATCCTTCTTCACACAAATGAATCAGGCGCTGACATTGTGAGAACACGCTATGTTACATCACCCCATCTATACTACTATTATAAAGAGAGAACTTGCACCTTTAGGCAAGGTAAATTCGGGAACCACAGCGCCAATCTACACACCCGAAACACCGTTGAAATCGGCAGGGTGTGTAGATGGTCATAGGCTTTAAAAATTTAAAAAAATAAACGTTATATAAAAAGTTACATTTTTACAAAACGTAGTTGCCCCAAGGTAGCGCCGGCCGCGACTGTGCGTCGTCGCGTCAGGAGCAGGGGAGGAGCAGCGTCCCAGGAGCAGCGGACATGGCGCGCATGGGAGGAGCGGTGAAGTGAGGCCAGCGGCGGAGTGGAGAGGCGGATATGGCGCGGGGAGGAGCGGCGGCGGACAGGTGGTGAGTGGCAGAGCGGCGGAGCGGAGAAATATGGACCGGCGGTGTGAGTGGAGAAATATGGACCAGCGGTGTGAGCAGCAGAGGCAAGGTAAGAATCCGGGGCAGCCAGGGTCGGGGCAGGGGGGCGGGGCACGGGCTGCTGGGGAATGTCAGGGCAGGCGGGGGTAGGGGAAGCCAGAATTTCAGGTTTGCGTGCTCTCCCGCCCCAGCCCCTGCCCGCCACAACATTGTCTGGGACACAGACAATGTCGTGGCGGGCGGGGGCCTGGGCGGGAGAGCACACAAACCTGAAATGTAGCCCCCTTCTACCCCAGGCAACGCTGGGGCGGGCTGCTAGTTTTTACTAAAAGACGTTCTTTACTTACTAACTATACAAGTAAATCATTAATTTTTAAATCACTCAAAATTCTTTCAGTCTTAAAATGTACCTCAAGTTCCCGATATAAAGTTAAAAAAATCTGTTTAAGCACAAGGGTAATTTCTCAAATTCCATTTAGTGGGCAATGTAGTAACTCAACAACTTCTTTTGATAGGACCATGTCCTGAGAAGATCCATGAATGAACAGGGTAGCACATGAACTGAGAAGAGGGATTTGACCCTTATAACGGAACCTCTTCCTGCTTTGTTAGGTCTCGACTATTCTATCCCGTAAGGGTTAAATAGACGAGAGTATAGAGGGCAAACCAAGCTCTGAAACAAGAGCGGTTTTCGTTCAGTTCATGTGGTGCACTCGTGCAGAACGCACGTCCACATCAAACCCATCAGCCTCCCACCCACAGGCATCTGAAGCTTTCCCAGCGTGCGCTCGGCCTCAGGCATTCACCCCAGCGTGCGCTCGGCCTCACTTATCCTCCCCCTAATTACATCCCTGCTGTTTCACTTTCACGGCTGCGAGGCCGTGCTTCAAAGGGATCTGCTCCCCCACCCCCTGCTTCACACTTCAAAGGACCCATCTGCTCAATTTGAATGTCGGGTTTCTCGTTTCGTATCAAGCCTGTCTGCCTCTTGTGTTCCGCAGCTTTACAGGGAAGCTAGAGTCTAGATCTAAACCAATCTGTGAATCTCTTCCTCTCGCGCTTTTCTTCTCCCCTCGTGCTTTTCTACTCCCCTCCCCTCTCTCCCGATATATCAGAACCACACCAGACCCAAAAAGCTAACATGATTTGTGTTTATTCATGGTGCTGTTCTGCAACAAAAGCGTTAACTAAGTCAGCAATAATCTACCTTGGTGTGTGCAACCACCTGTATGCTCAATTTGAATGTCGGGTTTCTCGTTTCGTATCAAGCCTGTCTGCCTCTTGTGTTCCGCAGCTTTATAGGGAAGCTACAATCGAGATGTAAACCAATCTGTGAATCTCTTCCTCTCGTGCTTTTCTTCTACCCTCGTGCTTTTCTGCTCCCCTCCCCTCTCTCCCGATATATCAGAACCACACCACACCCACAAAGCTAACATGATTTGTGTTTATTCATGGTGCTGTTCTGTAACAAAAACGTTAACTAAGTCAGCAATAATCTACCTTGGTGGGTGCAACCACTCGTCTGCTCAATTTGAATGTCGGGTTTCTCGTTTCGTATCAAGCCTGTCTGCCTCTTGTGTTCCACAGCTTTACAGGGAAGCTGCAGTCGAGATCTAAACCAATCTGTGAATGGAAACTGTCTTTACTATCCTGCCACCAGGGAGGTGCCCTAAAAATATAGCAGCGGCACTGCAGACTGGCTGCATGGAGCATTACAGCATGCCTGCGCTGGTGAGTCATGAGGTTTAATGGCTGAGTGACTCCAAACACATGACATTTCTTCGAGCCCTCTAATTCATCTCAGTTATTTCATTCAGGTCCGGCGCCTGCTCTGTGAACGGGGACTGAACGGCCCTAGCTTTACCCATGCCATGGGGTACGGTAAACGGGTGTGCTAAAGTCGTGATACATGGCTTGTTTCTAATTATCTTCCGGCATTTATTTCTTATCCATGCTCTCAAAATTCATTGCCAAGTCAGGAGAAACGGAAATCGGCCTTTTTTCCTGAGACCTAAAAGGCAGTCTTTTAGCATTTACTGTTCTTTCTGCCACAAGTCGGAGTGCATGGTTCAGCAATTTCAGCGTCCCATCTAAATGACTTTCCATTATATAGTGTTTCATACCGGTCTTAAGCAGTTTATTATTCAGTTTAAAGGTCTTCCGCTTGTTGCCCAAAAGGCTAGGAAGATTTAAACTTGTGACCAGCAGATGTCGGTTTCTGGCACGCATGTGATGCCTCGTTCTAAAGTGTACTGCAGAAAGCTGAGCTGTCCAGGCTAGTTTAGAACTTAGCACTGCAAAGCATCGAGTTTCACATGGCCTTATTCGAGCTTTGATAGATCTGTCTCGTATATGTGTTCACCTGCGCACTGAATTCTCGTCCCTGCCCACATTCTGTTCATCCCGAGCCTTGGTTAAACAGTAGTCGGTGGTTTGTAAGTCGGCGTACACATCCTAGTAACTTCATGCATAGCTCCCAGCCTCCCACCCCCACCTGCTACCAGGGCACTGGAATGTGTGCCGTCTGCTACGGAGCTGGTGTGATGCAACCCACTCAAAGGTAATGATGTGCAGGAGGCCCAAGTATCAAGCCTTCTCGCTTCTTTATCAGCTTTTCATGTCTGGCAGCACCACTCAGCACCATCACAGCATCACTCAGCACCACCCCAGCATCACTCAGCACCACCACAGCACCACCCAGAACCACCACAGCACCACTCAGCACCACCACAGCACCACTCAGCACCACCACAGCATCATTCAGCATCACCACATTATCACTCAGCACCAGCACAGCACCACCACAGCACCACTCAGAACCACCACAGCACCACTCAGCACCACCACAGCACCGCCACATAATCACTCAGCACCACCACATTACCACTCAGCACCACCACAGCATCACTCAGCACCACCACAGCACCACTCAGCACCACCATAGCAACACTCAGCACCAACACAGGATCACTCAGCACCACCACAGCACCACTCAGAACCACCACATTTTCACTCAGCACCACCACATTATCACTCAGCACCACCACAGCACCACTCACCACCACCACCACAGCACCACTCAGCACCACCACAGCACCACTCAGCACCACCACAGCATCACTCAGCACCACCACATTATCACTCAGCACCAGCACAGCACCACTCAGTACCACCACAGCAACAGTCAGCACCACCACAGCATCACTCAGCACCACCACATTATCACTCAGCACTACCACATTATCACTTGGCACCACCACATCACCACTCAGCATCACCACAGCATCTTTCAGCACCACCACAGCACCACTCAGCACCACCACAACACCACCACTCAGCACCACCACAATATCACTCAGCACCACCACATTATCACCTAGCGCCACCACAGCATCACTCAGCACCACCACAGTACCACTTCACCACCACAGCACCACTCAGCACCACCACATTATCACTCAGCACCACCACATTATCACTCAGCACCACCACAACACCACTCAGCACCACCATAGCATCCCTCAGCACCACCACAGCACCACTCAGCACCACCACAGCACCACTCAGCACAACCACATTATCACTCAGCACCACCACATTATCACTCAGCACCACGACAGCACCACTACAGCATCACTCAGCACCACCAGAGCACCACTCAGCACCACCACAGCACCACTCAGTACCACCACTGCAACACTCAGCACCACCACAGCATCACTCAGCACCACCACATTATCACTCAGCACTACCACATTATCACTCAGCACTACCACATTACCACTCAGCACCACCACAGCACCACTCAGCACTACCACAGCACCACTCAGCACCACCACATTATCACTCAGCACCACCACAACACCACTCAGCACCACCATAGCATCCCTCAGCACCACCACAGCACCACTCAGCACCACCACAGCACCACTCAGTACCACCACAGCATCACTCAGCACCACCACAGCACCACTCAGCACCACCACAGAATCACTCAGCACCACCACAGCATCACTCAGCACCACCACAGCACCACTCAGCACCACCACAGCATCACTCAGGGGCACCACAAAATCACTATGCGCTACCACAGCATCACTGAACACCACAGCATCACTCGTCGCCACCACAACATCACTCCGGACTATCACAGCATCAATCTGTGCAACCATTCAACAGCAATTGGTTCAAATATGCTCTCTCAATCTTTCACGCTTTATTACAAATGTCACAAAAAGATGTTAATATTTCACATCTGTTCTAGGGTTTTCGTCACAATAAAATACACTGAACATAATCATCACAAAAGTTTTTTCTTTTTTTTTATATAAGCTAGGAGTCAAAAGAACTTATATCTGGCTCATGCCAGCCTGAATTTTTTCATCTTGCACCACAGGAAATTGCATATTTTTTATTACAAACTTTTACTCTGTTCGCTTTACATGGCACTGATGGTGATTTACCATACCCACTATTTTAATGTTTTTCCTACTCTTTATGTGTATTGATGATACAATATTTTGAAATATTTTCTACTGTCTTCATGGGTGTATTCAACGATTGTAATTATCAGCACACCAGGCGAAATAGGGGTCCTTGAAAAGTCTATGGAGCAGGCTCGATCTGGAGGTGGCAAGTTGGTGAAGAGCAGTTTATTGGTGCAGTCGGCAAAGAAAGCGGAGGAAAAGCTCAGAGTGGGAAAGTCCAAAGTCTGTGCATGGGAAGGTCTTGTCATCAATGGGATGCTGCTCGGCATCAGTCCAGATGAAGCCCTCTACATTTGGATTTAGGGACTCTTCTGGAAGTTGAATCTCCTTCAACAGGGCAAACTAGCAAGTTTGAGGCTGGTCAGCGCCCAGACATTGACGGCTGCAGCTTCAACAACAACCCCAGTCTTCGGAGAAATGGCCATTTAAAACTGCACACATAGGCTGGGGGCAGTTCTAGAGACATGCTTTACAGAGTTGTTTAGTGTGTGGCACAGTGACTGCTGAAGTCCACTGTTAGCATTTACTTTAAAATCCCTGGATACATGTAGTACTAAATACTGGAACCTATATGTAAATGAATGCGCCAATCAGGGGTATACCGATGTAACTATGTTTAAAGAGAGCAGTACAAGCAAATTGCCCCTAGTTTGCATGGGTAAAGCGTACAGAATTGTACAGCCAACACAAATAGGGTTCAATAAAAAGTCAACAAATCCAGGCTGACCCTGCAAAGGGGGGAACATTTGAAACACATGCTCCTCAGCCAAAAATGAGGTATGGATAATCAATACCTTAATAGGATTCCTTGCTCAGACGATAGAATAGCGACAGTTTACCTCTTCTGCAGACACAGTTAAATGTTCTTCATCTCTCTGCCACCATCTTCCTGCACCACTGAGCTGGCCCAAAGATAACCCTTTTCCTTATCTACAACCCCCATCTGTGAGGCATCAAACCTTAGCTTTCCCATAGGTGCATTACAGTAACACCATGGTCAACAGGATGATGTGGCACACCCTAAGTCAGGCCTCCATTCCCCCACCTAGAGAACACTCTACCCATAAGGAAAACAAGCAACAGAGGCCTCTCAGAGCCACCAGGACCAAGAGTCACGTGCCTGGCCATCCATTGTTAGATGGATGTTCCAGCTTGAGGACATTGGCAGGCCTCACCTCCTGTCTTGGGACTGACAAGGAGTCCTCCATTGCCTCCTGAGGTCTTTTTAGTTTTTCGGAGTGGAGGGCAACAACCCCTGAGATAGGCACCCCACTTCCACTCTCCACCCTGCCCACGTAGGGGTGGTATCTTGAAACTGTCCTCTCATGCCTAGGGTCTATAACATTGTGCTGAACTGGCCCTTAACCGCACAGGCAGCACGTCCAGGTCAGAAGTACCCTCACCAGGGTCAGTCTGAGAGTGCTCTTCTCTCTCAGTGGATAACCCATGAACGACTGGTCACCCCATTGTGGATATCTTCCTACAGTTGTTATCCATCAGTGTGTCCATACCCTTTGTTTGGAAGCAGTACCACCAGAAACCAGTGCCTACAGCATCTTCACCCAGCTCATCTATGACTGATGGTAGTTTGTTTCCCAGGATGAAATGAATGGACATCAGGAGACTGGCAAAGACTTTCCTGTGGGACACTTCCCAACCCCATTCCAGGGAGACCAGAGACATAAAGCAGATGAAGTCCTGCCTATGTGCTTTGGTTTTGCTGCATACCTCACTTGGCAGCTACTGCTCTGGGGAAACCAGAACTGCCCCCAAGGCCACATTGGCCACCCCCAAGGAATGCCCACCAGTGGGTGGCTCCTGGACCAGACAGGATCCACATGCCTGTGGCAGTGTTGGGTTATCTCCCTCTGGGAGGGTTTGTAACTGGGCCTGGTCATAGGCCAGGCCCTATGCCCAACCTCTCTCCATGCATGCCCAAAGGCCATGCGCAGCATGTGGTTGGCTGACTCCGGTTGGGTTGGCCACAGGTTGGTTTGCAAATCACTTTGATGCCATTTGATGAATCTTAACAACACTTTCCAAAAAAAGGTCAGTCGCATCAAGCAGGGGCGAGAAAAAGGGATAATCCCTAAACAAAATGTCCCATGCAATCTGGACGGACTTACACCAAATTTGGCAAAAATCTATGGGGCATATTATCAAGGGGGTTTATCTCCGCTTTTTTGGCTTTAAAAGCCAAGAAAGCAGAGATAAAAATATCTCCCTATTACCTAGCTGTCGCTAACACCAGTTAGCGACAGCTAGTAGGAGATAGCGACCATCTTGGGCCCCACTTTGCATGTCAGTGATATTTATCACTAATGACATGCAAAGTGGGCGTGCCAAGATGTTAGCGACTGGAAACAGTCGCTAACATCGCTATCTCCTATTACCAACTTTTGGAGATATTCGCGCTAAGCGCGAATATCTCCAAAAGTTAACACCTGCCCTGAGCAGTTCTTAGCCATGTTATCCAATGGGAGGTGGATAACATGGCTAAGAGCATTAGCTCGATAATGCATGAATATCGCTGACTTTTCATCGATATTCATGCATTGCGTCTGATTTTTATCGCATTTGCGATAAACCTTGGTAATACCAAGGTTTATCTGCTATAAAAATCGCCGCAGCTCAGCGGTAAATTTTTGTCTCTAAACAAGCAATAGCGATAATTATCGCTATTGCTTGGTAATATGCCCCTATATTCTTTACCCAAAAAAGCGTGCTTTTTGTGACTTGATTTAAATCCTTTCAATAGTTTTTGAGAAATAAAGTTCAAAATGAATAGATATTTGGATGGCTAGGTATGCAGGACTCCTTCAGGTGCCTAATTGCAAATAATAGAGCAATCTGATTTCCAGGGGATTCTTTTTCCCGTTGGCCTCCTTGCTTCCACGAGTCCCATTGGAGCATGCGATCTGACTGGCTAACAACAACGTGAATAGAAATGTTGTGGCTACCATTGCAGGGCTGGAGTATTGATTTCATGTGTCCTTAAAATGAAAAAATAAGATTAAAATAACCTCCTGAGGCCAAATAAAAAAGAAATTGGGATGCTACGATCCTGTGTGTTTTGTGTGGGAGCCAGCATCAGAGCTGGACTGGCCGTAGTGGGCACAGGGCATTTCCCCAGTGGTCCGCCACCCCACACTCCCCCCAGAGAGCCGAGCAGTTTGCCAGGGCCGGTTAGGTTCCCAGTCCATCCCTGGACAAAACAATTAAAATAAGTCGGGTGGGTAGGCCATGACCTGCTGCTGAAAGCCGTGCGCGGGGTAGCCAAATTACACCTTGTAAGAAAATCCTACTTAACATAAAAAAGCCTTAGAAATTCACTGAAAAAACGGAAGGAGCAAGAATAGTCATTTTACCCCACGTCAAATACATGCAACATACTTTAATTGGAATTAGAATAGTAAAATCCAGCATTACTTCTTACATATATAATAAATATCAGTGATTTTACTAATCCCTGGAGTGCAGCTGCAGTTTCTGTCTGAATTGATTACCTAAAAGATGTTTATGTGAAATGCATAACCACCATGGTAAAACACCAGGATACAGTAGGAGTAGTGGATCGAGGCAGTGGCTCCCTGGTGATGGGAAAAGGAAGGATAGAAGAACAGAAATCGCAGTTAATGATGAGCTGAGCAGGTTGAGTGCCACTTCCAGAGGGCTTTGGAGGGAGCCTGCTGGCTCAGATCCTCTGGCTACGCTCCTAAGTACATTAAATGACCCAGAATAGTCTGCTTCACAAAGTGTATGGATGGCTACACTGATGAATCTTAGGGAGAATGAATTGAATTGTTGTGATTGGGATCAGGGAATCTGTAGGAAATTGAAGATGATGCATTGAATAATATATGAGAAATACAACCAAAATATAATTGGTACATTGAGAATAACACAGCGTTGAAGTGATGTTCAATCCAGTCAAATAACAGACAGGCACATCAAAAGATAGTTGGAAGCACTAAGAGCATTTAGCACCACAGGCCAGTTAAAAGTTTCAATAAAAGCAGAACAGCAAGAAAGAGTACTGATCTACTTAATACAAGAACTGGAAAAAACTAGGATACATGAATCCAAAGGACGGTGAGAGATGACTTGTTAAGGAAATACATTGAATGTTGACGAGTACCCAGGGGATTGGGAACTATGCTGATCCCCATGTTTAATGACGTGGCTACACATCTATTAGAGGATGGAGAAGGCACACAGAAGGATGATCCGTTAACTTGATGAAATGTTGATTAAGCATGCTAAATGTAAAAATGGACATACAGTTGAAAAAATAGAGGACCTCACGAAAGAGAATGAAGATTTCAAAGAAGTTGAATAAGTGCAAAATCTCTTGGAGAAAGTTGAGAAAACTAGGGAAAAGCCTAAGGAGGTGAGAAAAAAATAAGTAAACACAGAAATTTAAAGCAAAAGGTTAGATTACCAATATCAGTATCAATATTTCTCTCTAGGAAATATGAACCACTGAGAGTGAGGGAAATGAATGATAAAAATTAAGCACCATTCCAAGCAATAGTGATGCACATACAGGCTCCTCAGTGGATTAGGGCCCTCAGGTAAAGTTAACTTTTTTAGAGTACATGTAGTTGAAAAATATGTATATGAGAAAAGAATCACATGAAAAATGTGGAAATCGAGGAAGAAGAAATGCAGGATGAGGAGGGGGGACATGAAAAAGTGGGCATATTCAGGAAAAATTGAGATTACAGTACAAGACAAGCCATTGATGATTATTATTTAACCGTTTAATCATACAAATTATAATGGCTTAAGTTTCTGCCCTCTGCAAACCCCAACGTGTTAGCTCTGGGATTGAGCAGTAAAAGTTCACAAGGAAATTGAAATTGAAAAATATTTTGAAACCAATCTGGAGATTTAAATCATACAGATCATTTGAGGCCACATTCCTCCTTCAAGTTAGAAAATACCTGAATTAGTAGAGCTGGATGACTTCAAATCCAATGAATATACATAGGGTGTGTTAGAGGTGACACAGAGGATGTAAGACGCTTTGTGGAGAGAATGAGATTTGACAAAGGCTATCCATTTCCCAGTAACTTGAAACCAAAGAGTAAGTTTGCCTGCAATGTTCCCCATTCAACAAGGTTGATGTCTTTTAAGAATTGATGGGAGCAGATGTAAACAAGATTCACAAGAGATGGAGCTGCGAAAGTGAAAACAAATTGTTAGACCTGTCAGCCTTGGATTGGTCTTCCCCCAAATATTTTGCCTACTTACATCCATTTGTCTGCTGACATTAATTTTGTTGGCCTTATGACTCTGTGTACTTTACCGCTGCTGACCAGTGCTAAAGTGCTTACGCACACTCTCGAAAATAAGCTTAAATTGGTTTACACCTGATGGGCATATTCAATGTACTTACATGTCTCTCTTAGAGTAGTATATATCCTTCCTCTATTGCTTGTAGACTAGTGGGCCTGCTGCACTTAATGTGCCTCCCACTTACATAGCTCTTTAAAACACACCCCAGGCCTGATATTGCAGACTGAATGCAGTTTTAAACTGCCCATTCGACTTGGCAACAGAACACCTTTGCCAAGTCTTAAACTCCCATTTTATACCTAAGGTAAGCCCTAGATAGCCAATAGGGCAGGGTGCATTGAAATTAAAAGGTTGGACATGCACTTTTAAGTTTCACATGCCCTGGTAGTGAGAAATCTAAATTTGTTTTTTACCTCTTTGAGGTCGACCTGTCCCATAAGATAATATCGGGCTGTCTTATTACATTTAATAAGTTCTAACTTCTGATTGGGACCAGATAAACTGCTTTTGTTTGGTATCTATAAAAATGTAGTGAAAAATCATCTTTGCTATTATAGTCAGATTTTAAATTATAATTTTGAAAATGCCCCTTTTGGAAAACTGGCATTGTTCTTCCCTTAGCCACTTGGTGCCTGCTGCCTCTCCTGAGTCACATTACTGGGTGTAACTGAGAGTTAGACTTTGTGAATTCCTCCCAGGCAGTCACACAATAGAGGGATTAGATGTGCCTGAATGGACCATCTGCTGGCAGGATGGGAGCAGGTGGAGTTGGGCACTACCCCACTTGCAACTAAATAAGCCGTGCTCTGCCTTCACACAAATTACTTATCACCTCCACAGCCAGCTTGGAGCCGGACAGTGACGTCAGGAGATTCCAAGCATTTTAAAGAGAAACCTATAGAAACTCCTCTCATCTTCAAAGATAACACCAGGTGTAAAAATAGGCTTCTCTGACCAACTCTTCAATTCACGTTCTGGGCCTGTAAAAGGACTCTCAGGTGACTGCTTGTTGTTGTGAATTGCTGTGCATCCTGCAAGACTTCTTTGCTGTACCTGGAAGGACTGCTTTGCTGCCTGGAGCCTGGCTGGAAAACTCAGAAGTAAGCCCTGCTGCTTGAGACCTGCATCTTCACTTGAACCCAGGACTACCATGTCGATTCCAAGGGCTAGTTTTCTGGCCTCCTGTTCAGAACCACAGGGACATAAAAGGCTCCTACCATCTTGATCCCACACCTGGACCCAGCCTTAGTGAACCCTATATCCCCAAATGGAGTACCGCCAGTCCTGATCCCTTTTTTTGTGGTGCGAAAGGTGCCCAGAAAGCTAAAACCCAACCCTTTTGACTTTTGGCTAAAAACTGCTCTTAGAACCAAGAGAAGGCCAGGACTAACTTGCCCAAGGTGCATCACGGGTAAGCCTGACTTTGCAGTTGTTCCCACCTAGTTCTTCTTCCCCACAGCACCAAATCTTGTTCAGCGGTCCTTCACCTAAGGGGTATCCAACCTGCCCCAACCCTCTGGAGATTTCCAACTTCCGTAAAAAGTGACCAGGTCTCTATTTAGAAATCTTCATAGCAGCTCTGGCCAGAGGCTCCCCAATGACGAGGCTCCCTCCTCTGACACTGCCTGCAGCCTTGCCCCACAGAACTTCTCAGAATATTTTTCTTGAAAATTCTACTATGTCCAAAAGTTAGCGCTTACTGGGCCCAATCTACATCTGCTATCAGAACCATGCTCAATTGCAGTAAGCCATATTTTTTGACTTGGACTCAGTCTTGAGTGACTAGATGTCTGTGATTGGCTCTTTTTTGCTAAAATCGTTACAAATTCATACATCCAGTTCTAATGATTAGATTTTTGTTGTTTTGGTGTCAAAAAATCTATTAAAATGTATACTCTATTTATCGAAATTGGTGCGGGATTTTTCTTATGTTGTGATTTTACATGGTTACTGTTTATGTCATGCATAAATATTTTACAAATAACACAACATGTGTATTTGTAAAGCTCACATTCACCCAAGGGCATCTTGGAGCTGAATAACAGATGTTTATTGTTACCCAACTCAATGGCACTCATTTTATCTACCTCAGAAGGATGAAAGGCTTAGAGGACCCACTGGGATTTGATCCTGTGACCATGAGGTTGAAAACAGGCCCCTACAGTGGACACATTTAGTCCACTAAGCCATCAGATGCTAAGTTAAGTCTGACTGCTATTGTGCTAAGCAACCAGAGGGTTAAGTACAGGTTAATTTTGTGACTTCCGGGGGTTACCCTGACAAGGATTGTGGTTATTGCCTGAAGGGGGCTTCCACCTCTCTCAACCAATAGCCCAATGTCTTATACACACACCCCACACACTCACACACACTGATAGCCACCTATAACGCTTTGCATTTTATTGATTTATTTTTTTCTGACAGAACACACCTATAATAGAAAATGATGCACTCATTTACTTGTAATATGAGTATTACAAGTGACCTGTGGCATAACAGTGTTAAGAGAGCACTGTAGTCTTCTCATAGCATCAAAGTAAGTGCTTCTTGTGAGCCCAAACCCCGTCTATGGGACAGTACAAGTTTGTAGAATAAAATGTCTCTGTTCAGTGACAGCGCTTGAGGTCCCGTGCTGTAGCTTTTCCCATTATCTCTGGGAACTCATGCTATCTGTAGAGAAAACAGGATAAAGACATTTGCAAATAGATTTATGCAAATTCAGAATATCATACTAACGAATCATACAAGGTTTTAGAAATCTGGAAAGCTACCCTCTGGCCATGAGAGTAAGCTGGGCACCTCAAGAAGAGTTGAGGAGCAACGTCAAAGAGTCAGGATCAGCAGAACAAAAGCCAGCCCATAGAATTATGAAACAGCAACACACCTCGCTCTTCTCGTAAAGTAAGGAAAAATGCGCTCTAACCCCCTCCCTCTTACTACTAATAGTTATACCCTAGATTCACTACAGGTCCAAACCCACATTGTGTTATTTCACATGGATTTATTCAATTTCATTGACCCAAAAAAGGGATGCTTAATTGTACCACTCTCAACGTGCCTAGGTTTTCAAATATCCCATTGTTTTAACTTCGCACATTGCAATCAGCTTCCAACACAGGAGACTCTAATATCAAACGACCTGTATGTATGCTTTTCCATCTCACTTATGTAACAATTTGTAGTACAAATGTCCTAATGCTTCGCTCGGCAAGGACATTCCATTCATTTCTCTTATTTTCCTCTGCGCAACCTTGGCCATCATCAGGAACTTGCGAAGGACAGATCACAATTTCTCCTTTCTACATTTCTAATATGCCATGTTAATTCTAAAAAGACAGACCTTTTCTGCCTTTTCTGTCTGTTTTTTTCTGCATTAATCATATGTTTTTGCGGCCTCCTCTAACACTCCAAGCACGCGCTTGAGCAGTTTTCATCTTTCCCCTTTTATGCTTCCACTGGGTTTTTTTTTTTTCACACATTGAGGAGTTCAATCCAAGCAGGTTTTATTTTGCCGAAACCCTGCTCCATCAATCCCCCTTTTGATGGCAACTTGAACCATCATTAAAACAACCCAAAAACCTGTTTGTCATCATCTTTACTACTTAGAAAGCAGTAGTACTCTTTTATTTAAACATCACTCCATCTATATCCTTTACAATTTCATAGTAATTTCCTCTTCTGTCTTCCAATTCTATGTCTTCTCTCTTTCTTGCCCTTCGTTTAGTATCTAGTATTTGTTTCTTGCACTTACCACACTTATATATTAATACCAGTATTAGTATCCCTATAGCTACAGCAACTATAGGTGTTAGTATTTCCCCTAGCAAGCTATTACTAAAAGTAGAAAACCAATTGCCCACTGAGGAGAAACCCTACCAAGTCTCTTCCAAGCACCGTCAACCTTCAGTTCAGTTAAATCTTCCCGTACTTGTGTAATATTTTTAATATATTCCTCCAGGCTCTTACTTTTGGCAGGGATATAAGTACAGCACTGTTGAACTTTCAACATACTACTCTTTTGCCAATAATACATCTAGAGCAAGTCTATTCTGTAAGACCATAGATCTTACAGCAACCATTTCTGTATCAATAATTAAGAATCCACCAGCTGTGTCCATTGATAAATGATCAACCACTGTGAATAATTTTTTAAAAATGTGAATATAAAATTATCATAGCTGAAGGTATCAATGCTCCAAAAATATCACCCACAATTTCTGCCGCACTAATTCCTTTTTTATTTTATGTTAATTCACTCTTCTTTTCATTGATTCCATGACTTTTATCTAAGTGATAAACCTTGGGAAATACTATCTCCATATAACAAACCCCATACCAATGTGCAGGCAACCTATAGTAGGCATTTTTACCACACATAGGGGCCTTAGATCCTGCTGTGCCTATCAGGATGCAATTAGGATGCAACCGCCACCATGGCGGTCGCATCCTGTATATTTAACATTGTGGCGGGCGAAGCTGTATTCAGCACCTGCCATAATGATGAACTGCCACTTTGTGCATGCAAATGTCAGGGTGTACCAAGGGTACCACCCCCAAGTGCAACTACCCATCGCCCCAACCCCCTGAGGGACTGCAACAGGCCCCCAAAGAAAAGACTGCATGCCTTTCCATGGCGGAATCTCCCTCAAGGAAAGGTATGAGTCCACCAACATCATAATATGGATGGCGGTGCCTGTAAAGCACCGCTACCATATTGCTGGCCATTCCTGCCCGGTAAACTGGCAGACTGTCTTTCAGTCCACCAGGGTCCCTAATGCTATTGTAATATTGCGGGGATAAATGTTAAGCTGGCGGTCTAGAATGGCGGGTGGATCGCCACCGCCATACAGGCAGTGGCGATCCGCCCACCATCCTAATAGACCCCATAATATATTCCAGGGAAAACAGGATGCCTACCACCTCTTGTTCCCCAACCTCCTGCAATTAGGAAAACTTGATCACATTCACTAGAACCTATGAAATGATTATTAAAATCAGTTTTTAGTCTAAGTGAGCAACGCTTTCCCCTATGATGCCAATCCAGAGGCATTGCAGCATATATCTCACCTTTTTTGTAATCACCTGCACTAAAAGCACAAGGAGGTAAACTGGACTTTTGCTCAGCAGCCTTTTCCTTAAAACTCTGTCTTCTATCTTCCACCAAATTTAGAAATTCAATCTCCTCCTGATGTAAACTACAGGTTAAAATATTATGTTGTCCATACACAGTATCTATTGTTTTCGTCATATGAAAGAATTCACCCATACATTCAGCATTTTTTGCACTATTTACCCTATTCATATTCTTTCTAATTGGCACTATAGAAAATACTAAATCATATTTTGCATAGAAATATTTTAGACTTCCTTTCTCATTGAACAAACTTGTTAGTACACTAAACGAAACTCCATATGTTAAAGAAAGGTGATGATATGTCACCCCCTCAGACACAGACAAAGGTAATTCCATGCACACCTAACAATTTCTCACATTCATCATATCCACATATTCATACATAATTTAGTAAAAACATTTAACGAAAAATCATTCATGGAGATATCCTGGTGATATATATTATCACCTGTCATTTTCTCAATGTTAATTTGTGGTTCTTCTTTAAGGTTTCCCACATTTACTTTTTCACTCAGCATATTATTAGTAATATTATTCTTACTAGTATATATAAAATAAGTCACAACAACAATTAGTGTCAACCAAACAAACATCAGTAGTAAAACACTTATAAAGCAAGCATTAATACATCTACATTTAAAACTTTGGTTTTGACATCCAGTCTCTAGGAAATTTGCCTCAGCCATTTTCTAAAAGAATCAAAAATGTAAACAAAAACAAAAAAAAACCTCTCTTTTTGAATTATTTTTAATTTGTACCTTTACAGCCTTCAACTCGATTCCAGCTTTATTTTCTGCACTCTTCAGAGTGATGCTTTTTTTCAATTTTCTGCACCACAATTTTTGACACAGTTCATTTAGGGTTGTTCATAACAATTTTTGTGACTTGATTCTATAACAGTATTTTCCCCACACTGCTCTGTGTGTTCAGCTGCTTCAGCCACCATGCATGTCCATTCAGGTGCTGTGTACTTCTTGTTCGAAACTCTTTCCATTTTTGTTCTCAAAACTGTATCTTCTTCAGAGTCATTTTGTTCTGTTTGGCTTGATACTTTCTAATATTGTGTTTGGAACTTTTTCTTTCAGAGTGTATTTCAGTCTTTTCTTGCCTTTTTCACTTGTACAGTACCACCAGATTCAAGACTTTGTTCAAACGTCTTTAGTTTGCTTCTTTTCTTGTTCACACTTGTTCTTGAATCAAATTTTCTTCATCGCTGCCATTAACAACAGTCTCACGAGACCCAGTAGCTTGTGCCCACTTTATTTGACTTTGTTCAGGCTCAAGATCTCCTTGACTCTCAACCTGTTCTTGTTCTTCTTCTTCATTTTATTCTGTCCTGTCAAGTGGATTTGGGACTCTTCTTGAGTGACTTGCGTGGATCCAAACTTCACTGCTGTTGTTGTCACTAATATTACTTGGTATGATCCATATCAATGTAGTTCGAAACACGATTTTCTCACATGTTTCTTCACCAAAATACACTCTCCTGGACTTGGTCATGTGCTTGTTCTTGCTGTGTTGTGATTGCAACTTGTCCAACCTGATGAGACACAGAACGCACCACATAAGCCAATCCTTTGCAATAATCAAGCACTAAATCATCAGTTAAAGTCATCAGTTGATTTGCTGCAACTATTGGCTGCCTCATTGCTCTCCCCATAATCACTTCGGGGACTGATAATCCAGTCTTTTTGATCAGGAATCCTTCTCAGACTCATCAAAACTAAAGGTAAAACATCTGGCCATTTTAGTGTGTGGACACACACACTTTTGACAATCTTGACTTAATAGTGCCATTAATCTGTTCGAACACACCTGAGCATCTGGCCAATGGGCACAATGTAATTTTTGCTCAATTTGCAATGCTGCACAAATCATTCAAATTGTTTCATTATTAAAATGAGTTCCTCTATCTGTTTCTAAAGAGACTGGAGATCCAAACCATGGAATTATCTCTCCTAGTAGCAATTTAGCAACTGTTAGACTATCACTTTGTCTTGTTGGATATGCTTCTACCCAATGAGAAAACAAACAAGCTACAACCAATACATATTTCAAACCATTACATGGGAGTAATTCTATAAAATCTGCCTACAGTTGGGTAAATGGACCTGCTGCTTTTCTAATTCGTCCCCAACTGACAACATTCTTTCTTACTGCATTTTGCTGCTGGCAAGTTATACACCTCTGGAAAAGACTTTCTGCAATGACCCTGAACTTTGGCTTATACCAAGATTGCTTGAAAAGCCTAATCATCGCATCTCTCCCTACATGTGTGAAGCCATGATACATCCTTGATATCTGTGATAACAGGCTGGCATTATTGGTCTCCCATCTGTATACACCCACACTTCATCTTCAGCCCTTCATGAACAACCTGCTTTGTTCCATGTTTCTTTTTCCTCCTCACTAGCTTGTTCCTGTAATTGTCTAACCTCTTCCCATGTATCAGATTTTTGCCTTTCTTTACTGAAATTGAATTTTGAGCACAAAAAGTGCAACTTGGTCAGCATATCTGTTAACACTAGACACATAATCGTTTCCAGATTTGTGTGCTGAACACTTCACCACCCCAATCTCTTTGGGTAAACTGTATGATGTAGAAAATCCAGGTTGCATCCACAATTGTCCAAAGTCATGCACAAACCATATTAACTATCAGTGAATATGGTTATTCTCAGATTTTTGACAATTATACATGCGCTGGTCATTGCAACCAGTTTTGAAATTTGCGGAACTTATTCCTTTCAAGCATAAAGATTCAAGAACCATAACACTGTACAGACTGCATAGCAAGTAAGCATGGGCGGAAAATCCGTTTCGCTCGCGGATTTTGCGGATTTTCGGGAAATTCGCAATCCGCGAGATTTGCGAATCTCCCGCAAAATCCGCAAATCCGCGAGCAGCGGATTTTGCTCGCACTGCTCGCACTGTTCGCGTGAGTTCGCGGCTTCCCAGTACAAATTCGCGCCCCGCGAATAAGTGCTAAATTGCAGAAATACGATCTTAGCAAAACTGAAACTACTTACCAGGTTCAAAAGTTCAGGCTCATCATTAGTAGCCATTTCCTGTAGTGCTTCCTGAGGGGCCCCTCCAGAGTTCAGTTGCCAGTTGCAACTATTATGTGACCCTGCTCTGAACCTCAGAATAGTTACACATATGCCACAAAGGTCCTGAATTACAGCTAAGGGAGACAAGCAGGAGCCAGGCTGGAAGTTAAAATCCATTAATCAGCCCCTAATTCATTATTGTCAGTTGGGGCAGGGCAGGTGTTGTAACTAATTTTGCAACAATGAAAGCACTTAGCAAGTGCAAAAGATCACTAATCAGGGCGCACTAAGGAAGCAGGTGCCAGCTAAAAAAATATTCTGTGACACATTAATCAGCCCCAAATTAATTCAGGTCACTTGAGGCAGGGAAGGTGTGCTTTGCTTTGCTGAAAATAATGTACACTGGACAACCAGAGGGTGTGGTGATGAAAGAGAGGGTGGCATGGGTGGGCCAGAGGGTGGCATGAGTAGTCAGAGAGTGGCAGTGGTGACAGAGAGTGGCAGTGATGAAGAAGAGTGTCCCAAACAGGCTGGACACGTAGAAACAACAAGTTCGCAAAACTTGCGACCCGACAGGTAAGTTCGCAAATTGCGAAATTGTAAAAACCCTCGCGAACTGGCAGAAACACGGGCGAACACACAAAAAAAAAATCCGCAAATTCGCGGGAATTTGCGGATTTTGCGGATTGCGAGTTCGCAAATCCGCAAAATTCACGAACGCGAGATTCGCAAAATTCGCCCATGCTTAATAGCAAGCACATAGAGTGCCCTTTTCATCTCTCAAGCAAGATCCATCTAAAATCATCACACAATCACATTCCGGCAATGGTGTGTCTTTTATATCTGGCCTAGGTTTTGTACATAATTATGTCACATCTAGGCAATTTTTAACCTTGCGCGTTGTCACGCTGACTGCGTGTTGAGACACGCTTTTATTTTGCGTTAGACTGTGGTCTTTTATTTTCTAACCTGTACTGAAAATCAACAGGTCTCTTAACTCCTACCTTGCTTCCTAGGGGCTGTGCGGGGCTGGCTGGCAGCTGATTCCATCGCGGGCTCTCAGCGGCCGTGGCCGCCATCTTGGCTTGGGCTGAATCGCCCAACCCCACCCACGCCACTCCCCCCACGCTGCTCCCCCATTTAAACGTCCCTCATGTGTCAGCGCAGCGGACGAGCGCAGCGGGCGCGCCGTAGACGCGCCGGAGTCACGCCAGAGTCCAGCCCATCTGCGCCCGTCCGCGGCAGGCCGGGGCTAGGGGTACCTCCCTATGTCCCTTCGCTGACATATTCCTCCTCCCTTCTCCTTTCGTATTGGACTCCTGGCTCCATCAGCTCGCCTGTCTCTGACCTGCTGATACACCTAGGTCTTCTCCTCTGTCCATCGTCTACTCCCCCGTCTGTCATATCAGGTTTGTCTCCCGTGCCCAGCAATGTCCCACCCGCCTCTCCTCTCCCACCTGTCCCTCACACCCCGGCCTTTAACACCGCGGCCGCGCTCTTAAACACCAGATCGGCAGTCAGCCATCAGTATGAGCTATTTGACTATATTGATACTCATGAACCTGATCTCCTGTTTTTAACGGAGACCTGGTTCAAGGCCGACTCCCTGCCCAATGTCTTAGCTGCACTACCTCCCTCATATTCCACCATCCGAGCGGATCGACCGGAGGGCAGAAGAGGAGGTGGAGTGGCCTTGATAGCTCGCACTGATCTCCATTTCCAGATTCTTCCCTCTCCCCCTATTCCTGAAGTCGACTGCTTGATAATCCGCTCTAACTCTCATTCGGCCCCCCTAACTTCTGTTCTTATTTACCGTCCCCCCCCCCCAACCCTACCTTTGTTTCTAGTCTCCAAGACATCCTTGCAACACTAGTAGTAAATAATTCATCAGTGTTAGTCCTAGGTGACCTAAACTTCTGGCCTAACGACCCTGCCGAAAGCTCTCTTTCTAAAGAGTTCACCAATCTTATGTTCAGTCTTAACTTTACCCCCCACGTCCACAGCCCCACCCATGTACAAGGTCACTCGCTCGATCAGGTCTGGACCCTGAATATCCCCATCACTCCTCCCATTATTTCCCCCTGTTCCTGGTCTGACCACTTTCTAATCTCCATTTCCCTTGCTTTAGCCCCAGCCATCAAGCCCCCACTCCCCAAGAACATCTGGGTCAGGAAATGGGGCAAAGCTGATATGCCATCCCTTTGCTCATCTCTGGCCAACTCCAGCCCCGACCTTACCGCCTTGCCGCCCCGGTCCAACTGGCCACCATTAACAACTGGCTGACCCAAGCAGGTGACGACTTTGCCCCCTTGAGGCGGATCACGGTCAAGCGAGCCCATGCTGCTAACCGCTGGTTCACTCCTGACCTCAAGGAGAAGAAGCTGGCCGCACGTAGAGCAGAGCGAGCATGGAGAAGAGCATACTGCCCCGTCCAAAAAATCACTTATCTCTCTGTGCTCAAGGTATATAAGCAAGGCATCCTCGATGCCAAGACCATATTCTATTCCAACAGAATACTGTCAGCGGAGTCACAATCCAAAGAAATCTATGCCACGGTGCACGAGCTTGCCTCATCTAACAGAGCCACGGCCTCTATCCCCCCTTCCCAACCTCTCTGCGACTCGCTCAACGATTTTTTCGTTGATAAGGTCGCAAAGATCAAGGCTAATATCCCTCTCCCACCCCCCACATTTACCAACCCCTCCCCCCCTGCCGCCACCTCTAAACTAACTTCCATTCCCCCCCTGACCAAAGTCACGCTCCTCCCTCTGCTTCAAAGGGTGAAGTCAGGTTCTCCCCTGGACTTCGCCCTTGCTTATATCCTGAGAGAAATCTTCCTAGCATGCCCGACTCCACCCCTCACACTTCTGAATGACTCACTCAGTAAGGGAGTGGTTCCCACCCCTCATAAATTCGCGGCTGTTATTCCTATCTTAAAAAAGGTCGATGCTGACCCTTCATCCCCTTCCAACTACCGCCCCAGCTCCCTCCTACCTTACTTGGGCAAGGTCTTAGAAACTCATGTTACCAGCACCCTGAGCACCCATGTGGAAACCAATCACTGCCTCTCCCCCCGGCAGGCGGGCTTTCGCCCCCTCCACTCTACGGAGAAGGTGGTGATCTCAGTGATGGACAGCCTACGCGAGGGCATTGACATCAATCTCCCGCAGGCCATCATCCTCTTAGATCTGTCCGCCGCTTTTGATACGGTGGACCATTCCATCCTTCTCACCCGTGTCAGGGCGGCGGGCATAGAGGGCCTAGCCTTCGCTTGGCTCGAGTCCTTCCTGAGTGACAGGGCTCAGGCGGTCCACCTAGCTGGTTTCACTGCTGCCTCTCGTAAGGTTGTGTGCGGGGTCCCCCAAGGTTCCTCACTTTCCCCTCTTTTGTTTAATTTATACATCTACCCCCTCATTTTTATGTTGCAGCAGCTTGAGGTCACGGTGTTTAATTACGCCGATGACCTCCAGCTAATTTTCAATCTTTCTCATTCTCCCTCATCCTTCCAGAACGTCCAATCTGTTATGTTGTTCATCCAGGATTGGATGAACTGCAACCACCTCAAACTCAATCCGGACAAGACGGAGCTAGTCCTGACCGGAGGTGGTTGCAGCCCCTGGTCCCCGTCTCACTGGCCTCTCTCACTTGGTGTCCCCCCACTTCCTGCTCCCAAAGTCAAAACTCTGGGTATCCTCCTTAATCCCTCACTTTCTGTCCACTCACAGGTTAGTTCTGTTGTTTCCTCTTGTTTTTTTTCCCCCCAGAACTATTAGGAAGATTTCTCGTTTCTTTTCCCTTCCTGCCCTAAAGATTATAGTGATGGCAATGGTGCTCTCGCGCCTTGATTACGGCAACATCATCTATAACGGCGCGCCGGCCTATGCCGTTCACCGTCTGCAGCTAGTGCAGAACCAGGCTGCTCGCCTGATCCATGGCCTGCCTAAATTCCATCACGTCACTCCGCTACTGCAGGCACTGCACTGGCTGCCGGTGAAAGAGCGAGCCTTGTTCAAGCTTGGCTGCCTCACTTTTCAGGCCAAAATGGGCACCGCCCCGGAGTTCATTTGCTCTGCCATTAAGCCTTACACACCGGGCAGAGAGCTTCGTTCCACCCACGTGGCCCTCCTAACCATCCCCCGATTTAAAAAGAAAAAGGCTGGCGGAACAAAATTTTCGGTTCTCGCTCCTGTGTTTTGGAACTCCCTCCCTGTGGAACTCCGCATGACACCTTCTTACACAGAGTTTCGGAAAAGGCTTAAAACTCTGCTCTTCTCCCGAGCTTTTGCTGTCTAATTCCCTCTGCTCCTGCTTCTCCTCGCAATCTAAAAGCGCCAAGAAACCGCGTGGTATAAGCGTGCTATATAAATGTTTTTAAATTCAAATTCAAATCATGATCTGCTTCGTCCACCACTTCCTCACAACTTGGACTCAGTAGCAATGTAGCTGGATTCAAATCTGTACATCCTGTCACAGACTAGGCATGAGCGGATTTTGCGGATTGGCAATCCGCGAATTTGCGGATTTGCGAACTCGCAATCCGCAAAATCCGCGAATTCCCGCGAATTTGCGGATTTTTTTTTTTTTTTGTGTTCGCCCGTGTTTCTGCCAGTTCGCGAGGGTTTTTACAATTTCGCAATTTGCGAACTTACCTGTCGGGTCGCAAGTTTTGCGAACTTGTTGTTTCTACGTGTCCAACCTGTTTGGGACACTCTTCTTCATCACTGCCACTCTCTGTCACCACTGCCACTCTCTGACTACTCATGCCACCCTCTGGCCCACCCATGCCACCCTCTGTTTCATCACCACACCCTCTGGTTGTCCAGTGTACATTATTTTCGGCAAAGCAAAGCACACCTTCCCTGCCTCAAGTGACCTGAATTAATTTGGGGCTGATTAATGTGTCACAGAATATTTTTTTAGCTGGCACCTGCTTCCTTAGTGCGCCCTGATTAGTGATCTTTTGCACTTGCTAAGTGCTTTCATTGTTGCAAAATTAGTTACAACACCTGCCCTTCCCCAACTGACCATAATGAATTAGGGGCTGATTAATGGATTTTAACTTCCAGCCTGGCTCCTGCTTGTCTCCCTTAGCTGTAATTCAGGACCTTTGTGGCATATGTGTAACTATTCTGAGGTTCAGAGCAGGGTCACATAATAGTTTCAACTGGCAACTGAACTCTGGAGGGGCCCCTCAGGAAGCACTACAGGAAATGGCTACTAATGATGTGCCTGAACTTTTGAACCTGGTAAGTAGTTACTTTCAGTTTTGCTTAGATCGTATTTCTGCAATTTCGCACTTATTCGCGGGGCGCGAACTCACGCGAACAGTGCGAGCAGTGCGAGCAAAATCCGCTGCTCGCGGATTTGCGGATTTTGCAGGAAATTCGCAAATCTCGCGGATTGCGGATTTCCCGAAAATCCGCAAAATCCGCGAGCGGAACGGATTTTCCGCCCACGTCTATCACAGACACATTCTTTGCTCAGGGTATCACTCTTTTATCAAAACACACAAGGTGATGGACGGAATATTGCACATTGGCAAAACATTCACCCCCAATCACAGATCTGAGTTTAATCCATCGTCATTTTGCTCACCACGTCACCCCAGTTCAGACATGGCCATATGCAAATCAGTCTTGACCCTGTGCCTCATGGGAACAGTCCAGCCCAAACTGCCAAGACATGTCTTCCCTGGACCGGAATCAAGCATCCTAGGACTGGTTTCTGGCTATTAACTGTCATCAGCCAGGATAGCTTGACTCCAGTGGCGTAGTGAGCACAGGACCCATGTCTGAGCATACCCTTCCCACATAGGGTGAACATCAAAACACACAAGGTGATGGACAGAATGTTGCACATTGACTGCAGTGGCTATGTGAGGATGGGACCCATGTCTGGGCATACCCTTCCCACATAGGGCGAACAGCAAAACACACAAGGTGATGGAGGGAATGCTGCATTTTGGCAAAACATTTACCCCCAGTCACAGATCAGAGTTTAATCCATTGTTAATGTGCTCACCATGTCACCCAGTTCAGACATGGCCATATGCAAATCAATCTTGACCCTGTTCCTCATGGGAACAGTCCAGCCCGAACTGCCAAGCCATGTCTTCCCTGGACAGGAATCAGGCATCCTAGGACAGGTTTCTGGCTATCAGCCGTCATCAGCCAGGATAGCTTAACTCCAGTGGCGTGGTGAGCACGGGACCCATGTCTGGGCACACCCTTCCCACATAGGGTGAACGGCAAAACACACAAGGTGATGGACGGAATGTTGCACATTGGCAAAACATTCACCCTCAGTCACAGATCTGGGTTTAATCCATCGTTATTTTGCACACCACGTCACCCCAGTACAGACATGGCCATATGCAAATCAGTTTTGACCCTGTGCCTCATGGGAACAGTCCAGGCCGAACTGCCAAGCCACATCTTCCCATGACCGGAATCAAGCATCCTAGGACCGGTTTCTGGCTATCAGCCATTATCAGCCAGGATAGCTTGACTCCAGTGGCACAGTGAGCACGGGACCCACGTCTGGGCATACCCTTCCCACATAGAGTGATCAGCAAAACACACAAGGTGATGGACGGAATGTTGCACATTGGCAAAACATTCACCCCCCAGTCACAGATCTAGGTTTAATCCATTGTTATTTTGCTCACCACGTCACCCCAGTTCAGACATGGCCATATGCAAATCAGTCTTGACCCTGTGCCTCATGGGAACAGTCCAGTCCGAACTGCCAAGCCACGTCTTCCCTGGACCAGAATCAAGCATCCTAGGACCGGTTTCTGGCTATCAGCCGTCATCAGCCAGGATAGCTTGACTCCAGTGGCGTAGTGAGCATAGGACCCAAGTCTGAGCATACCCTTCCAACATAGGGCGAACAGCAAAACACACAAGGTAATGGACGTAATGTTGTACATTGGCAAAACATTCACCCTCAGTCACAGATTTGGGTTTAATCCTGCTCACTATGCCACTGGAATCAAGCTATCCTGGCTGATGACGGCTGATAGCCAGAAACCGGTCCTAGTCCTGGAATGCAGATGGGGGGTGCAAGAGGGGGCGGCCATGGCTCCTGAAGCGTGCAGGACTAGGGCAGGCCTCAACTACCATCTGAATACTGAGGTGAGCGGCAGACATCAGAGGTGGCGGGGCTCCCCCTTTCCTCTGCTGTCGTACGAGAAGGATGCTTGCATCGCATGACTGGTGCTGAGCGGGTCACACAGAGATTGGGGCTTTAGGGCATAAGAGATACTGCAGGCCGGGCTGCCTTGGTACAGCAAACAAAGTGGTGGAGGTTGCCTCGGTTTTCGCATTCGCTCATCATAGCCAAAGAAATGGGCACACTGAAACAGGAGCTAAATACCTGATCTCAGCGAGAGAATACGGCAGGGGTTCACAAGTAATAAAGACACAATGCAGAGAAGCATGTTGCCTGACCCCAAGATGGCGCCTGGTCATGACTCTCCTACAGTTCACGGGCCCAATTACAGCAAGTGAAGGGACAAAGAAATAAATTAAAGGTGATGCAGACGCAACCTTAACCTGTCCCCACACAGAATCCAGCAAACCTTGGCACAGGGACTATACAAATCAGATGTAGAGTCTGAATCCCTTGCCTGACCCCAAGATGGCCACCACAGTTTTTCCCTACCACCGGACTCTGACCAGACCTGGAACACATCCCCCATCGGCCTGAAGGGCAATCCCAGCTCCTTCTCTGGTTTGTTTTTACTCTCTCTTCCCACCTCCTTCTTTTACCTCTATCCTCTAGCGGGGACATGCTCTTCCACTGCTTGACTCTGTTACTGTAGCCTATGTATCCATTCAAAACAGTTGTTTCCGAATGCTGAGACCTGAGCAACATTGCTGATGCCCGGTGGAGGTGCTGGACAGCTAATGAAGAGATTGGCCATGGTTTCCCCCTCGACCGTCACCTACCCAGCCGGACATTTGTCACAGTTCTTCCCCGTCTCCCTGCCATGGCTTCTTCCAACCCTCCTTTGCCTACAAATTCTCTCAACCTCATTATTTGTTAACTGTGCATTACTACGCTATTGTAATGGATGCAGCTTGTAACACAATGTTCCTCTAGTATAGCGCTCTGATACCTCCGGGTCTAGCCAACACTTTCTAAACTTCTCAAATCAAATAAACTCTAAACTGTTTTTCCTGAATGCTGAGACCTGAGCAACATGGCTAATGCCCGGTGGAGCTGCTAGACACCCCTTGCCCGTCACCTACCCAGCCGGACATTGGGCACAGTTCCTCCTCGTCTCCTAGTTCGCTCTATATTAAATAATAGATAAAAATAAATAAAATATGATGCTTCATTCCGGTCCAGGGAAGACATGGCTTGGCAGTTTTTAAAAATCTGATCTAAAATTGAGGGAGTCTTTGTATACCCTTGAGGAACTCGGCACCATGCAAAGACACGGTCTCCAAACCGGAATGCAAAAAGATAATGGCTATCCGGATGGAAGGGTATTGAGTAAAATGCTTGGCATAAGTCAATTACAGTGAATAACTCTTCCTCACAAGGTATTTGGTAAAGGATCACTGCTGGGTTTGGCACTATTGGACAAGAAGGTATCACAATTTTATTATTCTTCATCAGGTCTTGAACTATCCTATATTTCCCGCTTGGTTTCTTAATCCCCATTACAGGTGAATTACAAGTACTCCCTAGTATCTCTCTCAAAATGCCTTGTTCAATAATTTGTTCAATTACAGGCATTACTCCTGCAATGGTCTCAGGGATCATTTTATACTGTGGCGATTTGGGAAATTCTGCATCTTGTATGATTGAAATTTGAATAGGATCAACTCCTTTCATCAATGCAATGTCTTTCCCTGTAAACTCCCACACATCAGTAATCACTGTGTCCCTCAATTCAACAGGCAAATACTTCACTGAAAATAAAGGATACAAATTATTCAACTCTGTCCCTTGCCTTGCCAACATTACCTTGAACGCAACATCTTCATCTGGTGTCTTAAATGCAGTGTCATCTGGTGTACAATAGATGATGCAATTCATCTTGCATAACAAATCCCTACCTAACAGGTTGACTGGACTCGTATCACACACCTCAAAACGATGCAAGTCTGTGAAATCCCCAATGTGTACCTTCAATGGTTTTTTCACTGGAGTTTTAATCAACTGATTTGAAACGCCTAAAACTTGGATTGTACCTCCAGAGAGGGGTAGGTTTGGGATTTCCACAGTTCTCACAGTGGAACGGGTAGCACCAGTGTCTACAAGGAATGTAACAACATTACCTTCAACTTCTCCAACCTCAAAAGGACCACACTGATCTACCTCTAAAGATGCACCAAGCAGGCACTCCTCCTCCCCCCTCAGGCACCGTCATGGAGATGTATCTGAATCATTCTCCTGGCACTGCAACCAGTATTGTGTAGCTGTTTGTGCATTTTGATTAATTCTAATTTGTTCACCCGTATAAAAACCCACACTCGAACGGTAGCTTTGTACTTGAGCATTCACATCATTTGCCATTGGGGTTTGTGGTATTTGTGGTATTTGTACCAGTGTAACAAACTGTTGTTGCTGCTATTGACTTCTGTTCACCTCATTCTGCATTTGAGCATTCAAATTCTGATTTATTTAATTATTATCTAGAAAAACCTTACATTTGCATTTCGAATGTCCCAACTTGCTGCATGCATGACAAGGATATTTCTTATTAATGTTATCTTTATTACCTCTATCTCTATCCTTTCGTTGAGTAAGAACACCTCCCATTTTAGAAATCTGACCATTTTGAATATTCTGACTCTGACCTTTTCCTTGAATACCTGTTTGAGAAAAATCCACAAAATTACCACCTTTATGTGCTGCTTTCATTTGTGCCCACATTAATTTCTCTTACAGCTTCTTGTGTCTCGATTCAATATCATCACTACAATATTTTGTATATTGTAATATTTCATCTGCACTTTTATTCTGCCAACATATCAAATGCTGTTGAATCATGTTAGTAATTCCCGGTTTTAAACTAAACACAAACCTATATACAAAATGTTCCATATCTTTGTCAGTTATGCTTTCAAAACTACTATACTGTTTATACACCTGTAAAAGCATCTCGTAAAAAGCATGTACTGATTCTTTCGTCTCCTGAGACGTTCTATCTATTTTTACCCAATATGTCTCTTTTGGTGAAATCTTTCGTTCAAATAGGTAATTACTTGATTATATTTCTTCATTACTTCAACTGACGGTGCTCCAGTCTTTGCATCTCTGGGATATTCCTCTTTTAGCCAATCTATTGCAATGTTACACTCAGTCCACAAATCAGCTGGAGCCACAATATCAAACACCCCATCCAAATATTTCAACAAAACCTTTGACATTTTTACAAATCTTTCTACTTGTTTGTACCATTCAACTGTTTTTTACTCAATCTGGGAAACTAATTTGTGAAAGACAGTATATCCTGTCTTGACCATGGAATGTGAATATAACCACCTCCTAGTACCTCTCCCATTGGATGTATAATTTCAGTCGTTGTTGTCCCTGTTTCCCTCACCGGATACATAGATGATGCTCCTTTATTTGCAAGCATTTCTCCTTTCTTTTTATCCCATCTGCCTTTCCAATGTTCCAATTCACCCCATTGTTTCAATGTATTAATCAACTCCTTCATCTGCAACCATTTATCAGAAGCTTTCAAGTTCTCTACATCTTTGTCACTAAAATCCAATCTATATGTCTTTTGGAAAGCCTTTGATTTCTCAATGTCAACTCCATAAGTTTGTGCAATTTCCGCAAACCTCTCAAGAAGGCTCTTCGCTCTCACTGTAATATTTTTACACAAGAACAACAATTCTTTCTGATATTTACTCAATCTCTCTGGGCTAATCATATCTAGAATCATTTCCTCCAAATCTGCTTTTAATCTGCTTACATCCATGCTCGTATTTACTTTATTAGACACATCCCTCTAATCTAATCATCTAACTCTTCTGTTGATGGTCCTACAGAACCTCCTGAAGTAGGTTTCACTTCTCCTACATTCTGTACTAATCTCCTAGGTTCCATCTGTATATTTCACTTTGGGGTTTACACTGTCTCTCTGTAATATCAATCAATGTTCCTACTGCACTTGCTTCAGCACCACTATTAACCCTATCATTATTAATAGGTACTTTCAAACCATGCGCTTGTGAAATATTTTGACTCTAACTATACAATGGAACTATGGGACCACTCATCACTGGAGCTGATAAAGCTTATGCATTCAAATTCAATTCAGTAATCATTTGTGTCAAATCATATTTTGCTGTACTCATTAAATTTGTACTTCTCGCTTGCTAAGGCTGAGGAACCTCAACTTGAATCAGTTCCTCATTTGGAGTAGTTCTTTCCGGCTCTTCCTGATATGGTGGAGGCCACTTTAAAAATAACTCATACAGTAACTCATCATACAGTAACTCATCATCAATTTCGTTTGGATCTGGATCTGTACATTCTACATTTTCTTTTTCTCCTTACATTTTCCTCCAGTCTGATCCTCTACTATAACAACCAGATATAAACCTTAACCTCCTGTAAGCACATCTTTCCTCCATCTTTTCATATGAGCATCCCATTTTGCCTCTGAATATCTACTCACAGTATTTCTATATTTGTTTGCAGACCTGTCTTTTTCTCTCTTTCACGCTTTATGTTCCCATTCCTCAAGTGCTTCGTACTGCATAGGTTTAGGATTTGGCTCAATTGATTCATTTGATATCTCAAGTTTTCTAACATCCTCTAATAAAAATTACCATGTTCTGGAAATGCTATATTCCCATCTCCCTCTGTATACTTCACCCAATTCTCCAACTATGTACACATATGATATCCTCGTTCGAATGACATAGAAGCAGATGTACACTCAGGTGGCACAGGAATTCCCTGTCTAGTAGGTATAGGCTCATCTTCCCTAAAGAAAGTTCTCATCATTTTCAATAACTTCATTTTGATTCTTCTGTTACGTTAAAACTCAAACAAACCAAAGGGAAAAAAAACCTCTTCTGTATTTCCACACACGCTATTCTTTCACGCTGCCCAATACCAGCGCAACTCACACCAACCAACCAATAGCAACACAACACCCTTTTGTGACGATTAACACTTACTGACCAATGACAGCCCGGCTCTCTGTGACGTCAGTATAACTTCTACTTCTGACCCTTCCTTTACAAAATATTTCGGCAGTAGATTACAAACCTTTCTTAAAAGAAAACAAAATTTGAAACAACATAAAACATACCTGCTTTGTCCGACCCACTGAAAAAGAGATAAATCCAATCAGGCAAATAATTCTTTTGTTACTAGCAGAATATCGACCAGCGTTACTCCACTCTCAATCAAGTGCAAATTCTCTAGACTTCTTCAGCCGCACTTTCTAAATGTACGCACATACATCTCCACTATACTAACTTCAGAGTTACCTCTGCAAGAATAACAACCTCTCTGTTGCTTAAAATCACACCAGCAGACAACACAATACTTATTTTATGCCACACTAAACCCTGCCCATTAGGCCAATATCATACTGGGATCTTATACCACCCTGGACTCGTCTTTTCTTAAGGTCAACGATGGACCACTACATATAACAATAGTACGATATGTTAATAACCAAAATTATTTATTCTGACCCATTAATTTGCCAATTTAAATAATATACCCATCAGGTGTGCTAACAAAAACTGACCCAGCGTTTAGGAGAATGACAAATTTCTATCATCTGGACCCAATTTAATACCTAGCCATCCCTTTCACTCTGGGTGAGTATAAACCAAACTTACCAATTTGTTCATCCTATTTATCCTTTATTTTGATGATTAATCTTTATTTAGTTTGTTAGGGATTGGCAAATAATATCAGAATTTTCTAAAAGTATCACCATAGTTCTCATCACGCTCCTTCCCCTTATTTACCGATGTGTTGGGCGGCGCACGATAAATGCTTTATCTAAATGAATGTGAATTGCTCAACAAGTACAATACAGCTCGGATCATAGATTATACATCTCAAATGTCAGCGCAATGAGTGAGTGGATAGGTGTAGAGACAAAAGGGTAAAGACATTTGCAAATAGATTTATGCAAATTCAGAATATCATATTAACTAATCTTACAAGGTTTTAGAAATCTGGAAAGCTACCCTCTGGCCATGAGAGCAAGCTGGGCACCTCAAGAAGAGTTGAGGAGCAAAGTCAAAGAGTCAGGATCAGCATAACAACAGCCAGCCCATAGAATTAGGAAACAGCAACACAGCTCTCTCCCCTCGCAAAGTAAGGAAAAACGCTCTCTAACCCCCACTCTCTTACTACTAATAGTTATGCCCTAGATTCACTAAAAGTCCAACTCTCATTGTGTCATCTCACATGGATTTATTAAATTTCATTGGCTCAAAACAAGGGGTGTTCAATCACAACACTCTTGACGTGCCTAACTTTTCAAATGTCCCATTGTTTCAACTTTGCATATTGTAATCAGCTTCCAACAGAGGAGTCTCTAATATCAAGCTCCCGTGGTTGTACGCTTCTCCATTTCACGTATGGATCAATTCATAGTACAAATGTCTTGATGCTTCGCTCGGCACGGAAATTCCATTCAAGCATCTTATTTTTCTCTGTGCAACCTTGGCCATCATCAGGAACTTGCGAAGGACAGATCACAGTTTCTCCTTTCTACATTTCTAATATGCCATGTTAATTCTAAAAAGTCTCTCAGGCCTTTTCTGCAGTGCAGTAGAATATACTTCTAGGAAAAAACAAATTCAAGCATTATTTATCCTTTTATTAAACTCTACCATTAAACGCTCTTTGAATGCTTTCACTTGCTTTTTCTTTTCTTAAGCACTGCTTATTATTTTTTAACTGTTAGTGAAAAATAATCTCTTCACTTTTCACTGTTATTTATTGCATTCATTTTGCATTTGCGCCTTACTTTTACACTTCCAGCATGCGCTGGCGCAGTTTTCATATTTCTTCTTTTAGTCTTGCACTGTTCGTTTTTTTTCGCCATTTGGTTAATAATTCACACATTGAGGAGTTCAATACAACCAGGTTTTGTTTTGCGAAACCCTGCTTCATCAATGTCATTTACAGGTGGCAAGCAAATGACCAAACAAAGCAGCTCACCCGTGAAAGAAAGTTGCTCTGATGGACAGAAGCTGCCGATTCTGGATGCCATTTAAGCACAGTTGTAAAGTGGCCCCACTCATAAGTGACAACTTCAGCAACTTCATCCTTTTTGCGTACAGCACATTGCATTCTGGAAGACCTTGTTTACTTTCATTATTGTACATTCCATTTTGACACGTTCTGAAGGCTAAAAAAGCAGAATCAGCCTAAGATGCCACACTTAACACAGTGTCCCTTGTCAAGTATGTAATGTGTTTTTTGATGTAGGGGACAAAAGATCCACATATGATATGTGATAAAGTATCCCCTTTCTGTACATTATAAAAAGATATTGCAAGTCACTTCGGAGTTCTGTGACCAATAAAGGCACTTGTCCTGTGACATCGTACCTCTCTCTATACGGTCATAGAACTCCTTTTTAAAAAAAAAATATTTTTTGTCCTCATACATGCCACCAGATAAAGAGACTCTAGATGGGAACCCCTTATGCCTTTCACATTGTCAGTCGTGTGGGCACCCAGTATTCAATGTGCAGCAAACAGGGGTCTCCCAGAGGTAGGCTGTTTCCTTGTCCAACTCCCATTCCCTCTGATGGATGTCTCGGACCTAGGGAGGACAGGACCGACTAAACCTCTGGCATAATCATTGGACCGTTACCTCTTCGACCCGGCCACCAGAGCAGAACATACAATATCAAAACTCTCTTCTCGACAGGCCATATCTAGTTTACTTACTGCCATAATGTTTCGTAAACAGTCTGTGAACCTGGGTGGGGCAACCGATTTCCATTCTCTGCATATTTCTCTCCTGGCTATAACCACAACATAAAATATAAATTGTGATGAAAAGTTAATAATACTATAACCTGATGGTAAGCCAAAAAAGACCAATCTAGGAGAGCATATAACCGTAGTCGATAGAACCTTTTCGAGGAAATCCACAATCGCCTTCCAGTATTCGAGAATCTCTGGACATTCTAAAAACATATGTCTGTCATCAGCTTCCGGGAGTTTACAACGGGGGCAACAATAATTAGCTGAGGTGACCTTAGATACTTTAGCCGGTGTCCAGTAAACCCGGTGGGCAGTGAACAAATGATTTCTCCTCAGATTTGCTGATTTTATTAAACTCTGAGACAAGGAGAATGAGTCAGTCCAAACCCTCAAAGTTACCTCCGGGCTATCTGATATCACATTACCCCATAAGCTCACCAATTCACAATTTGGAACACTTTTCACCCCTGTTAACACTCCATACCAAAAGGAGACCTCCCGTTTCCACCTTCCTTGCCTACAGACAGAATCAAGAATCTCCGTGTCCCCTCCCAAGTCCAAGGCCTGCCTTGCCCACCAAGCGGAGAGTTGATAAAACTTAAATCTTGTTAAAGAGCCATTTGTTAAAAATACTAGCGTGTCCCAATCCATAAGACCAGAGTTGACCCAAAGATCGCCCCATCTCGTCAACCCAGCAGCTTTTAGCGGTAAGGATAGATGGTCCCAAAGGCACTCCGGAGGGCCCAGGGAATCCCAAATTGGGGCGTGAGAATTGTAATATGCAATTCCAAGGGTTCTCCGGACAAATGCTCAATTTCTAATGCAGTCTGCAAAATCTTCAGTCGGACCTTTTTAAAAAATTTCTTGTCTCCAGATTTGAATAAGAAAAACTCATGGCCCAGTGGTTGGTCATGCAAGAGTGCCTGGAATAGACGGCCCTGTGAGGTAGCGTCCAGTTTGTTGGCTAGTAATCTAAAGTTTTTAAAGGCATGACAATATATGAGTAGATCTGGAAGAGCCAGACCGCCTATTTTTAGGCCCCTCCTTAATTTTTTCCAGGCTATTCTTGGGGATTTACAGGCCCATATGAAGGAACCAATCTTGCCTTGAAGGCTCATAATCTCTTTTAGGGGAAATGTTAATGGAATAGCATTATATAGGAATGTTAATTTAGGAAGTATTGACATTTTAATAAGATTAACATGCCCCTATATATTTAATGGCAGATTAGCCCATCTTGTTAATGTTTTAATAATTTCTTTCGCAACTATCTGGCAACTAGTTTTCGAGATACTATTTAAGTCCTGAGTCGAATGTATTCCTAAGTACCTCCTTCTATGTTTAACGCCCTGAATGGGGGTAACATTATTCCATCCCATTATTTCAGTCTTTTCCTTGTTAATTTGATATCCCAAGAGCCTTCCAAATTCCTCGGCTAAATAAAATAACCTTGGTATAGCTTCCATATGATTGGACGTGTAAAGGAGAAGGTCATTGCGTACAACGCGGTCTTAATCTCAAGGTCTACTATTTTAAAAAGATGAATTACATGATCAGCCCTAATGGCACAAACAAAGGGTTCAATATAAATGTCAAATAATAAGGGGGACAGCACTGCCTAGTGCCGCGAGAAATATTGAACCAGTCGGACAGACCACCATTAACCAGCACTTTTGCCCATGGGTTCTGGTATAATGATTTAATGCCCTCTATAAAGATTGAGGGGAACCCGAACCGGCCATAGCGGCCCCCAGGTATTGCCAGTTTACCTGGTCAAAAGCTTTGGCTGCATCTATCGCAATTAAGGCCAACGGCAACCCTTTAGCCTCAGCAAAATCGATTGCTCCAATGACCTGGAAGGTTAACTCGTTCAACTGCCTCCCAGGGATGAACCCTCTTTGATCGAAATGAATAATAGATTTTATAATTTTAGCAAGTCGAGTTGCCAAGATCCCCGAATATAGCTTTAGGTCCGAATTTAAGAGGGAGATAGGCTTGTAGGATTACATTTTTTTGGGGTCTTTGTTCAGCTTCACTATAAGAGTAATCGTAGCTTCAAACCAGGTAGGAGGGATCTTATGGCCCTGAATCAATAGATGGTTAAATAATGAAGTCAGAACCGGGATCAAGGACTCAGAGTGATCAATATAAACCTCAATTGGTAAGCCATCTGGGCCAGCAGCCTTACCCCGGCTTATTTTCTTAAGTTGATCCATTACCACCCCTTCAGTAATCTCACTCTCCAGGTATTTCCTATCGGATTCAGATAATTGGGGTACATTTCTCTGAGCCAACCAAATCCGGGCCTCCTCTAGCTCAAAACTTATATCTTCCCTATATAAGCCTTGCATGAACCCCCTGGCTTCCTCCCTTATCTCCCCATCTTCCATCATTAAATTACCAGTGTCCCTCTGTATTAAAGCTTACTCGAAATTTTTCAATTTGGTAATATTCCACCTTTCCTTAATAATCTTTTCATCACTCATTTTAAGTGAAATTTGTAGATCTAAAAGCTCCTTCTCCAACTCCGGAATCCTCCCTCTGTCCGACCTGATTGCCTTTATCTAATATTGCCTTCAAATCTTCTCGTTTTTTTTGTTTAATCGATTTCCTCTTATGAGTCATTAAGGAACTCAACAAACCGCGTAAGAAAGCCTTATACGATTCCCACACAGTCTGCACAGTAAAGGATCCAATATTCACAAGAAAGAACTCTATGACTCTTGCTTTCACCTCTGCTTTTACACCCTCATCCAACAATAAAGTTCTATCTAATATCCACCTAATACCTGGAGGTTGGGAGCGTACTGAAAAAATTAATTCTACAACAGAATGGTCAGAGATCCCCACCGGAATATGGGAAACGGAAATAATGTCTGTAAGTATATGCCGATCAACCAGAAAGTAATTTATCCGCGAATAGTGCTTATACTTTTTACTGTAAAAAGAATACCCTCTGGTAGAACCATACTTAGATCTCCAGACATCCAACGAATTGAAATCTTTCATCATAGATCCCAGGGCTGAAGTAGATTTCATGGGAGCATTATTTTTCGCCTTAGAGGTCCTGTCCATTACAGAGTCAAATACCAGATTGAAATCACCCCCCAGAATCACTGGGGCTGAGGTCCCAAGTAGACCTTCCTCCAACTTCAAAAGAGGGGCTGGGTTGTCCTCATTAGGGCCGTAATATATGGCATATGTAAGGCAAACACTATGGATAGAGAGGACTGCCACCAGCCATCTGCCTGTTTGATCTGTGTCATTCCTTAACAACCTTATCCCCCGATTTGCTCTGATAATTATCTCAACCCCCCAAGTTGTACCATTCTGTCTGGAACACACTATTTCTGGTACCCATCTCAGTCTCAATACAAAAAGATCCCAGTACGCTGGACGCTGATTAATATTAATCTAATAGGGCATATCTCTGTGCTGGAAAGTATACAATTAGATTCCTAGTTCTACATTGAGTTAGGCGTTTGTCTTCAAATGCCTATCCGTCCAAAACAGATCATTATTTCTAACCATAAAAAACAGAGGGGGAGAATCCAAAAACTGCTTTCAACTCGACACAACCACCTATGACTGCTCAACTGAGACAGTACGTGAGCCCACACTTAGAACAAGACAAACATAGAAAATGTGTGGTGAAGAGGAAGGCACCTCCCAGAATCACTGGGGCTGAGGTCCCAAGTAGACCTTCCTCCAATTAACAGTCACACCAAAGTTACAAATGTATTACTAGTTATGGTGTGTACTGGTGAACTCACCAGTACACACCATAACTAGTAATACATTTGTAACTTTGGTGTGACTGTTGATTTTAATCACCTTTTCTGTGTCATATCAAGGAGTGAGTCCTTGGATGGTTTTGTCTTGCACCTGTCTTTTCTGCACAAAACACGTATGGTTTTGTTTTTAGACACTTTATTTTAAAGAGGAATGGCGACCAATGATGAGAAAGGGGCAAGAAACTGGTAAACATCTGCCAAGTGCCCCGAGGGTGTTCTCCCATGAGGTGCCTTCCTCTTCACCACAAATTTTCTATGTTTGTCTTGTTCTAAGTGTGGGATCACGTACTGTCTCAGTTGAGCAGTCATAGGTGGTTGTGTCGAGTTGAAAGCAGTTTTTGGATTCTCCCCCTCTGTTTTTTATGGTTAGAAATAATGATCTGTTTTGGACGGATAGGCATTTGAAAACAAAAGCCTAACTCAATGTAGAGTAGGCGGGTGACTAGGAATCTAATTGTATACTTTCCAGCACAGAGATATGCCTTATTAGATGAATATTAATCCGCGTCCAGGGTACTGGGATCTTTTTGTATTGATGCTTATTGAGTGGAGGGAAAGGGGGGTGGTGATGAACAGAGTGTCAGAATTAAGCAGACCACTCTTACCCAGTCCAAAGATCAGGGCTTGATCCATCACCATTATTTATCTCACTGCACCATCCCAGCTCAGAACCTGGCTATATGCAAATCAGTCTGTCCCTGGCCCAGTGCATCATGTGTACAGGGCAGACTAAACTACCAAGCCAATTCTTCACCAGAAAGGAGACAAGCTACCGGGGACCGGTTTCTGGCATTTCAGCCGTCTTCGGCCCGGCTTGCTTGAATCCTGATGGTGCAGTGAGAAAGGGACTCATGTCTGAGTATACCCTGCCACACCTATAGTGGCCAAAAACGATTCAGAAAGGGGGGTGGTGATGAACAGAGTGTCAGAATTAAGCAGACCACTCTTACCCAGTCCAAAGATCAGGGCTTGATCTATCACCGTTATTTATCTCACTGCACCATCCCAGCTCAGAACCTGGCTATATGCAAATCAGTCTGTCCCTGGCCCAGTGCATCATGAGTACAGGGCAGACTAAACTACCAAGCCAATTCTTCACCAGAAAGGAGACAAGCTACCGGGGACCGGTTTCTGGCATTTCAGCCGTCTTCGGCCCGGCTTGCTTGAATCCTGATGGTGCAGTGAGAAAGGGACTCATGTCTGAGTATACCCTGCCACACCTATAGTGGCCAAAAACGATTCAGAAAGGGGGTGGTGATGAACAGAGTGTCAGAATTAAGCAGACCACTCTTACCCAGTCCAAAGATCATGGAAGCGTGGAAGGGTATACTCAGATGTGAGTCCCTTGCTCATTGCACCATCAGGATTCAAGCAAGCCGGGCCGACGACGGCTGAAATGCCAGAAACCGGTCCCCGGTAGCTTGTTTCCTTCCCAGTATAAGAATTGGCTTGGTAGTTTGGTTTGCCCTGTTCCCATCATGCACTGGGACAGGAACAGACTAATTTGCATGTAGCCAGGTTCTGAGCTGGGATGGTGCAGTGAGCTAAAAAACGGTGATGGATCAAGCCCTGATCTTTGGACTGGGTAAGAGTGGTCTGCTTAATTCAGACACTCTGTTCATCACCACCCCCTTTTCTGAATCATTTTGTCCACCATAAGCGTGGAAGGGTATACTCAGATGTGAGTCCCTTGCTCATTGCACCATCAGGATTCAAGCAAGCCGGGCCGACGACGGCTGAAATGCCAGAAACCGGTCCCCGGTAGCTTGTTTCCTTCCCAGTATAAGAATTGGCTTGGTAGTTTGGTTTGCCCTCTTCCCATCATGCACTGGGACAGGAACAGACTAATTTGCATGTAGCCAGGTTCTGAGCTGGGATGGTGCAGTGAGCTAAAAAACGGTGATGGATCAAGCCCTGATCTTTGGACTGGGTAAGAGTGGTCTGCTTAATACAGACACTCTGTTCATCACCACCCTCTTTTCTGAATCATTTTGTCCACCATAAGCGTGGAAGGGTATACTCAGATGTGAGTCCCTTGCTCATTGCACCATCAGGATTCAAGCAAGCCGGGCTGACGACGGCTGAAATGCCAGAAACCGGTCCCCGGTAGGTTGTTTCCTTCCCAGTATAAGAATTGGCTTGGTAGTTTGGTTTGCCCTGTTCCCATCATGCACTGGGACAGGAACAGACTAATTTGCATGTACCCAGGTTCTGAGCTGGGATGGTGCAGTGAGCTAAAAAACGGTGATGGATCAAGCGCTGATCTTTGGACTGGGTAAGAGTGGTCTGCTTAATTCAGACACTCTGTTCATCACCACCCCCTTTTCTGAATCATATTGAGTGGAGGGCTATCCCTACAGTACCCTTATTTCTCTCTCGGCTCCCCATTGTATTGCACCCATCTCAGTCTACCAAAGAGCGATTTACATAAATTAGCTTCAAGGTGAGTATCTTGTAATAGAATAACTTGGGCATCTGAATCTCTTAAATACTCGCAGACCCTCAATTGTTTTCTCCTTTCACCCATACCATTCACGTTCCAGGAGAGGGATTTAATATTTATTGACCTATTCATATCTGAACTGTAACTCACCACCCATCCAGAGCATAAGTGTACAAAGTCTTTTTTCTATGTATGAGGACTTTTTTCCTTTTGGTCACAGAACTCCTGGGTGACTTGCAATTCCATTATATTACACAGAAGAGGTTAATGTATCCCATATCTACATAATAAATAATGCTTTTAATAAGCAACACCTCCCACACTTCACATTTTCGATAATGTTTGGCTAAGGCTGTCTCTTATATTAATTGTTACCAGCAACTGCACAGAATGTCCCGTCTGAATTGACATCCATTTATTAAAATGGAATCGAAGAATGCAGAGGATTGATAAATGTCAGAAACTATATAATGATCAGACGGTATTTATAGTTCTCTAAGAACGAGGGGGCATATTATCAAGGGGGTTTATCTCCACTTTTTTGGCTTTAAAAGCCAAGAAAGCGGAGATAAAATTATCTCCCTATTACCTAGCTGTCGCTAACACCAGTTAGCGACAGCTAGTAGGAGATAGCGACCATCTTGGGCCCCACTTTCCATGTCAGTGATATTTATCACTAATGACATGCAAAGTGGGCGTGCCAAGATGTTAGCGACTGGAAACAGTCGCTAACATCGCTATCTCCTACTACCAACTTTTGGAGATATTCGCGCTAAGCGCGAATATCTCCAAAAGCTAACACCTGCCCTGAGCAGTTCTTAGCCATGTTATCCTACGGGAGGTGGATAACATGGCTAAGAGCATTAGCTCGGTAATGCATGAATATCGCTGACTTTTCAGCGATATTCATGCATTGCGGCGATTTTTATCGCATTTGCGATAAACCTTGGTAATACCAAGGTTTATTTGCGGTAAAAATCGCCGCAGCTCAGCGGCAAATGTTTGTCTCTAACCAAGCAATAGCGATAATTATCGCTATTGCTTGGTAATATGCCCCGAGGTTTGGCGATAAATTATACTAGTTCGTCAAATTCACCTGACACACTCGACACATTAAACAGTAATTGGCAATAGTAATGTAATGCACACTTTTATTTACCAGCATTATTGTTTATTTAAGGAACTTAGAACATTTCTGTTTGTCAACTCCTTATTGATCACTGAAATGTTCAGATACCACGATCGATTTAAAAACCCTGTGCAGGCAGCCTTCTCGGAATTATCTGCTTTCCTCTCACACTGTTTTGCTGGAACGAATTCGTTTTTATTGAGAAAGTTTGGCCACTAAATCATTTTTTTTTAAATCGTGTAATTGGTTGGAATCTAAACCTTGAATATACCAACTACTATATTTAAAGATGCAGCTGCATTCCAATATGTGTGTGCATTTGTGTGCTTAAGAATACCTGCACCCATTTCGCCTACAGAGTCTCTTAATAACTCGATCACGCTGATGAAGATGAAACACGAGATCATTTTACCTACAATGTTTATTTTCACATAAATCAAAGGAACCCTCCATTTAGTTTTTTTCATTGTAGTGAATGCATGTTGTCGAAATGTTGTCATAGCAACTATAAAGCAATATTCTTCATAAAAAACATAGCAAAGCTTGCAATGGCAATGTCAACTGTCCAGATGTATTAACATTTCCTCATTTAAAGAGAAGAATATATCTTATTTTACAACAAGCTTTGAAATGTGAAGTGTCTGTTTAGGTTAAATTAAACGCATATATTATGAAACTGAAAGTAATTACAGTTTCATGATAGTAAATAGACCTGGCTGGAAGTTATTTTTACATACTTGCATTCTCACTGTGTTGGCGTGAAAAAGTAACCCTCATTTGTTTATGTATTATTATTATTATTATTATTATTATTATTATTATTATTATAAAAGCTTTTGTAGCGCGCTCAATTACTAAGAAAATAGTATCCTGGTGCGAAAGGGGGAGAGGGCAGAGCAGCAAGATTCCTGAGATGGTAATATAGAGAGAAGGGAGAACCCTACAAAGTGGTGTTAAAGAGGTGGGTCTTCAGTCCTTTCTTAAAAACAGTGATGGTGGGGGCTGTTTTTAGGAGAGGAAGAGTATTCCAGGCTTTCGCAGCTCTGAATGTGATGGATTGGCCACCAAGTCTGCTGTATTTAAATTTAGGTACGGTCATTTGGCACAAATTGGCTGACCTAAGGGGCCGGTTGGGAACATAGAGGGAAAATCTTTTTCTCAGATAAACTGGACCAGTTTGATGGACAGCGCGGTAAGAGAGGACAAGGATTTTAAACATAATCCTGTGAGCGATTGGGAGCCAATGAAGGGCACGAAGAGGGTGGCGGACACTGGAGCTTCTGGGTATGTTAAACAAAAGTCGCACAGCGGCATTTTGAATGACCTGGAGGCGATGTATAAGATAGGCCGGTAGACCACGGAAAATGCCATTCGCGTAGTCTAATCTAGACAATATAAGGGCGCGAATAACGGTCTCTTTGGCCTCTCTCGGAAGGAGGGGAAAAAATCTACGTAGCGTTTTGAGAGTAGAAAAGCAGACCCCTGTAAGTTTTTTTTAATGATCCTCAAATTTGGTCTAATAAAATCAGAGCCGCTCTGCCTCCTCCGTCCAGACATTCCCGGATAGCCTCGGATATTTCAACTAGAGCAGCCTCAGTGCTGTAGGCTGCTCTGAAACCTGATTGTGCTGGATGCCTGAGAGGTTTCAACAAATTTGTCCAGTTGAATAAAAGCGACCTTTTCACATATTTTGGCAAGAGCTGGCAGCAGTGATATAGGCCGGAAGTTGGAAGGGACAGTGGGGTCTAATCCGTTTTTTTTAAAAAGTGGGAGCAGTTTTGCTTGCTTCCAGCAGGCCGGGACAGTTGCAGTAAGAAAAGAACAGTTAATAATATGTCACCTCATTTCCAACTGTATCTGCAAGTCCCGCAAATACTCTAGCAGGACAAGGGCCAGAGGGGGATCCTGATTTTAAGGCCGCAAGGACATTAACGATGTCCAGTTTCTCTACCGGGGCAAAGTTGACAAACTGCTCCGTGGGGTCAGGCATCATAGGGGAGGGAGTGGCCAATTGAGAAGGAAGACTGTTACAGACAGTTAGCAAATCATCCTGAATTTTAATGATTGTATCAACAAAGAACACAGAGAGTTCTTCGCACCATTTCTCCGAGGAGGCCAGCAGAGGTTGAGGCATATTTATAGTGCCACTTACCTCCGAGAAGTATGAAGGGGAATTTCAGAAACATGTTACTACAGCTATACTGTTTCCAGCATAGATTACGACTGTGCGATGAGACTAGACTACAGCAATCAGGTGGGACTGGGAAACATACAATTTGGCTAACACTAGACCACACAGACAAAGGGGCATATTATCAAGCCCCTATTGCCACCACATCAGCACTTTTTGTGACGTTGTGGTGGCAATAGGTTCAGCACGCGATTATCAAGGCAGCGTTTACTGTGAAAGGGGGCGTGCAGTGGGTGTTGCAGTGGGCGTTCCAACCCAACATCCATTCGCTTCGACGCTGCCACCTGTTATCAAGTTTGGCAATAATAGGTGGCAGGACCGAACTTAAGACCTCAAAAATCCTGGTCTTGAGGTGGCGAAACAAGGAGAAATACTTTATTTCTCCTCCTTTTTGCTTTTTCCATGTGTGCTAGGCAGCACACATGGACAAAGCAAAATGGCATGGCTTGTCATCTACAGGAAGGTGTCCCTTCCTGTACATGAACAAACCGTTTTTCAAAATGCCATTTTGTAACTTCAATGTGTGCTGCACGAAGCAGCACTAATGAAAGTTACAAAATGGCATTTTAGGTTTGGTTATGTGCAGGAAGGAACTCCTTCCTACACATAAACAAACCTCCCTGCTCGCAGACACCCTTGCACTCTGGTGCAAGGGTGCCTGCGCTTGCGCTAAGTTGTGTAATTTAGCGCCATCGCAGGGGACACGCCAGGCTACACCATATCCTTGTTAATATGGTGAAGCCTGGTGTTTCCGAAGTGGTGGAGAGAGGAGTTAAGCCAAGATGGTTAAAGCCTCTCTCCGCCACTTCCACGGTAATATGCCCCAAAATGTTTAAATAAAACCTATTTATTTAGCAATTTTATGGGAAAAAAATTAAACCTGCATGCTTGAAATTGCGCAATATTGACAGGAGGAGAAACTAGACTTAGAAAATCATACACTCGATTAGCAGAAAACGGTACCCCCATGTGACGTGGTGCCCATTCCACCATTTGCATCAGACACTACCTCATGCCAACGGGTGAATGCCTTGTACTTGTCACTGATCCATCACCATCTGTTCTCTGCACTCTTCCTGTTCTCCCTTTCCCTATCCCTTCTTTGTTTTTCTTTTCTTCTCTTCTCCCCTCCTCTGCTCTCCCTGCTCTCTCCCTTTTACCTTTATTCCTCTATCTGCACTATTTTTTATCTCTTCTGCGCTGTCTATTTTCCTGCCTTTTTTCTCTCTCAATTCCAATATGGTGGAGATGGGGGAACGTTAAAAATCACAATATTAAAATGATAAACTTTGGAATACATTTCTCATTGTCTTCGATCGCAAATGTGCGAAACAGCATAGGCTTCTATGGGGCAGGGCATGAAATTCTAAGCAAAATACACAGCCTTATTTGATAACAACTAACATTCACTGACTGGAGTGCAGAACTTACCCTTCCTCCCAATATTTTAAATGAGATCTATCTGAAAAGGAATTATGCCACAATGATGATATAAGATCGACACTACCACAATGACAAAAGAAAGCACATTATTCCTTTTAGAGACGGGCCCACTGTAGTTCTGAGGGTCTTTGACTTTTTTTTATCCTGCACTAGTTTACCTCCTTCACCCTCATTGTGTTTTTATGTCCATACCCGTAATCTCACATCTATGGGGCATATTCACAAGGCACTATCGCCGAGTTGACAGCACTTTATTGCGGCCAAAGTCACGATAAATATATCTCCCCATTCACAAGCTGGTGCTAACAGCCCATAACACCAGTTTACCCGCGATAGCAGCCACTAAAAAATGTGTCACAGATGACCACGGCAACTATCGCTAATGAGATGTAGAGTAGGCATTCCCGTGCAAAATGCAGTGACAACACCACTCCGCAACATTCTCAACGACCAGCAAGATCGGCAAAAAGAGCCCAAAACATGCGTTAAGGCACGTTAGCTGCAGGAAAGGAACACCTGCTCTGACCTGGTGCAAAGTCGAACCTCAGCCTGCACCACAAAAGGGACACCAGCCCAGAACTAGACCTGAAGGTCAACAGATGCCATGGAGCCACTGATCATGCAGGTCGGACACCCAAGAGGGCCACAACACCCACCACCCCCAGGACCACCCCCCAACTCCCCTGGGCCCTACCACCGGGCACCCCCCCCCCCCATCTACCCCGGACAAAGATACTGGCCATCAATGGCAAGAAACCATGAACAAAAGCACCCGAATTGTCGCAAAATGACAACAAACATACATGTGAGTACAGAAAACCTGATTCATTCATTCACCATTGAAAGTCCAAACAAAATATCACATTCTAATTTGTCTCAAAACAACTATTTTAAAGAGTCATGGTTGGGCATCCCTGGACAATCTGTGAGTCACAGCCTGCAAGACAATATCCGAGATAAGAAGGTGTGTCAGGCACTCATCAAAGGACAGAGAGCGCGAGAATGAAAGAGAGAGACTGAACAAGGAGTACAAGGCCAATCAGGCCCTTGGCTCATTCAAGCATGCCAACTGCTGCGTGTGTTTCCTAATTGGTGCAACCAAAATCACAGGCCCTGCATCGAAGTCAGCGTGAAGGCCACATCACATTTGAGAAATGCAAGAAGTAGACAGACTAAAATTATGTATGAAAGCTTCTTTGTCTTAATACACAAGGCGGAAGGACAAAAGAACCCCCGACCTTGGTCCTGAATGCGCTGGCACACCCTGCGTGAGATACAATACCAGCCTCCGATGACTCCCACACCATCAACTGCACTAATGAAAGACCAAGGTGTCCACACCCCACATACTCTTGTCCCTGCACGATCTACACCTGCAAGGGATGCCCATCACACATTGGTTAAAAACAATCCAAACGTTGCACACACATACAGCTCATAGACCAGAGCTGTAGCATATCGTCCACTAAACTGCCGCCGGTCTGAGGATTGCCAGTGCTACAAGATCAACAAACGCAATGGAATGCAAAACCCCTGTCACATGGAACTGTACCGTGCACGAATGCTGCATCTGTTGGGATCACTGGCAATGGCAGAGTTGCAAATCAGTTTCTGTCTGAGTTTCTGTCTTTCCTATGTCACCTGCGTCCAGCCCTGCTTCCACTGTCGATCATGCACATTCAAGTGGCCCATGGAGGTCTTCCTATCCAACCCAACGGTAGCAGAATTGGATTTTGACTTGACAGTGCACCCCAGGTTGACCCACAAACAGCAGTGTCACTGGGATACCCGTGCATGGGATACACTGGTCTTTGGTGTATGTTCTGGCAGTTGTTCATGGGAGATTGCACAACTCCTTGTGTGCAGTGACCACATCGAGGCACTCACCTATTGGGCTGTGTTGGGGATTGGTGAAACGGCATGGACTGAGCACATCTGCCAGGACCATTTAATGGATTGGCTCACCCTGGTGTTCCTTGAACCCAACAATGATGTACTATTGGAACAGAGGGCCCATGAAGCTGCGCTCGCATTCATGGACGAGTAACTACGTTCCTGCAGCTACATCGGATTGTCACCCATAGCACAGGTCCCAACACCTTGTTGCATCGTGGTGAATGCACATATATCTCGCACAAAAATAATGGGGGAGAGGGTAAACGGCTCCACTACCCCAAACCCTCTAGAGCTAAACTACACACACTAATAGGGGTAGAGAGGGACAAATGATCAGATAAAGCATACTGGGACACACACAGAGTTAGTAAAAAGTGCGCTCACTCACACACAAAATTGTGTGTGACAGGCTTCATAATCAGGTCTGCTTACAATACTTATATATCAACGAGAGAGATAGGGCTCGAGTAAACACTCCTGTACCCCATAAAGTATATCAGAAACAACAAAGGAGTGCTTATGTGTAACTTAACATCAAAAACAAAATAAAGTGACAGATTGTTCCCGGACCCCTACCTATCAGGCAGAACTTGGATTTAGCATGTCCAGTCCTAATAGTCAGGAGGCGACAACCCTGTGGACAAGAATGACTGAATCCAACAAGGCAAGGCAAGTAACCTTTTGTTTAGAAGGACCCTCACTCACCACTAGTTGGTGACATGCTTCATCTTTGGGTCCCTGCTGGGGTGCCCGAATGCCGCCCCAGCGTGCTACAACGCCTGAGTTACAGCGGAGCGGGTTGATGGTGAGTGTACTAGTGATTAAACTCAAATGAATGTGCAAAATATGTGAGTGCAAGGTTAAAAAATACAAGGTTAGAACCCAAACAACATATTTAATGCGGGCCAACCCGTATTAGGGTTAAAAACGTGAAAGTCGGGCAACCAATGGTTCTATATTAGGAGACGTGTGTCCTTAATTGCAATATCTGGTCAACATGTTCTGCTGTCAAAAAGCGGGATCGCACAGCATTCATCAGGACCACACCTAAATGGCAATCCAGTGGTATGTACGCACTAGGGTACACCCTCCTGTGAGGCATTTAATGTGAAAAGTATAAAAATCAAGTAGTGAAAAGTTAGTTACTCACTGACATTACCCGTGCCGGCACACTGTGGAGTACAGTAGCCAAAGATACCTGTAGGGGGAAGAAAAAGGACAAACTGACACTTAAAACACAAACAACAATGAATCATGTAATCCATATGAGTCACATGTCATGCAACAACAGTAAGGCTCGACAATGCCTCTTGTGTCATTGACCCCATCGTGTAGTTACAAGGTCCTGGTACCCTTTAAATGAGGAAATAAATTGTGCCTTGTTTAGATTAGTTATCAATCAAGGACTGTTGAAACATGCGTTCCCCGAGATGCAGCAAATGTGATTATATCTGCATGTACAGGTTTCCACCGATTGAGTGGTTGGGAACTCCTTGCTGGTACTTAGCCTGTATTAGAGCTGGGTAAGGCAAGGAAACCGTTATATCAATTTGGAAGACTTACGAGAAGCTAATAAGGACCTCAGTGAGGAGAAACACCAGTGGCAAACTATGTAAATACAGCAGGGTTAACTGTGCCGAACAGGGTTAACTATGTAAATACAGCAGGGTTAACTTTGCCGAACAGGGGGGAGGCACTTACAGATTAAGGGAAGAGCATCGACGTCCTGGGTCAGGACAGATTGGGAAATATTCACGCGGCGTCCTCTGTGGATAAGTCAGTAGGGAGGTAAATAGTTAGAAACTCCTCCGTAAGACTGTTGTGTCTCCAACAGTAGCAAACCAACAGATGAAAACGCTGGGCTCGTACTTACTTATACGCTTGCGACTCCCCGCCCAGCACCTACATTCAGGGACTGTCGTCTGCCCGAAAGGAGAATTGGAAATGGAGCCGGGCTGTTTACATCTTCTATGAAGCGGGTCACGTGACCGACGTGCCCTGACGTTGGTGACGTTGGGCCTGCCTCGGGCGCTGTAACAAAATTTAAAGGGGCCATGTAGAAATACGAGAATTCAGGGTTCGAGACCCTGTGTCTCCTCGAAGATTGCTCCAAGATTTTCAACTAAATATCATGTGTGGAAAGAATACAGAAACGCCAAGATTATAAGCAGGCAATAAGAGAGTATAATGCCTGTGCCAGAATGATGTCAATCATTATTGTTGAGGTGCAATATTGAGAATCATGGAGTTACCATCACTTGAATCCATGTTGATCACGGACAGGAACACTAGTTAATAGGTCTTATTGCATATGCCAACCAAGCCTGGATAATTGTTGTGGAAAGACCACCCGCAGCATAGTAGGGTCGACATTGTTTGGATTAGATGAATCATATAAAAGTGTGTGTAGACCACCAATTTACAATTAAGGCGACTGCTGTGTGTAGATAAACTGTAATGCTGCCAAACAAAATAGAAGCCCCTGTTGTTTTCTAGGGGAATTCGAGAGAACCCAACCGCAATACTCCCTGGTGTAGTCACACACGGGGTGGGGCATAGGGAGGGGGAAACATCAAACAAAACAGACGAATACAAACAAATATACACAAAAGGTGAGTACAAAGTGCTACCACCCTGACTGGGAAAAAAAACGTGATAAGGACCAGTGCAGTGTAAGTGATATTAAAACTGTCTCGTAGGTACTCTAACCATCCTTTTATTCCGGAGTCCCACGGACAGGATTAAAAATAAAGTGAGGTGGGTATATTTGTGAGGATTATGGACTCACATCAGCCCCCCCAAAAACAAGACTGCTAAAGTCAACATGTTTCGACCAAAATACTATGTGCCCAAATTTGAGGTTCACGACGGTCTTCTTTAGGACTCCTTATACGTCCCAGTCCACCTGATTACCTTAATTAGGTCACTATTCAGGGTACAAAGAAGCAGAAGTCCTGCTCAGTGGAGGTATCCCCCTTCTAGTCATCGGGACACATATACTGTAAAGAATAAAACATTAAACAATATGATTCATTGGGAAGTTCCCTAATTATGAGACAATGAGTTCTCATTGCATTCACATGAACATTCCCCTGTATATGAAGATGTACATTTTACTCCCCCTGAAGCTGCCACAATAAGGATGCATACCCACTGGGTATTACATAATTTAGTTAATCCAGGGTACAAGTCTCAGTTCTTGCTCCCTACAGACAACAAAGACCCCTCATACCATGTTTTCAACAGAATGCCCCACTCACATAAAAATACATAGCAACTGCAAAAAAGTCACAGTAAAAGTCACTCTTTAATGCACCAAATCGAATGCACCCCGGTCCCACACTCACCGAGTTTATTTAACCCTAGGCTTGTACATAGCAGCGGGCTGGGTGACCTTCCGAGGACACCACCTAGGAAAATAAGGAAGACAAAAGGGGTAGACACGACCCTCGTGTAGTCCTTTTACCCTCAAAGTTAGTCACAGTCAATCCTCATCTCCAAACATGGTCCCCATACAGTAAGGAGGCACAAGGCAAACACAATCGGTGCTGCCAAAAGGGAAGATAGAAGTGAAGAGGAAAGGTCAGCTGACCGAATAAGAATCTCAAACATGCCACTTACTGTCCCTAGGACGGTACACGCCAAGTTGGCCGGCCGCGGTCCTGCTGTGTAGTTCGGCCTCGGCCGGCTAACCGTCCATCTTAAGTGCATCACTTCCTGAAATCCCCGGCCAATCGGACAGCGGGGTGCTCTGTGCATGACCCCCTTAGCCTCATGACGTCAACGCGGCGCACGCCCCAATCTCGCAATAGCGCAAGGTTGTCTTCCAGTCAGCCGGAGAACTAGACCGCTGATTTTACATATGAAATTACATCCCATGATGCCACCCAGGGCTTCACTCAGATGCCTCATTTCCTTATCCATTCGAACCGCACTATTCGTTTTGCCATGATTACCAGTGACGTCACTGCGAGGCCTACACAGCGATCGTAATGACTACCGATCGTCTTGTACTCAATATCCAACGCGTGACATGAATAATAGGAAATCATATATATTTTTTCTTTTTCTTTCCACCTGCTTGTTTCCATTTTTGTATTTACCCGGTGAAAAAGTGTCCCAGATAATCTTCCATGCATACACAATACATTGGGCCTAGCGACCCAGAACGTTGCAACCACACAATAGGACACGTCTTCTGAAGCCACCCAGGCCCGGCCTTTCCAGTCCTGTAAGGGGAAACTACTTTCCTTCCCCACGGGCAATAAAGACCCTAAGATAAATGGATACATGTAAGGAGGTCAAACCCATCTGTCTCCCCCAGTCAATCCAGAAATCACCCACATCCTGTTTAGGTCACAAGCCTGGTTAAAGGGAGGGACCATTATAGAATTCCTAAGCCACATGTATGGAGAAGTACAATATTCTAGATTATCCAGTATGTCTGACCATGTCAGTGCCTGTGGCCACACGTAACCACACTCAGACCTCACAAACTTCAAAGCATGGCAAAACATTGAATGACATCCAGGACTACAAATAAGGTCCCTATGTGAGGGGCTTATTTGTTGACTGAATGCCACGGGATTTCGTCATTCAGGCCCACCAGGTGACTCTTGAGGCGATATACCCATTTTTGTTCCCGTAAAAAAGGGCTCTATTTCTATCCCCACAAAGGGTGGCATTAGTAGGGCTAACTTGCGGTTTTTCAATAATGGTCCACCTGAGGTCCTCCATGGTATGTCCCAACTCTAGAAAATGTGCAGTACGCTTAGTGTTAGATCTGCCACATCTAACAGTGCTGCGATGTTCCATGATTCGAGTCTTAACTTTTCTGCTCGTCATACCCACATATTGTTTCTTACAGGGACATGTGATCAGATAAATGACCCCCTCAGTATTGCAATTTGTATGGGATCTTTGTTCCCACGGAAAATTGAGACTGATGATAAATTCCGTATTATTAGTGAGGTGACACACACTACATGACCCACATCGTGTGTGTCCTCTCACTGGTGGCAGGGAACCCGATCCTGTGTCAACACCCCTCCTGGCAATCCTGGGTCTCATGTGGAACAAAAGGTCCTTCAAATTTTGACTCCGTCTAAATGAAATTAGTGGTTTCTCTATGTTCAGTCCACTGGAGTTCAAAATCCTCCAATTTTTCAAAATCAGTTTTTCAATTTGTTGTGAGGCCGTACTGAAAGTGGAGACATACAACTGTTTGTTCTATTCTGGTCTAGTCGTCTTCATCAACAGTACCTCCCGGCTGATATTGGTAGCCCTTTTTCTGGCTTTTTTGATTACCTTCCTAGGGTTCCACCTCTTAGTAAGTTTCTCAGTTCGGACCACAGCCTCCTCCATTAAATTGATCAGCTCAGAACAATTCCGCCGAATCCGGAAGAATTGTCCTACTGGCAAATTCTCTCGGAGGGATTTCGGATGAAAACTATCAAAGGCTAAAAGGGAATTTTTATCAGTCGGTTCATGATAAACCTTTGTGTGGAGCATCCCTTCTTGAGGTACAATCAAAAGATCTAGGAATGGTAGTTCAGTTTTTGTTACAGTGGAAGTGAAAAGAAGCAGTGGGTTCCTACTATTCAACCACTCCAAAAATTCATCAATGGAGGCCTCATCGCCCTTCCAAATAACTAGGACATCTTCAATATAACAACGCCATAGCCTAATATTGGAAGACCAGGGACACAAGACATCGTAGATCACAGTTTTCTCAAAGGCTCCTACATAAAGGTCTGCCAAACTCGGGGTGAAAACATTGCTAATAAAAGTGCGATGGGTTTGTAAGTACAGTGTTCAGTCATATTCAAAAAAGTTCCTAGTCAGAGCTATTTCTGCCAGATGTAAAATGACTGCCCTTGGTGTTAAATAGGGGTCTGTCAGTAGTAAACAGAATATCCTCCAGGACTCTAAGAGTTTCCCTCTGAGGGATTTTAGTATATAAGGCCTCGATATCGAGGCCTATGAGAAACTCTGAGTCTGGATCGAAAGAAAGGTCCTTTAGTTGTTGTAGGATGTCAAGGGTGTCCCTGATGTATGCCGGTAAGTGCTGTACCAAGGGTTTCAAATAAAAGTTGCAAAACTGCGACAAAGGTTCCAGCAATGAGTTCAAACCCGACATGATGGGTCCCCCAGGTGGTGGTCTGGATGGCTTGTGAATTTTGGGGAGGACATAAAAACATGGTGTCCTCGGTTGTTTGTTAACCAGGAAAACAGCCTCATGCTCAGAGATCCAATCATTAGAGAGAGCCTCCTCAAACAGAGAGACAATCTCTTTCGTAATTTCCTGTGTCGGATCCCTTGGTAACCTCTGGTAATTCCTTTCATCCGACAGGAGACGGATGCATTCATGATTATAAGTAATCTTATCTAAAATCACAATGGCACCGCCCTTATCGCCAGGTTTCACAATAATTGTTGCGTTCTCCTCCAATTCCTTCAAAGCTGCTTTCTCTGCAGTGGTTAAATCCGAGAAACCGAGGGGCATATTACCAAGCAATAGCGATAATTATCGCTATTGCTTGGTTAGAGACAAAAATTTACCGCTGAGCAGCGGCGATTTTTATCGCAGATAAACCTTGGGTTTATCGCAAATGCGATCAAAATCGTCCGCAATGCATGAATATCGCTGAAAAGTCAGCAATATTCATGCATTACCGAGCTAATGCTCTTAGCCATGTTATCCACCTCCCATTGGATAACATGGCTAAGAACTTCTCAGGGCAGGTGTTAGCTTATGGAGATATTCGCGCTTAGCGCGAATATGTCCATAAGTTGGTAATAGGAGATAGCGATGTTAGCGACTGTTTCCAGTCGCTAACATCTTGGCACGCCCACTTTGCATGTCATTAGTGATAAATATCACTGACATGCAAAGTGGGGCCCAAGATGGTCGCTATCTCCTACTAGCTGTCGCTAACTGGTGTTAGCGACAGCTAGGTAATAGGGAGATAATTTTATCTCCGCTTTCTTGGCTTTTAAAGCCAGAAAAGCGGAGATAAACCCCCTTGATAATATGCCCCCACGTGTTTTATTTTCTCGAAAGTTCTCCAAGTCATAAACCACGGCTTGTTCAAAAGTCCCTACCTCAAGAGGTAACACAGAAAGTTGGGGGGTAAGGGTAGACTTCGGACGAAAGGATATATCCCCTTTGTAAGGGTCACTGCAATCCTTGTCCTGGAAAAAAATACGAAGTCTCAGATTTCTGAAGAAGGTTGCCAAATACTGGCGTAACTGGAAGTGGTTAGTGGGTACAAAACCCAGACCCTTGATGAGCAATTTAAGTTGGGTTTCTGAGAGTGTACAGGAGGATAAATTAACCACTAAAGAGGTGGATGGCTTGGCCCCGGTGTCATGTTCAATGCCATGCTCCTCGTGACCCGTTGTGTGATCTAAGTGTCTTGGTCCTCCCACGTCACCCTCTGCTGGCCTCCCTGTTTCCCCCTGTCCTTGTTCTGGCCTCTCCCTAAAAAAGGTCCCTGAAAATTTTGGAATTGGGCTGCCTGAAAAAGGGAATTTTGGAAACGTGGGTCTTCAAATTGAGGGTTCTGAAAAGCTTGATGTCATTGAAAACCCCGCATTGGCCAATTAAAGCCCTGGTTCGAGTATTGTTGGAAAGGGTGATGGAACATAGCTGGTCTCGGGCCCCGCCAGAAGCCCCTACCCCTTCCCCGTCCTCTCTTTTTCTGAGAGTAGTCATTGTCGCTACTGTCACTTGAACTGCTGGTGGTATAATGGTGAGGTCTTCCTTGTTTATCCCCCTTGTTATTATTTTCTCTAAGTTTCAGTTAGACATATTCCTCAGTGGTGTAGGAATATACCTTTTCTCTGGAGAAGTTTTTCAGATCTTTTTGTAATTTTGAAATTTTGGTGTTCATTAGGTAATTCCCCCAGTTCAGTGTTGACTTGATCCAACGTATGGTCAAACATTGATATCAACACATCTGTTCTCAAACCTGCCTCAGTAGTCGGGATTTGAATTAGCAAAGCATCAGCGAGTCTTTTGGCTGTACTGATAATCAGAACCAGAAAATTCCTGGTACACTTCCATGCCACCAAAGCCCAATCACGTCTGAAAGCCTCATCCTCCAAAAAGATGAGGGGTTCATTGGTCACAAGTAGACCACGAGGGGCTGCATTCACCCTCAAATACTCGGTTAATATCGCGCCATGTAATGTAGTCTTCACCTGAGTCCTTTTAAGTTCCTAAAGGGTATCTCATCCTTCCCCCTGTGCCAGGACCTGGTTGACCACGGTATCACCTAACAGTGAACGGCCTGCTAATATCGCCGAAACAATATCCTCACCAATTGAATGGCCCGGATTAAAGCCATCTTAAATACCTTGCAGTGTATTTAGTCACTCATCTACTCAAAAGAAAAAGTGTACAGTTTGAAAAAGGTGCTACAAAGAATGCACATATATCCCACCACAACCAAACAGTTGACATGTCTGCCTTGGTCTGGACTCAGAATGCATGTGCGTGGAACTACGCGTGTGTGCCCACACCTGTGTACGGTAATGCTGTTCCATGGTTTGAGCAGCACAGCGTCGTTTGGCAACGTTCCCAATTCGGACATACTGCTGGGGGGAGAGTACAAACATGGCAATGTAGCAACATGTGACCTTGCCGGACCCTTTCATCGGATCACTGTCAGCAGAGCAGACAGTCGGCGCTGTCCGGTGGTACACTATGCAGATGCTATGGGCTGTGGGTCGTGTCCTCCTCACACAGAGCAATGAGCAGACGTCAAACTTCACATGACTCGTACAGAAAGGCAAGGTGGGCTGAGACCATTGTCATCTTTAATGATTTTGTGTAAATTTTTGCCTCCCCATTTCTTGGACCTCAACATGTTCCCATGCTGCGTGTAAGTGTCTTATGCATTTCCCTGCATGTTGGGGCACTTGCCTTGTCCGTACTGACACGCACATGCCAATAAAGTCTATGCAACTCCACTGGTGTCTAACTGTGATGAGTGTTGACTAGATTGACAAATCATGTGCCACAAAGAGCATCCTCCCTACACAGGGAGGGACTGACTAACGCATGTACAATGGGGCTGGGTCCCTTTTGACAAGTCCACCTCTGTGAGCCAGACATTGTGTTTGGGATAGTTGCTGGCAGACCTGTGCACTTACGTGTCTTCAGCAATGTGAGTATGGTGTTCAAACTCTGGCCATGTGGAGCAACGTTATACATAAAAAAAGAATGTGTTCACACAGATGTGTGTTTGTAGGTATTCGAAGTGACATTCTGTTGTCATATGTGATGGAGGACACCACTTCTGGCCTGCTACCAATTTTGTCCTTTCTACAGACAGCCCTATTTCATACATGGATGTGTGCCTACGTTGGGGTGTTGCAAGATTGTTGTTCATGTTCAATGCAGCCACAACTAGTTCACACCTTCACAGTCATTGAAGTGGCCATGTGGCTCAGGGCCAAGCATGCGCATTGATGTCATTTACCAGGGTGTACCGTCTTGTGCAATCATTTTCCCTACATCCATCCATACTTTCATACTTGAGTGAAAATAGACATGACAAATCTGTGTGATTTTAGATGTTTTATTCACATTCTGGTGAATGCCGGAGCTGGAGCTGTACATGGCCATGCCAAGCTACCATTACATGGTAACCTAGTGGTGGGCCAACCAGAGTCCTTTGTGGATTGAAAAGTGAATTGGAAGAGGGAGAGTGCAGTCCACAGCAGGATTGCTGTGTAATTGGCAACCAGTGAAGATATGGCAGTTCATGTCGGAATCCAGGTGAATGTCGCAGAGTAATACACTCGATAGAGACATACTGACCTCAGTCCTATGACAAATCTATAGTGTATGTTATGTTTATGTGGAGACAAATCCACTTCTTGTTTAATCGAGAACATTTCTAGTGACCTCTGAGTTAGCTGGTACACACACAATTAAGTTTAATATACTCGATAGAGACATACTGACCTGCACAGAGCCTATTAGGGATATAGGGACTACACTACATGGCGCCCAACAGTTTGGTAAGGCACTAATTTAACACTAGATAATGAAGTAACTCAGTCATGCTTTTCTCGGAGACCCTTTTCCCGTAATACTCCAATAGAAGTCTGGAGTGGGTAAGGGATAATATCCGCCATAGCTGAGTAGGACGAAAAATCCTATGTATTAGCTTTTTGGTTTGTTCAACGTTGAAGGATACAGTGTTCCAAAATATTGTGCACCTTATCTTTGTTACCTTGAAACTTGCTCTGCAATCTTCATTAAACAAAATGTCCCTACTTGGGGATAACACACTGAAACAGGTGGAACTTCGGCTGATCCAGCTGATGCAGCTTTTAACTATACAGGTTTTCAAGAAACTGATGCAAATGCTGTAATAATTCCTCAAAATTTAAGGAAGGCCATCACTATAAAACTTATAAAACATGGCCTATCATCAAGAGGTGGTAGAGCAGTTTTTCTGATAGAGGCACATGAATATCACCAGACAGAAGTATTATATTCACGGATAGTCTTCCCAGAAGCAAATCAAATAACACGTATGTTTCACTTCTACAAAGAAGATGATCCACCAGAGGAATATATGCCTTTCAAGGATATTGAAATTCCACTCACACACTAGGAGCATGAGCTCTGGTTTAACGGTGCCCTAAAACATTTATATCACATTACCAGGCTTGGTCCACTAGAAAGACCAGGAGCAACATGGTCAGCCTTAGCTCGCTACACATCTGACCCAGACATTGAAGCAATGTCGTATGATGAATTACTTAGTAACATACAAAGACTAATAGAATTATACAGTGAAACCCCAACTGTCTGAATGTCCACAAAAGGTATTTTCTAAAAACCCTCCTACTCCGGCTTAAAAGAAGTGGGAAAATAGCAAATAAACTTCTAAAGAGAAGCGTTCTCATTCCCGAGATAGGTCTCCTCAAAGGAGCCATCTGAAAGGAGGTATACCTTCAGGAATAGGAATAATTTGAAAAAAAACTGATAGATATCAAGATACTGCTACACGTTTCTCTCGCACCTTTCAGACTTCATCACAGAAATCCAAAAGAAGAGGAAGGTCAGAAAGCAAGGAAGAACGCGTGAAATCCAAAGACGATCAACATGTTCAGAGAAGAAAAAAAAAACTCAATTCACCAAGAAGAAGCTAGTAGGTCTAAAATCAGACATGAAGAGGATCTTGAGGACAAAACTCAAGAACGGAGAATGGGTCAGACAATGCTGGACAGCGCAGCAGAAGAAACAATAGCTCGCCAGAACCTGGAGGGTCTTCTGGAGACAGTGGACTTGAATGAGGACATTCAGGTTGAAACCGCAGATACCAGGGTTAGTTCTCCACATAGATTAAATGAAATACCACTCCGAATGGAGGGAGACATAGTTATACTTCTAGCAGAGCAAGACTGGCCACCAGATTCATCAGGGAGTGCCCACATGACAAAGACATCATTATGCAAGCCTTCTCTATCATATTCCAATACATTTAAAATATACTTATGCCAGGAAATGGGCAGTTGCCCAAGCACCCGCATTATACAAAAATCATGTAGTAGGATGGGATGAGGACTCACCTCACCACAAAATACAGTTACAAATTGAACCAACTGCACAAAGGCAGTACCCAGTTAAGCAAGAAGCTAAAAAATAGGTCAGGGAGATCTTAGATCAACTTGAATACCAAGGGGTGATTGAAACATGCACCTCATTAATGAACAACCCTTTGTTTCTTGTCACCACACCAGACAATACATATCGTCTAGTATTGGATTACAGACATCTAAACTCTTGTTGCAAAACATTTGCAGTGCAAAATGCACACAGTACGGCATTAATGAATAACATTGTGCCTAAAAAATATAAAACAACGTTAGATATTTCAAATGGTTTCTTTTGTCAAAACATTACACCAGAAAGTAGGTATTTGACCGCTCTCTCAATAATGGGGACCGTGCCACTTCTGTCATCTCCCTCAAGGATTCAAGAATAGTCCTGGGTTATTCTCAGCAAGGGTAACAGAGTTACAACAAACTTATGATGACAAGGAATTATCATATGTCTATGATATCTATCTGACAGATGATGGCTTGGATAGGCACTTGAACAGGGTCAACACCATTATAGTGGGTTTCGCCTCTGAAGGGTACAGATTCAATTTTGAGGAATCAAGAATTGCCCTTCTCAACGTCCTTTTTCTAGGATATTGTTGGACTTGGCCCTTTTGGCAGGTTCACCCCTGAACTTGTTGCCCTTTTATAATGATATGAAGTTAGTGATTTCTGGTCTCTGTGCACTTTAGCACTGTGGCCCGGTGTACAGTGAGTGTGCTCTCTGAGTGTGTGTGGTGAGATTGGCCTGCCCTCCCATAGGAATGCATGGGGAATATGTGTATCCATGGTAGTTCCTGATGTGTGGGGAGTGCAGGGTCGAGTTTGGTATGTGCAAGGTCATGAGGTTAAATGATGTGCGACGGTGTGCGCAGATTTAATGTGTCTAATGGAGAAGTGCCACTTTTAGAAGTTGTACAAAAGGGGGTGGTGATGGACGGAGCATCTGAATCAATCAAACACTCACCCCCAGTCAAAAGATCTGGGTTTAATCCATCACCGTTCTTTAGCCCACTCTGCCACCCCAGTTCAGACATGGCTATATGCAAATCATTCTGACCCTGTGCCTCATGGGAACAGTCCAGCCCGAACTGCCAAGCCATGTCTTCCCTGGACCGGATACAAGCTTCCGAGGACCGGTTTCTGGCATTCCAGCCGTCTTCAGCCCGGCTTGCTTGAATCCAGTGGCAAAGTGAGCAAGGGACTCACGTCTGAGCATACCCTGCCACACTTATGGTGGCCAAAAGCGGTACAAAAGGGGGTGGTGATGGACGGAGCATCTGAATCAATCAAACACTCACCCCCAGTCAAAAGATCTGGGTTTAATCCATCACCGTTCTTTAGCCCACTCTGCCACCCCAGTTCAGACATGGCTATATGCAAATCAGTCTGACCCTGTGCCTCATGGGAACAGTCCAGCCCGAACTGCCAAGTTGGCATGTCCGTGCAGTGAATGTGAATTGACAGTCTGGCTTGGGATTGGCTGGAGCTGGATGTTGTGCTTGGCTCCAGGAGTCAGGATGGGTCTGCCCGGTGGTGAATGGGGAGATCTGCATGTAGATGAGAGGGAGGAGTTGCACCTGGGACCTGAATAGGGCTGGGACTTCCCTCCACAATGTTGGCTCCACCCCCTGTGGTGTGTCTGATGTCTGATGATGTGAATAGGGAGAGGGGCTGAGCAAAACAAAGTGCTCCTGAACCAGTTGCATCTGGTTCGCCCCTTACCTGCACCTTTGGAGACAAAGCAAAGTGTATAAAAAGGGGCTGTGACCCCATGTAAAATATTTTTGTTTCTGCTACTTGAATCTACCAGGGGCATGCTGCTGGGGCCCAGGGGAAGGCTTGCCTTCCTGGGCCCTGCCCTGCACCTGGATGCCTGGAGGATTTCCTTTTGCTAAGGAGCTGGTCGCTCCATTTCTTTGCTCCAATTTTTTGATTCCAAGACTTCTTGTGCTGCTTTAAGGGCACCCTGGGAGTGCTTTGCCTTCTCCCTGCGATTCAGAAAAGGGGGTGGTGATGAACAGAGTTTCTGAATCAAGCAGACCACTCTTACCCAGTCCCATCAGGGCTTGATCCTATACTGGGAAGGAAACAAGCTTCCGGGGACCGGTTTCTGGCATTTCAGCCGTCGTTGGCCCGGCTTGCTTGAATCCTGATGGTGCAATGAGCAAGGGACTCACATCTGAGTATACCCTTCCACGCTAATGGTGGACAAATTGATTCAGAAAAGGGGGTGGTGATGAACAGAGTGTCTGAATTAAGCAGACCACTCTTACCCAGTCCAAAGATCAGGGCTTGATCCATCACAGTTTTTTAGCTCATTGCACCATCCCAGCTCAGAACCTGGCTACATGCAAATTAGTCTGTTCCTGTCCCAGTGCATGATGGGAACAGGGCAAACCAAACTACCAAGCCAATTCTTATACTGGGAAGGAAACAAGCTTCCGGGGACCGGTTTCTGGCATTTCAGCCGTCGTCGGCCCGGCTTGCTTGAATCCTGATGGTGCAATGAGCAAGGGACTCACATCTGAGTATACCCTTCCACACTAATGGTGGACAAATTGATTCAGAAAAGGGGGTGGTGATGAACAGAGTGTCTGAATTAAGCAGACCACTCTTACCCAGTCCAAAGATCAGGGCTTGATCCATCACAGTTTTTTAGCTCATTGCACCATCCCAGCTCAGAACCTGGCTACATGCAAATTAGTCTGTTCCTGTCCCAGTGCATGATGGGAACAGGGCAAACCAAACTACCAAGCCAATTCTTTTATTGGGAAGGAAACAAGATTCCGGGGACCGGTTTCTGGCATTTCAGCCGTCGTCGGCCCGGCTTGCTTGAATCCTGATGGTGCAATGAGCAAGGGACTCACATCTAAGTATACCCTTCCACGCTTATGGTGGACAAAATGATTCAGAAAAGTGGGTGGTGATGAACAGAGTGTCTGAATTAAGCAGACCACTCTTACCCAGTCCAAAGATCAGGGCTTGATCCATCACCGTTTTTTAGCTCACTGCACCATCCCAGCTCAGAACCTGGCTACATGCAAATTAGTCTGTTCCTGTCCCAGTGCATGATGGGAACAGGGCAAACCAAACTACCAGGCCAATTCTTATACTGGGAAGGAAACAAGCTTTCGGGGACCGGTTTCTAGCATTTCAGCCGTCGTCGGCCCGGCTTGCTTGAATCCTGATGGTGCAATGAGCAAGGGACTCACATCTGAGTATACCCTTCCACGCTTATGGTGGACAAAATGATCATCACCACCCCCTTTTCTGAATCGTTGGGTTGCCAGGTTGACATGGCAGTACTAGAATGCACACAGGTACCGCAATGGCAGACCTGAGACCTTGCTGCATGGCTGCTTGTGTAGGCGCACAATCAGTGCTGCAAGCCTACCTGCACCAATTGATTTACAGGCCCTGGGCACACACCGTGCACTGTACTAGGGACTTAACAGTAAACCATATAGACCAATAATGGAAACACCAATCCATAAGAACAATTTACAAAGGGAGCACTTGCACTTTGGCACTAAACAGCAGTGGCAAAGTACCCAAAGCATCTAGATTAGCAAAATGGAGTCCAATGCACAGCCAAATAACAGGAGGCAAAGGCAAAAATACAAGGGAAACCCACACCAATGATGCCAGGTCTAACACAGCTTCTCAACTTTCCAATGAGCTGGGCGTGGCATAGCAATGATCAGTGCCATCTTCGGTTTAGAAATGTCCTTCATCTTGAAACTCACTTCAATGATTAAAGTTGGGCATATGTTAGAATGGAGTTTTTATTTCAGGCAATTTAGGGTGCCACGATGTCCACAGTTGCAGGTCCGTGTGGTTTAAAATGGTAGCATTCTACAATTGTTTGGATTTTTGTGGTTGGGAGTAGCTTGGGTTCAGAGCTCCGATCTCACACATTCATCCCTGTTGGCCAATATTCAAGCCCCCTTGGTGTATTTATATTATTAAAAAAGAAAATAATTCACTGAGAAAACATATACTCAATAACATCATGTTTAATTATTAATCTAATGACTTCTCAATATTACTCAAAAAACGAAAAACTTGACTATGATTAACAGCTTTCAGAGCATTGACATTAGTCAGTTGCTGTATGCTAAGCAGCCATTACTGTCACTAATTAATGCCTCATAATTTCATATAGGCCACCACAAATATCATAATTTAGGACCACACAAAAGAAATCACAACTTCGTATCAAAGGCATTGCAGACCTGTCAGCTGCAGGGTGGTCTTCCCCCTAACTTTCTCCCTTACTCCTAAATTTAACTGATCTCATTTTTATTTGCCATAAGAAGCTGCTAACCAGTGCTAAAGTGTGTGTGGTCACTCTCTAAAACATGGTAACATTGGCTTACACCAAATTGCCTCATTCAATTTACTTTTAAGTCCATAGTAAAGTGGTACTGCATGCACCCAGAGCCTGTAAATTAAATGCTACTATTGAGCCTGCTTTAATCAATCAATCAATCAAAGTATTTATATAGCGCACTACTCACCCGGAGGGTCTCAAGGCGCTTGGGGAGGGGGGTCCGCTACTGCTCAAACAGCCAGGTCTTGAGTTGCTTCCTGAAGGCGAGGTGGTCTTGGGTCAGGCAGAGGTGGGTCGGGAGGGAGTTCCAAGTCTTGGCGGCCAGGTAGGAGAAGGCTCTTCCACCTATGTTGACCCTTCGGATGCGGGGGACGGCGGCGAGGGCATGGCTGGTCGATCGAGGCTGACGTGTGGGAGTGTAGAAGTTGAGGTGGCTGTTGAGGTATCTTGGGCCTTGGTTGTGTAAGGCTTTGTGTGCGTGGGTGAGGAGACGGAAGGTGATTCTCTTGTTGACCGGGAGCCAGTGCAGGTCTCTCAGGTGTCTGGAGATGTGGGATGTCGAGGATGAGTCTTGCTGAGGTGTTCTGGATCCGCTGTAGTCTCATCTGGAGTTTGGCAGTGGTTCCGGCGTAGAGGGTGTTGCCGTAGTCCAGTCGTCTGGTGACGAGGGACTGGGTAACCATCTTTCTGGTCTCGGTGGGGATCCACCGGAAGATCTTACGTAGCATGCGCAGGATGTTGAAGCACAACGAGGAGACGGCGTTGACTTGTCTGGTCATGGAGAGGGAGGAGTCCAGGATGAAGCCCAGGTTGCGTGCGTGGTCTGTCGGTTTGGGTGCGCTGCCCAGGGCAGGGGGCCACCAGGAGTTGTCCCAGGCGGAGGGTGAGGAGCCCAGGATGAGGACCTCCATCTTGTCCGAGTTCAGCTTCAGGCGGCTGTTCATCATCCACTTGGCTACGTCTGTCATCCCTTCGTGTAGGTTGGCTCTGGCTGTGGCGGGGTCGTTGGTGAGGGAGAGGATCAGCTGGGTGTCGTCGGCGTAAGAGATGATGTTGAGGTTGTGTTGGCGTGCGATGGCCGTGAGGGGGCTCATGTAGACATTGAAGAGGGTGGGGCTGAGCGAAGAGCCTTGAGGAACGCCGCAGATGACTTCGGTGGCTTCTGATCTGAACGGGGGGAGGCGGACTCTCTGTGTTCTTCTGGCGAGGAAGGAGATGATCCATTCTAGTGCCTTCTCCTGGATTCCGATGTTGCTGAGGCACTGCACTAGGGTGCGGTGGAAGACAGTGTTGAATGCAGCGGAGAGGTCCAAGAGGATGAGGGCCGCTGTTTCCCCGTTGTTGAGCAGGGTTCGGATGTCATCAGTGGCGGCGGTGAGGGCGGTCTCGGTGCTGTGGTTGGCCCGGAAGCCGGACTGCGAGTGGTCGAGGGATCTGTTCGTCTCGAGGAAGGCGGCCAGCTGCTTGTTGACGGTCTTCTCGATGACTTTGGCCGGAAACGGGAGGAGCGAGATGGGGCGGTAGTTTTTGAGTTCGATGGGGTCCGCTGAAGGTTTCTTCAGTAGAGCGCTGAGTTCGGCGTGTTTCCAACTCTCCGGGAAGGTGGCGGTGTCGAAGGAGGTGTTGATGATGTCCCGCAGGTGGGGTGCGATGACAGCGTCGGCCTTGTTGAAGAAGTGGTGCGGGCAGGGGTCGGTTGGAGATCCGGAGTGGATGGAGTTCATCGTGCGACAGGTTTCTTCGGTGTTGATCGGGGTCCAGGCGCGGAGGGTGGTGGCGGGGGGTGCAGGTGCGGGCGTGGGGTGCGTTGGCTGTGTGATGAAGCTGTTGTGTATGTGCAGGATCATTGTTCAAGATATTGACTCATACAAATGTGAGATTCTAAAACAACTGTCTAATACAGATCACTACGTAACAATAGGGTCTGAAACCAATCATGACATTCAATGTCTGATTCACCTCACTGACAATGGCAAAACAGAAGGCTTTCTTAGTCCATATGAGTTTCTGCCCCTCAACCCTATTGCCCCAGGACACCAGTATTTACGAGCTCCCCGAAATACATAAAAGCATTGACAACCCTTGTGATCGGCCAATAGTTTCTGGTTGTGGCTCTATTTTGGACCCACTTGGTCGGTACATGAATTCCTTTATTAGAGAATTAATACCTGCATGCTATGTTACATTAAGGTCACGATGGATATTATCAACCTAGTAGAACATTTGCCCTTTGACCAGTGGCGGCTGGTGACATTTGAAAGTGGTGGGCGGAAACTGATAATCAAACTGCACTGTAGCGAGCGAGCGTAGCGTGTGAGCCCGAACCCCCTAGGGAGGGGTTTTTTTCATAAAAAATTCAAAATTTTGAAAAAATAGTGGAAAAATTGTGCATTTTCAAGCAAATTTGAGAAAGCAGGAAGGTTAATAAAGCAATTGTGAAAGTGCAGGTATTACATTATTAAAGAGCTGTCATATAACATAGGTAGCTGGTTATTCAGTATAACCACAGAGCTTCATAACAGACTTCATCAGGTACATGTTCTTGGCGAATCACTGACAGAATTTCGACTTCAAAAATATCGACCTACAAGAATATCAAGTCAACAATATCGAGGGCAAAAATATCGACATCCTATCTACAACATGGTAAGTACAAAAATATCGAAAAAAAAATATTGATGTTGAAAATATCGATGTTAAATATATCGTTTTTTTTTTATATATAAATGTAAAATTAAGTCTATAAGACTAATAAATAAAAGAAACATATTTAAAAGTATCTAATAATATTTAAAAGTAATAAATAATACATATATTAAGAATACATTAATTAAGTATATACAGTAAATATGTAATATATATACACTGAACAATAAGTATTAATAATTTTTTTACGAATTTATAAATTAATGAAATATATTCTAATTTACTTACACATTTACAAACATAAAAGAGTAACATAAATAAAATGTAAGTAATATAAAAAATAAAATAATGATTTGATATATTAACAATTAATTAAATAAAACGTTGCATAGCGTAAGGGTAAAAATTTCTATTCCTACTCCAGAGAGTACAACAGTAGGGAAAACTGACCCTGAACTCAAAAAACACCCCTTTACCCAAGAACTGAAACTGACCCTGAACCCTAAAAATACCCCTTTACCCAAAAACTGAAAACTGACCCTGAACCCAAAAAATACCCCTTTACCCAAGAACTGAAAACTGACCCTGAACCCAAAAAATACCCCCTTACCCAAAAACTGAAAACTGACCCTGAACCCTAAAAATACCCCTTTACCCAAGAACTGAAAACTGACCCTGAACCCAAAAAATACCCCTTTACCCAAGAACTGAAAACTGACCCTGAAGTTTGAACCCAAAAAATACCCCCTTACCCACGAACTGAAAACTGACCCTGAACCCAAAAAATACCCCTTTACCCAAAAACTGAAAACTGACCCTGAACCCAAAAAAAAACCCCTTACCCAAAAACTGAAAACTGACCCTGAACCCTAAAAATACCCCTTTACCCAAGAACTGAAAACTGACCCTGAACTGAAAAAATACCCCTTTACCCAAGAACTGAAAACTGACCCTGAACCAAAAAATACCCCCTTACCCATAAACTGAAAACTGACCCTGAACCCTAAAAATACCCCTTTACCCATAAACTGAAAACTGATCCTGAAACCAAAAAATACTCCTTTACCCAAGAACTGAAAACTGACCCTTAACCCGAAAAAAAAACCCTTTACCCAAAAACTCAAAACTGACCCTAAACACTAAAAATACTCCTTTACCCAAAATTAATTATTAATATTTAATTAGCAATTAATTAATAATGAACAATAACAAATAAAGTAAATATATTAGCACATTAGCTGTAATTATTATAATTTAATAATTAATATTTTTCCCCCAATTAATTAATTAACAGTAATAAAAAAATATATATCAATAAATTACTCTAATTAATGTAACTTATTAATATTATTTAATTACCAATTAATACATAATGTTAAATATGTACAAAATAATAATAATTAATTAACTAATTAATATTAATTATTTTCCAATAAATTAAATATACATTTATAAAAACATATATTAATTAATTAATTATTATTAATATACTCCCCACCCCATTCCCCTATAAACCCACATCCCGCTACAGAAAATATATATCAATTAATCAATTAATTTTTTTCCCAATTAATCAATATTAATTAGCAATTAATTATAATTAATTAATTAATCCTACTAATTATTAATCAACTTACCATAATTAAATTACTTCCCACCCTATTCCCCTATAAACCCACAACCCGCTACAGAACATATATATATCAATTAATAAATTAATTAAAATTATTTTCCTATTATTTTCACATAATTACCAATTAATTATAATTTATTAATACATCCTACTAATTACTAAACAATTTCCCATAATTAAATTACTTCCCACCCTATTCCCCTATAAACCCACAACCCGCTCCGGTACAAAAACATAAAAGTTACTTATAAAATTATTTATTATTAAATAAAATTTATACACATATAATAGTGATTATTTTAAATAGTTAAATTAAACATATAACACATACATAATAAAAAACTATACAATAATACAAATATCGATATTAGTGTCATCGAAATTAGTAACATCGATATATATGCTATCGATATTACTTACTTCGATATTACTTACATCGATATTAAGTAATTCGATATTACTTACCTTGGGTCGATATTCTGTCCTACGATATTCTTGCCTTCGATATTATGCACCTTCGATATTTCAGACTCGATATTATGGTAGGTCGATATTTACAACTCGATATTTTGACTGTGTACCGTTCTTGGCAGCAGGCACATTAACCTTCTGTGCTACATTTCCATGAGTCAAAACTTCCATTAGACAAAACTCTGATCTCTCTCTAGGAAAAACATTAACAATATCCTTGGTGCCTTCTCCCTCCGCCCCTTCAGACCTTACGTGTACATGTACCACAGGATAAAAGGTCCCTTCACAGGGTGAGAAGCAGGAGCTATTATCACACAGTGAGTGTGCAAACAAGTTCTCCAAGCTTCCAGGTGCTAGCCTGAGGTCACCATGTGTCTAATAAAACGACAGCCCAGGAGTGGCAAGGGCCGGGCAGGGGATCAAAGAGCTAGTTAGGGATGAGTAGCAGCTGTCTCCCGTGGCGATACGAATGGCGTGCTTTTATTGTACATGTTGTCTATTATTGATGCAATTTTATAAAGCGCCTGCACTGCACGAAAGCGTTAGAGAGCTTTACAAAGGAAGCAGCGAGTCACATACATGGAAGTCATGAAACCCAACAGATGCACCACGTCAGCCTGTCTGCGCACAGGAAGATTATGAACGTATACCGAGGGAGCCCTGGCATGGGAATGTTATAAACCCTTCTTGAGGGAGCTCAGGCATGGGAATATTGCAAACCCCTCTCGAGGGTGCCTTGGCATGGGAATGTTTTGAAGGTGTCCTGATGGAGGCCTGGCATGGGAGTATTATAAAAAATGTCCTGCGGGAGCACTGGCTTGGGAATGTTACAAACCCTTCCTGAGGGAAACCTGCTGCAGGATTATAACCACAGCCTGTGGAGTCCCCGACACACATGACGGTCTACTGACATGAGTTGACTTTTCACCACTACAAAAACTTCGTATTTACTGTACAGTTAGGAGGACTAGTGTCAATATTGGATGTAAATGAAAAAGTGGCGAAAACAGATATTGTTGAGGAAGCAATTGCAGTTTACAGAACAGGTTATTTCTTGGCCTTGGTGCAGCACTAATCCATCCTTCGCCCCCATGTGCCCTTTACAATAATCACTGCAAGCACTGACCCCAAAATGTCCCACTGTCACAGCCATGTTGAAAATGGCGCTTTCCCAGCCCGACCAGCCTTTCAGGGGCTGTCCGAGCTCTGGATGCTTTTCAAAGGTAATAACCTGAAAATAAATCGCCCAGAATATATTGGGTCTGCCGTAAGAGAGGAGCCGTCAGGTCGGATGAGTCCTGCTCTATCCAGCCCACACAGCCAAAGGTCAGATGGCCCAAAACAGGAAATACGGCATGCTCCGCGCGGAGGCAGTCTTAGCTGTGTGTGTACAATATAATAGCCTCTGAGCTCAGCATCCTGATATGAAATACAAGTAATATATAAAAATACATAAGAACGGTTACTTACATTAATTTGCAAATGCAAGATGATAATAAAGTTACGAGTCGACCAATTAGGATGACGCTCGTATCAATGATGAGGGTTAGTGCGTGCGAGACAGCACAGACAGACTCAGAGCATGGGAAATTGCAATGCTGATGCGGGCAATGAGATTTTGATATCTTTTCTGATTACCTAGATACCTATCTCATTCATCCAATTTTGGATCGATTATTGACTGTCATTGAGTAAAAGGCAAACCCTGCAAAAGTTAAATCAACCCCATAAACTGACGCAACTCTGAAGAACCACTTACGACTGGTAAAGTTTAAAAAGTTTAATATAAAACTAAAGTCAATTGTAAATACAATCCTCTCAAGATAAGATTCAACAAGTATACAGGAACTAAAAGGAACATAAATTCCCTAAAGAATCTCAGTCTACAAAAGAAAACGATTAAAACCAATTCTAGAATTAGCAAATTGAATAGCATAGACACAAAGTGGATCTGTTGCGTCATTTACATAAAAGAATAAACAAGTTAAATCTGTCCCTACTCTATGCTAGATGACATCCTTACTCTGCAAGTTCTTGTCCCTAAAAAGGTGTCAGCAGTTTGACTTCCAAAGAAGTTCAAACTCTCTTAATCTCTGATGGTAACCTATGTCGAGAAGCAGTACCCTTTCTGCCTACCCATCCGCTCTCTAAGGGTCCTCGGCCTACTGCTCTCCTTCTGCTCTGACTCTTTCTTCTGTTGCGTTCTGCTCTGGCTCTTTCTCCCCGGGGTGCTGTCCCTAAATACAAAATCACAGTATGGATGGAACGCCCACTTGAGACGCCCACCACGTACACATTTCACGTAGTCCCGCTTCTGGGTTTTTCCATAGCTTCATCTCTTCGCGTCGTCTGTTAAGTTGACCTTGCTTCTTAGGCGCCATCTTCGTCATCGTGCTGGTAACCTCATGACATTCCAGTTGACACTTTCAGAGCAAAGTCTATCACCTCAACAGAGCTCTATTCATTACCGATGTGATTGTAACCTCTTTTGGTCCTGTGAACAGTCACTTCTAAACAAGACCCCAAATTCCAAGCGTCCTTTATCTCACTTAAGCCATAAACTTCGTCCAGCATTGTCACTTTAATTTAACAAGACCTTTGACTCTTGGCTCGCATGTACAGATCAAAGCTATCCCCCTCTTCCTGAGAGGCCACTAAATTATATGCAGTGGACTACACTCTTGCGAACCCTTGGTCCGTTAGGTTAAAATCACATATGATCACACTATTCTAAAATTCCTACAAACTTCTTCTACACGGTATGACTTTTAACACACATATATATATAATCGAATTAGCAAATCATTGATTATAAGCAAATTCATGTTACATAAAATACAACGTTATACTCTCGTTTCTTACACAGTGCTATATGGTCTGCACGTTTCTTCACTTTACATTGTACCGCTTTCTCCGTTTAATAATTACATACGTATATTCAGTTTAGCACGTTTAAGCATTTTCACATTTCTATATTAGACCACTATATATACGGTCTTTCTAATTCATATTCTAGAATACATACGAATACGTTTCCTATTACTTAAGTTACATCGGCTAACTTTACGCTACAAGTGCTACTTCACGTTACAACTTCTAACTTTATGCGATATGCTTGTAAATATGGTACGGACATATGTTTCATTCAAATTGCGCTCTCTCAGTTCCCCCCTTTGATGACCTCTAGGGGTCATCACTAACACCTCAATTTGAATGTCACTTTACACAGAACTAGTTACAAGGTTCCCTCTTTTTATCGTTTCGAGAGCTCTCAAACTTTTATACTGTTGATCTTGTAAAGCAGCTAATCTCCTTTCTTGCTCTCTCATGGACCTTTGTAACCGGTTTGACCTATACCATTTGTACAGTCTTACTAAACCCAACAATGTGATTATGCAAATCAATATTATTAAGACAGGTTTCAATATGTACCAAATAACGCTTTTACCAAGATTGGCAAACCAATTTCCAACCTTTCCCATTCCATGACCTACTTTCTCGCAAACATTTACTTTTGTTAAATCTTCGATTTCTTGATGTATCTCTGTAATGTTCTGTATGACCTTCTCAAGTGGTTTTGAATTGTCTGGAATATAAGTACAACATTCCTGGACCTTCAAAGCCTTGCAGACTCCGCCCTCTTTCGCTAGCAGAACATCTAAAGCAAGACGGTTCTGAAGAACCATTGCCCTAATCGACTGCATCTCTCCTTCTACTAGCATCAATGACCTTGCAGTACTAGCAGACAATCTATCCACAACTGTAGCTAGTCTCCTGATCTTAACATCATTAAGTATTAAACCTAAAAGAGGAAACATTGCTCCAAATATGTCTCCAACTACTTCAGCATCTCCTACTTCCCTTTTCGCTCTTGTCGAAGCCTTTCCTTCTATGATCTCTAAATCCTTTGCATGATATATTTTGGGGAAGACAATTGCCAAATAACACGAACCATACCAATTGTCAGGCAGTTTTACATAGGCATTTCTTCCACATACAAAATATACATTAGGAATCGCTTGCATCCCTTTCATGAAATCTTTCGTATAATACTCTAACCGAAAAGCATGTTCGCAATTTACTTCACCTACAAATACACTCTCATAATATGTCTTGCTTCGAGTTAAACATAACTTTCCTTTCTGCGTTCTATCCAAAGCTATTGGACCATTACTACCCTTCCTTTTATGTGCCTTTTCCTCTTCGGTCCAATCAGTTTTCCACTGTCCTGACATTTTTAGAATCTTCTGCCTCCTGTACCGGTCATCTACCTGTCCAATAAATTTCTTCTCAACCTCTGACACTTTGCAAGTCAGATTGTTTCGGCGTGCATATGAAGTATCTAATGTATCCCAAGGAAGAAAGAATTTTGCTAATCTATCTTCCTTTTTGTGATAGTCCCACTTATTCATTTGTTTATAATTCGGGACTTCAGGCAGTACCGAATCATAATTTGAAAAGTAGTACTCGAACCCTTCTCTACCATAAAATATACTGAGCAATAGACTACATGTTATCCCATATGTCAGTGGGAGATGATGATATCTGATGCCTTCATCTACGAAAGCCGGCAATTGCATGCAAACATAACAATCTTTGGCCTCCATGGCATCAATATACTCATATAGTAACTTGGCATATGCATTTGATCTAAAATTTCCCTGTGACTCGTCTACGTGTAACCTACGAGCTTCATCCGCCAGTAACGCCTTTTCACGAATTACATTGTTCTCCTCCTTCTTCCCAACAAGAGCAGGTTTCAAAGTCGTTACAGGCTTTACATCTGTTGTCTCCTTTACGCTTGTATGTCCTACTATGTATGATATGGTAACTACTGTAATAATGAGAAAAATTACTACTGCTATTAGTGTACCTATTATGCATTTGGCTTTTCGGTTTGGGTTGCCATTCTCCATGTTATCAAACAATGTAACTCTTTCTTTTTCGAGGAAAAGTTTTCTTTTTCAGATTCTTGTTTGCTTTATTTGCTTTCTCAGTCTGTGAAGCGCTCTTAAGCAACAAAAAGTCTCTCTTTCACAACAATGTCCTTTATCTTTAGCAACAGACAACCCTAACCCTTCTCCGTCCTCTAAATGTAATCCCTAATTTTATTCTTCTTTCCACTTGGCGCTAGGTTATCTTCTTCTTTATCCCTTAATTATAAAAGTCTTTATGCATCTACAACAATTCTCGTAAAGATCAGTAACTCCTCAGACTCGATTCCAGGAGTCAACATCCATATCTCCACTGTCACAATTTGATCGAGATTGGTCACCTGTACATCTCTCACTCTCCCAGATCTCTGTCTCCAGGATATCTGCTAGATAAGTCCATTCTGGGGTGGCGTATCTTCTGCAGGGCACACGTACCCTTCTTGATCTTCTCGGACTCTCAGAGCCTGAGTCCGTAGCTCCTTCGTCTAGATCTGAATCTTCAGAGATCGGGACAAGGGTTCTCTCTGAATTTGCTCTCAAGCTTGACCTTTTCCTTCTTTCCGGCCAACTAGCTTCTCCATTCCTTGTCCTCCTGCTCCTTGTTCTTGGACTCGTCTCTTGATCACTTACAGCTTGTTCGGTATCTGACTCGAACTCCCAGCTGTTTTCTTCTTCTGAGGCAACTTCGGTCTCACTGGTGTCCTGACCATCATCAGCCTGTTCCGACACAGGCTCAGCCTCTTCGACCACCTCTACAGCTTGACTTTCCCTCTCTGTGGCTTCTCCGCTTTCCGCTGGATTTTCATCCGAGAGAGGAGCTGTTTCTTCCAGAGGTGCTGGAACTCTTCGGGTGTGTGAGGCGTGTATCCAGTTGGGCAAGCCTCCACACTTTACTGCAGTGTTCGTAACTAGTATGACTTGGAATGGTCCACGCCAACGCACATCTAGACAGTTCTTCCTGACATGCTTCTTCACCAGGACCCAGTCCCCCGGACACAGGTCATTGCACAAGTCTTGTGCTGATGGAACCTCTGCAGCCTGGACCTGGAGGGACACAGAATGAATGGCATCAGATAGTCCCTTGCAGTAGTCCAAGATCAAATCGTCTGTGATGTTCAACAATGCTGCAGTCGGAACCGATGGCAATCTCATAGCTCTTCCCATTAGCACCTCGTGTGGAGAGAGACCTGTCCTTCTATCTGGTGTGCTACGTATGCTCATAAGGACCAATGGAAGTGCATCAGGCCAACTCAGGGATGTCGATGAACAAACTTTGGCGAGTCTGGATTTTATTGTGCTGTTGATTTGTTCTACAATCCCCGAAGCTTCTGGTCGATAACTACAGTGGAGCTTCTGGTCGATACTTAAGGCTGAACATAGCATCTTCACTATTTCGCTGTTGAAATGAGTTCCTCTGTCCGATTCCAAAGAGGCTGGCACCCCAAACCTCGGTATCAACTCTCTAAGCAACAATTTTGCTACTGTAAGTGTATCGCACCTACGTGTAGGGTAAGCCTCAACCCATCTGGAAAATATACAGACAATCACTAAGACGTATCTGAGTCGATTGCACTTGGGCATTTCAATAAAATCCAGCTGCATTCTATTGAAAGGCCCCCCAGACCTCCCTATGTGACTCAATGTTACTGGTGTTCTTTTCCCTACGTTTAGTTGCTGACAGATAGCACAACGCTGACATACTGCTTCTGCCGCTACTCTAAACTTCGGATTGTACCACGTTTGTCTGAATACTCTCACCATAGCATCTCTACCTATGTGTGCTGGTCCATGCAATCTCCTTGCCATTGGACTAACAAGTTTGTTTGGTAAAACTGCTCTCCCATCTGCAGAAATCCAAAAATTCATCTCACTTTTGGTACAACCAGCTGTTTCCCATGCCTTTTTCTCAAAATCTGGTGCATTTTCCTGGACACACTTCAATTCGTCCCACGTGTCTACAGTGTCTAACAACATAGTCAAATCAGTTTTTTCTTGTATTCCCCCCACTTCTACATTGGTGTGAGAATACCCCTGTTCCGCACAATAACGTGCAACTTTGTCTGCGTATCGGTTTCCTTGCGACACAAAATCTGTATTCTTTGTGTGCGCGGCGCATTTAACAACCGCTATAGCTTCTGGACCTTGTAACGCTTCTAACAATAATCTCACGAATTCTCCATTCCTAATAGGAGAACCCGAGGAGGTCATGTAACCTCTTTGAGACCACAACTGCCCGTAGTCGTGAACTACCCCGAAACCATACTGGCTATCGGTGTATATGGTGACTCGAATTTTGTTGCCTGCCAAACAGGCACGGGTCAAAGCAATGATTTCAGCTACCTGAGCGGAATGTACTCCTTCCAGGCAGGTGGCTTCCACCACTCCGGTAATTGTACAAACTGCATATGCTGCTCTCAGCTGACCGACATCGTCTCTTACACATGAACCATCAACAAAGAATATTTCATCAGGGTCAGTCAATGGCTCATCTACGATATCTGGTCTTGGTTTGGTGCATAGTTCAGTCACATCAAGGCAGTCATGATCTGTACAGTTTTCATCATCAATATCATTAGGAAGTGGCATCAAAGTAGCAGGATTCAAGACAGAGCATCTCTTTAGGGTCACATTCTCAGCAGCCAATATGACTTGCTCATAGCGTGTGAGCCTGCTATTCGTCAAATGCTGAGTCTTGGTCCTGGTCATTAACAATTCCACAGAATGCGGTACGTACACCACTAACTGATGTCCCATCACCACATTTTCGCACCTTTCAATGCTGACACCCGTTGCAGCAACGGATTTGAGACATCCGGGCAACGCTGCGGCTACTGGATCTAATGTAGCCGAAAAATACGCGACTGGTCTACGGGCATTTCCGTGTATCTGGGCCAAAACTGCTAAAGCACAACCTTCCCTTTCACAACAGTAAAGCAAGAATGGTTTTTCGTAATCAGGCATTCCCAAAGCCGGGGCGCGACACAAGTCCTCCCTCAGCTGCAAAAATGCCATCAAACAATCCTTGTCCCACGGTACCGGATCACTCACCCCCTTGTGCATCAGTTTTTGTAAAGGTTTTGCCTTCAGTGAAAAGTTGGCTATCCACTGCCGACAATAACCAACCATGCCTAGAAACATCCTGACTTCTCTTTGTTGTTTAGGCGCGTTCATTTTCATGATCGCCTCTATTCTGTCTGGAGACACCTTCCGTTTTCCCTTTTCAATCCTATGGCCCAAATATTGCACTTCGGTCAGACAATACTGCAATTTACTTGGAGACACCTTGTGTCCGTTCTCGGCCAAGTGATTTAGTACGGTAATGGTGTCTACTTTGCAAGCTTCCTCAGTTTCTGACGCCACAAGTAGGTCGTCTATGTACTGGACCAGAACCGAATTCATGGGCAGTACTAGACTTTCAAGATTTTTCTTCAGCAGCTGGTTAAAAATCGATGGGCTTTCTGTATACCCCTGGGGAATACGACACCATGTTAAAACGCGATTTTCCAGCTTAAAAGCAAACAGATACTGGCTTTCCTCATCTAAAGGGATCGAAAAGAAAGCCTGGCACAAGTCTATCACTGTGAACAATTCAGCTTGGAACGGTATCTGAAACAATATCACTGATGGATTCGGTACCACTGGACAACATGAAACAACGATATTATTAATCTTTCGAAGATCCTGCACTATTCTGTATTTCCCACTAGGCTTCTGCAAACCCATAATCGGGGAGTTACATGGACTTCCCACGATCTCCTTCAGTATTCCCTGTTTAATCATGAATTCGATCACAGGCTTTATTCCTGCTATTGTCTCCGGTGTCAACTTATATTGTGGTGTGGATACTCGGCATTGGGTTTTACCATGATCTTTACCGGTTCTACCCCATTGATGAGTCCTATTTCCTCTCCAGTAAAATCCCACACCTCAGCTGACACTGTCTCCTTCAAGTCCTGTGGAAGCTCCTCCACCGTTAGGGTAGGATATAGTTCCACGCATTCCTGCGAGTTTACAACCTTAAAATCAGCATCATCATTGTTAGTCTGCACTTCTACTCCTTCAGGTGTGCAATATATTGTGCAATTTAATTTACACAACAAATCTCTTCCTAGCAGACATACAGGGCTAGAATCACAAATCACAAACTGATGTTCATCACTGTAATTTCCTATCTTCACTGACACTGGTTCTGTCAGAGGATTCGTCATTCTCCTATTTGCGACTCCTACCACCTGAATCGTCTCTCCCGACATTGGCAGACCTGGGACTACCGCCGATCTCAAAGTGGATCGAGTGGCCCCCGTATCCACCAAAAAGGTCGTAGGACATCCAGCCACCTCAGCCTCTATGTATGGTCCTCTCTGGTCTACCTCCAGGGCTGCTCCTAGAGTACAGTCTTCTTCCCTATTCACTCGTTGTCCCGTAAGGGGATCAACGTAGTAGCATTCTTCTCCTCCTACGAACAGTGGCAGTTGTCTATAGGTTTTTCCTCCATTTGCAATCCGAGGCGGTTGAGGGAACTGAGCTTGAGGAGTCTGAGTCCCCCCTTTGATAAACTTTCCCTTCGGAACCACGGTTCCCTTTACCAGGCTGTTCTGAACCTCATCCTCCTCCTGTTCTAATTCCCCCGTCTCGACATTATAGGGACACTCGCGTCTCCAATGTCCCACCTCGTTACACTGATGGCACCTCGTTGTCTTTTTCAGTGTCGCGATATCTACCCTAGGTCTCGGTTTTTCTTCCTCATCTCTGCTTTGATTATTCTGTTTCTTCCCTAGGGTTCCTGTTCCCTGTTGCCGCTGTCCACCCTTTCCAGCTGACTGCATCTGCACCAACATCAGCTTCTCCTTAAGTTTCTTTGCTTTCGAATCTATTTCATCGCTACAGTACCTCGCATACCTCAGAATCTCATCTAAAGGTTTGTTTTGCCAACAAATCAAATGCTGTTGTATCATTAAGCTTATGTCTGATCTCAATCCCAGGACGAACTTCAACACGAACTGTCCTATGTCTTTAGGATCCATTACGTCCAATCCACTGTACTGCTTGAATGCTTTCAGCAATCTCTCATAGAACTCGTGAACGGTCTCTTTAGGTTCCTGAGTTGTTCGATCTATCTTAACCCAGTCTATGTCCTGCAACGGCACGTTCTCTTTTAACCATGCAATTACCCTCTCGTACTTTTCCATGACTCTCTCTGATGGCCCATTCGTCCGGGCATCCCTATCTGGTTCACAAATAGGCCATTCGACACTAAGCTTACATGCCGTCCATAAATCTCTGGGTACTACGATATCAAACAGGGTGTTCAAGTCGACCCACAGCACCTTAGAGATCTTCACGAACCTCTCTACCTGTTTGTACCACTCGACGGGGTTCTCCCTTAACTTTGGGAAAGAATTGGTAAATGCCGCTAAATCCCCCCTACTCCAAGGCACATGCACATAGTTTCCGTTCGCGATCTCTCGCAAAGGGAAAGCTTCCATTCGCATTAGCTCTCCATCCGGGGACCCCGCAAGTGTACTCCTTCTGACGGATCCCCTCTTGGACCATCTTTCCTCCCATTTATCCAAATTCCTCCACAATCTGATACTCAAGATCAGTTCCTTTATGTGTACTTTCAGCCCAATCGTCCTACGCTCATCTAGATCCTGATCCGTGCAGTTTAACCTATGGTCGCCCTGTAAAGCTTTAGTTCGTGATAAGTCTATCATATACCTGTCTGCCAACTCAGATAATTTTTCATGAACTGACCTCGCTTTCCGAGTAACATCCTTAGATATAAACAGTATTTCATCCTGTTCATAGAGATCGATCCTTTCCATTGGCAATGTGCCGTCTATTATTTCATCCAAATCTGACTTCAAACTGGTTACATCGAGCCGTTTTGCTTTTATCTCAGCTCTCAGTACCTCACTCCTAGGTGGTTCATTTACATCCCTCTCACCCCCACTACGAGTCCTACGTCTAGGCACCGGTGAGTTATGAGGAGTCCTCCTTGCTTCTCTTTGTTCCCACCTCTCTAGGTCCCAAGCTTTTCCATCTTCCCTAGGGGTATGGTGGAACAATGTTCTATTCCCCATCACTGCATTCTGTCTTTTTAGCTCGGCCTCTCTAGATGCGAGATAGGATCCTCCGTTCTGTTCTAACTCACTGCTATTCCCTTGCTGTCTGGTGTCACTCAATAAACGGAAAGGTCCTTCATGGTCCTCCATGTTCCCGCGATCCCGTCCGTGATCACCGGATGCATGGCGAGACCCTTCGCGACTCTCCATACCCTCGTGACTCCAATGTCGCACATTTTCGTCCGGGGCATGGTGAGTGCACCTGAAACTATTTCGGTACTCCTGTGTCTTCCGTTCTCCCTCACTAAGGATGGGGCGAGGCATCCCCCCACATCCTGTACTCTTGTCTTCACACAATTGTCTATTGCCACCGATGGTATGGCAAGTATCTCCTTTGCTTCCTTGACTCCCTCCCTCCCACTCGGGGCTGCTTTCGCCAGCTCCGCAGTGAGAGAGGATCCTGTTATCTTGATCTCTCCATTCTGTTTCTGTTTCTATTCTTTTATTCTGAGTCTCTACGGCAGCATCCCATTCTTTCAAGTACTCTCTTAACTCCTTAAAGGATTTTGGTTTCGGTCCCCTCAGATCCATCTGTCCTCTCTGACCCCCCTGTTCTATCCAGGGATCCGTTACTGGACCCAATGGGGTACTCCGATTCCTTGGTCCTAGCAACTGCCTTTGGGAATTGATCGTATTATTCCTACTTTCCATCTCTGCCCTTTCCCTGTCCCACCGTGCCTGTTCCTCCTGCTGGGCTCCCTCTGGGTTGTAGATTGACACTATAGGACCTATGGTAACAGGTACTTGTAGAGCATCTGGCAGTTGATACGACCTTGCGCACTCCGTTTCTGGCACCTTCTGGACCACGAATCTTCCTACTACTCTCTGTGCGGGACTAGATTGAGGTACTTCCTCACCTTTCTTGGGATCCCACTCTGTTACTGGGAGCGGTTTATATTCCCCCCACCTAGCCCCGTCCCCTTGCTGTAGTTCGGGACTTTCGGCTTCTCTATTGTACGGAGGTGGTCTGTCCATTAATAGCCTCTCTATCAGACCATCATCCGACTCGCTGTCCTCATCTTCTTCTAGAGGCTTTTTTCCTCCTGTAGCCTCTAGCATTGGGTACAATTTGTCTGCTTCTATTTTTTGCACCCTCCACTTTTTAGCTTCATCATCCCATTTAGCATCCTGCACTGCTTTTACCGATCGTCTCACTCTTTCCTGGCGTCTATTCAAGCTCTTGTCGTGTGCCGCCCTGAACCATGCACTAAGGGCTTCGAACTGTGTTGGCCTCGGTAGAGGTCTCGTTGCTAGCATTACCGCTTTCAGTTGATTCAATACTTCTAACCTAAACGTCCCGTATCTCGGGAACGTCAGTTCCTCATTTCCTTCTGTTAGCTTACTCCACTCAGAGATCCATAGTATTGAGTGTAACCCTACATTCACAGCCATATAATAAGCTGGTGTGCCTTCTGGTAGGGCTTCTTCCCCTGCATACGAGCTTCCTCTATCTCTCTTAAAGATCGCCCTTAAACGCTTAAAACACTTCATTTTCAAAAATCTACGATTTTCCTTATTTCTCTTCCTTATTTACTTCTCGCTGACAAACCACCAATCCCTGCGCGGCTCTCGCTGACCAGCCTATCCCAGCGCGACTCTACGCTGACCGGCCAATCCCAGCGCGGCTCTACGCTGACGTCACTCGTCCCCTCTGCAGCAGTTCCCCTCCTTTCTCAGCTCGTCTCACGGTCTTGCATGCGTTTTCTTTCATACGCCGAAAAATGACTACTTCCGACCAAGCGATCACTTTTCTTGACTGTACGTCCACAGTCTAACTGTAATTGTCACCTCAACTGACGAGACGTCTTTCCTCTCACGTTCAGACGCTCGCCTTATCTGATAGGTTACTTACACACAGTAAACGTCCGACCAGCGTCCGTTACTCATACACTCACTCAAACATTCCCCCTATCACGGTCCTGCGGGCGATCAATGGTACCTCATGACCCCCTTTACAATGGTAGACAATTACTCTGGGTGTTCGATACACCCGAACCACTTAAGCCCTTCTCTGGACTTAAGATTTTATCCGGTTGCGCGCGCTCACAACCTTCCCTCAATCACACTACAGGCATTCAACTCCGCTTGACATTACGACACAGGTACAACACAAAACACCGCAATCTGGCAACGCATGACCCATATACTCACTCTCGACCGACTCTGCTGCTTTTCTCTCTCGCACCGTCAGCACCTTCTTCGGCAGGGATTCTTCTTCTGGTCGTCGATGACTAGGGACCTGGGGGTAATCTAGACCTGACCTAGGTTGCCTTCCTCAAGAAGCCAACCATCTTTCTCTGCTACCAACTGCGGGGAATGAGATTTTGATATCTTTTCTGATTACCTAGATACCTATCTCATTCATCCAATTTTGGATCGATTATTGACTGTCATTGAGTAAAAGGCAAACCCCGCATAAGTTAAATCAACCCCATAAACTGACGCAACTCTGAAGAACCACTTACGACTGGTAAAGTTTAAAAAGTTTAATATAAAACTAAAGTCAATTGTAAATACAATCCTCTCAAGATAAGATTCAACAAGTATACAGGAACTAAAAGGAACATAAATTCCCTAAAGAATCTCAGTCTACAAAAGAAAACGATTAAAACCAATTCTAGAATTAGCAAATTGAATAGCATAGACACAAAGTGGATCTGTTGCGTCATTTACATAAAAGAATAAACAAGTTAAATCTGTCCCTACTCTATGCTAGATGACATCCTTACTCTGCAAGTTCTTGTCCCTAAAAAGGTGTCAGCAGTTTGACTTCCAAAGAAGTTCAAACTCTCTTAATCTCTGATGGTAACCTATGTCGAGAAGCAGTACCCTTTCTGCCTACCCATCCGCTCTCTAAGGGTCCTCGGCCTACTGCTCTCCTTCTGCTCTGACTCTTTCTTCTGTTGCGTTCTGCTCTGGCTCTTTCTCCCCGGGGTGCTGTCCCTAAATACAAAATCACAGTATGGATGGAACGCCCACTTGAGACGCCCACCACGTACACATTTCACGTAGTCCCGCTTCTGGGTTTTTCCATAGCTTCATCTCTTCGCGTCGTCTGTTAAGTTGACCTTGCTTCTTAGGCGCCATCTTCGTCATCGTGCTGGTAACCTCATGACATTCCAGTTGACACTTTCAGAGCAAAGTCTATCACCTCAACAGAGCTCTATTCATTACCGATGTGATTGTAACCTCTTTTGGTCCTGTGAACAGTCACTTCTAAACAAGACCCCACATTCCAAGCGTCCTTTATCTCACTTAAGCCATAAACTTCGTCCAGCATTGTCACTTTAATTTAACAAGACCTTTGACTCTTGGCTCGCACGTACAGATCAAAGCTATCCCCCTCTTCCTGAGAGGCCACTAAATTATATGCAGTGGACTACACTCTTGCGAACCCTTGGTCCGTTAGGTTAAAATCACATATGATCACACTATTCTAAAATTCCTACAAACTTCTTCTACACGGTATGACTTTTAACACACATATATATATAATCGAATTAGCAAATCATTGATTATAAGCAAATTCATGTTACATAAAATACAACGTTATACTCTCGTTTCTTACACAGTGCTATATGGTCTGCACGTTTCTTCACTTTACATTGTACCGCTTTCTCCGTTTAATAATTACATACGTATATTCAGTTTAGCACGTTTAAGCATTTTCACATTTCTATATTAGACCACTATATATACGGTCTTTCTAATTCATATTCTAGAATACATACGAATACGTTTCCTATTACTTAAGTTACATCGGCTAACTTTACGCTACAAGTGCTACTTCACGTTACAACTTCTAACTTTATGCGATATGCTTGTAAATATGGTACGGACATATGTTTCATTCAAATTGCGCTCTCTCACTGACGTGATGTTCAAAACATTCACAGTGGGTGGAAATAATTCACTTTGAAGGGGGGGGCGCGCAATGCCAATGCTGCAGTAGTATATTATTACAGCAGTGTTGGATTGGTCAACACTTACGCAGGAACTCGCATGTCAGTCCAGCAAACTTAAAGCAGGTCCAAGCAGGCGGTCCTAGGCTGCACATACAACACGACTCAAACACTGGTCACAACGAGGTCGGAGAAGATGAGTAGGCACCAGTGTCACGCGCACTGTGACTGGCGGTTCTAGCTAACAGCTATGCACTGTGAGCACTGTGGGTATGTAGGCTTGGCAAAGCGCCTAGTCGAGAGCCAGCATTTTGATCTCAATCCATTAACGAACGTCAGTGATGTCCATTTGAGAGTCCAAAGATGGCTAAATCCCAGACTGTGGCTTCCAACCCAAGCATGATGTCATTGAGATGTCATCAATACTGTGTCAGTGAGTTCATGAGCAGCGCCGGGGCATTAATTATGTTGTGGTCAGCTTACCACCATAACTAGGGATTGCCAGCGAGTTTTAGACTTTACATTGTAGCTGTAACTAAGACACTGAAAGTGTAGTTTTTAAAAGTAATATAGATGAATTCGTAGGAAAACATTTGAGATTATAAATTAACGTTGATGGGAGGTTAATAGTACACAGAACACAAATCAACAAATGACAGGAAATGCACCAATTAAAGTAGTATGTTCACCGTAAGTTCCGCCAAAGCCATACCATCTTTATAACATCATCCATTATTTTTACCATACAATATTACGTTGTCCCAACGGCACCATCAGTAAAATTATGATAGTTTTACAAATAGACTCAAATTTCGAACATGAAACGCCAAACTGAACTCTTGCAGTGTTATATAATGCGTACTGAATAACCTAAGAGAAAACCTGTTTATATAGTGCTAAATATTGCGCTTCTGCTGTTTCTAAGTGCTATAAATAACAGATGATAGTCACTGCCGGGCAATTCATGCTGCGCAGTTTTCCCACCTCAGAATGATGTCGAGTCTGCCTTGTTAGGATCAGATTCATGAGGGGTGTTAAGAACATCAATGTTCTACCTTAAGACTGACTCTCTCTCACACACTATAACTCATCCTCGGCTCGGACCTCGACTTCACTATACTTCTAGAAAGTTTGTTCTACTTTCAGTTTCACAATTACTACTCAGTCTCTTCTCTTGTTGTTGACGGTGGCACTGGCAGCACTGGTGTGCTACGTGCGTGCTGTGACGTCCAAACTGTCCAAGAGCGTAGGGAAATGGCCAATCACCGACTACATGGCTGGATATAGCCATATGTGATTGGCCATTACTGTGCGAGCAGCCAACACCCACGCACGGCACCATCCTGCTGCAGCAGCCAATCCTGGCGCAGCGTGAACAGTGCCACTGCGCCAGGATTGGCTACAAGCAGGCTCCTATCTGCCCTAGCTGTGACCGGGGCCCCTGGTCCCTGTCTATGTATCTGAGTGCTAGGGGGGAGGGGGAGGGAAGGTCTACACTTATAAGCATGCGCGAGCCAGTCAAAAAATGTACTACTCCGGGATTTAGCATGCGCAGTCAGCACCCCGCTGCCTGTCTGTGTGTGCTTCCGCCTTTCACTCTGCCAAAGCCCCGCCCCCCACCGCCCACTTCATTATAGATGCCCGATTCGGTCGGGCTTTTCCTGGGACAGGTAGCGCGCAGTGCGCTCGGCTCAGATTAAATTTCTTTAAGTCACACATTTATTTTCTAAAAGTCATTCTTCATTGCCAGTGCGGTCGTCCATGGCTGGTCGGGCAACGCCCCAACACCCCCAATGGACGCACCGCCACTGCCTTTGACCCTTACAACAGTATTCTCTGTGCTTTGGATGTAGAATTACTCTACACTAATATTCCGCAGAAAGAGGGTCTAAATGTTATTGAACAAAAACATCCTCAATTCTAGAGCATATCCTAATCAGTCTCCACTTGATTTATCTTACACTTGCTCAGTATCTGTCTAACCTGTAACTTCTTTTCAATTGGTGGTCAGTTCTTTCAGCAAGTGAAAGGTAAATCCATGGGAGCAGTTTTTGCTCCGAACTTCGCTATACTGTATATGGACGACCTTGAAGTCAAGAAGATTCTGTCGCACGTTAACCCTTTTCTGAACAATATCACAATGTGAAAGAGATACATTGATGATATTTTCATGATGTGGCATGGCAATGAAGCGACTCTCTCTGAGTTTCATTATTGGCTAAATGTTAATTGCAAAGGTTTAAAATTCACACACACATAGCAATTCCGAAATAGCTTTTCTGGACCTACTGATTAAATCTGTTGAAGGTGAGCTGTATAACACATTATTTCAAAATCCCACTAAGAGGAACACTCTCTTACGCCAGCCACCAGCCACTGGCCTTGAGGGAATCATGACAATTCTCCCAGTTTCTCTGCATAAAAAGAAACTGTTCTTTTAAACAGTACTACTTTTATGAAGCCAATTTCTTGGCCAACAAACTCATGACCCGGGGCTACCCACGTAAATTTATCAGAATATCCTTAAAAAGAGCCTGATATTGTCATAGAGAGGCACTACTTACGCCTAAGGCCAAAAAAGAAAGCTTCCGCCTAGTGTGTGTAACTACACTTTCTCCTGTATCTGATCAGGTCAAGAAGTGCATCTTAAAACACTGGCTTGTATTCAATGCTAGCGATCTTACATTTGAGCTTCCTGTATTTGCATTGTGGAAAAATAGGAATAGCAGAGACCATCTCGTCAGAGCTTGCCTACCACCTAAAAAGACTATCCAAACTCTTACTGATATATGGGGATTGGCCCCCTTTGGTCAAACACTTCAAATGTGGAGGTTGCAGTGTCTGTCAATTTACCCTGGAAAGTAAAGAATGTGTATTCTGGAAAATTAGAATCTTCTTGAACCAGATGTCTAACTGTAATACTAGGAATGTTGTGTATGCTATTCTATATCCTTGCAACCTATTCTACATTGCTCAAACCACGCAAAAGGTTGGATTCGAAATATGTCAACACAGGAGCCGCATACGATGCAAGGTACCCAATGTGACATTGGTTGAGCACTTTACGAAAAAGGACACATCGATTTTCTCAGGCTATCGCCTTCTGGGCACAGGTTAGGTAGTGATGAATTCTTCCCCATACAGGTGCAGGGCGCCCTCTCGTGCTATCTCTTCTCCTTATGTAGAGCACCCTATTTACACATCTGCTTCATATCTTTGCTGGGAGACAATAAATTGACATCGCTGAATGTGCGGGGCTTAAACTCCCCAAACAATCGCAAGCAAATGTTGCAATACATACTGAAAACTGACCCTGATGTTGTCCTTATGCAGAAGTTCCATCTGCTGGGAACTGATCGCTACCGCATGGCACATCAGAGATACCCGAGGTGGCATTGGCAAAATGCAAATACTAAAATGTTTGTGGTGGGCATTATCTGCAAAGCAGGCTTCTACACATCTGTCACCAAGGTGGTCCAGGATGGGGAGGGTCGGTATCTGGCTTTACATCTCACATTGCTCAAAATATTTGAACCGACTACCGCACAGGACACTTACATTAGAAGCATTTTGCAGGAAAATTTAGAGGGACTGGGAGGTGACATTATCGTATGTGGAGATTTTAATCTGGTTTGGGATCCTGTTCTAGCCCACAGCAGAGCTTCATTTCAACATGTGGGGGCCATGTCATCTCATCTCAAATGTGACATTGAGAATCTGGACTTAATAGACCCATGGAATAACAAACACCTCGACACGGTGGATTACACCTTTTACCTACACGTCCATACTTCCTACTCCTGCATAGACTGCGCTTTACCCCTCACACACCAAAAGGCCCCTTGGTGTCATGCTTCATCATAGGGGTCTTTGCACCCCTCTAGCGGGATGCGGCGTGCTACGACCTACGACTACATGGGAGCACTTATAGTAATGGCTATTTGTGGTGCGTGTGGTGCAAGTGATAGGGATACTTATGTGAGTGGTGGGATTTAGTGAAGAGTTAAAAAGATACCTGGCTCGTGGGTGTATAGGAAAAAACTTTATTCACAACCCCGGGCTGGTACTACTAAAAGAAGTGAAGTGCGAGGTTTTTTTTTTTTTTTTTTTTTATTCCTCATATACCAATTTGGGTGCTCTAGACGGAGATCCTCTCCCCTCCCCCTGGCATTACGATGTTACGACCACAAAATTTGACGCCAGAGAGAGCCGGAAAAAGGTACTCCCTTCTAGTATTTACTGTTTGCTTTATCCACCTCAGCCTCTGTAGCTTGGCGACCCTCGGGTTGGTTGAGGACTAAGCACCAACAGTACCCAGGTGAAATCATCGGAATACTCTCATCTGTTCCGCCATGCCACCAGGGGCTCCCAGATCTTAGACTCAGAGGAAACATCGCATGCTATATCAGACTCACTAATATAAATGATATACCTTAAGCAACCAGAGAAAGTGGGAGCATCTTCAGATTTCCATGCTTTACATATTTCTCGCCTAGCCAATAACATCACGTAGAAAATAAATTTAGTCTGCTGATTTGCAAGCTGGTAACCCGTCCCCAGACCAAACAGAATCATTGCCGGAGAGACCACAATCTGTGTTCCTAGTACATCCATCAAAAAACCCTCAATTTGTTTCCAAAACAAGTTAAGGCTAGGACATTCTACGAACATATGCATGTCATCTGCCTCTAACAAATTACACCTTGGGCAGCTATATTGTAAGTTTGTGATCCTTGTCAGTCTTTTTGGGGAGAAATACACTCTGTACAGTGTAAACAGATGGTTTCGTTTAAGTGGAGCGGATTTTACTATTCCGTTCACCAGACTAAAAGAGTCCCCCCACAGGTCTACTAGTTTGTTGCTATCCAGCCCCAGACCATTTCCCCAGAGATTTTGAAGTTCCAGATCCGTAACTCCCTCTTTTTCCATCAAAGTCTCGTACCAAAAAGCGAGTTCTTTATCCCAACGCCCCTTTCTATTTACAGAATCAAATTTCGGGTTAGATGCACAATCCCATATTTCCGTAGACCACCAGCTTGACAGCTGGTAATATTTAAATCTTGTAAGGGTTCCTCCCGTCAATCTAGAGAAGGAGTCCCACCCCAATAGCTGCTGATCGTTTTGTAGATCTTTCCACTGCATTAACCCTGCTAATTTAAGAGGGGTTGACAATTGGTCTCTAAGGCATTCTGGGGTCCCTGGAGAGTCCCATATTGGGGCCTGAGAGGCGTAGTATGGAATTTGTAATTTTCTCCTAAAGAAAACCCAATTCTTCAGAGCCGTAAGTAGAACCTTTAGCCTAACCTTTTTGTAAAATCTGGGGTCTCCAAACTTAAATAAAAAGTATTCGTGGCCTTGGGGGATACTATGCAGTATTGCTTGAAACAAACGACCCAAAAAAGACGTGTCTGCCTTACCTGCCATAACTCTAAAATTTTTAAAGTGGAAGGAATGGGCATAATGCAAGATGTCAGGTAGCGCCAGACCTCCCATTTTTAATTGTCTTCTTAACTTTTTAGCAGAGATTCTCTGCATTTTGGAATTCCAAATGAATGAACCTATTTTTCCTTGTAGTTTTCCCACCGCCTTTGTGTCGAAGGATAAGGGTATTGAATTAAACAAGAAAGTTACCTTTGGTAGTATAATCATCTTTATAAGATTAACCCTCCCGAAGATGTTTAATGGGAGCCCGGACCAACGCTGTAATTGACCACAGACTTCCTTATATACCTTGTCAAGATTAACTATCGATATCTGAGTAATGTCCTGGACTAACTGAATCCCAAGGTACCTCATCCTTATTTTTGTTTCAGGCAGCGCTGCCTCCTGGTTCCATTGCATGATTTCCGTTTTATCCTTATTGATTCTATAACCAGAGGTCTTTCCAAAGGCTTCTGCATGTTCAAAAAGTCTAGGTATTGCTACCTCAGGATTAGAGGTGAACATTAAGAGGTCATCTGCATATAGGGCAAATTTTAGATCCAGATCGTTTATTGAAAAGGGTTTTATTAAATGATCTGCCCTTAGTTTATTCACTAATGGCTCGATATATAAATTAAACAATAGGGGGGAAAGGGGGCATCCCTGCCTAGTGCCCCTTGATATTTGGACCCAATCTGAAAGCGTCCCATTTACAAAAATCCTTGCCTTTGGGTTCTGGTACAATGCTTTTATAGAGGCGATGAAGTTAGTAGGTAAGCCGAATGCGGACAGAACATTCCAGAGATAGTCCCAGTTTACCTGATCGAATGCCTTTGCGGCATCTATCGCAACGATAGTCAGCGGAAGTTTCTTATCAATAGCATAGTCTATTGCTGTGATAACCTGAAAAGTTAGCTCGTTAATCTGCCTACCCGGCATGAAACCCCTCTGATCCTCATGTATAATAGTTTTAATCACTTTGGCCAGCCTTGCCGCCAATACTCCTGCAAAAATTTTGTAATCACTGTTCAGCAGGGAGATCGGCCTATATGATTCAATAGTCAGGGGGTCCTTATTTGGCTTCAAGATTAAAGCAACTGAGGCTTCCAACCAAGTCTTTGGGATTGGTTCACCAGCCAAATATATTTTATTAAACAAGGAAGTGAGAACAGGGACAATTATCTCCGCACCAGTTTGATATACCTCCACAGGGAGTCCATCCGGGCCCGCAGCTTTCCCTTTTGCCATCTTCTTCATCTGATTAAGAACTTCCCCCTCTTTTATCTCAGATTTTACAAAGTCAAAGTCATTCTCGTGACACTGCGGAAGTCTGACCCCCTCCAACCATCCATCAGCAACCAGATTGGATTTATCCTTGGTTTCAGAATATAAGGTCTGCATGTATCTTCTTGCCTCTTCCGATATTTCTTCATTAGCAAAGGAGACATCACCAGAATTTTGCATTTTAAGGCCATTGATTTGATTTCTTGCTCTATCAGACCTAGCCTTCCAAGCAAGAAGGCGGCCACATTTTTCCCCATATGAGAAGTTGCTAAGTTTACTTGAATCCCATTTCTCTTTAATGATCTTATCGAGATTCGCCTGATATTTTGATTTCAGATTTTCTAATTCTTGTTGTAGGATGTGTATATTAGCATGTTGTTCGAGTGAGGCCTTCTGTAATTGTTGCTCCTTTTGCTTAATCTCCTGTAATGAGTTCCTCTCTGTTTCCTTCCTATTCTTACTTCTCTTGATCATTGTGGTTGTGAAAAAACCCCTTAAGTAGGTCTTGAAGGGTTCCCACACTATTTGTTCTGAAGCAGTTGCCTTGTTAAACACAAAGTATTCCTCCATTTGTCTCCTCAGGTCTCCCCTTATTTCCTCCTGTTGTAATAATGATCTGTCTAATGTCCACCTTCTGACCTGCCCTCCCTGTGGAATCTTTATAGATAAGGTTACTAGTGAGTGGTCCGATAATATTGCTGGAACATAAGAAGTGGTTGTGACTTTGGATAAGAGTTCTTGATCAATTAAGAAAAAATCTATACGTGAATGATGTTTATGTCTGTGACTATAAAATGAGTAATCTCTGCTTTTCTGGTTTTTGATTCTCCATACATCTAAGAGACTAAAGTCTTTCATGATGGTTTTAAGCTCTCTCTTCGATTTAGGTAGAGAAGAAGAAATGGCCTTAGAGGTACGGTCAAGTTTTGAATCAAAAACTAAATTGAAATCTCCTCCTAAAATAATAGGTGTATCTTGCTCCAACAAACTGGTTTTTAAGCTGATTAATGCATCTGGACAGTCCTGGTTTGGACCATAGTAGACCCCACAAGTCAGCCTTATGTTGTTTATAGTTATGAAGGCAGTCAACTATCTTCCTGTGTCATCCGTGTCGTACTTTTGCACCCTTACCCCACTATTCACTCTAACAATAATTGCTACACCCCTTATTTTGCTGCTTTGGTTAGAGCAGAGGAGATCTTGTATCCATCTTTGGTTTTTGAAGGCAATTTTACATTCTTTCTGGTCTAGATGTGTTTCTTCTAGCATAATAATATGAGCATCTGATTTTCTCAGAAACTCACAGATTCTTTTCAGCTTTTTGTCCTCTCTAAGCCCGTTCACATTCCAGCTTATGAACTTTAAGTTATCCCCCGCCATTAATTATATGTTCGTCGCTATCATCATTATTTGATTTAACTATAATTTCTAAAGCTATTTTAGATACCATTGATATATGAGGAAAATTTTCTTTTATACTTTTTGACCCTTCCCCCCCCTCCCTTCCCTTGAGGAACCCCCCCTCTTGAACCTTGGCGATCTTATCGCCGTTGAGAGCCATGTCCCTGGCCTAGTCCCTGCCTCATCTTAGTGCGTTTATATAATCTGTGTCAGTGCCTCTGTCTCCACTTCATATCTGTGTGTTATTTTTTTTTTTTTTTTTTTTTTTCAGTGCAAAAGAAAAAGAAAATAGTGATGAAATAGAGTTTTTTTTTTTTTTTTTTGGGTTTTCTTCTTTTATTCTATGTATTTTTTTTAATTTAGTTTCACTCGCTGACCCTTCTACAAGTTTTCTTTTTCTTTATGTTATTATTATTTATTTCACAATGTGTTTTTTACATAAATTACACATATATTACATATATTTAACTACGGGCCTCTCTTTGCGCTTGCTGAACTTCTTGATGGTCCTTCATTGCTTCTAGAAAGCGGTCTACTTCCTGTGGGGAGATGAAGTTGTATGTCTTGTTGTTCCAAACAACTCGTAATGATGCTGGGAATTTCATCATGACTTGAGCACCGAAACTTCTTATTTCCTGCATACGTGATCCTAACTCCCACTGTCGCTGAGCTGTTACCTTGCCTACATCTGAACGGATTAAATATTTTACTGAGTCGATCTGCAATGAAGTATCTGCGAGCGCCCTGCTCAGAATCAGCTCCTTCACCGAGAATGTTAGGAAGTTTACTAAGATTTTCCTTGGTGCATTCCGACCAGAATGTTGCCGAAATGGATCTCTATGCGCTCTTTGGATTTCCTTTTCCAATTCGATGTCTGGTCTATCCTTCAATACACCTTCTCGCAGTAGTTTGCATACTAGGGTCTTCACGTCCCCATTCTCTATTCCCTCCGGAACCTTTAGAAACTTCAGATTGTTTCTCCTGGAATGGATTTCTAGTCGCTCCAAATCTAGTTGCAGAGACCTGTTCTGCTCTTTCAATTCCGTTATAGCCTTAGAGTGCGCCTCGTACCCTTTTGTGAGAGTAGCGACCTCTCCCTCTAGAGCTTCCGTTCTAGTGCCTATCTCGTCCATTTTATTCTCCAAAATTGTGCATTTTCGAGCGATCTCACTCTGGTTAGCTTCTGATGTTGCAAATTTAGGGAGCAAGCTTGCCAGGAGATCTTCCCTCAAAGTAGACAAGAGGCTCTCTAGGCTTTGATTTTCCTTCTGCGGTTCGTTTGATGTTGAAGCTGATGCTGACATGGGCACAGATGTCGATATAGGTACAGATATAGAAGGAGATATAGCTATGGGTGTTGTCTCATGCTCGGGTTCTTCATCCAGAGTCTCCCCTAGGTCTCCCAAGTCAGTCTCAGGGTCTAACATCAGAGGGGCATATTTGTTCTGAAGCGCGACATTTGATTGTGAAGGGGCCCCCAATGTATTGGCTGGGGAGGCCAAAGGGGTCTGTCCTGTACCTGCATCAAAACTTGCTTGTACTGCTTGTACTGCTTGCTTTGTTTCCCCACCACTTCCTTTTGAACTGGATCCAGTGTTTAGTGTAGGGCTGGAGACTGTCTTCTCCATTATCTTGAAGTAAGATACCAAAGAAGGAGGGGGTTTAGTTGATTTGGCAATAATACTGCCTTTCTTCAGCTTTCTGCAATCCCCTAGTTTACTTTTTTCTCTTTTCTTCTGTTTTGGGGTTAAAGGGGTTAATGTGGCTGGGCAGCCTGGTCCCTTGCTTCCAGTGAGTAGCAGCTCTTTATCATGTAAGGAGCGCAGGAGGTATCTATTCCTAGCAGCTGGGGGGGCAGCAACCCCTGGAGTCTGCTTCGATATTAAGCCTGCCACTCCGTTTTTTTTGCTCTCCTGGTCCTTCTGTTCCTGACTTCCCAGCAATATACACACCCTCTCCTCGACACTCGCTGTGAATTTAGTTGATACTGTGCCAATGTCCATTCCTTCGGGGCTCCTATACTCTGCTGGAGCCTGACCCTTGGTCCCCACCACTGACGCTGCACTGATCACTGCACTGATCTGCTCCCAGTACTCCACACTTTCCTTAAATACCAAAACGTCATTCAATGGAATGGAATTCAATGTCCCCCCTCTCTGCCTTTCAGAACTGATTACGCTCACCGTGTTCAGCCTTCCTCTACAGCTGCCCTTCCAGTGGATCCTCGCCGCCGCTGCTCGTGTCCTATGCCAAACATTCACCAGACACCAGGCGCTGCGCTGCTCTGCAGCTGCCCGTAACACCGCGTCTTCCGAGTAGCTCTCCCGGGGACGTCCCATGCGTGCGCAGGTCCTAGCGCCGCTGGGTTTCCACACGGCGGCACTCGAAGAAAAAAAAAACAAATATCTCCGTCAAACCGAAGCTAGTATTCTCATGCAAGAAGTCCCCCGCATTATCTCACCGCTTAGTTCCCTGTGTTTCGCTCCTGCTGCCGGCACTGACACGACTGTCTCGCTCGGCAGTCTAGGTCCAGGACGTGCTCTCGCGGCCGGCGTTAGCCTGCCGCCATCTTCCTCCCGCCAGCCACCAGCCACTGGCCTTGAGGGAATCATGACAATTCTCCCAGTTTCTCTGCATAAAAAGAAACTGTTCTTTTAAACAGTACTACTTTTATGAAGCCAATTTCTTGGCCAACAAACTCATGACCCGGGGCTACCCACGTAAATTTATCAGAATATCCTTAAAAAGAGCCTGATATTGTCATAGAGAGGCACTACTTACGCCTAAGGCCAAAAAAGAAAGCTTCCGCCTAGTGTGTGTAACTACACTTTCTCCTGTATCTGATCAGGTCAAGAAGTGCATCTTAAAACACTGGCTTGTATTCAATGCTAGCGATCTTACATTTGAGCTTCCTGTATTTGCATTGTGGAAAAATAGGAATAGCAGAGACCATCTCGTCAGAGCTTGCCTACCACCTAAAAAGACTATCCAAACTCTTACTGATATATGGGGATTGGCCCCCTTTGGTCAAACACTTCAAATGTGGAGGTTGCAGTGTCTGTCAATTTACCCTGGAAAGTAAAGAATGTGTATTCTGGAAAATTAGAATCTTCTTGAACCAGATGTCTAACTGTAATACTAGGAATGTTGTGTATGCTATTCTATATCCTTGCAACCTATTCTACATTGCTCAAACCACGCAAAAGGTTGGATTCGAAATATGTCAACACAGGAGCCGCATACGATGCAAGGTACCCAATGTGACATTGGTTGAGCACTTTACGAAAAAGGACACATCGATTTTCTCAGGCTATCGCCTTCTGGGCACAGGTTAGGTAGTGATGAATTCTTCCCCATACAGGTGCAGGGCGCCCTCTCGTGCTATCTCTTCTCCTTATGTAGAGCACCCTATTTACACATCTGCTTCATATCTTTGCTGGGAGACAATAAATTGACATCGCTGAATGTGCGGGGCTTAAACTCCCCAAACAATCGCAAGCAAATGTTGCAATACATACTGAAAACTGACCCTGATGTTGTCCTTATGCAGAAGTTCCATCTGCTGGGAACTGATCGCTACCGCATGGCACATCAGAGATACCCGAGGTGGCATTGGCCAAATGCAAATACTAAAATGTTTGTGGTGGGCATTATCTGCAAAGCAGGCTTCTACACATCTGTCACCAAGGTGGTCCAGGATGGGGAGGGTCGGTATCTGGCTTTACATCTCACATTGCTCAAAATATTTGAACCGACTACCGCACAGGACACTTACATTAGAAGCATTTTGCAGGAAAATTTAGAGGGACTGGGAGGTGACATTATCGTATGTGGAGATTTTAATCTGGTTTGGGATCCTGTTCTAGCCCACAGCAGAGCTTCATTTCAACATGTGGGGGCCATGTCATCTCATCTCAAATGTGACATTGAGAATCTGGACTTAATAGACCCATGGAATAACAAACACCTCGACACGGTGGATTACACCTTTTACCTACACGTCCATACTTCCTACTCCTGCATAGACTGCGCTTTACCCCTCACACACCAAAAGGCCCCTTGGTGTCATGCTTCATCATAGGGGTCTTTGCACCCCTCTAGCGGGATGCGGCGTGCTACGACCTACGACTACGTGGGAGCACTTATAGTAATGGCTATTTGTGGTGCGTGTGGTGCAAGTGATAGGGATACTTATGTGAGTGGTGGGATTTAGTGAAGAGTTAAAAAGATACCTGGCTCGTGGGTGTATAGGAAAAAACTTTATTCACAACCCCGGGCTGGTACTACTAAAAGAAGTGAAGTGCGAGGTTTGATCTGTCGGATTAATGGACAGTACCTCATGTGTACGTTGACATGTTTCGGAGCATGTGCTCCTTCTTCAGGACGGGGGCACAACTTCCCCACCTTACTCACCCTTCACTAATTTGTAACTTAAAAGTTTTGTGTAAATAACAAAAAGTGAAAAAAATGTATATAAGTGTACAAAAATATAGGCTATAATGTGCCTACAGCCTCCTCCTCCTCCTCCTCCTCATGCTCTCTAAACCCAATGAATCTCTCCCACGTGTTGTGACCTGTCTATAGGCTTACAAGGCAGTCTACGGCTTTCGGATCAATATGGCCAAGTCATCTGTACTCAACTTAACTATCTCTGACCAAGAACTTCCGGTCAAAACCTTGCACCCTTTCAGAGGTCTCAGGAAACCATTAGATCCCTGTGCCTCAACATCACCCACACTCTCTCCTCCTGTTCTTGGGCTAACTGGCCACACCTTCACCACTCCATCTTGGCGTGACGATCACTGTGGGACCTGGCCTGGCTTCCCAAGCACGCCCGGCCACGTGGTGCATACATTATCACCCCTACTTGGAAGGAGCACGGTATTTGGGACAAATTGGCCCCCAAGAAAGTTTTGACTACCTTCCCCTCCCCAAAGACACTTATCGCGCAAAAGTCAGACTTCCCTCCAGGTCTCGCACCTCTTTCATTCTGCCTGTTGAGCGATGAGAAATGTTGCACTTTCCATGACCTCTTTGGAGGAGATGTCATGTAATCTTTGACCAATGCTGAGTGGACTACCAACTTATGGATGCCTCACGGCTCCTGTATTGCCAACTGCGGTACTGGGCTTTACACCCCTCAGTATACCCGGTGGCCATTCATCCTGACACTCTTTTTGAAAAGCATGTCTGAGCCTGTAATGGCTCGAGAGGCCTAATATCTAACACCTACCATACACGTCAGCGCTCTGCACCAATGCTCACCCATACTTATCAGTCAATGCGGCACAACACCACCCAGGAAACTATAACGCTCAAAAAATGGGAGACGCTGTGGTGAGATATGCCCAAAACCTACTGCAGTCTCTCTCACAGAGAAACAGCATACAAATTGATGCTTCAATGGAATCACACTCCAACCGTCTCTCCACTATCTACCCGGGCACTTCCCCTCTCTGCTGGTGCTGCAATGAGGACGTGGGGGGCTTCCGCCCTATTTGGTGGTCGTGTAAATTAATTACCACATATTGCAAGGAGAAACTTAGCCATAGTAAAGATATTGTAGGCTACCTGCTTCCTTCCTCATATCTCACAGTTCTTTTGGGCATAGGCCCCCGGACCTAGCTGCAATGACACATGCAGACTGGAAGGTCATCAGCTACCTGCTCTTAGAGAAGCCACAACGTATAGCACACACGTGGAAGCAGACCGGCCCTCCCTCAATAGCGTAATGGTCTACCCACATTTGGCATATTCTAGAATTTGAACGGATATCACGTAGTTTAGCTTAAACAGATAAAAACTTCTTATAACTGTGGAAGCACCTAATTCACTATCTCATGTGCATAGAGTTCACTTGCTTTAGCCCCCGTGAAACTCCGGATGCTCCAGCAATTGGAATAAAATTGCCCTTAGTACTCCACTTTACTGTAATGGCTACTACTATGTTGAGGGAAATATCATACCCTTCTCCCCATGCATCATGTCCTCACCCCTCCACATGCACTCCCTGCAGTGGACCCCGACTTGTATTTGCCATGTTTGTTATGGACACTTTAGAATTGTATATGAATCTTTCTTTCTCGTCTTTCTTGATTTCAGTTGCATTTTCAGTTATGAGGTGTCGCCAAAAAATCTATTGTGCATTTATCAATGCTATTTCATTGCTGCCTATTGTTTCTTACAACTATTGGATGTTTTTTTGTTACTGCCTAATCACTTTTGCAGATATGTCCTAAGCCTCTTTGTTATCCTGACAGGACTGTTCCAATGCACTAATACTGACACAGTGATGTGCATGCTTTGATTTTCTGATATACACTAAACAGAAGTTGAGTAAAGTAGGATCTCCGACACAGGACCTTGCATCGCAGCCCCTTGGAACTTCCACTACCCAACGCATCCAAAATGCAGGAATTCAGATCACAAGCCTCCATCGATGGCATCCTCGATGATGACACAAGACCTCGCATCAAAAGCCACATTAATGGCTCCAACAGAACTACCACTGTGCAGCACATCTCCGACAAAGCACTCCGCAGCCCGCAGCCTCTTAGAAATTCTCTAAATGCAAATTCAGGCAGGAAGGAATTGGTATCTTATACTTAGGCAGCACAACATTTTCACTAGTTCCTCTGGGGGGCGAAGCTTGTACTGAGAACTGGCCACAAGCCGTTGGTCAATATGTTGGCTGCGAGTGGTGGAAGAATGTTAACAGCTTGGTAGTTGAGGTTGGCTTCCAAGTTGCAAGAATATCAGTATGTGATGGAATATGTCCCTGAGAGTGCTGATGTACATGAAGATTGTATGTCACAGTTACCGGAAATGGATGGAGTCAATGTGAAGGAGGATGTGGAATGTTATGTGCATACACCCTGGATGTTACAAATTGATGTGTAAATGAGGATGCAACTAAAACCATATCTGAAGAAAGATGGTGAGGCAGGCATGCAAGTAGATTCAGTTTTAAAAGAGGTTCAAACCTATTGGTGGAAAGGTTGGCCAGAGGAGAGAAAATTGAGTGGTGAGGTGGCATAATCTTTCAACGGGAGGGTGGAATTAATGATTTCTGATGGTATAGCGATTAGAGGTAACAAAATTGTTCCACCACAAAAATTAAAGGTATCTATTTTCAGTTAGGTTCATGAAGATCATCTGGGGTTGTCTGCTTTAAAGAGGACTATATGTGAATTCTACTGGTGTCCTGGCATAGATGGCCACCAGTATGACTAAAAATTGGCAGTATGACTGATAATTGTGATAGGGAGTGCAGTCCTTGTGTGTAAAGTGGTAAGTCTGCTTAACCGTTAGCCGTTGCTGTGAGTCCTATTCAATGTGCTCAAGGTCCTTCACGGAGATTAGTTATTGACACATTGGGGCTGTTTGGGAAGTTACCTGGTAAGGATGTGTATGCCATGGTAGGAGTGGACTGTTTCACCAAATGGCTGGAGTTGAAAATGGTAGAAAAGGTCATATTCAATTCATAAGTCTTTATTTCGATTTTTAAATCATAAAAGACATATACAACAGGTAAACATATTCTAAAAGTTAAAGTTTAAAATTACCCTCCATTAGCAGCTATAACGACCGCAATACGCCGCATCAATTGTTGGCCATCCATCAAAAAATTCAACACATAAATTAAATACATATAAGCAAATATTCAAGTATTAATTAAGTCAGGTTAAAAACATAAATATGCAATTCATTTCATTTTACAGATAGTATTTTAAAAACCATTTCTATTGTTATAAAATTGTAAAATTATAAATTCATCATTAAACACATTCTATAATCTCGGGTGACATAAGCCCATTTTTAAGACATTAAAAAAAAACCACTAAAATGTCACTGTAGGCTCATTTTACGAACCCAGATAATCCACATCCAATGAAGGAATTTAGCCACAGCTATAACCACGGCCTGGGAATTGTCAGTTCGAAGGATCCTGACAGACTCACAACCTGTTTTGAGACCTAGCTGAACAAAAATTGGTTTTAGCTAGGATATCCTAGGAGCCTTATATACAGGGCAGGCAAATAGTATATGCCCAATGCCTTCCCACTGGGTGGGACAGAAGGGGGAGATAGAGCCTTGTCCCCTGCGCCACCTCGCGGTGAAAGCATTGAGTGGTAGTGTTCCCACCCTGAACTGGTGGTATTGCTTCCTGTCCCCCGGGATAATAATCCAGTCCCAATAACCCTCGAGACTGGAAGGTCATATCTCGCAGGTCATTGAATTCTAGAAAGGCATTTTTTGTCATGAAGGGATACAGGAGAAACTGACAATGGGCCACAATTTGTAAGCCAGGAAATGGACAGTTTTTTAAGAAGCTGTGGTGTTCTACACAAAAGCGTATCTAATTATCACCCTCAGGGCAACGGTCAAGTAGAACACTTTAACAGAGTAGTTTAAGTTGGCCATATAGAGTACTTTACAGTGGAGGAAAGCTTTGAGGGCTACCTTATTAACATCCAGAATGTCACCAAATTTGGATAAATTGTTGTCCCCATTTGAGATGTTGCAGTATAGAAAGTCAGGGTCTAAACTGAAGCTGTTGTTATTGAAGGTGAAAAATGTGTCTGATACAGAAATTGATTTTGCTGAACTCAGTGAGCGTGTGGAGAGTTATCAGAGAAATATTGGGGTAATTGACTCCAAGACTTCGTCTGTGGAGTCTAAGTTGAAGGCTGGTCATATGGTATGGGTGAGAAAGGGGGGATGGTTAACAGGACGTTGACTAAATGGTCGGCTCTAGTGAAGGTGGTTGAAATTTTAAGTAAAGTAGAGGGAGGCATATAATTGAATTTCAGACACATTTCTGTGTGCGAAGGTGTTTCGGTGAAAGGCGGTAGAATGACAGATGTGGTGGATGGTGACACATGTGTTGGTGTGTATGATGATTCTGACAATATGGAGGGTGACAGAGAAAAGAATATAGGTAGGGTGAGTCTGGTGATGCTGGTGAGCTAGTCACAAGCCCCAGTGGTATGAGCAATGGTTTAAGAGTACCTAGAAGTGTTGATCTTGAAGGTGTAGAGCGTGAGATATCTAGGACACATGGTACAATGCAAGTACTAGTGTGATGAATGATGAGAAACATTTTGACTACTGTACTATCAAGAAAGGGCAAAATGTGGAGGGGAGGGAAAGTACATGAATAAAGAGAATTCCCATGTAATTCAAGGAGTTTGTTCAGTATTAGGGTAGCCCTAATATGTTGATTATTTGTTCTTGATACTGTATTTGTAAATAGTTTTGTATTAGGATTATTCTTGTTTTGTTGTTATGGTTTAAATCTCTTTATTGAATTTCAAACAGGCAGAAAAGACAAGACCCTCAGCTCCTCTACCATCGTGCGGAAGAGACAGCAATGTTGCGATACACATCATTACCACAGGCAATAAGCATGGAGCGGGTCAATTGACATAACAAAGGAAGAACATAAGTGAAAAAAAACTTAGACCACCCTCCTCTTCCCTACCCTCCACCCAGCCTGCCCACCCCTCGTCCACCAGAAACACAAAAAAAGGAGGGGGGAATAAAAAGAGTAGCAGCATACTGATCAGCAAAGCCGTTTACGATGTTCCGTGGAGTCTTTGCTCGGAATCTGCGTATCTGGGAGACGAAGCAATCGGAGATATTTAGGGCATGTCAGTTCTCAAACCTCCATCACCAGGAGAGTCAGGAAGGGACGCCATAGCTCGGAAAACTCTGACCCCCTACCGGCCAGTGTGAGGGTGAACTTCTCCATACCCAACACATGCCAGAGTCTCTGAAGCCTGCAGCCTGTGGAGTGCAAAAAAACGATGGATTTAGGCCCAGATCCTTGTACTGGGGTGAATGTATGACATTGTTCGCCATTCTGTCCATCAACTGTGTTTTTTGCAATTTTCACCCCGAGTGTGCTGGGTATACTCAGACGTGAGTCCCAGGCTCTCCACACCACTGGAGTCAAGCTATCCAGGCTGATGAAGGCTGATAGCCAGAAACCGGTCCTTGGATGCTTGATTCGGGTCTGGGAAAGACATGGCTTGGTTGTTCGGACTGGACTTTTCCCATGAGGCACAGGGTCAGAGCTGATTTGCAAATAGCCAGTGTCTAACCCAGGGTGGTGTGGAGTGCAAAAAAACAATGGATTTAGGCCCAGATCCTTGTACTGGGGTGAATGTATGACATTGTTCTACATTCTGTCCATCAACTGTGTTTTTTGCAATTTTCACCCCGAGTGTGCTGGGTATACTCAGACGTGAGTCCCAGGCTCTCCACACCACTGGAGTCAAGCTATCCAGGCTGATGAAGGCTGATAGCCAGAAACCGGTCCTTGGATGCTTGATTCCGGTCTGGGAAAGACATGGCTTGGTAGTTCAGACTGAACTGTTCCCATGAGGCAAAGGTTCAGAGCTGATTTGCATATAGCCAGTGTCTAACCCAGGGTGGTGTGGAGTGCAAAAAAACGATGGATTTAGGCCCAGATCCTTGTACTCGGGTGAATGTATGACATTGTTCTACATTCTGTCCATCAACTGTGTTTTTTGCAATTTTCACCCCGAGTGTGCTGGGTATACTCAGACGTGAGTCCCAGGCTCTCCACACCACTGGAGTCAAGCTATCCAGGCTGATGAAGGCTGATAGCCAGAAAACGGTCCTTGGATGCTTGATTCCGGTCTGGGAAAGACATGGCTTGGTAGTTCGGACTGGACTGTTCCCATGAGGCACAGGGTCAGAGCTGATTTACATATAGCCAGTGTCTAACCAAGGGTGGTGTGGAGTGCAAATAAACGATGGATTTAGGGCCAGATCCTTGTACTGGGGTGAATGTATGACATTGTTCTACATTCTGTCCATCAACTGTGTTTTTTGCTATTTTCACCATAGTGTGCTGGGTATACTCAGACGTGAGTCCCAGGCTCTCCACACCACTGGAGTCAAGCTATCCAGGCTGATGAAGGCTGATAGCCAGAAAACGGTCCTTGGATGCTTGATTCCGGTCTGGGAAAGACATGGCTTGGTAGTTCGGACTGGACTGTTCCCATGAGGCACAGGGTCAGAGCTGATTTGCATATAGCCAGTGTCTAACCCAGGGTGGTGTGGAGTGCAAATAAACGATGGATTTAGGCCCAGATCCTTGTACTGGGGTGAATGTATGACATTGTTCTACATTCTGTCCATCAACTGTGTTTTTTGCTATTTTCACCATAGTGTGCTGGGTATACTCAGACGTGAGTCCCAGGCTCTCCACACCACTGGAGTCAAGCTATCCAGGCTGATGAAGGCTGATAGCCAGAAACCGGTCCTTGGATGCTTGATTCCGGTCTCGGAAAGACATGGCTTGGTAGTTCGGATTGGACTGTTCCCATGAGGCACAGGGTCAGAGCTGATTTGCATATAGCCAGTGTCTAACCCAGGGTGGTGTGGAGTGCAAAAAAACGATGGATTTAGGCCCAGATCCTTGTACTGGGGTGAATGTATGACATTGTTCTACATTCTGTCCATCAACTGTGTTTTTTGCAATTTTCACCCCGAGTGTGCTGGGTATACTCAGACGTGCGTCCCAGGCTCTCCACACCACTGGAGTCAAGCTATCCCGGCTGATGAAGGCTGATAGCCAGCAACCGGTCCTTGGATGCATGATTCCGGTCTGGGAAAGACATGGCTTGGTAGTTCGGACTGGACTGTTCCCATGAGGCACAGGGTCAGAGCTGATTTACATATAGCCAGTGTCTAACCCAGGGTGGTGTGGAGTGCAAAAAAACGATGGATTTAGGCCCAGATCCTTGTACTGGGGTGAATGTATGACATTGTTCTACATTCTGTCCATCAACTGTGTTTTTTGCAATTTTCACCCCGAGTGTGCTGGGTATACTCAGACGTGAGTCCCAGGCTCTCCACACCACTGGAGTCAAGCTATCCAGGCTGATGAAGGCTGATAGCCAGAAACCGGTGTAGTCGAGTTCCTATGTTCCCAATAGGCCCTGCGCATTGGAATAACATAAACAGCAGTATGGACGTAGAAGTGCGGATCTTCCAGGTCTCTACTGACTATGCTAAACTTAATTGGGTTTTTTATCAACTAGCTCAGAGGTCACTGGAAACTTTCTTGACTGAATAGGAAGTGATCAGCTTCCTTGGTACAGACAAGAAGGGATTCAGTTTTCCAACAACCGCATAAACATGACAACTTTGCTCCTCAGATAAGAGTCAATCTCTAGGGTCGTGTGAAACAATAGACAGTTATTTTACTCAGTCAGTTTTGTGCAGATTACTTTCACCAAAGTGCAGAGAATAGAGAGACGGGCATTTTCAATAAAAAGGTATTATTTATTGAACAGTCTTTCTTCTCGTGCAAGAGAAATGTATTGCCACAATTGCAAGACTGGTTATTATAAAAAGTGCGTACAGTAAGATGAGTATTGCGAAATAATACTGTAAAAGCATTGATATGGTTTCTTAGCCATACAATGGATTAAAATGAATAAAACATATATACATTCATATATACATTAGGCTAACGTACTCAACTGATGCTTCTAACTACGCCTACCCCAGTGTACCTGACCTAAGCCTAATACTTGGGAGGGGAGTAAGTAAGTAGCAGTTTAAGTTAAGTTGGTTTTGCCAAGGTTTGCTTCAAGAATTCTCTCTAATGGTTTAGTCAACACCATACCTCTGGAATAGAATGTTGGAGGTCTGGTATCTCCTTCCAGGACTCGATATCCCAGTCACTCGCAAGAGTAGGCTGGAAACGCCGAAGCTGGATTTTCTCGGCAGGAGAAAAGACAGCTTCTCTCTCAGCGTGTCGAGGAAGAGGAGGAGGGGCAGCGTCCGTGGGCAGCTTGCGTCTGCTGGGCTCTGACGGGGACAGTTGTTCAGCTCCTGTGTTCAACACACCATCGTTCTCTTGTTAGAAGCGATAGCAGTAGCGATAGTAGCAGCCGTGTTAGGATCAGCTGCATGAGCGTTTGCTTAAGGCAAAGTTGGTAATATTTATACCTGAAAGGTGCCTGGTTTGACGTAAGTTTTTGGACATAAGACGTCAATAAAGATTCACTAGGAAGTGATCGTCTCTCAGTGCTCATTAGAGTTCTATTCCTAATCAAAACATAGCAAGTGGGGCTTTCCCAGGTTGCTGAGTTTTATCTTGTTGAAGAACTCGGAGTGTAATCTAGGAATCTTAGATAGTGGCTTCTGCTGTGTCATTTGCACTAATGAGCTGCAAAGGAAGTTGCAGAGGAAGAGATTCTGAAATGTGGCTCTGATCGTGTGAGGCCAGAGACAAGTTTCTGAATATTGCATTTGATCGGTTATGCCAATATAGAGGAATAAATGGATTATGACCGTGTAGGGGCATAAGGTCACAAGATTGATCAGGGTCCTAGATTAGAACGCGACACCGGTCCTTGGATGCTTGATTCTGGTCTGGGAAAGACATGGCTTGGTAGTTTGGACTGGACTGTTACCATGAGGCACAGGGTCAGAGCTGATTTGCAGATAGCTGTTAAAAACTGGTTTGCGATGTCAACATAATCGGCGCCACCTTGTCCCCTCTCAGGCCCGTACGCTCTAGTAAGCAGTAGCCATTTTGAAAGCACCATAGCCCCTCTGCCCCTCGCCGATCACCAGCGCGTTCCCCTGGCGCTGCGAACATCCCCCCCGCACTCTCTGACCACCCCCGCTCTCTCGTATATGGACCATGCACCCCCTCCCAGCGAGACCCTACCCCGGAGGCGCATTTCGCCCCCGGCCAACATCTCCCCGTCCTTTGATGAACCCCCCTTCCTCTGCCCTGCCCTGCTCCCAAGCCACCACCTGGCCCTGCAGTTGCCATTTATTGGCCCCCTTTCCTGTAAGCAGTTGCCCCGATTCAAAGGATCTCCGACTAATCAAAGGCCCCCCACCCTGTGCGATCCGATCAGATACACCCGTTCCGGGAATCGACAGAGTATCCTGCTGTGGAATAGCCATCACTTACTGTAGATATGTGTGGGAACGGGCTGAAAGTGGGGATTCCAAGGATGTCTTTCCGTACATCAAAGCCTTAACAAGAATGTGTCACATGTAATAAAGCTATAAACCTGTGTATAAGAGGCCAGGCCTCAGAGATGCAGTTAGAGCACCTCCCGAAGACATTCTGTGTGCGTGTCCGAAATGACAGGCTCTCCTCATGAGAAATAAACCCTGTTCTTGCGTTCCAGCTTCCAGTGCCTGTCTCTTTATTTGGTAACTATTTGCTATAGGAAATTAGAGGCGTCCTTGCGCCAACAGCCTGGGCATTCATGAGTAACTGGCTGCTTTTCCTCAATTGGCGCCCCAACGCGGGGCCCCATCAGCGACTTGTGGGTTCAGTAAGAGAGGTCCTGACGACGGGGTGAACGTCTAAACGATTGGAGTATACCTGCCTGGAGAGGACCCTCGTCTGACTGCCGATCGAGTGAACTTCACCGATTCTCAACGGACCTCTCTTGAGTGACCTGCTGTCCTGACTGGGACCCCACAGGAGTGCTACGGTAAAACTGGAATAGGAGGACGATTGGGCGCTGGAAGGGGAAGGCGAAGAACTGTCCACGTGGTCCGGGTAAGGTTAAGTAGGACGTTTTTATACGTCTGATTGGCAGGATGGTTTTATCCACCTGATTGACTATTTGATTGATTGTTTGTATCGGAAGTCTTTGCAAGCAGTGAAAAGATCGGTAGTGCGGACCTTTGTCCCCCCTTTTGTAATCTGTCATGCCTATCTTCTCCCCACTGATTGGTAATTGGTTCTACCCGGACCATTTATTAGAGGTAGCTCGTCCGGCCCCACCGGAGGGCACCCCTAATAAAGAGGACATATATATAAAATACGGATTAGCCACTGTACCTTCCTAGCAAATTATGGCAAAATGAAAGGAATCGAACAAAATCAGTAGGCCACTGATAGGATCCTTTTGACCCTGCTAAAACAAGAAACACTAGGAAATAGCCCTCCGCGAAAAGTATGAAACTAGGGGGAGGAACCAAGCTCGCGGTCGAGATGGCCACGAGGTAGCTCGGCTCCGCCGCCCTCGCTGCCTAAGCATGCCTGCCCTACCACCCACCTCGCCCAATGAACGACAAACCCTATACAAATGAAAGTCTGCTGATACCCACTATCGGCGTCACCAGATTGGGCTAGATCACGCCCAATTGGACTATGTCTTTTTCTGGTTATACTGTAACATCTTTGTGCTCGTTGCCACACTACAAATATATAGCATTCCAACAAAGTAGTACGATTAAAACGCTTTAATAACTTATAGATATATACAACACTCCAACAAAGTAAACACGTTAAAACACATTTTTTTTTTAAATTTGTTTTTATTGTTGCAGCACATAGTAACAATCACAGTCATATTCCTTCGTCGGCTGCAGCGTCAACATTCTGCTGCAGTCAACCAATAGTGCAACTTTTTTCTTTTTGAATAAACAACTCTTAACTGAAGGTCATTGATTGGATAGTAGGTACATTTTAGATAAATTCAGTGAAGCATTCAGATCAACCTTTACAATGGGCACAGCCGTTAATACCACAATTTGCCGATCTATTATGCTAATCCTATTAGTCCGGCATACCCTGGGATTACCCTGTCAGCACACCTCTCCACATTCCATTCCCCCCTATTCAGTTTCCTCCTCATCCTCTGAGCTTTCCATATCTTCCTCTTCTGGCAACGGCTCACACAGCTCCCCCCTATATGTGTTCCAAGGTGTCCATATTTTGTTCAATTTACGTGGGATGGCTCTCTGTTGGTACACTGCCCGTTCCACCACCATAAGCATGTCCATATTCCGGCACCATTGCGCCAGGGTCGGTGTCTCAGATGATCCCCATTTCTGCGCTATATCTCGCTTGGCTAACATTGTTCCGATGACCACCCATTGCCTTCCATATGATGTTAAGTCGTTTGGGCCCCATACATTCAACGGACAAACTCGGGGGTCAGGTGTTATCGGGATTTGTAAGGTTTGGGCCATCGTACGTGTTACTCTCCGCCAATAGTCCATCACATTGGGACAGGACCATAGGGTGTGATATAATGTGCCCTCCTCTCCGCAATTTCTCAGGCAGTAGGGGTGATCTGCTCTGTGGATTTTGTGCAGAGTGGTGCGTGTATAGTATACTCGGTGCAATATTTTAAATTGCACCAATCTAAATCTTGATGAGATGCCAGCTTCTTTAGGCGACGCCAGCGCTGCATTCCAGTTCGTCTCATCTAGGTCTCCTACTTCCCCCTCCCACTTTTCCTTCAAATTCTGCAACGGGTCAGGTAAGTTGTTTATGAGTTTACGGTAAGTGAGGGAGGTAGCACTGGCCTCCATGTAGTCTGTTAGTAGTCGGTCCTCCAATGGGGCTGATTCTGGGACATTAGTGCCTGGTTCTATTGCTGACAGTAGTGCGTGACGAAATTGTATGTATCGGTATGTTTCAGTAATGCCCAATTCGTACTGTTCCCTCAGGGTCTCAAACGAAACCACCCCATCTTTCGTCCACTTATCACCCACCGTGGATATCCCGATATTGTCCCATTGTTCGAAGCCTTTACTGTGTCTCAGATTCCCCAAAATTCTGGAGTCCCATAGGGGTGTGAGTCGTGTAACTACTCCCTCCCATTTTAGTCGGGTTTGGGCTTTGTGCCATAGCGTCACAGTATGTTTAGTTGGGCCGCTGAGCTTTGTCATCAATCCTTTGTTGTAGAGCGGGGCCAGAAGCGTGTTTGTCCCTATCTGCCTCCTATCCACCATATATGCCGGATCGTCCTGTGGCCTGTGTATCCACTGGTTAATCACTTTGAGGTGGGCTGCCCAGTAGTACAGTTCCAAATTTGGGAGCGCTATCCCCCCACTACACCAGTCTCGAATCAATTTCACATGTGCCACCCTGGCTGGTCTGTTCCCCCACAATAAGCTGGACAGTTGAGTCGACAGTTGTCGAAAGAACGATGATGGGACCAACGCTGGCGTATTTTCCAGGACATATAAGAAACTGGGTAGCGCCATCATTTTGAAAAGTGCGGCTCTGCCCAACAGTGTTAATGGGAGGGTCTTCCAGTGACGCACGTCTGATTTAAGTCTATCAAGCAGCGGCCTGAGATTTAAGTCCTGAAAGGTCGCATGCTCTTGTGTAATTTGGATCCCTAGATACTTAAAGGAGGTGGATTCTAATAGTAATGGACAGTCCGCACTTAGGATCGGCGGTGTGCCGTGAAGCATATAGAGCACAGATTTCGTCCAGTTTATTTTGTACCCCAAGGCTGTGCCATGTCCCTCACACAAGGCCAGCAATACCGGAATACCAGTCGCTAAGTCCGTTAGATAGATCAACATGTCATCGGCATATAATGACACCCTGTCTTCCCAGTCGCCTCCCCACCGTATGCCCTTCAGTAACTGTGTAGTCCTGATGATGGTGGCTAAGGGCTCCAGAACCAATGCGAACAGGAGCGGCGAGAGTGGGCACCCCTGTCTCGTTCCCCTCGCTAGTGGTATTTGTTTCGAGATGTGGCCGTTTGCTGTCACTCTGGCTACTGGGTTTTTATATAAAAGTCTAATCCATGCTACAAATTTTGGGCCGAAACCCATATGCTCCAGTACCGCAAAGAAGTATCGCCATTCCACCAGATCAAACGCCATTTTGGCGTCAAGCGACAGGATAGCTGCTGGTTCTGACAGTAATGGAGCCCGTGCCATCACACCGTGTAGGCGTCTAAGATTCATCGCTGTACTCCTGTGCGGCATGAATCCGGATTGATCAGCATGTATTAAGTGTGCCAAATGAGGTAACAGTCTGTTGGCTAGTGTTTTCGCTAAGATCTTACTCTCGGCATTAAGTAGAGATATTGGGCGGTATGACCCGCAGTCCTCAGGTGGCTTGCCGGGTTTTGGTATTGCTATTATAGTCGCTGCGCGTTGGTCGGGTGGCAACTGTCCCTGTTCCAGGCTGGCCTTAAACATATTTAGTAGGGGGGTTGCAAGCGTTTCCGACTTGGTCTTATACCATTCAATCGGTATCCCATTGGGACCTAACGCTTTTCCCGAGTGTAGTGCATTGATGGCTATCTGTAGCTGTTCGGCAGTCAGGTCAATTTCTAACTCGTCCTTATTGTCCTGGGACAAGGTGCGGGTGGGTATTCCTGCAAGAGATGCCTCCGCCATCTCTCGAGTAACTTCGAATTCAGGGGAGTATACTGTTAGAAAGTGGTCTGCTAGAAGTTCTACTATCAATGAGGGACGAGTTTGTAATACCCCTGCAGGATCTCTCAAATGTAGGATAGCCCTCTGCCCCTCCTGTTTTTTCTCTAACCAGGCAATAAGCCTGCCAGCTTTGTCACCTACATCGTAGATTCTGTGGGCTGTCGTCGCTATATTGTCTGTTACCTTGCGGCGTATGTGGTCGGTATGACTCTGCTGACATAGACGAAGTCTGTGTAGCGTGTCTCTCGTCGGGTCAGTCTCATGATCTCTATTGGCCTTAGCTAGCCTGTCTTCTAGGTCTAGGAGCTCTTGTGTTTGCGTTCGTTTGTATTTCGCGATAGTGGAAATAGCCTGTCCCCGGAGAACCGTTTTGTACGCTTCCCACAGGATAATGGGGGATTTAATGGACCCTATGTTCTCAGCGAAGTATGTTCTTGTCTCCCTCTTTAGTGCTTTCGCTACCAATGGTACTTTAAGATATCCCGGGTAGATCGGGTAAATGCGTGTCCGGGTTCGTCCAGGGTTGGAGAGACTCAGTGTTAAGGGAGAGTGATCCGAAACACCCTGTGGTTTGATTTGTATGTCGTCTATAGTGAGGGTGCCACTACCCAGTGTTAGGAAATAGTCAATCCGAGACAAACTATCATGGACCGCCGAATGAAATGTGTATTGTTGTTCGTTTGGGTGGAATCGCCGCCAGAGGTCCACCAAGCCCTGTGCTTCCATAAAATCATGTAGTCGGGAGGGCCCGGGAGACTGGGTTCTAACCGGGAATCTGTTGTGTGTGTTGTGTGCTACTGCATTGAAGTCCCCACCCACAATGAGATCTCCCTCTGGAAGGTCTAGCAGGAATTTCCCTAATTCTGGTAGTGCGACAGCATGTAGTGCCGGAGGGATATAGACCGAGACCACATTGAGCGGTCTTCCTTCCCACTGCCCATGAGCCACCGCAAAACGTCCCTGTGTGTCTGATTTCGTGGATTGGAGTATGAATCTCGATGAGCGGTGCATCAGAATCCCTGTGCCACGGGACCCCCTAGTGAACTCTGAGTGTACAATCATGCTGTATCCCTTCCTATCAAGTGCTTTAGTTGCTGTGCCCGTTAAGTGTGTTTCTTGGAGTAGGACCAGGGCCGGGTTTAGTCGTTTTATGCTTTGTAGCACCAAACCTTTTTTAACTTTATCCCCCAGACCCCTAACATTCCAAGTCATGAGGCACAGTGGCGTCACCTGTCCCGTTCTAGCTACCTCCCTTTCCACGTCAAACCGTGTGGTGTGTGCCATAGTGTCTGTGGTGGCCGGCCTTAGTGTGTTGCGGTGCTCGTGTCCGAGCACATGTTCAATGTGT